>NC_140627.1:7040000-7742431 GCF_057382275.1 Copadichromis virginalis
TGAGACTGCTGCATCCCTCTGCAAGATATCTCACTATTTTTGACTTTTCTGAGCCTGTCAAGTCCTTCTTTTGACCCATTTTGCCAAAGGAAAGGAAGTTGCCTAATAATTATGCACACCTGATTTAGGGTGTTGATGTCATTAGACCACACCCCTTCTCATTACAGAGATACATCACCTAATATGCTTAATTGGTAGTAGGCTTTCGAGCCTATACAGCTTGGAGTAAGACAACATGCATGAAGAGGTTGATGTGGACAAAATACTCATTTGCCTAATAATTCTGCACTCCCTGTATATCAAGGTCAGTGGTAATTCTTTTTGAAACTCTTGTAAATGCAAGAACTCAAGAATACAGTGATGTGGGAGCTTCAAATTGATATCACAGGAGTATCTACTAAAAATCTTGGACGAGTTTGAATGACGTCGACCTGTCTTTGAAAAAGGAACAACAAAACTATTCTTTCAGTGATCAAGATGATGAGGTTCCACAAATATTTGTATACTGGATGTAGGCAATATGTCTGTGAAGGTTCTCAGTCATCCAGGTCATCGTAGTCAAAGCAGCTTGCAAAGAAAAGCGTCTGGACTTCTTTAAGTTGCTTGAAGACGTTTCACCTCTCATCCGAGAAGCTTCTTCAGTTCTAAGGTCAAATGGTGGAGAGTCCCAGGTATAACCTAGTGGGAGTAACCCCCCACAGAGGGACAAAAGGACCCCGTGATGATCCTCTAATCGCCTGAGCTCTGGCTGATTGGGACCCACACCCAGTTTCATACCTTGGCTCAGGCGATTAGAGGATCATCAGGGGGTCCTTTTGTCCCTCTGTGGGCGATACTCCCACTAGGTTATATCTGGGACTCTCCACCATTTGACCTTAGAACTGAAGAAGCTTCTCGGATGAGAGGTGAAACGTCTTCAAGCAACTTAAAGAAGTCCAGACGCTTTTCTTTGCAAGCTGCTTTGACTAGATGTAGGCTTATTTTTTGGTTAGTTTAATGTAGACAGCATGTTTGTTTTTCTGTTGTTTTGTGAACAGACGAAGAAAATGTACAGGAACTGTGGATCTGTTGAATTGGCAGCAGTGTATGATTATACTGAAATCTGATGTGAATGTGTTTTTCCTCTCAGCTGGAGAATTTGATGCTGGACAAAGACGGACACATTAAAATAACTGATTTTGGCCTTTGTAAAGAGGGCATTACTCCAGATGCAACAATGAAAACCTTTTGTGGAACACCTGAATATCTGGCTCCTGAGGTAAGGCACTGTCTGGTGACACATTTTAAACACACCTGTGTTGTCAAGCTTGTTTAATAGCTTGTTTAATATCATAGTTTGGTCCCCTGTCTCTAGATTTGCTGCAACTGTAAATCTATTACTCATATTTTATGTGCATAAGAAGCTGTCTTGGTTGAGCCATGTAAAGTGTTCTGTTTTTGTTTGTTTTTCCTGTGTACAGTAAAACAAGGTACGTGTGAGTTGATATGTTGACCAATGTCCAATATCACTAAGAATCATGCTACACCCAAGACACCCAATCACCCAAGTTTGTGAACTTGGGAATGAGGTGATGTAGACGTTTCATGCCATACCATAATCTCAGACTAGTTCAAATCTCAGTGACCTTGACCTCAAGGTCAGAGGTCACGTTTCCTGAAAATGTTGTCAATGCGACAACTTGAGCACAAGCCAACACAGGATTTCCAAATTGTGTCAAGAGGAGTACCACTGGCGACCACCAGTTGGTTTTTTATTTATTTATTTATTAAAACAGCTTTTACCATCAAGCCATTCAACACCTCAACTACAACACTTGAATACCGACACCACACTTCACAGGATGCACACAGAAGCTGTCCTAAAGTTTCTCAAGAACATACTACACTCTGCACTGGTCACTTCATTCTTATTAGTATTTAAATAAAAATAAAAACCCTTACTCCGTCCAATACTGTACTAACTGCAACTCTAAAATCTTGTACTGCTCAGTTTGTGCTACTGCTCACTCCTGCCACTTTATCCCATGTGCAATATCCCATTACCCCCATTTCAATGGTCACATTTCTATTTAAGATTTTTTTATTTATACATTTGTGTATATATTTATATATATTTAGTCTGTTAATATTTGTAATATTTTTACTGTATTATACTGCTGAGTGACTTGTCTTCTGCACGTCAAACACATTTCATTGGAATGTTGACCCTGTGCTAGCTTGCATATGACAATTAAAACTGAAATTGAACTGAAACTGACTTATATTGGGCTCTACTATAGACAGATGGGCCACACCAGCAGAAGACCACATTGAGGCCACAGTTTGCATGGAATTAACAAATTAGACAGTAGAAGATTAGAAAAACATTGTGTAGTCTGAGTTTCAATTTCTGGTGAATTTTAGCTGGTATGGTTCCTTTTATCAGCTCACTGATATACACTGATATTATATCAGGCACAATTCGGACCCCTTAGTACCAGTTAAGCATGGTTTAAATGGCAGCTCCATTTAAACATGCAGATCACTTATTTAAAGAGTAGGAAGAAAATGATGCATTTGATTTTTTTACACACTTAAGAGAAAAGATTAGCCCTGCTCTTTCAATCAGAAGGGGTGATGTAAAAGATGACTGGTAAGAAGTTTGAACAGAAAAAGAAGAAAAAACATATAAAGAAGAAATATTTTTGACTCACAAAAGTGTGCCATTATTTGCACCAAATGCTATGGTGTGCCAATTCAGAGTTATGGCTTTTTACTGCTGTTGAGAAATCGGTCTCTTCTTCCTCAGGTCCTAGAAGATAATGACTACGGCCGCGCAGTGGACTGGTGGGGTCTCGGTGTAGTTATGTATGAAATGATGTGTGGCCGATTGCCTTTCTATAACCAAGACCACGAGCGCTTATTTGAGCTCATCCTAATGGAGGAGATCCGCTTTCCTCGGAACCTCTCACCTGAGGCCAAGTCCCTGCTGGCTGGCCTGCTCAAGAAGGATCCCAAGCACAGGTATTAGCCCAAACTACTACTCTGTGTGGATTATATTAAAAATGCCTAGTTTACTCTCAAATAATCTCATTTGGACTGACAGGTTAGGAGGAGGTCCCAGTGATGCCAAAGAAGTAATGACTCACAAATTTTTTATCACCATCAACTGGCATGATGTGGAACAGAGAAAGGTGGGGCTTTCTTTTTTTTAACAACTTATTTCTATTTATCAAGCGCAGTCAGACAGTCCAATCAGTCATGTCTTCATTTAACAGGAACAGCAGTTACAAGTGAGTCAAAAATGAAACGATGGATTCTGGCATTCTTGCAGTGTAGCATTCTTGTTGCTCCATAGCAACATGACATGAGAGAAATAAAAAGTAACCAAATTAATAATAACATTCATGAGGAATCCCAACACTCACCAGATGTACTATAAAGTAACCACATTTTTCACACACACTTGAATTTGGGTGAGGTGGAGTGACAAGCTCCTTACACTACGATGACGGTGGATGGCTGGGAACCTTCACAGACACGGATTTTAGATGTTCTCAAATTTTGATAAATGGTAAATGTCCATGGAAAGTAGCCATCAGGCCAATCCACATGTGATAGATTCCATTGATATTAGGTTCTTTTGGTGGTGCAAAGTGTTGATTTTTTCACCAACAACCTTTTGAATTGCAACCAAAAAGTTTGGCCTACTCATCAGGCCATATCAGAGGTTTCCTCATGCTTGTGGAATACTTGATGTATATTTTGCAAATTTTTGCCAGATTTCAATGTTTTTCTTTGTCAGGAAAGGCTTCCATCTTGCAACCCTACTCCATAGTCAAGGCAAATGTAGAATATGGGAGATTGTTTTCACACTTTTAGTTGCAGAAATGTCTTAAATACATAAGGACCTGGATGACTTCTAATTTCCTACCTCACCTCTGTGCTTGTCAGTGCAGCATTTAATATTTTGGACACTAAGATTTTATTACAGAGATAAGAGCATGCCGTAGTTAGAGAATGTAGTACGCTGCAGTGGTTTTAATCAAATCTATTTAATAGACTCCAATTTTTTCATGTAAATGAAGATTGTTCTGTACTTGCAAAGGTTAATCATAGAATTCCAGAGTGTTTCATGCTACGATTAATTCTGTTTACATTATATATGCCTCTCTTAGGCAGTGTCATTCAAAGGCATACGATACATTTTCATTGCTACGCAGCTGATACCCACTGACACACCAATTCGTTAAACTGTTTAAGATAATAAATGTCCTGCGTCTAAATTCTGATTCATTGGTCCTAAAAATCTTGGAAACACAGTGTCTAACCAGATGCATACTTTGGAAGCCATTACCTAGGCCTCCAGTAATACGGTGAGGAATCTTGGAGTTGTTTTTGACCAGGATGTTCTTGATTAAACAAATATGTAGCACTGCTTACTTATTTTGTGCAGTATCTTTAAAATTAAAAATATTATTTCTGATCTTGTCCTGAAAATGCATTAATGCATTTATTACTTCTAAGCTGGACTATTGAAATTCATTATCAGGTTGTCATAAAAACTCTTTGAAATGCCTTCTGTTGATCCAAAATGCTCCAGTTGGAGTACCACCAGGTACTAGAATGAGACAGCATATTCCTCCCATACTGACTTCACTTCATTGGCTCCATGTTAAATTCAAAGTAAAATTTAAAATCCTTCTCCTCACATACAAGTTGTTAAATATTTAGGCCCCATCTTTTCTTAAAGAACTCATAGTACCCTATCACCATAATAATAGAGCACTTTGTTCTCAGACTCCTGGATAAATTTATAATTAGTTTAATAAGTAGCTCTTTGAAGGAAATTTCTGTTAGCTGTTTCTGCGTAAAGCAAAAAGCTAATTGAACTAATAAAAATTAATACAAATATTAGCGCATGGGAATACAAGTGTTTTTTACTCCTTAGCCATAAAAGGCTGATTGGGTATTGTCATTACAAAATCTTGTGAATGCAATAACTCAAGAAAGAAGTCACCGAGAATTTTCAAATTAATCAGAATTTTTAATTAATCTCAAGTTTAGAGGTCAAGTTTTCTGAAAATCTTATGATTGTGATAACTTAAAAACAAAGCGACGCAGGATTTTGAAATTGAGACCATAGGTGTATGTGCTACGAGGCTACCACTGGTGGTCGCCAGTATTGCTTAACATTATTGTGAGGCAACATGTTTCTAATTTTAGAGATATTGTGGAAATGCAAGAAACAGCCCTAAATATTTGTTTAATATGCACATTGAAGGATATATCGTAGTCAAAAACAACTCCAAGATTCCTTACAGTGTTACTGGAGGCCAAGGTAATGCCATCCAGGGTAAGTATCTGGTTACACATCATATTTCTAAGATTTTTAGGGCCAAAGACAAGAACTTTAGGTTTGTCTGAATTAGAGGTCATCTAGGTTTTTACACAGTAACTTTAATAACTACAGCATGCTCTGATCTGTGTAACAAGTATTGAATGCTGCATCAAGATAAGCACAGAGATGAGGCCATAAGATGATCATTTGTAACCTTCGTTAACCCTGCTTTTGTACTGTGATAAATTCAGATTTAAAACTCTCCAAATAAACCATTCCTGTACAGATAATTAGTTAGCTGTTTCACAGCTACTCGTTCAAAATCTTTTGAGATAAACAGCCTATAATTAGTTAAGACAGCTGGGTCAAGTAGTGGCTTTTTACCCCATTTCCGCAAAAGGGTATTGGGGTAATGTCATCACCTCACTGGGCAGGTCGGCAGGCTGGTAGCATGTACACCCAAGTTTGTGAATATGATAACTCAAGACCGAAGTGATGTAGGAATTTTAAATGGATACCCTAGGTATGAGTTATGCCAACTGCATTGTAGACCCTCCTCTACATGCATGTTATAAATCCAGCATGTTACCAAGTGATATCTGTCTCTTCCAATCCCTGGTACAGCTGACCCCCCTCTTCAAACCGCAAGTAACATCAGAGACAGATACCCGGTACTTTGATGAGGAGTTCACAGCACAAACAATCACACTCACTCCCCCAAACAAGTGTAAGTATCTTCTTGTTGGACCCGTCAGCACTGATCCATCATTATTCAAAGTTAATATCACGTTTCTTGGTCACTGACTTAGATTTCCTTCTTGTTACAGATAACAGTCTGGACTGTGAGGACCCCAGCCAAGAAGCTCATTTCCCCCAATTCTCCTATTCTGCTAGCATAAGAGAGTGATAGCATCTCTGCCACACACACACGTGTATAAACACCTTGGTTACAATCATACAGCCATAAAAATAAGTAGAGCTTTCATTTTTAAAGAGGTGTTACTCTTAGCACGATTTCAGTGCCTTGCCTGGGAGCCTTATTGTTAAAATCTGTCTTTGTCCACAGAAAGGAAAAAGCCTATCCACAGTGACTATACTGTAACATAAGAACTTCACATAGCCATCAGTGCAGTTTAACAACATAATCAAGACCATCAGACCTACAAAGATGGTGCTGCTGTTTGTACCATTCTTTTTTTCTTTTTTTTTTATATTCAATGAATAAGCCATGCAACTCCCCATGACACTTGTAAGTCCTCTAATTCAATCCTGGCTGTGACCTTTGGTGAAATATATGAAGAAGGGAGGAGAGCAGCAGTTAATCTTACTATTACACCAAAAAATCCTGCATGTCTGTTTTTTGAACATTTTTTTCTTCTGTATTATTAGCTCATTGAGTATTAAGGAATAAATTATAATATTATACAAATGGAAGGATGTGTACTGAACTCAATCCTTGTACAAGCTAACTGCAAAAAATGGACATTTGTCACTTTTTATTACTTTGTGCTTTAGAATTTTGGTCTCCCATGTGTTAGATATTGTCTTTGTAGCCTTTATCATTTAGCATTTTTGGTCCCCCAGAACACAAGTTCACTTGCTGAACATTTTACATCAGAGATGTCAGACTCATTTTACATCGAGGGCCACATACAGCCCACTTTGATCATATGGGGACCATACAAGTGAAACTGCACTTCTTTTCAGCATAAATATATTTAACTGCACATTTAATCCCTGAGATATCTTAGTATACAATAAAGAAGTGTGTTTTCAACAGAACATCTCATTATTTCTGCATGATATTTATATTAAATTATAGAAAAGGTTCTGGTAGCTCACTGCCCAGACTGTCCCATATCTGTAAAACATAAATCATTTGTTTGTTGAAATTTTTTTTCTTTGGTTTGTTTAAAAATGTAGTAAAAAAAAAAGTTAAATATAATGTAAAAACGTTTTGATGCATGCTCAGTATCCAGGTAAGTAAATCCTAAAGGTTGATTCTGTTCATCTGTATGTAGTGTCTTCAGTGGGAGAAACGTTTCATCACTCATCCAAGTGACTTCTTCAGTCTCAGCTGACTCCAGGTTTCCCCAACCTTATAAACAGTACATTTGCACAATCACTGAAACTCGCCCACTAAATAAACAATGGGGGGGGGGGCGTGGCTTCGGTTTGCACACATGGGATTGTGAGGCTCACAGTTCTTTCCCCCAGCAAGAAATATGTTGCTGTGAAGAAGCCACGCCTCCATGAGCTGCCTCACATGTTGCCACACACATCCACTTCTCCTATGCTGCATTCAGGTTTTGTTGGGCTGTCAAAAAGCAGTGATATTTCTGTTGTTACTTTCTGTTCTACACTAAGTGCACTGAATATTATTGCGCTGATTTAAAAGTTACATGACTGCATCATAAGTAATGATAACAATAAACATTGCCAAATGTAACTGGTGGGGCACTTTCCACCGGACCACACTCCACTTTTTTCTCCTTTTTTTTCTTACAAACTTCCAGTATTGTTTGAAAAACATACAGTGTTGGGGAAACTAAATTGCAAGATACTACTTTATGGTGGATGATGCTTAATAACTGCAAAGCAGCTATAGGGAAAGATTTTATTTAAAGCTCCTTAGTTAGAATGTTGAGTGTGAATGGTTGTCTGTCCCTGTGTGTTAGCCCTGCGACAGACTGGCGACCTGTCCAGGGTGTACCCCGCCTTTCGCCCTATGACAGCTGGGATAGGCTCCAGCGCCCCCCGCGACCCTGAAAAAGATAAGCGGAAGCGAATGGATGGATGGATATTTAAAAGTAGAATGGGAGGGAAAGCCTTCAATTTTTAGGCCCCTCTTGTATGGAACCAGCTTCCAGTTTGGATTAGGGAGACAGTGATCATCTTCTTTTTAAGCCTAATCTTAAAAGTAGAGCTAGTGTCTGAGAAAGTTCAAGGATGTAGTGAAGGAGGACATGCAGATGGTTGGTGTGACAAGAGGCTTCTAGAGATACGTTGGTATTAAACCATATGACGATTGAAACACCTGCTGTGCTGATCCCTAAAGGGAGCAGCTGAAAGAAGGAAAAGAAGAAGGAAAAGCAGTTTGACTGCTGTGGTTGTCTAATGAATGTATCATCTGGACATGTTTTCAGAGCACCAGTGATGAAAGTGAAGGGAAGCACACCTGTCAAAAGAGGTTTCAGTAACAGCAAAGAATCAATTTCAAAATAGAAACCCTAAAAGTCCTTACTTTTCATGGTCAGTAGTTATTTTTAGTTATTTTAGTTAATGCTAGTCAGTAACACTCCTCAGCAGTTCATCTGAAGCTACTTGTTTTTTGCGAATGAGTTGATAAAAATAAGAGGGCTGTTCAGCAAAGTGGATGAAAGATCTAGAAGAGAATAATTTTGTCTACTGATGGAAACAATTTAAACATGCTTTCCAAGGTGAGCTTTGTTTTAATTCGGTGGTTGGTAAGGCAGGTAAAATACCCACATGAAGAGTTTTTATGAGTTTTATAACGTGTATTTTGTAAACACAAGGTAGAAAATAAAACAAAACCACAACACGTTTGTCAGGATATTAAGATTCAATAGTACTTTTTTTTTTATTATAGTGAAGATTTAAAAGTACACAGCAAATCCAGCATGTCCAAATTAACACTGTCGGATTTGATTTCAACACTATTAAAGTGTCTGTATGGGTCCACACCAGAAAGTGTTAATTTAACTCTTTTTGGAGAGTTGGTACGTTAACTCTGATTTAGTGTTAAACACCAAATCTGTCTGGAGTTGATAATTTAACACTTGGTGTTAAGAGTTTATATATTAACTCTCAAAGAGTATTTTAGTTTAACTACGTAAGAGTTATCTTCTAATTCATTCTAAAAAGCGGGAATTTTACTGTTCTGAACTTCTAGAAATTTTTTTTGGAAATAAACATTTACTAAAAAGATGCAATGGTTTTTGAAAAACATTTATTCTGAACTGTGCACCACAATTTCAAAACATCTTCTGAAAGATGTAACAGCATACATGTTCTCACTTTCATTAGAATTTTGTTTATCAAAAGGTCTGACATGGTAAATGCAAATAACAGCATTCTCATCACTTATTTCTTCAATACAATATGCATGTCCTTCATTCATCCCTTTGTGGAACTTCAACGCACTTCTGCTCTCCCCCATATTCCATCTTCACAAGCATATCCTGTGCGGAGATTGAATAAAAATTAGTTGACGCTAATTAATGGCACAAATAATCCAGTAAACAATTGCAGCACAGAAAAAAAAAAAGGAATCCTCTTTGAGCCATTACTTGTGTAAAGTATTTTCCCAAAAGACAAGGACACAGGCAACAGGTAATACTGAACTAAATGTAAAACCTCAACCTTTTTCATTTTTACCTAAACCGTGTGCACAAAACTCTGGAGGGATCTATGCTAACGTAGAATCCAGTCAGGACGTCAGCTACTGCCGTTTGCTCGTTTTTTTTTTATTTTTATGGGCGATCGTTTTCAGGCTTCAAGTAGCACCATTATACCAACATTTCACATTCTAGACATTGTTTTAGGTGTATTTGACCAAAAGTTTGACTGAAAATTCACATGCAAGCTTTTTTCAAGGCTGTGGTATTTGCCCGCAAACAATACCTTTCAGCTAGCTAAAACAGAATATTATGCTATCAGCGAGCAACATGGCTAATGCCTTTCACACAGCTTTGTCTCAACTCCAAAGAGCCACAGAAGTAAAAGCTCATAATAATAATTGAAACAATCGTTGAAAAAATGACTTACCAAGCATGGCAAACAACTCAAATATGTAGAGCAAAATGTTCTGAAACGGCTGCACTTCAGCTTCGATTGGAGCCGTGCTGGGGGCGGAGTCTGTGAATTTACTCTGTTGGTGTCATAGCCCCTCTAGGAGTTCAGAGTTAAGAGGTCAAGAGTTAATGTTTCCATTGTAACACCTCCAGATTTGACAGAGAAAGACTCATTTTTAACACTCGATTTTAACTACTATCATTTTACACCTCAGAGTTACATTAAAAGAATGTGACTCTGCTTAGAGTAAAATTAACTCTACTTTTGCAAGAAGACTATTAACACCAAAAAATTTAACACTTTTGAATTTGCTGTGTAAGACAATCACTGAATTAATGTAAGCTAAGAATGCTACTACGCTTATTGCTTTCTCAAATGTCAAATTACTTTGAAACACATGAACGTCTGATTTTGTATTTACGACAGCAGTTAAACACACCATACTAGCACCAAGCTCAACCCTCACTTGGCCTGTCCGGCGTCACCGGTTGGGCATCTTCTTTGTTCATCGATACCGTGAAAACCGTTACAAAAAAAGTTACAATTCTTTTCTGAAAAAGCATTTTTATTTTTGTATATAAATAAATGTTGATGTTGTGCTATGGGATTGTTTGTTTCAATTTTACTTATAATGTACCAAATCACTACAACAGGCGGCTCAAGACGATGCCATCCAGAGTAAGGATCTTGTTAGCCACAGTGTTTCTAAGATTTTTACGCCCCGTCACAATAACCTCAGTTCTATCTGAACTTAGAAGCAGAAAATTAAAGCTCATTATGTGTCTAAGACATCCCGGCGGTTTAACCAATAAAAGCGGGTATCATATGCATAGCAGTGAAAATGTATGCTATGCTATGCCTTCTAAAGCGCGTATAATGTAAACAAAACTGGTCTTTGCACAGAAGCCTGTGGAGCTTCATAATTAACCTCAGTGTGTGAAGAGGACTCTCCATTTAATAATAGCTGTAATAACATGTTATGGCCAACGGTGTTAAACGCTGCACTTGGGTCTAGCAGGGAAGATTTCAACTTTTCAATATGAATGAAGGCTGAAAACTGATTAGATTAATGTCTGATGATCTTTTCTGTGCTTCTTCAAGTTTGTAACACCGAACATATTAAAGGATGATATAAGGTTCACAGGAAGAGTTTAATTAGACACACTTACTATTTTTCTTTATACTCTTTCTTTCTTGACATGTTTAATATGCTTACTATCAGAGGAGAAAATGACCCTTGTGTAGTTTAAAAAAGTTTTATTTAATCAAACTGTAATGTTGTTGAACTCTGACGGACGTGTCTTTTAATCTTGTCAACAAATCCTTAATCACCTAAATCTGCCATTTATCATCTTGTAAAATGTTCCCTCTGCTTCTGTTGCACATCTCCTGTGTCCTGTGCAGGTGGTCCAACCCCTGCCTGCCTCCTTAAACTGGGGTGTTTAAATCTCTTTACCTCTGTTGTGAACTTCACACAAAGTTTGTGGTAACAAAATCAAACTGAGGAGGATCTCGTTTGAAAAAAAAAAACACACAGTCACGAGACAAAATAAAAACAGACTGCTCAAAGCAGAGCCCTCGCAGCTGGTAGTACAAAAACACAGTGACAACATGCGTATTAGATATCCTCAGTGCCAAAAGCCTAAATATGAAAAAAGGTGGGATCACCAAGAATATCCTAAAAACGGCGTTGAGGTGTGTGTTACAGTGAAAAAAACAAAAAGCAGCCAAATTTTCATCTGAAAATGTTGAATTTTAGTAAAAACAATGCTCTGTAGTTTGATACTGTCGTTACAGACAAAGCAGATGTTTAAAGCCTTTGGACGCTCATTTGAAATGCACTCATTCTCCTTATCAGCTGGAAACATTAAAGCCGTAAAATGACTTTTTCGAACGGATAAAAACTATTGAACAAACAGCAATGTTGAGCCTGTTCCAAAATTTGAATGTACATGTGTTGAAGGTGCGGGTCTTGTTGAATTATTAAACATACTTTCTTTAATTTTTCGAGCCACAAAAACAACAACTTTTAATTTTCTTCTGCTTGAGTATCGGCCTCGGGTAGCTCTACTTATCATTGCTCAGTCAGTTGTCTGTTTGTGCTACTTTTTTCAAGGAGCAGCGGATTACTGGTAAGGGTGACTTTATGTGTTTAGTTACTTAAGTGGAAGTACTGTGGATAGTTTTACCTTACATACATAGAACTGCCAGTACAGCTTCTGAGGTAACTGTTTACAAAATGTTATAATCTATCCAAAGGTTCTTTGCAATTTTACATTGATAAACATTATCCTTAACACATTTGGCCCACATAAAGTACTATGGCCATCACACTGTCATTTAGAATTGTTTAAATAACTCGTGTCTTAAGTCCTTCCATCAAACAGAAAATAAAAAAAGTCGCATGGTTCACTTTTATATCACAAAATGTTAGAAATATAAGTCGTTCATAACAAACTGAAAGGCTGGGAGTTTAAAATGCAAACCGATGGAAGCAGAAGTAGAAGACTATAATGTCACAGAGCACACTGTGTCTATTATTGTTTAGACATGTATAAATAAGAGCTTGATAAAGATGCTTAATTTCTTAACAAATAAACAGGTGGAGTGATCTTTATCAAAAGTGGATGTTGCATCTGTGGCTAAACCCCTGTACCCAAAAACTTTAAAAATCTAGTGTGTGTGAGGCTGTGTAAGTAAAGCTTGCCCTTCACACCCGCGTGTAACAAACCATTTGTTGGGGGGTTGTGGATTTGTCACCTCAGCATTGTGAACGTGGGGAAACATGTTTCTGGCTGTGCATAAGATTTCTGCTTACAACTTAGAATCTCAGTTCTAAATGAAATTCAGATGTTTTTTTTAAGTATGGCTAATGTATTATTTGACTTCTAAGGCACACACACACACACACACACACACACACACACGAACAACAACAACAACACAGAGAAGAAGAAGAGGGGGTCGTTTTACTACGCATCATAAAAACGCTATCATTCATCTTCCAACTGTATCTTTCTGTTCTGTCTTTAGAATCATTGGTTGTTTACTGAGCCGTACTTTGGGAGTCATACTGTTGTGATACTGGGGAAAAAGGGTAAGGTCTGATAGACTAAACCCTTACACACATAACTTGAAAAACCTAAAGAGTGTGTGAGACTGCTAGCTGTGTTGTTCAGCAATAAACTTATCTACAAATGTGTTAGTAAAGAGTGACTTGTACTTCTGTCCCATTAAGCAATGGTTTAACAAATTTCACTGCAAACTATAAAAGGAATCTGGATTTATATAGAACATAGTAGTGCAGGAAACACTAGTATGTGTCTATGGAACAAATCTCCTTCAGTGTTCAAATGACCAAAGTGAGGCCTACAGGCGTTTCTCTCAGTTGGTTGTGTTCAGGGAAAAAGCAGCTAAATACACTGTGACTGCTCCACATTGTTAGTGAGTTAACTCTGGATATCTGTAGGTTTTGTCAAACTTGGAGTGAACAAAAGCAGAAAAACAGTAAAAGATGCAGACAGTGAAAGTCTGGTTTATTTCATGAACACAATGAAACATTTTACAGTCCACAGAGCAAAGTAGCATACATGATAAATAGATACACATAACACGGTCAGTGAGAAGTAAAACTCGTCGTCTTACCACATGTTATATTCTGTAAACTTAAAATAAACCACAGAAATTAGAGTTTAGTGTTTTAAAGTCATTATTAAAAACATGAGTCAACATTACTGAAGTGACACTTTAACGATGCTTCATATCACAGTCTTTATGATGATAAAACATGTTCTCTCATTAGTAGTTGTCTGCGCTGTCACTTGTCATGAAAATGTCCTGAGTCAGGGTTCCTCTTCAATTACCATTGATCATTAATAGGACGCACAAAAGATTTGTTACATTATCCCCATAAACAACACGCTTTTATAGAAATCATTGTGACACAAATATTTAGATTCTTGCTTCACAATGTGCACGAACTCAAAATCTTTAGCTTCATATTTATAAAGTATCGCAAAGAATACATTTATACCATTGTATGAGCTACACTTCTTGTAAAAAACTGATTGGTAATGCGTTTGAGAAAAGCTCCTGCTGTGACCTTCCTTCTGTGAGGGCACACACACTCACGCACACACAGAGAGAGAGAGAGAGAGAGAGAGAGGGGGGGGGGAGATCATTAATACAAAGGATTGGAGCCGTTTTTGGATTTTCACTTGTTGTTGGCTTTAATATGAACAGTCACATGAAATTCATTCCAGTTTTTTTTTTTGCCTTTGCTTCAATTAAGATGTTTCTTTAAATCTACAACAGCTTCCTTTTCAAAAAAGTTTACTGACATAGTAAGGAAGTAGCTAGGGACCTCAGTAAGTATGAGCAACAATAGCTTAGGGACAGTTTCTACAATAAATAGGATTTCATCATCTGCTGTTCGTCAAAAAGTGCCATTAAAACAATTCAGCGGACCCTCAGAGTGCGGATACAAACTGTTTTCAGCTGTAGAGGTAGAGGTACTCTTCATGTACTTATCAACATACAGTTTAGCGGAGTGGATTAGAGTGCATTGGTGCTTGGTCCTCTTTTATTTAGCACGGTTATACCATTGTGAATTTCGCTATACGAATATGCTCAAGAGTCTATCATATGTTTGACATGCAACTAAAAATTCGAAAATATATATTTTTTAAATCAGTAACTTTGCAAATTTAGAGGAATTGTTTTCGGACAACATATGTCTCACATTTTAAACAGGGTTTGAATAATCAGCACTGACATACAGACATTTATGCCCTGGGTATAACAGACATGCTTACCTTGTGAAAGGCCCTCGGATTTCTTGGAGCAGAGAAACACTCTGTGTTGTTGCTTTTCTCTATTGTATAAGCAGCGCCCGACTGTCAGAAACGCTCTGTGCTGGTAGCAAAGTCGGCTCCAACGCACATTCAGGTGAAAAAATAACAAGTTAAAACGCTATACCTTGCGGCAGTTGTGAAGTGCTGAGGAAAATACTGTGTGTCTGATGGGGTGTTTTTATATAGGTGGGGCTACTTTCAGTTGACCTCTGAGATGTAGAGATAAAAGAGCATGATGAAAGGAAGAAAGGTGGCAGGCCTTTGGAGACTCTGTTGGACATGGTTTCTGCTGGCCTCTGACATGATAAGACTAGTTGCATTAAAGCCATTAACTGTTTGTGTATATACACCTTTGGGCTGGGATGCTCTTGATAAGGAGCCTCTTTTGTTTGCTTCATGACTTCTTTTGCAGACTGTTGGGAGCCTAGCTGCACCCCCTCTGTCTAACTGTTACAGAGTGTGGGAATATGTGTTTTTTAGAAGTATCACAGCTTATTTCTAAAAGAATACATGTTGTTTGCGGTGCTCTATTTAAAACTATTGGCCTGTGAAACTTTTAGAAAAGTGAAATGCCCCTAAAGTAGTTAAATCATCTATGTGTAATCATCGAGTCTAACTGTTGCAGACTAGTAGATAATTATAAGACTAGCTGCATTAAAGCCACATTGAGGTTGATACAGCTCTAGTGTGAATATGTACTTTTAGAAGTATCACAGTTTATTTCTAAAGGGATACATGTTGTTTGTGGTGCTCTATTTAAAAAAAAACTACTAGCCTGTGAAACTATTAGAAAAGTGAAATCTTCCTAAACTAGCTAAATTAAATGCTGTGTGGGAATACACGGTTTTTAGAAGTATCACTGTTTATTTCTAAAGGAATACCTGTTATTTGCTCCTAAATAGCACTGAAGAAAATGCAAAAGGCTCCTAACTAGTTAAAATACCCCTAAAGTAGCTAAATTAAATCACCTATGTCTAAATAACAGAACTCTGAGATCTATACAATCCTTTAAAAAGAGTGTGAAATGCCACTAAAGTAGTTAAATCAGCTATGTGTAATCAGCGAGTCTAACTGTTGCAGACTAGTAGATAATTATAAGACTAGTTGCATTAAAGCCACATTGAGGTTGATACAGCGCTAGTGTGAATATGTACTTTTAGAAGTATCACAGTTTATTTCTAAAGGGATACCTGTTATTTGCGGCCCTCTGTTTGAAAACTATTTGCTCCTAAATAGCACTGAAGAAAATGCAAAAGGCTCCTAACTAGTTAAAATACCCCTAAAGTAGTTCAATTAAATCACCTATGTCTAAATAACAGAACTCTGAGACCTATACAATCCTTTAAAAAGAGTTTAATTAAAACACATTATGGTCTCATTAAATAATACTCTATTAAACACATGTGAACTCATATGACCCCTGGACACACATGCACGTGCAAAAAGTCCGTTCTCGCGCACGTGCACACGCACATGGACGCGGAGGGGGATAGGGGAGGGGGGAAAATGCCCTCGGGGTGGGTGGGTGGGGGGGGGGGGGTATGCCCTCGGGGTGTGTGTGGGGGGGGGGGGGGGGGCAAAAAGAGGTACAGGTATATTACTACTGACTTCTATGATTTTTAAGATTTTCAGTATCAAAGTGAAGCCAGTGATGAATCAGTACAGCCAATGTTACACAGTAAAAATAACATGTAGTTAAACTGGCAAACTTTGTTTTTAAAGTGAGCAAATCTTTTAGCAGAGTTAGACTAACATGAGGGTAACATGATGGTATGGTGGTTAGCACTGTTAAGCTACAGCAAGAAGGTCCTGGGGTTGAATCTACCATCTGAGCTTTGAGCTTTCTGTGTGGAGTTTGCATGTTCTCGCTGTGTCTGCGTGGGTTCTCTCCAGGTACTACGGCTTCCTCCCACAGTCAAAAGACATGCATTTACTGGAGTCACCAAGAATAACTGGTGATTCTAAATTGCCCATAGGTGTGAATATGGGTGTGAATGGCTGTCTGTCTCTCTGTAGCACCGCAACAGGCTGGCGACCTGACCAGGGTGTACCTTCACACTGACCATATGGTAGCTGCGATAGGTTCCAGCCTCCTAGCATAAGAACATGAGCATGAATGGATTAATATAAAATATAAATCAGTTAATAAATTATTGTATAATTTAGCTACAGTAAATTAGTTCCAGCTGTGGTGTACACTTTAATGACTCAACAATTATATAGCGTTTTAGGTATATTTTAATGCAGAACATTGGTACTTTTACAATTCAATTGTACTGCACCAAATCACAACAACAGTCGCCTCAAGGTGCTTTATATTGTAAAGTAGACCCTACATGCAGAGAAAACCCCAACAATAACATGACGCCACATGACTATGAGCAAGCACTTTGACGACAGTGGAAGGAAAAACTCCCTTTTAACAGAAAGAAACCTCCGGCAGAACAGATGACCACCCTTCCCTGATGGGCGGCCATCTGCTGCGACCGGTTGGGGTTTGAGAAAGAAGACAGGATAAAAGACATGCTGTGGAAGAGAGCCAGAGGTTCAATGCAGAGAGATCTATTAACATATAGTGAATGAGAAAGGTGACTGAAGAAGAAATGCTCAGGCTATGTCCACACTACCCTGGATATATTTGAAAACGGCGTTTTCGTTTGAAAACGCTCTGCGTCCACCCTACCGTTTTAAGTAGTTTTCACAGAGTTGCGTGTCCACATAAAAAAAACAACTGAGAAACAACTGCTGTATAATGCACTCCGCTATCTTTGTTTAATTGGTCACATGACTACATCACATGACTAAAATGTGTCATCGTTTTAGAAAGTCTGCATTTTCGAGTGTCCACACTGTGACGGGACAGCTCCGTTTTGAAATATATAAGTTTTCGAGAGCATTTTCAAAACACTGCGTTTTTCCTTGGGGAAAACGCTGTACACATACACAAATTCTTTTTACACATACAAAACTGATTTACAAGTACAAAATATTTATGACCACATTTTGAGCCCATACCATTCTCCTTCGGGTATGTTGTAATCTGTGTTTCCAAGCCTGAAAAGAAAATCTTAGCTCAAAATTGGCAAATCTTAGAAAATCCCTACTCTTTTGGCACAAAGTCTGTGCAGCAAAATTGAGTATTTCTTTCAGTATGTGTAAGGCAGGCCACTCGTTCTGACGCTTCAGCATTCTTTACCACCTCTTTTACTGCTCTCCAAGGTGGTTCTCTGGTGCTCAGGTCTTTAAAAGGAAGTGCTGGGCTGCTGATCTTTGTACTTTGGATATGTCATCATCTACAGTGCATAGTATCATTAAAAGATTTTGAGAATATAGAGAACTCTTGTCAACTCCCATCAATATAGGACGCTTATGATTTTTTGTCATTGAATACTTCAGCAACACAATGGTAAACCAAATACTGCAGGTATAACAATACAATGGGTTTTTAGAAAATACATTTTTGTTCCTGAATTGTCCAGTCCAAGCCTTTCACCAGTTGAAAGCATTTGGCACATCATGAAATGAAAAATACAACAAAGACAACCCAGGACTGTTGAGCAGCTAGAATTCTATTAGCTTTCCTCTCCAAAACGTTCAACAACTGGTTTTAGTTCCCAGACATTTAAGACGACATGCTGCACAGTGGTAAATGTGTGTTTTTTTTTACAGCTTAACCAGGACAAAACTGAAGTTTTAATCATTGGTCCTGAGGCTCAGAGAGAGAAACTCTTGTCTAAATTACAGGCATTTTCACTATGCCCTTCACTACAAGTGAAAAACCTGGGTGTTATTTTTGACTCTGAGCTTGGTTTTATCCCACATATTAAACATGTTACCAAAATTGGATTTTATCATCTAAAAAATATCTTAAAAATATAGCCAGGGTCCGCCCTATTCTCTCTCAGGCCGGTGTAATGCGGGCCCACATTACACCGGTTTTAGAATTGCTGCATTGGCTCCCTGTGTGTTTCAGGATCAGGATTGGTTTTTAAATGTCTTAATGGTCTTGGGCCTTCTTATCTCTCAGATTTGCTTTTACCATATGAACCCTCGCGGACCTTGAGGTCCTCAGGCACTGGCCTTTTGATTAATTTTTTTTATTAATTTAGATTTTACCTAATATTTATTGATTTTATTCTTATTCATTTTTTATCTTCTTACTCTATTTATATTTATATTGTATCCCAATTCTTATTTATTTTATTTATTTATTTATTTTTATTCTGTATATACTCTTATTAGGTCATATCTCCAGTGTTTCCTCGGAGGGGGCTCTCTGCACCGGGGCTGTGATCGACCGTGGCTGCTGGGGCTCTGTAGGTCTTCTCAGCCTGGCTGGGGAGCTTCTTTGCCTCCCTCCTGCTGTGTGCCCAGCCTGGAGGCTGCGGTCTGTGACCGGCTCCCGGTGCACATGGCTCCCCGTGATAGTGTTTCCTCACTTGGCTCATGTGTGCCCAGCCCAATTTTACTTTTTAAGTGTGTGTGTGTGTGTGTGTGTGTGTGTGTGTGTGTGTGTGTGTGTGTGTGTGTGTGTGTGTGTGCGTTGGGGGGGGGTTATGTATCCATGATCGTTTATGTTAATGAGAGTGTGGAGAGTGAGTTGGAGGGCAGGGTGGGGTGGGCTGCTTTTAACCATGTAAAGCACTTTGTGCTACATCTTTGTATGAAAAGGGCTTTATAAAGATTGATTGATTGATTGATTGATTGATTGATTGATGTGCTTTTTTTTCTTGAAATGGTACTTTTTTTTTATTTTAAACATTTTTCTGTGTTGTTGAAGTTTATTACATTTACAAATCATTGTATTTTGTTTTATTTGCATTTTACCCAGTGTCCCAACTTTTTTTTGGAGGGGGGGGGGGGGGGGGGGGGGATTTGGTTTGAAATGGAAACCCCTCTAAATGCTGAGTTATAAATTGTGTTTAGAGAATAGAAGTGTTTTAGACTTTCCTTTGCATCACAACAGTCTGTTTTTATTTTACATTTGCTGGAGTGGCTAGTCCTCAACAGATCCAGAATCTGCACCAAATCTGGATTAGTTTCCTTACAGCCCAATGATTGACTTTTAAATAAGTAGAAGATCATTTCATTTCAATTCCATCTTATTTGTACAGCACCAAATCAGAACAACAGTGGCCTCAAAGTGCTTTAAAACTCTTTTGTTTTTAAATCCCATCCTTTAGTGCCCTTAGAAACCTCATTAGATCTATTAAGATGCCGCTACAAACTGCGCACACATATAGAGACACCTGACTCTTGATGTCAGAGGTCTGAATAAGTCGAACAGGTTTTAATATTTGGTAGCTAATCTGGAACCACTGGATGTAACTGACTGGATCTGAAGATATAATAAATGTGGAGGTGTATTTATTTTTTCGCCATTCTAGTGTGTTGCATTGTTAAATATTCATAATAATTTTAGTTCTGATTTGGTCTTAACCAATTTCTGAGAATAGTACTTTTAGCCATTAGCCTAGTTATCACCCTAGCTATCTCTAGCTTCTGAAATCTTGACTTTCCTCATCAGTTAGTTTCAAACCTTTTTGGGCCAATATTCGGTGCTAAGCACACAATATACAATGTGTTTGCTTTATTTTTCAGATAGAAAATAAGGTTAAACTGGATTTGAATATTTTTAGACTGTTTTTGATCATTCTTTCATTTTAAAATTGCTAATTTGATCATTTGTCCCAGTATATGTAATACATTTCCATGTCAATGCATAGATGATGTGTATATGATTGTTTTTGTGCCCTACAACTTATCTCTTTTTGACCATAACCTCCTCTACACCTTGTGTTTGTTTGTTTATTTTTCTTCTGGTTTGAAAAACCCTGTCCACAACAAAGTCCATTTCCAACATAAAGTCAGAGGAGGACACAGTTCTATCCTCAACTTATCTCACTGCCTGCTGCCCAGTTATGCCTCATCTAAAACCCAACACAAGTCCCGCCACTGTCACAAAAACTCCAGCTCTGAAAGATTAGGCTCACTGTCCATCTCGAGGTCCCACATACCCTCTTCACCTTCTTCCTTTTCTCCCCTATCCTCCTCTCCTTCCTCTTCATCTCCCACTTCAACAGCTCACAGTCCATATCACCTAGCTCCAGACAGCTCTTCCACACGTCAGCGCAGTTTCCTCAACACAGCAGAGATTCTCAACCAGTTGGGCCTGCTGGCTATTACACTACGCACCAAGGAGCTGCTAAAGCAGAATGTTGCTATAGAGAGAGAAATTACTCAGTTACATCAGCACACCCATCTCTTATCCCAGGCCAGCCAAAACAGTGGCACTGAAGTCTCACATAGCCTTGACAAACTCTTCCAAATTATGAGAGAATCAGGCCTACTTGAACTTGGTGCTTTTGTAACCAATACATCTACTCAACAAAGAATGAGTGAAGCAATATGGATGACAGCAGAGGACAATTTATTTAGGGTCTGATGGCAATTTACCATCGGTGTCCAGCACTTTAAAGGATTGATGGACTGGAGCACATCTGTCCTTAACATACCCTCTTAAACATCAGCTTGACACTGATACATCAAAGGAAACTTAACCAACTCTAAGGGCAAATGTTTCAACCTGAACAACTTAAAACTTCTCTGGGATACAATGTAAACAAAGACAAGAAGAAGAAAAAAAATATTTCCATCAATAGCCACTTCTCCTAACCAGGAGACAAGTGAATATATTATGTAAAGAGTCTTTTTTTTCTCAGTCCTGGGGTTGTAACACCACAACCTCCTCAGTCCGTAATCAGAGAGTGTCTATTTGACAATAACCAAAATGTCTTTGGATAGTCTTTGTGAATGCAAAAACAAAACAAAAAAAACAAAAAACAATGGTGTTAGCTGGCCAGCAAAATAAAGAGAGTGTATGGCACTGAGTGCGGGCGTGTGTGTGAGTACTTCGGTCCAAATAATCGAGGTCCGGATCGATGAATGGATGGCAGCCGCCGGTCCTTTAATGGCACCAGCGAGACACCACGGTAGTAAGGCAGTAAGGCAGCACAGCAGTAAGGCAACACAGCAGCGAGGCGTCTGGCAGGAGAACGAACAATAGTCTTTTTTAAGGCTACTGCAGAAGGAGATATTCCCCGCTAGCTCACCAAAGCTTGCTCTCTGGCACAGCTACAAGCCACGTGAGCTCGTAACCCCTCCCGCTAGGATGTACTACCACAGTCGACTGTCGTAAAGCAGCCGCAAACCAATAGCAATAAAAAAAACTCAAAATCATTGAAGAACATTTTATAACTGACCACCCAATATAGATATATACATAAATACTGAATATCACACAATATCAGATAACCAAATTAACACTGGGTTACACTTTCAGATGATGAAAGTCTCAGCAGCAGCCACCAACAGAGGAAAACTATAAGACTGCAAGACTACAAAGAGGATAACAACACAGAAACCTCTGAAATGCAAAGTAGCCTACCACAGGTTGTGTCTATACACAACATGAATGATGGAACATCACCGCCCTCTCCATTGTTTGCTCCTTCACCGGACACAAAAGAAGCAGACCATGCTTACAGTTCAGAGCTCATGTCCCTGTCTCTCTTTTTCTAGATCTGTTCATAAACAAGGACACAGTGAGTCAGTCATGGAAAAGGACTTAAGTGATTTTACTGTTTTTCCAGAAACGTCAACACATTGCAACTATCTCCTCTAGAATCTTGGTGAAGAGGAGGATGTGTTATACAAAAATGTGCAACCTAGCAATACAAGAAAGCATTTGACTGAATTGAAAACTAATGAAAAATGGCCATAGAAAGGGTGATTTTTACTGATATATATACACAATTTAATGTTCAACACGATTTAAATATTTTACTACATTTTGTCTGGGATTTGCTCGTTCGAGGTGAACATTTTTCATCAATAGTTTTACTTTATGTGCACAGGACTTATATGTTCAGTCAGGCAACTACAGCATGTTAAAAAATAAACAGAAGCACATTTGTGTCAGGGTTTCTGGGTCGTTGACCCAGTATTTTCAGTTCATGTTCACTGTTTATCCTCTGTACGTTCCACTTCCTGTTTTGTGTTACGTTACTCTGTGTGCATTATGTTCTAGTTCTTATTCCATGCATCGTTAGTTCAATTGTGTTCAGCTGCTCACTCACCTGTCACCTATCAGTCATTGTTCAGCCAGTGTATTTAAGTCCTCAGTTCTCTCTTGGTCGGCGTCGCGTCATTAATGTTGTCACTGCTGTCTATGCCCCATGTTTGCCTCCCAAGTTCAGATCAGTCAGCCGTTCAGTCAGTCAGTCAGTCAGTCAGTCAGTCAGTCAGTCAGTCAGTCAGTCAGCCAGTCAGCCATCTCCTGTTTTCGTCATTCGTCCCTCACAATAAACATCCTGCATCTTCACCGTGAGTCCTGCGTTTGAGTCCTTTTCTCCACATCCACTCAGCAACCCCTGACAATTTGCTGTCATGACTCGGGTCTCTTGTGGAGTATTTCAGCAACTGAAGAGAGACAGCGGTCTTTTGCTTTGTTACTTCAGAAAACAATACTTCCTGTCATTTTTTCAGTATTGTAAATTGTTTGTAATAAAAAGCTTCAATGTACAGTGATACAAAACGCTTGAGTCTTGTTGAGAAATCAATTTTACCCTGGTTCTTTTATTCCCCGGGCATCCAGAGATGGCACCGGAACCCAGTAGTTATTTCACAAAACCTTTATTCATCTTTATTCATCTTCATTTAAGCATGCATCTTCTAGAAAGGGAGATGTGCCAGGCCGGTGTCCCTCTGCAGATCTTCCACGTCTTTGTTAGTTACAGCCAGCATTATAGAAGTGACCCCATCATAAAACCCCCATGGTGTGCTGCAAACTCCGTGTGTCTGTGTGTGTATGCACAAGCACGTGAGTGCCTGTGTGTGCGCGTACCCGTGTGTCTATGTGAGTGCACGTGAGTGACTGTGTGCGCGTACCTGTGTGTATGTGTGTACGTACGTGAGTGAGTGTGCGTGTGGGTGTGTCGTAACAGTTAAAGCACTGTGTGTCTCTGTATACGTGACTGTTTATTTATGATCTCAGTAATCAATAACCGTCTTCAAAACAGACTGAATCATTTAAGCAGCTTGAATCAATTTGATGGATGAATAACAGGTATGCTTAGAAACAATATGACATTAAGAAAATACTGGAATTTTAAAAAATATTTTCACCAACTTTAAATGGAACCTTTGTAATCAATAACAAATGCCAAACTTTGATACCTTAACCTACGTTAACTAAAAATTGCAGTCTTCTTGTAAACTCTGTCATATCTTGAAATTCTACATAAATACTGTTTGTTACTATAAGGTCAGATCCGGTGCAGAAACGCATACATTTCTGAAGTTTAATGTTATCCAGCTCTCTGATGAATCTTTTGAGATGATTTTTCACTTCTTTTTGTTGTGGAGTCAAGTCCACAGCTAATTTCAGTAGCTGGCACACTTTTTTTGAAGTTGGTTGCAGTTCAGAGAATAACTTGGTCAGAGAATAAGAAAGAAAAGTATGTCTTTGTGCCCCCTTTTTCCCTGTTAATGCCCTATCGGCCCCCCTGGCTAAACGTTGCTAGATCCGCCCCTGCACAGTTACCAGCCGTCAGCTACGTAGAAAATGATCCTGGTGTAGAAAGTAATATTAAATAAATTCTAACAACAGCTTATCAAGGTAAAAACGTGCTGCTGTTGTTCAGCTGCTGGTTTCCTCTTTCTGGCATGAAGTGGGTCAAAAACAAGCAAGAGAGATGAACTCGCGACAGAAAAGCCGATCAGCTGATCGTCAAAGGAGCGTGCAAAGAAAAGCGTCTGGACTTCTTTAAGTTGCTTGAAGACGTTTCACCTCTCATCCGAGAAGCTTCTTCAGTTCTAAGGTCAAATGGTGGAGAGTCCCAGATATAAACCTAGTGGGAGTAACCCCTGATGATCCTCTAATCGCCTGAGCCAAGGTGTGAAACTGGGTGTGGGTCCCAATCAGCCAGAGTTTCAGGTATGTTCATTGTGAAACCTGGCCCCACCTTATCATGCAAATTCCTGAGGTCAGATGGCCCAGGATGTGAGTGGGCGTTAAGGCGTCTGGGGAGGGATCTCAAAACTGGATTATAGATGGCAGAGAGTTGGTGTCGTAAACCCCCGCCTCTGTTCAAAGATGGCCGCTCACAGTGGACATAGATGGCTTCTTTCACTCCTCTTTCAAACCATCTGTCCTCTCTGTCCAAAATGTGAACATTGGCATCCTCGAAAGAGTGTCCTTTATCCTTAAGATGCAGATGGACTGCTGAGTCTTGTCCTGTGGAGGTGGCTCTTCTGTATGAGAGCCACCTCTCGGATGAGAGGTGAAACGTCTTCAAGCAACTTAAAGAAGTCCAGACGCTTTTCTTTGCAAGCTCCTTTGACTACGATGACCGGGATGACTGAGAACCTTCACAGACGATCAGCTGATCATTGATCAGTTTCATGAGTGAGGTAGCAGCAGGAAGGGGAGGGAGAGAGAAGAGGCAGTCGCTCCATATATCGGTTGTTAAGCTTAACGCGGGAATGCTTTTACAAACATTCAGAGATGAACTTATACACTTGCTCTACTTCTCTCTGGGATCACTTCCTCCAGATGAAATGCTGGTTTGGTAGTGAGGCTACAAATACACACAGCCGCTCTATCACGTGAGCACACTGCTCCCACGTGCTACGGTTATGAGCTGAGTTACGCCGTGTCGCAAGTTTTGTGAGGTGCTTTTTTGATATTTAAAGGATCGGATTACATTTTTTATTTCTCTCCGATATCCGATCCAGTAATGTAAGTCAGTATCGGACCGATACCGATATGTAATATCGGATCGGTCCATCTCTACTTTTCTTTACAGAACCAGCCAAGCTGTATGCCAAGAGTGAACGAGACATTGATTCACTGACCCACACCACCATGATATGCAGCAATGATATCGGCATGTCATTTGGACTGGAGAAGTGTAGTCAGATGGTAACAAAGAGAGGGAAGGTAGTCATAACTGAGGGGATCGAACTACCAGAAGGCAATATTGCAGACATAGAGGACAGCTACACCTGGGGGCACCACAGGTAAATAGGAACCATGAAGAGGTCGCTAGAAAAGCTGCAACCACCAAGTACCTGCAGAGGGTCAGGCAAGTCCCGAGAAGTCAGCTGAACGGTAAGAACAAGATCCGGGGTATCAACACCTATGCCCTGCCCATGATCAGGTACCCTGCTGGAATAAGTGGGCCAAAGGAGGAGATAGAAGCCACTGACATCAAGACAAGGAAGCTCCTGACCATGCATTGAGGGTTTCACCCCAAGTCCAGCACCCTGAGGCTGTACACAAAGTGGAAGGAAGGAGGCCAGGGACTGGTGAGTGTCAGCACCACAGTCCAGGATGAGACAACAAACATCCACAAATACATCAGTAAGATGGCTCCAACCGGTGTGGGCTAAAAAAAACTTTTTATTAAACATTTAAAGAGGACATGAACCACTAAACATATAGAGGCTAATTTACACCATTGAGCCATGGTCTCAAAAACCATAGATGTAACACTGTCTGTGAAGCTGATTTAACCAGTAAGTGGCTGATGTAGCAGTAAGTGGCTCTACGTTGTTTGACTAGCTTTAGTCAAACAGGAAAATCTGCCTGTTAACCATAATGTTTGAGTTTGTAAAGCGCTTTACAAATGAGCACAGTGAACACTGTAAGTGTGAGAGGCTGGGTACGCCCTGGACAAGTCACTCATATGTTGCAGGGCCAACACAGACCCTACATTTGGATTTTAACCCAGGACCTTTTACTGTGAGACAACCGTGCCTGATTTAACGCTTTGCACAGAGCAAATATCTTAGTTACACCACTTAAAGTTGACTGTGGAATATCTAAGAGATATGAAATTTTGCAAACTGACTTCTTGCAAAGGCAGGATCCCATTACAGTACCATCCTCAAATTTAGTGAGATTGCCTGGGTAGTTACTTGATTTTACATAAATGTAGCAAAGGAACTAAAACACCTGCATTCAAAGATTAAGAGCTGTGGCCTGTAGGCCATACAGTGTAAACTTACTAAGACCTCCACAGTTTTGTGAAACTGTTATTTTTGCTGTAGACAAGGGACAAGAGACAAATGAGACAAGAAACTGAATTTAGCTTGGATTTAACTCTTCTATATTTATATATTTTATAAGAAGCAGAAAGCAGTTGTAGAAGAATCTTTTAAAAATAAGTTAACGTTTTTTTGTGTAGCAACTTCTTGATTTTTCTTTTCTTACATTTGGCAGTCATGAGCTGGGGAAAATTTTATCAGACTTTTTAAGCAAACACTGAGTGCTCAGAAAATATCTAGTCACAAACAAGCTCCTCTTCACATTTAAAACCAACTCACTTAGTCCATTCACTGCTGTCATCTAAAATCGTTGACATATTCCGACATAGGTGGTCAACTAAGTAGCAATATCCCATCTATCCATTTTCTAACTGCTTATCCAACTTGAGGTCACAAGACTTGAGCTTGCTCACAGCTGTATCAGGGTACAAACTGGTACAACCAGCTCACCAGAAGATCGCAATGCCAGTACAGAGAGACAGCTAAGCATGTGACATCCACGCCTACAGTGCATGTAGGTATCAAATCACCATGTAAGCTAGCAAGCACATCTTTGAATAGTCGGGGGAAGCTGAAGTAACTCAAAAGAAACTCACACAGCCACTGGGAAAGCATAAAAACACTACACAGAATGGTCCCAGTTGACTTAAGGCAGTCAACTGGTACGCGGGAAGTCTCCCAAAAAAAATGTAAGATTAAATAATATACCATGTTCTGATTGAAGGATTTCTGAAAAATGGATTTCTGAAGGGATTTCTGAAAAAATCTGCAATCACTTCTGACATAAATGAAGACAGAAAACTAAACAGCAGTGACGTTTGTAGGGTTACTGAAGTTGGGCTAGCTGGTATATAATGATGTGCTACATCAGACCTTCCCAAAGTGTGGGGCCCGCCCCCTAGGGGGGGCGCAGAGCCATTGCAGGGGGTGCGCGGCATGAAAAGGGAAAAAATACCAAAAACAACGCTTGGACACTGCTAGCACGGGGCGCCTACACAAACGCAAAGCAGGAGATGAAGCATAGCTGAATATGTTTCCAAACCAACTTCATTCTAAGCCAAAGACTAGAAAATATGGTGAAGCATATCTTCCCCTGGTTTCACCAGCACAAGTGCCAAGGTAGGTCTCCCCTGCAGAATTGGTCTTTCCTTCGTCGGGAGCAGCGCTGGGCTCTTCAAATCATGGACAAACAGTATCCCACATTCTTGATTTTTAGTTCACAAACACTTCTTGTAATGACTAACTACTCCTGACATTTTGGAGATTTTAGCTCTTTATACAGTAAAGTTACAGTGGGATACAAATAACATCAGGCTGATCCTGCCACGATTTGTTTTCCCTGTCTAAATCATGGACAAACAGTATCCCACAGCTGTTTATGTTTTTGAACCCATTTTGCACAGAGAGGCATTTTTTTGGAAAAATGTATTGATAGCAATGTTGAATATTATTACACAGGAAAAAAACAACTACATGTAAAATAATTACACCGTGACGCCTCTGCCTTTCTAAATAGAGGGACAGTAACTGCGTGTAAAACCTGAAGATAGAGACAAAATACGGTTTATCTGCCATTCTGCAATTCCTCTCATGTAAGCAATAACGTGGCGCACAGCTGACGTGAAAATAGGCACATACATTTGATGTTGCGTGATGAACTCTGTATTCCTCGTCCACACGTGAACGCAAAAAATGAGTTTTAAAAAATCTCAGTTTTCGGTGATTCGAAAAGCCGTTTACGTGTGGACGAAACAGCTGCGTTTTCAAAAATACCCGTGTAGGTGCGGACGTAGCGAGTTAGTAGTTTATTTTCTTACTACCTGCAGATTACTTGTATTTGCTTAATTGTTTACTAAATGTTTGAGGTGTGAAATAAACCACAATTGAGCAAAATATGGGTGTGTGTGGTTGGAGGATGTGTTAGTGCATGCGTGTGTTAGTGCATGCGTGTGTGCGCGTGTGTGTGTGTGCGAGGGGGGGGCCGTGAACATTTTTCTGTAAAACAAAGCGGGGCCCAGCGAAAAAAAGTTTGGGAACCACTGTGCTACATGGTGGCTAGCTAAACAGCTATGGTAGCATAACATAAACACAGTGAAGCTGGATGATGAACGCTAACCTTTTTCCACTCGATAAAAGTTAACGTGAGGGTTCCTGATGGTTAGGGACAAATGCATGGCAGGATGCTGTAAACGGACCAAACTTCAGTCAGGAGAACAACTGAGATAATCCATCCACAATACGAGGTTAGTCTTTTTTTTTTTTTTTTTTTTTTTTTTGCCTGTCCCGTTTGGCTCTTTTGCCATCAGAATTGTTGTCTAAAGGCAAAGAAAGATGCCCAACGGATTTACTTTACCAAATTGACCATCCCAGCCTTGCCGTAATGGTCCATTTGATTCACCTTTTATTGTTTATTTTATTTTCACTTACTGAATACGGGACAGACTTGACTGGGGGAAAGAAGGGGAGAAAGAAAGAGGGAAAGAGAAACAGCTGAGAAGAGGGACGGGGGAGAAGGGCAAAAAACAAAAACCAACAGAATGGGCAGAAAAAAAAATGCATATATCGATCACCTGGATCACCTGCTGAGAAAGAAAAAAAGAAAACAAGCAGAAGAGAACAAGAGTAATAGAATAAACAACATCACAATGATATATGGGAATATGACAGTAAATACTAAATATTAAACATTATTGTGCAGCACATAAGATCAACAGAACACAGTGTGCTTTGAGGTAGGAGCCAAAAAGGGTGTAGTTTGTGGGTGTGATCACCCGTGTGTACACCTGTGAGCATGGACGCGCTTGTTTTTTGTTTTTTAAAAGGTTCCTTCATGTAATAATCTGCTAGAGGGTGTGGGGGGGCCACAGTCCCGTCCTTCAGGGCATGAAGCAGGTATGGAGGAGATCAAAACTCCAGACATCCAGAGGCCCCCAGAACACAAGAGACCAAGGAAGACCAACAGAGGGGCAGCTGCGCCACTGTCCCAGAAAGAGCTGAGGAGAGTCCCAGATGAGGGCTCACCCAGCAGCCGCGGAGCAGAAACCAGGGGGAGTTGCAGTGACGTGCCCGTGAGCTCCGCCGGCAGCCAGCCGTGCCTGAGTGACCAAGCCCCAGGCCGAGAGGCCGGGGGCACCCCACCTCCGAAGTGGCCCGAGCGAGCCCCAGGCTCCAGGCCCCGACAAGCGGCCGCCAAGGAGTGAGCCGGTGTGTACCTGGACGCCCACCCCCGGACACAAAGAACCACCAACGCACCGATGTCCGAGGGGGACCGCCACTGGCAGGGGAAGTGGTGGTAGAGGGAGATAGGCCTCCATACCTTGGAGGGCCTGAGATGTCCCCAGAGAGGTGGCGCCTGACACCCAACCTGACATATAGACACAGACATACAGGCACACACAGATACAAACATCCATTCCCACCCTCATGCTCTCATATGCACTTACTCCACACTCAACCAACGTGGAGACAGACATAAAGAGACGTTGTACACACGATCACACTCCCCAAGCGTACTCTACAAACCGGGTCTAGGTGCCCTTGCCCCTGGAGGGGGGAACCGCACCCAGACCCAGGTGGTGTTACCCTTTTCCCTACGGTGGGGGGAGGCAGACCGCCCCGACTCTGCAGCAGCAGGAAGGCCCCACACTCCAGACCGCAGTCGGACGGCCAACTCCTCCTCCTAGCCCCCCCGCTCCAGCAGGTCGCAGAGAATGGGGGTGAGAGAAGACTCCAAACCTCCCTCCACCCGCTCATTGTAGTGTTGATGCATGTGTGTTCTAAGGTGCATTTAAAACCCAGGAGGGCTTGGAGCTACCTGCCAGAGAGCAGCAGGTAAGCGCATGGTCCCTCCTGCTAGCCCTCAATGTCTACGTGTATTTAAAATTGAGAGGTGGGCAACGATGCCAGGGGTGGGGTGTACACCCTGATGGTACTTTGGACTCCGTGTATCGTGCCCACCCCCAAGATCCTATATGTATGTGTAATGAGAGTGTGAGTAATGTGAATGTCTAAGTTGTGGGATAAAATTGAGGCAGAGGCAGCCAGAAGGGGACAGAGGGGGGGGGGGGGGGGGTAGCCTCCTCTGCACCCTGGTGACATACCCCTACTCCAAGGTCCTGCATGTGTGGGTGGTTGTGGTGGAGCGGGAAGAGGGAGGCAGCTGGAGATGGGGAGGGAAGGAAGGGAGGGGCAAGTGACCCCTCCCTGGGGCCAGCTCCCCCGCTGACCCCAGTAGGCACCCCCATACTCCGCGACCCGCCAGGGAAAGGGGGCCCAGGCCCATCCAGACCGGGGCCCAGCGCAGCAGCGCCTCCCGGCCCCACAGAGCCCGGGACAGTCCTCCCAACCCCACCACAGAGAAAACTGCACCCACCCCACCATCCACTCATCTTCCAGACTACATAAGACAATAAACACCCAGGCTGAGATCTTCCTCCACCTCTCCTGCATCTCCCCCTCCTGCAGAGGGAGCTCCTGAAGAGAGGAAAGCTCCTGCAAGATGTGACAATCTCCCCCACCAGTTGAAGAGCCCCCCAGGTGGCTCGATGCACCGGCGGCACCCCGCTCCAGGGCTGGGCCCCCATGCACCCACCCGCCCACAACCCCGGCAACACACCAACCAGGACCCAAGCCCCCGAGGCCCGGTCCGGGTCCCAGCCCAGAGACGGAGCGCCCCCAGAACCTCACGCCCATCCCGGACCCACCCAGGGGCAGCCAGGCTACCAGGTCAGTAACCCACGTCCGTCAGCACAGACCCTCCCCTAGCCCCGCTGCACGCAGCCGCGAGGAAACAGTCACCTGAGAGCCAACAGAGCCCCTAACCGGACATGACCGCTACCCCGGGTTGAGCCCCCCAAGGAAGATGCCTCCGGGGAACCCCCCGACGCCCTAAGCCTGTCCCTACCCCCACACCAATCACAACAGTGAAGGCGGGACCAGACTATGACCCCCCACCCCCACTAGGTGATGGAGCTGATCAAAGGAGCCCAGAGCAATTGATCTGATGTGGTGGCAGAGGCTGTATCAAGACTAATGTAATCTAATAGATAATTTCTATATTGGTTAGAATTAAGATTATTTTTATTTTTCCAGTTCATGAGGACTGTTTTCTTGGCTATGCATAGGGCAGTGAAAACCATATGGGAGATATTCTTTTCTGAAGTGACATTATCTAAACTGCCCAACAAACACACTAAGGGGGAAGTTGGAATGTTACATTTCAGACACTTCGATAAGTCTTCACATATCTCGCGCCAAAACTTCTGAACTGGTGGACAGAACCAAAGAGCGTGGATATAATTGTCCAGTGAATTGGTTTGGCAGTGTGAGCAGTTGTTGGTAGACGTAAAGCCCATCTTGAACATCCGATGACCTGTATAGTGCACTCTATGTAATATTTTGTATTGAATTAATTGAAGACTGGGATTTCTAATTAGATTAAAGGTTTTTAAGCAAATCTGAGACCAGAAGTTTAGGTCTAAGTTAACTGATAAATCCGCTTCCCATTTTGCAATAGGAAGTGATATTGATTCATCTGTTTTAGAAAGCATTCTGTATATTTTGGATAGTAATTTGGGGGTTTTAAGAGTAAGAAATTGAACCACACTTGGTGGTGTTTGTAGTTCAACTTGACCCGGTTTAAATTTCTTTTTTACTATGGATTTAATTTGTTGATATTCTAAAAATCTTTTCTTGTTGATCCCATATTGTGTAACTAGTCTGTCAAATGAAAAAAATTCTGTTCCTTCTAGTATATGTTCTAAATATTTGATTCCTTTACCACTCCAATCTGAAAAGTTTATCATATTATTGTTTTGTAATATGTCAGGGTTGTTCCAGATAGGTGTACGTTTGCATGGGATTAATGAAGACGCCGTCAGAGAAGAGCTGATGTTGATGCTTTTAAAGCATTCATGTCGTTGAATGTTTGAGCTGATAAATGGTAGGTCTGAGATCTCTAGATTATTGCAGAGTGCTTGTTCTACATCTAGCCAAGGTTCATCTAAGAGGGTATGTTTTAGCCATCCTGAGATAAACTGAAGCCTGTTGGCTAAGAAGTAGTGCTGAAAGTTAGGCAGTTCTAGTCCTCCTTTATCCTTGGTCTTTTGTAGTGTTTTTAAGCTTATACGTGGGGGTTTATTTTTCCAAAGGAATTTGGACATACATGAATCTAGAGATCTGAACCAATCTTGTGGCGGTTTAGTTGGGATCATTGAGAATAAATAATTTATTTTTGGTAAGACCATCATTTTTATAGCGGCAACCCTTCCCATGAGTGATATGGGTAGACATTTCCATCTAGCCAGATCATCTTCTACCTTCTTTAAAAGTGGGATATGGTTTAATTTAGTTAGATCTGCAAGCTTGGGAGAAACATTAATACCTAAATATTTTATATTTCCCGATTGCAGTGGTGTAGAAGAGGAATTATGGAGGGAGCAATTAATCGGTAGAACTGTAGATTTTGACCAGTTAATTGAGTAATCTGATATTCTTGCAAAAGAGTTTATCAATTCAATCACCCCAGAGATATTGGTTTGTGAATTTTGGAGAAAGAGTAACACATCATCCGCATAAAGGCTGATTTTATGTTCCACGTTCTTGCATTTTATGCCCTTAATTACTGAATTCTGTCTAATTGCTGCTGCTAGTGGTTCAATAAAAATTGCAAACAGTGAAGGGGAGAGTGGGCATCCCTGCCTGGTGCCCCTCAAGAGACAGAAGCTGGAGGATGTCTGGTCATTTGTTCTAACACAAGCTGTTGGGGAATTATATAATATTTTTAACCAGTTTATGAAAGAGGATCCAAAACCAAATTTGTGTAAAGTTGCAAATAGAAATTTCCAGTTAACTGTCGAATGCTTTTTCTGCGTCTAAAGAGAATATTGTAGTTTCTAGGTTTTTACTGTATGAGTAGTCTATCAAATTAAGTAATCTACGTGTATTTGTTGATGAGTGCCTACCTTTTATGAAACCAGTTTGGTCAGGATGAATTAAGAGGGGGGTTATTTTCTCCAGTCTCTTTGAGAGAGCTTTGCAGATTATTTTAAGGTCTACGTTTATAAGGGATATTGGACGATAGCTTGAGGGATATACAGGGTCTTTGCCTGGTTTTAGCAGGAGATTAATGTTTGCAGAATTCATATTTGATGGAAGTCTGCCCTTTTCTTTAATTTCCAACAACGTTCTGTAGAAAACTGGTGCTAGAATCGACCAGAATTCTTTGTAGAATTCTGCAGGAAAGCCGTCTGGACCTGGAGCCTTATTATTGGGCATACTTATCAGGGCTTCTTGGAGTTCACCTGGTGTCAGTGGTGAATCCAGTGCCATTGCTTGAGTGTCCAATAATTTTGGAAGAGTTATGTTGTCCAAAAACTGATCAATTTCTTTTTTAGATGGGTTTATTTGTGGTGAATACAACGTTTTATAGAAATCCCTGAAAATGTTGTTTATTTGTATCGGATCATATATTGTGTTCCCAGATGAATCTTGAACAGCACATATAGTTGTTTTTTCTTTATTTATTTTTAGCTGGTTTGCTAGAAATTGACCGGATTTATTACCATGTTCATAATTTTGTAGGCGTAGTCTTTGTACTAAGAATTTTGTTTTTTTATCAATTATCTCATTTAATTCTAGTTTTGTTTTGCGTATTTTGTTCAATGTTTCCTGATCTTGGTGGGACGCGTAGGCTTCTTCTAGTGATTTGATGTTTTTTTCTAATTCCTGAATATTTAACGAGGTTAGTCATTAATGTATTGCTGCATGGGCTGGGCTGTAATTGCATCGTAAGGTTTTAAAAACTGAGCTTTAAAATGAATAGTGATAATAAAAACTGAGAGAGGCCGACAGTGATCACTGACTTTTTTTAGGGGCTTGTTCAGATTAAATAGAAAAAGATACAAAGCATTAAGACACAACAGCTTTAATAAACACAGAGTAGTTTGGACCTGGAAGCAGGGTTCATATGTCATCACTTAAAGACCGGATATCCCACCTGCTTTGATGTCTTAATGCAGTACAGTTGTTATTATATCACTTGTCGCATCCTGTTTATGACAGTTAAAATAAATAACATCCATATAAGAAATAAAATTGTCTTGTGTAAACTGTATATGGTGTTAAATAGGCCTATACTACTGTACTTTAATGTCGGGCATAAGGGTGGTACTTTAAGAACCATATATTTTATACGGTGGTACTCATTGTGAAAAGTTTGAGAACCACTGACCTAAAGGATTAATTATTAGAATCTCGGCTTCAGATAGGGTGTCAACCATTATAACCTTGTTGGATAGATCAACAAATGAAGCTGGGTTCATTTAAAGATCTAACTAGGCCTGTTGTCTTATTGGTCCTCTTTCCCAAGATTGAAAGAACTTTCTAAAATCTTTTGAAAAAAGATTCTGAATTCTAATAAGGATTTTCTAAATATTATATAGAAAATCATTTCACTAAAAACACAATAAAAATTGTATTGAAGAATCAGGCAAGTTACAGAATCAAGTGTTGTTTATTTTGTCTACACTTTCCAGGTCTATACTACCGTAGCAAAGGGTGTCATGGTCCTGAGTCTGCCGACTCAGTGTTTTATGTTTCTTTATGCTTTTGTTCATTTATACATATTCTGTTACGAATTGCCATTTGTTAGGTTTCTGTTCTGTGCTTTCCCTGGTTCCACTTCTGTGTTCTGTCTGTCTATGGTGTCACACTGTCTGTGTGTGAATCTGTCTGTTTAGTTCAGCGTCTTGTCCAGTTCTGTGTCTGTGAGTTTCCTGTTTTATTCTGAAGGTCTCTATCTCATGTGAGTGTGTTCAGTTTACGTTTCCCCTGTCCCGTCAGCTTTGATGTTCTCCTGCCTGTTGCCGGTTCGTCACTGCCTCTCCCCCATTCTGGAACCCTCTCAGGTTTGTCATTTAGCTTTCCCAGTGTAGGTCTTTAGTTTTGTCTTCCCTCTTTGCCTGTTTTGCCATCTCACCACTGTGTAAATAAAACATCACTAGCATTATCATCTACTGCCTGCGTTTTGGGTCCTTTCTCCCTTCTACACCACACGGCTCGCCTCGGCAGCCGTGACAAAGGGTTTATATATGACATATAAATATATATATATATATATGTATGTGTACATGATATACCCCAATGAAGATAATTAGATGGCATGAGTTTTATATTTAATTTGTCAATTTACAATTAACTGTGTAATTAATTTAAATAATGTTTCAAACAATTGGGTTCTTATATAATTCGAAATTTACCAAAAGAAAAATATTGCAGTGATGTGAATGGTTTTGGAAAAAGATTTATTTAGGGATCAAATTTATGTTAAACATGCATTTTTCTTTCATTTAAATATGAATATATATGGAGTCACAGTTTTCAAATATTCTTGTTAGTTTTGATTTTACTGTATTCTTTGTGCTTCTGTATTCTAACACAAGACAACAGAATAAATATGTTGAAAGAAGATTAATTAGAAATCAGCATAAAAATGTAATTAGAAATGTTAAGATTATCTGTTAAACTTTAATATTTTGCATTTGTGAAAAAAATAACATGTTAAAGGAATACTTTTACATTACATAACTAGTTGTTTAAAAATTAGATGATTGACATCAGACTGGTACTCTTACGTTGTTAGGTTAATATGATTAACGGGAAAAACACATTTTCCAAATACACACATATTAATATAACTAAAAAGTAAAACAAAAGGTAAATGGACTGATTTTTATGTAGCACTTTTCTTGCCTCTCATTTTTTCTTTATACATCCTTGCTTGCAGTAGGCACAATAACGGGAGCAACAGTGATAACAGGAAAGTCTGAGCTGACTGAGGAGTCCAGGAGATCTCTCTGGTGCTGCTTCAGATTCTTCTACCTTTATTTGCTCTTGATAGATATTTGGAGAATCTAGTTGAACTGTTTGATTAGCTTTGTTGCTAGTTGTCAGTGTCTTAGACGCTTTGTTTTGTATGTAGAATTTCTCAATCTCACTAAGCATGCGGACCTTAAGTTGTTGGAGCTCGGTATATTTTTCATCAAGTGATTTGTGTTCTCCATCCCTGCCACTTACAGATAAAAACGTATTACTTTGCCCATGTTCCAACATTTTTCTTGTTTTCTCAACTGATGTCTTTTCTTTCTGAAATATTGATCTCCTAACAAAATGATTGATCACCTTTACTCTTTTATCCATATTGTTTCTCATTTTTTGACCTCTGAGCTTCATCTGATTTATTTCATTTCGTTCTATTCTAGTGTCCTTCCAGATTTGTTTCAAAAACTCAGTTTTTAAAATTCCCTTCTGTGTGAAGTCATCTTCCTCTGCTGACAAGATGGACAACGTTGCAAGATTTGTTTTCTTGACATTTCCAAATTCTTCACCTTCTCCTACTAACAGCAGACCTTCCTTGTCAGGTGTCAAGTATCTTTTGCTTCCTTCAAGATTAACTGCAACATCCTTCATCCTCTGCTTAAATTCATGTTCATTGGTCTCTTCATCCTGATGCTCATGTAAGCATTGTTTTACAACATCCTCAGTTTGGATTGCTTTGTCAAATGTTGTCTTAAACACATGTTTCTTTTGTTGTTGTATCTTGTCATAATCTGCAGTAATTTTAATTTTCTGCTTATAAATTCTGACACAATTTTGTTCATATGTGGAGATCACTTGTAATATTTTTTCATTTTCCCCCTCTACTCTCTTAATATATGTCGGCAAGTCTTGATGAATCAGTCTATTTAGTTTTCCTATAAGGTTTCTTGTAGAGATTGTAACACTACTGAGGATGTCCTCTCTGGGTTGTACATCAGACAGTTCACCTTTCAGGGATTTCCTCGCAATTAGTTTCACTTTCAGAATCTCTAGTGATTTCATTTCATCCATGACTTGGTCTCCCCTCATTTCCATCCCAGACTGCTGTTCTTCCACATTTCTCCTTTCCTTCAACAACAGTTCTTGTTCTTTGGCAATGTCAGTCTTCATCTCTTTCATCTCTTCTTTTTCTTCACTCATGATTCCCTTTGCACGTTCAAGCTCTTCTTGCTTCTTCTTCAGATTCCTCATCAGACTCTCCACTTTTGCTCTTTCACTCTGTAATTCCTTTTTCATGATTTCCACTTCTTTTGTTTGTCTTCTGAGGTCATCTTCCTTGACTTTTTCTTCATTATGTGTTAAGAAAATCTTGCTTAAAATGTCTTCAAGTCTTTCTTTTTCCATTTGAACCTGAAGGATACAATTTTTAATCTTGGCTTTTTCTTCATTTGTCTCATGTAACAGCCTGTTTACATGTTCCATCTTATTGAGCAGTTCAAGCTTTATGGTTTCCATTGAGTCTCGTTCTTCTTTTATATTTTGTTTCTTTTCTTCCAATATTTCAAATTGTTTCTTGATGTCAGACATCAACACCTTCAAATCCATTTTCTCTCTATTCAGCTCCTCACTTTCTCTCTCCAGATCTTCTCTGTCGTGTCTCAGATCTTCTTTCACTTCATCAAGCTCTCGTTTGTCCAGTTCAAACTGCTTCTTCCATTCATTTTCTGTGCATTCTCTCTTGGTGACCATGTCTGAAAGGATACTTCTCACACCTTCCTTTTCTCTCTCTAACATTTCAGTGAAACAGCGAATGCTTTCTTTCAGTTCGTCTTGGGTTGGAAGTTTTTCTTCCAACACTGTTTGCAGCCTTGACCTGTTGTCAACATTTTGTAGTAATCTCTCCATTTTGGCTTTTATATCCTCCTTCAGTTGTTGAAGTTTCACTTTCAGAATCTCTAGCAATTTCATTTCATCCATGACTTGGTCTCCTCTCATTTCCATCTCAGACCGCTCTTCTTCCATATTTCTCCTTTCCTTCAACAACAGTTCTCGTTCTTTGGCAATGTCAGTCTTCATCTCTTTCATCTCTTCTTTTTCTTCACTCATGATTTCCTTTGCACGTTCAAGCTCTTCTTGCTTCTTCTTCAGATTCCTCATCAGACTCTCCACTTTTGCTCTTTCACTCTGTAATTCCTTTTTCATGATTTCCACTTCTTTTGTTTGTCTTCTGAGGTCATCTTCCTTGACTTTTTCTTCATTATGTGTTAAGAAAATCTTGCTTAAAATGTCTTCAAGTCTTTCTTTTTCCGTTTGAACCTGAAGGATACAATTTCTAATCTTGGCTTTTTCGTCATTTGTCTCATGTAACAGCCTGTTTACATGTTCCATCTTATTGAGCAGTTCAAGCTTTATGGTTTCCATTGAGTCTCGTTCTTCTTTTATATTTTGTTTCTTTTCTTCCAATATTTCAAATTGTTTCTTGATGTCAGACATCAACACCTTCAAATCCATTTTCTCTTTATTCAGAACCTCACTTTCTCTCTCCAGATCTTCTCTGTCGTGTCTCAGATCTTCTTTCACTTTATCAAGCTCTCGTTTGTCCAGTTCAAACTGCTGCTTCCATTCATTTTCTGTGCATTCTCTCTTGGTGACCATTTCTGAAAGGATACTTCTCACACCTTCCTTTTCTCTCTCTAACATTTCAGTGAAACAGCGAATGCTTTCTTTCAGTTCGTCTTGGGTTGGAAGTTTTTCTTCCAACACTGTTTGCAGCCTTGACCTGTTGTCAACATTTTGTAGTAATCTCTCCATTTTGGCTTTTATATCCTCCTTCAGTTGTTGAAGTTTCACTTTCAGAATCTCTAGCAATTTCATTTCATCCATGACTTGGTCTCCTCTCATTTCCATCTCAGACCGCTCTTCTTCCATATTTCTCCTTTCCTTCAACAACAGTTCTCGTTCTTTGGCAATGTCAGTCTTCATCTCTTTCATCTCTTCTTTTTCTTCACTCATGATTCCCTTTGCACGTTCAAGCTCTTCTTGCTTCTTCTTCAGATTCCTCATCAGACTCTCCACTTTTGCTCTTTCACTCTGTAATTCCTTTTTCATGATTTCCACTTCTTTTGTTTGTCTTCTGAGGCCATCTTCCTTGACTTTTTCTTCATTATGTGTTAAGAAAATCTTGCTTAAAATGTCTTCAAGTCTTTCTTTTTCCGTTTGAACCTGAAGGATACAATTTTTAATCTTGGCTTTTTCGTCATTTGTCTCATGTAACAGCCTGTTTACATGTTCCATCTTATTGAGCAGTTCAAGCTTTATGGTTTCCATTGAGTCTCGTTCTTCTTTTATATTTTGTTTCTTTTCTTCCAATATTTCAAATTGTTTCATGATGTCAGACATCAACACCTTCAAATCCATTTTCTCTTTATTCAGCACCTCACTTTCTCTCTCCAGATCTTCTCTGTCGTGTCTCAGATCTTCTTTCACTTTATCAAGCTCTCGTTTGTCCAGTTCAAACTGCTGCTTCCATTCATTTTCTGTGCATTCTCTCTTGGTGACCATTTCTGAAAGGATACTTCTCACACCTTCCTTTTCTCTCTCTAACATTTCAGTGAAACAGCGAATGCTTTCTTTCAGTTCGTCTTGGGTTGGAAGTTTTTCTTCCAACACTGTTTGCAGCCTTGACCTGTTGTCAACATTTTGTAGTAATCTCTCCATTTTGGCTTTTATATCCTCCTTCAGTTGTTGAAGTTTCACTTTCAGAATCTCTAGCAATTTCATTTCATCCATGACTTGGTCTCCTCTCATTTCCATCTCAGACCGCTCTTCTTCCATATTTCTCCTTTCCTTCAACAACAGTTCTCGTTCTTTGGCAATGTCAGTCTTCATCTCTTTCATCTCTTCTTTTTCTTCACTCATGATTTCCTTTGCACGTTCAAGCTCTTCTTGCTTCTTCTTCAGATTCCTCATCAGACTCTCCACTTTTGCTCTTTCACTCTGTAATTCCTTTTTCATGATTTCCACTTCTTTTGTTTGTCTTCTGAGGCCATCTTCCTTGACTTTTTCTTCATTATGTGTTAAGAAAATCTTGCTTAAAATGTCTTCAAGTCTTTCTTTTTCCATTTGAACCTGAAGGATACAATTTCTAATCTTGGCTTTTTCGTCATTTGTCTCATGTAACAGCCTGTTTACATGTTCCATCTTATTGAGCAGTTCAAGCTTTATGGTTTCCATTGAGTCTCGTTCTTCTTTTATATTTTGTTTCTTTTCTTCCAATATTTCAAATTGTTTCATGATGTCAGACATCAACACCTTCAAATCCATTTTCTCTTTATTCAGCACCTCACTTTCTCTCTCCAGATCTTCTCTGTCGTGTCTCAGATCTTCTTTCACTTTATCAAGCTCTCGTTTGTCCAGTTCAAACTGCTGCTTCCATTCATTTTCTGTGCATTCTCTCTTGGTGACCATTTCTGAAAGGATACTTCTCACACCTTCCTTTTCTCTCTCTAACATTTCAGTGAAACAGCGAATGCTTTCTTTCAGTTCGTCTTGGGTTGGAAGTTTTTCTTCCAACACTGTTTGCAGCCTTGACCTGTTGTCAACATTTTGTAGTAATCTCTCCATTTTGGCTTTTATATCCTCCTTCAGTTGTTGAAGTTTCACTTTCAGAATCTCTAGCAATTTCATTTCATCCATGACTTGGTCTCCTCTCATTTCCATCTCAGACCGCTCTTCTTCCATATTTCTCCTTTCCTTCAACAACAGTTCTCGTTCTTTGGCAATGTCAGTCTTCATCTCTTTCATCTCTTCTTTTTCTTCACTCATGATTCCCTTTGCACGTTCAAGCTCTTCTTGCTTCTTCTTCAGATTCCTCATCAGACTCTCCACTTTTGCTCTTTCACTCTGTAATTCCTTTTTCATGATTTCCACTTCTTTTGTTTGTCTTCTGAGGTCATCTTCCTTGACTTTTTCTTCATTATGTGTTAAGAAAATCTTGCTTAAAATGTCTTCAAGTCTTTCTTTTTCCGTTTGAACCTGAAGGATACAATTTCTAATCTTGGCTTTTTCGTCATTTGTCTCATGTAACAGCCTGTTTACATGTTCCATCTTATTGAGCAGTTCAAGCTTTATGGTTTCCATTGAGTCTCGTTCTTCTTTTATATTTTGTTTCTTTTCTTCCAATATTTCAAATTGTTTCTTGATGTCAGACATCAACACCTTCAAATCCATTTTCTCTTTATTCAACACCTCACTTTCTCTCTCCAGATCTTCTCTGTCATGTTTCAGATCTTCTTTCACTTTATCAAGTTCTCGTTTGTCCAGTTCAAACTGCTTCTTCCATTCATTTTCTGTGCATTCTCTCTTGGTGACCATGTCTGAAAGGATAATTCTCACACCTTCCTTTTCTCTCTCTAACATTTCAGTGAAACAGCGAATGCTTTCTTTCAGTTCGTCTTGGGTTGGAAGTTTTTCTTCCAACACTGTTTGCAGCCTTGACCTGTTGTCAACATTTTGTAGTAATCTCTCCATTTTGGCTTTTATATCCTCCTTCAGTTGTTGAAGTTTCACTTTCAGAATCTCTAGCAATTTCATTTCATCCATGACTTGGTCTCCTCTCATTTCCATCTCAGACCGCTCTTCTTCCATATTTCTCCTTTCCTTCAACAACAGTTCTCGTTCTTTGGCAATGTCAGTCTTCATCTCTTTCATCTCTTCTTTTTCTTCACTCATGATTCCCTTTGCACGTTCAAGCTCTTCTTGCTTCTTCTTCAGATTCCTCATCAGACTCTCCACTTTTGCTCTTTCACTCTGTAATTCCTTTTTCATGATTTCCACTTCTTTTGTTTGTCTTCTGAGGCCATCTTCCTTGACTTTTTCTTCATTATGTGTTAAGAAAATCTTGCTTAAAATGTCTTCAAGTCTTTCTTTTTCCATTTGAACCTGAAGGATACAATTTCTAATCTTGGCTTTTTCGTCATTTGTCTCATGTAACAGCCTGTTTACATGTTCCATCTTATTGAGCAGTTCAAGCTTTATGGTTTCCATTGAGTCTCGTTCTTCTTTTATATTTTGTTTCTTTTCTTCCAATATTTCAAATTGTTTCATGATGTCAGACATCAACACCTTCAAATCCATTTTCTCTTTATTCAACACCTCACTTTCTCTCTCCAGATCTTCTCTGTCATGTTTCAGATCTTCTTTCACTTTATCAAGTTCTCGTTTGTCCAGTTCAAACTGCTTCTTCCATTCATTTTCTGTGCATTCTCTCTTGGTGACCATGTCTGAAAGGATACTTCTCACACCTTCCTTTTCTCTCTCTAACATTTCAGTGAAACAGCGAATGCTTTCTTTCAGTTCGTCTTGGGTTGGAAGTTTTTCTTCCAACACTGTTTGCAGCCTTGACCTGTTGTCAACATTTTGTAGTAATCTCTCCATTTTGGCTTTTATATCCTCCTTCAGTTGTTGAAGTTTCACTTTCAGAATCTCTAGCAATTTCATTTCATCCATGACTTGGTCTCCTCTCATTTCCATCTCAGACCGCTCTTCTTTCATATTTCTCCTTTCCTTCAACAACAGTTCTCGTTCTTTGGCAATGTCAGTCTTCATCTCTTTCATCTCTTCTTTTTCTTCACTCATGATTCCCTTTGCACGTTCAAGCTCTTCTTGCTTCTTCTTCAGATTCCTCATCAGACTCTCCACTTTTGCTCTTTCACTCTGTAATTCCTTTTTCATGATTTCCACTTCTTTTGTTTGTCTTCTGAGGTCATCTTCCTTGACTTTTTCTTCATTATGTGTTAAGAAAATCTTGCTTAAAATGTCTTCAAGTCTTTCTTTTTCCGTTTGAACCTGAAGGATACAATTTTTAATCTTGGCTTTTTCGTCATTTGTCTCATGTAACAGCCTGTTTACATGTTCCATCTTATCGAGCAGTTCAAGCTTTATGGTTTCCATTGAGTCTCGTTCTTCTTTTATATTTTGTTTCTTTTCTTCCAATATTTCAAATTGTTTCATGATGTCAGACATCAACACCTTCAAATCCATTTTCTCTTTATTCAGCACCTCACTTTCTCTCTCCAGATCTTCTCTGTCGTGTCTCAGATCTTCTTTCACTTTATCAAGCTCTCGTTTGTCCAGTTCAAACTGCTGCTTCCATTCATTTTCTGTGCATTCTCTCTTGGTGACCATTTCTGAAAGGATACCTCTCACACCTTCCTTTTCTCTCTCTAACATTTCAGTGAAACAGCGAATGCTTTCTTTCAGTTCGTCTTGGGTTGGAAGTTTTTCTTCCAACACTGTTTGCAGCCTTGACCTGTTGTCAACATTTTGTAGTAATCTCTCCATTTTGGCTTTTATATCCTCCTTCAGTTGTTGAAGTTTCACTTTCAGAATCTCTAGCAATTTCATTTCATCCATGACTTGGTCTCCTCTCATTTCCATCTCAGACCGCTCTTCTTCCATATTTCTCCTTTCCTTCAACAACAGTTCTCGTTCTTTGGCAATGTCAGTCTTCATCTCTTTCATCTCTTCTTTTTCTTCACTCATGATTCCCTTTGCACGTTCAAGCTCTTCTTGCTTCTTCTTCAGATTCCTCATCAGACTCTCCACTTTTGCTCTTTCACTCTGTAATTCCTTTTTCATGATTTCCACTTCTTTTGTTTGTCTTCTGAGGTCATCTTCCTTGACTTTTTCTTCATTATGTGTTAAGAAAATCTTGCTTAAAATGTCTTCAAGTCTTTCTTTTTCCGTTTGAACCTGAAGGATACAATTTTTAATCTTGGCTTTTTCGTCATTTGTCTCATGTAACAGCCTGTTTACATGTTCCATCTTATTGAGCAGTTCAAGCTTTATGGTTTCCATTGAGTCTCGTTCTTCTTTTATATTTTGTTTCTTTTCTTCCAATATTTCAAATTGTTTCTTGATGTCAGACATCAACACCTTCAAATCCATTTTCTCTTTATTCAACACCTCACTTTCTCTCTCCAGATCTTCTCTGTCATGTTTCAGATCTTCTTTCACTTTATCAAGTTCTCGTTTGTCCAGTTCAAACTGCTTCTTCCATTCATTTTCTGTGCATTCTCTCTTGGTGACCATGTCTGAAAGGATACTTCTCACACCTTCCTTTTCTCTCTCTAACATTTCAGTGAAACAGCGAATGCTTTCTTTCAGTTCGTCTTGGGTTGGAAGTTTTTCTTCCAACACTGTTTGCAGCCTTGACCTGTTGTCAACATTTTGTAGTAATCTCTCCATTTTGGCTTTTATATCCTCCTTCAGTTGTTGAAGTTTCACTTTCAGAATCTCTAGCAATTTCATTTCATCCATGACTTGGTCTCCTCTCATTTCCATCTCAGACCGCTCTTCTTTCATATTTCTCCTTTCCTTCAACAACAGTTCTCGTTCTTTGGCAATATCAGTCTTCATCTCTTTCATCTCTTCTTTTTCTTCACTCATGATTCCCTTTGCACGTTCAAGCTCTTCTTGCTTCTTCTTCAGATTCCTCATCAGACTCTCCACTTTTGCTCTTTCACTCTGTAATTCCTTTTTCATGATTTCCACTTCTTTTGTTTGTCTTCTGAGGTCATCTTCCTTGACTTTTTCTTCATTATGTGTTAAGAAAATCTTGCTTAAAATGTCTTCAAGTCTTTCTTTTTCCGTTTGAACCTGAAGGATACAATTTTTAATCTTGGCTTTTTCGTCATTTGTCTCATGTAACAGCCTGTTTACATGTTCCATCTTATCGAGCAGTTCAAGCTTTATGGTTTCCATTGAGTCTCGTTCTTCTTTTATATTTTGTTTCTTTTCTTCCAATATTTCAAATTGTTTCTTGATGTCAGACATCAACACCTTCAAATCCATTTTCTCTTTATTCAGCACCTCACTTTCTCTCTCCAGATCTTCTCTGTCGTGTCTCAGATCTTCTTTCACTTCATCAAGCTCTCGTTTGTCCAGTTCAAACTGCTGCTTCCATTCATTTTCTGTGCTTTCTCTCTTGGTGACCATTTCTGAAAGGATACTTCTCACACCTTCCTTTTCTCTCTCTAACATTTCAGTGAAACAGCGAATGCTTTCTTTCAGTTCGTCTTGGGTTGGAAGTTTTTCTTCCAACACTGTTTGCAGCCTTGACCTGTTGTCAACATTTTGTAGTAATCTCTCCATTTTGGCTTTTATATCCTCCTTCAGTTGTTGAAGTTTCACTTTCAGAATCTCTAGCAATTTCATTTCATCCATGACTTGGTCTCCTCTCATTTCCATCTCAGACCGCTCTTCTTCCATATTTCTCCTTTCCTTCAACAACAGTTCTCGTTCTTTGGCAATGTCAGTCTTCATCTCTTTCATCTCTTCTTTTTCTTCACTCATGATTCCCTTTGCACATTCAAGCTCTTCTTGCTTCTTCTTCAGATTCCTCATCAGACTCTCCACTTTTGCTCTTTCACTCTGTAATTCCTTTTTCATGATTTCCACTTCTTTTGTTTGTCTTCTGAGGTCATCTTCCTTGACTTTTTCTTCATTATGTGTTAAGAAAATCTTGCTTAAAATGTCTTCAAGTCTTTCTTTTTCCGTTTGAACCTGAAGGATACAATTTTTAATCTTGGCTTTTTCGTCATTTGTCTCATGTAACAGCCTGTTTACATGTTCCATCTTATTGAGCAGTTCAAGCTTTATGGTTTCCATTGAGTCTCGTTCTTCTTTTATATTTTGTTTCTTTTCTTCCAATATTTCAAATTGTTTCTTGATGTCAGACATCAACACCTTCAAATCCATTTTCTCTTTATTCAGCACCTCACTTTCTCTCTCCAGATCTTCTCTGTCGTGTCTCAGATCTTCTTTCACTTTATCAAGCTCTCGTTTGTCCAGTTCAAACTGCTGCTTCCATTCATTTTCTGTGCATTCTCTCTTGGTGACCATTTCTGAAAGGATACTTCTCACACCTTCCTTTTCTCTCTCTAACATTTCAGTGAAACAGCGAATGCTTTCTTTCAGTTCTTCTTGGGTTGTAAGTTTTTCTTCCAACACTGTTTGCAGCCTTGACCTGTTGTCAACATTTTGTAGTAATCTCTCCATTTTGGCTTTTATATCCTCCTTCAGTTGTTGAAGTTTCACTTTCAGAATCTCTAGCAATTTCATTTCATCCATGACTTGGTCTCCTCTCATTTCCATCTCAGACCGCTCTTCTTCCATATTTCTCCTTTCCTTCAACAACAGTTCTCGTTCTTTGGCAATGTCAGTCTTCATCTCTTTCATCTCTTCTTTTTCTTCACTCATGATTCCCTTTGCACGTTCAAGCTCTTCTTGCTTCTTCTTCAGATTCCTCATCAGACTCTCCACTTTTGCTCTTTCACTCTGTAATTCCTTTTTCATGATTTCCACTTCTTTTGTTTGTCTTCTGAGGCCATCTTCCTTGACTTTTTCTTCATTATGTGTTAAGAAAATCTTGCTTAAAATGTCTTCAAGTCTTTCTTTTTCCGTTTGAACCTGAAGGATACAATTTTTAATCTTGGCTTTTTCGTCATTTGTCTCATGTAACAGCCTGTTTACATGTTCCATCTTATTGAGCAGTTCAAGCTTTATGGTTTCCATTGAGTCTCGTTCTTCTTTTATATTTTGTTTCTTTTCTTCCAATATTTCAAATTGTTTCATGATGTCAGACATCAACAGCTTCAAATCCATTTTCTCTTTATTCAGCACCTCACTTTCTCTCTCCAGATCTTCTCTGTCGTGTCTCAGATCTTCTTTCACTTTATCAAGCTCTCGTTTGTCCAGTTCAAACTGCTGCTTCCATTCATTTTCTGTGCATTCTCTCTTGGTGACCATTTCTGAAAGGATACTTCTCACACCTTCCTTTTCTCTCTCTAACATTTCAGTGAAACAGCGAATGCTTTCTTTCAGTTCGTCTTGGGTTGGAAGTTTTTCTTCCAACACTGTTTGCAGCCTTGACCTGTTGTCAACATTTTGTAGTAATCTCTCCATTTTGGCTTTTATATCCTCCTTCAGTTGTTGAAGTTTCACTTTCAGAATCTCTAGCAATTTCATTTCATCCATGACTTGGTCTCCTCTCATTTCCATCTCAGACCGCTCTTCTTTCATATTTCTCCTTTCCTTCAACAACAGTTCTCGTTCTTTGGCAATGTCAGTCTTCATCTCTTTCATCTCTTCTTTTTCTTCACTCATGATTCCCTTTGCACGTTCAAGCTCTTCTTGCTTCTTCTTCAGATTCCTCATCAGACTCTCCACTTTTGCTCTTTCACTCTGTAATTCCTTTTTCATGATTTCCACTTCTTTTGTTTGTCTTCTGAGGTCATCTTCCTTGACTTTTTCTTCATTGTGTGTTAAGAAAATCTTGCTTAAAATGTCTTCAAGTCTTTCTTTTTCCGTTTGAACCTGAAGGATACAATTTTTAATCTTGGCTTTTTCGTCATTTGTCTCATGTAACAGCCTGTTTACATGTTCCATCTTATCGAGCAGTTCAAGCTTTATGGTTTCCATTGAGTCTCGTTCTTCTTTTATATTTTGTTTCTTTTCTTCCAATATTTCAAATTGTTTCTTGATGTCAGACATCAACACCTTCAAATCCATTTTCTCTTTATTCAGCACCTCACTTTCTCTCTCCAGATCTTCTCTGTCGTGTCTCAGATCTTCTTTCACTTCATCAAGCTCTCGTTTGTCCAGTTCAAACTGCTGCTTCCATTCATTTTCTGTGCTTTCTCTCTTGGTGACCATTTCTGAAAGGATACTTCTCACACCTTCCTTTTCTCTCTCTAACATTTCAGTGAAACAGCGAATGCTTTCTTTCAGTTCGTCTTGGGTTGGAAGTTTTTCTTCCAACACTGTTTGCAGCCTTGACCTGTTGTCAACATTTTGTAGTAATCTCTCCATTTTGGCTTTTATATCCTCCTTCAGTTGTTGAAGTTTCACTTTCAGAATCTCTAGCAATTTCATTTCATCCATGACTTGGTCTCCTCTCATTTCCATCTCAGACCGCTCTTCTTCCATATTTCTCCTTTCCTTCAACAACAGTTCTCGTTCTTTGGCAATGTCAGTCTTCATCTCTTTCATCTCTTCTTTTTCTTCACTCATGATTCCCTTTGCACATTCAAGCTCTTCTTGCTTCTTCTTCAGATTCCTCATCAGACTCTCCACTTTTGCTCTTTCACTCTGTAATTCCTTTTTCATGATTTCCACTTCTTTTGTTTGTCTTCTGAGGTCATCTTCCTTGACTTTTTCTTCATTATGTGTTAAGAAAATCTTGCTTAAAATGTCTTCAAGTCTTTCTTTTTCCGTTTGAACCTGAAGGATACAATTTTTAATCTTGGCTTTTTCGTCATTTGTCTCATGTAACAGCCTGTTTACATGTTCCATCTTATTGAGCAGTTCAAGCTTTATGGTTTCCATTGAGTCTCGTTCTTCTTTTATATTTTGTTTCTTTTCTTCCAATATTTCAAATTGTTTCTTGATGTCAGACATCAACACCTTCAAATCCATTTTCTCTTTATTCAGCACCTCACTTTCTCTCTCCAGATCTTCTCTGTCGTGTCTCAGATCTTCTTTCACTTTATCAAGCTCTCGTTTGTCCAGTTCAAACTGCTGCTTCCATTCATTTTCTGTGCATTCTCTCTTGGTGACCATTTCTGAAAGGATACTTCTCACACCTTCCTTTTCTCTCTCTAACATTTCAGTGAAACAGCGAATGCTTTCTTTCAATTCTTCTTGGGTTGTAAGTTTTTCTTCCAACACTGTTTGCAGCCTTGACCTGTTGTCAACATTTTGTAGTAATCTCTCCATTTTGGCTTTTATATCCTCCTTCAGTTGTTGAAGTTTCACTTTCAGAATCTCTAGCAATTTCATTTCATCCATGACTTGGTCTCCTCTCATTTCCATCTCAGACCGCTCTTCTTCCATATTTCTCCTTTCCTTCAACAACAGTTCTCGTTCTTTGGCAATGTCAGTCTTCATCTCTTTCATCTCTTCTTTTTCTTCACTCATGATTCCCTTTGCACGTTCAAGCTCTTCTTGCTTCTTCTTCAGATTCCTCATCAGACTCTCCACTTTTGCTCTTTCACTCTGTAATTCCTTTTTCATGATTTCCACTTCTTTTGTTTGTCTTCTGAGGCCATCTTCCTTGACTTTTTCTTCATTATGTGTTAAGAAAATCTTGCTTAAAATGTCTTCAAGTCTTTCTTTTTCCGTTTGAACCTGAAGGATACAATTTTTAATCTTGGCTTTTTCGTCATTTGTCTCATGTAACAGCCTGTTTACATGTTCCATCTTATTGAGCAGTTCAAGCTTTATGGTTTCCATTGAGTCTCGTTCTTCTTTTATATTTTGTTTCTTTTCTTCCAATATTTCAAATTGTTTCATGATGTCAGACATCAACACCTTCAAATCCATTTTCTCTTTATTCAGCACCTCACTTTCTCTCTCCAGATCTTCTCTGTCGTGTCTCAGATCTTCTTTCACTTTATCAAGCTCTCGTTTGTCCAGTTCAAACTGCTGCTTCCATTCATTTTCTGTGCATTCTCTCTTGGTGACCATTTCTGAAAGGATACTTCTCACACCTTCCTTTTCTCTCTCTAACATTTCAGTGAAACAGCGAATGCTTTCTTTCAGTTCGTCTTGGGTTGGAAGTTTTTCTTCCAACACTGTTTGCAGCCTTGACCTGTTGTCAACATTTTGTAGTAATCTCTCCATTTTGGCTTTTATATCCTCCTTCAGTTGTTGAAGTTTCACTTTCAGAATCTCTAGCAATTTCATTTCATCCATGACTTGGTCTCCTCTCATTTCCATCTCAGACCGCTCTTCTTCCATATTTCTCCTTTCCTTCAACAACAGTTCTCGTTCTTTGGCAATGTCAGTCTTCATCTCTTTCATCTCTTCTTTTTCTTCACTCATGATTCCCTTTGCACGTTCAAGCTCTTCTTGCTTCTTCTTCAGATTCCTCATCAGACTCTCCACTTTTGCTCTTTCACTCTGTAATTCCTTTTTCATGATTTCCACTTCTTTTGTTTGTCTTCTGAGGTCATCTTCCTTGACTTTTTCTTCATTATGTGTTAAGAAAATCTTGCTTAAAATGTCTTCAAGTCTTTCTTTTTCCGTTTGAACCTGAAGGATACAATTTTTAATCTTGGCTTTTTCGTCATTTGTCTCATGTAACAGCCTGTTTACATGTTCCATCTTATTGAGCAGTTCAAGCTTTATGGTTTCCATTGAGTCTCGTTCTTCTTTTATATTTTGTTTCTTTTCTTCCAATATTTCAAATTGTTTCTTGATGTCAGACATCAACACCTTCAAATCCATTTTCTCTTTATTCAACACCTCACTTTCTCTCTCCAGATCTTCTCTGTCATGTTTCAGATCTTCTTTCACTTTATCAAGTTCTCGTTTGTCCAGTTCAAACTGCTTCTTCCATTCATTTTCTGTGCATTCTCTCTTGGTGACCATGTCTGAAAGGATAATTCTCACACCTTCCTTTTCTCTCTCTAACATTTCAGTGAAACAGCGAATGCTTTCTTTCAGTTCGTCTTGGGTTGGAAGTTTTTCTTCCAACACTGTTTGCAGCCTTGACCTGTTGTCAACATTTTGTAGTAATCTCTCCATTTTGGCTTTTATATCCTCCTTCAGTTGTTGAAGTTTCACTTTCAGAATCTCTAGCAATTTCATTTCATCCATGACTTGGTCTCCTCTCATTTCCATCTCAGACCGCTCTTCTTCCATATTTCTCCTTTCCTTCAACAACAGTTCTCGTTCTTTGGCAATGTCAGTCTTCATCTCTTTCATCTCTTCTTTTTCTTCACTCATGATTCCCTTTGCACGTTCAAGCTCTTCTTGCTTCTTCTTCAGATTCCTCATCAGACTCTCCACTTTTGCTCTTTCACTCTGTAATTCCTTTTTCATGATTTCCACTTCTTTTGTTTGTCTTCTGAGGCCATCTTCCTTGACTTTTTCTTCATTATGTGTTAAGAAAATCTTGCTTAAAATGTCTTCAAGTCTTTCTTTTTCCATTTGAACCTGAAGGATACAATTTCTAATCTTGGCTTTTTCGTCATTTGTCTCATGTAACAGCCTGTTTACATGTTCCATCTTATTGAGCAGTTCAAGCTTTATGGTTTCCATTGAGTCTCGTTCTTCTTTTATATTTTGTTTCTTTTCTTCCAATATTTCAAATTGTTTCTTGATGTCAGACATCAACACCTTCAAATCCATTTTCTCTTTATTCAACACCTCACTTTCTCTCTCCAGATCTTCTCTGTCATGTTTCAGATCTTCTTTCACTTTATCAAGTTCTCGTTTGTCCAGTTCAAACTGCTTCTTCCATTCATTTTCTGTGCATTCTCTCTTGGTGACCATGTCTGAAAGGATACTTCTCACACCTTCCTTTTCTCTCTCTAACATTTCAGTGAAACAGCGAATGCTTTCTTTCAGTTCGTCTTGGGTTGGAAGTTTTTCTTCCAACACTGTTTGCAGCCTTGACCTGTTGTCAACATTTTGTAGTAATCTCTCCATTTTGGCTTTTATATCCTCCTTCAGTTGTTGAAGTTTCACTTTCAGAATCTCTAGCAATTTCATTTCATCCATGACTTGGTCTCCTCTCATTTCCATCTCAGACCGCTCTTCTTTCATATTTCTCCTTTCCTTCAACAACAGTTCTCGTTCTTTGGCAATGTCAGTCTTCATCTCTTTCATCTCTTCTTTTTCTTCACTCATGATTCCCTTTGCACGTTCAAGCTCTTCTTGCTTCTTCTTCAGATTCCTCATCAGACTCTCCACTTTTGCTCTTTCACTCTGTAATTCCTTTTTCATGATTTCCACTTCTTTTGTTTGTCTTCTGAGGTCATCTTCCTTGACTTTTTCTTCATTATGTGTTAAGAAAATCTTGCTTAAAATGTCTTCAAGTCTTTCTTTTTCCGTTTGAACCTGAAGGATACAATTTTTAATCTTGGCTTTTTCGTCATTTGTCTCATGTAACAGCCTGTTTACATGTTCCATCTTATCGAGCAGTTCAAGCTTTATGGTTTCCATTGAGTCTCGTTCTTCTTTTATATTTTGTTTCTTTTCTTCCAATATTTCAAATTGTTTCATGATGTCAGACATCAACACCTTCAAATCCATTTTCTCTTTATTCAGCACCTCACTTTCTCTCTCCAGATCTTCTCTGTCGTGTCTCAGATCTTCTTTCACTTTATCAAGCTCTCGTTTGTCCAGTTCAAACTGCTGCTTCCATTCATTTTCTGTGCATTCTCTCTTGGTGACCATTTCTGAAAGGATACTTCTCACACCTTCCTTTTCTCTCTCTAACATTTCAGTGAAACAGCGAATGCTTTCTTTCAGTTCGTCTTGGGTTGGAAGTTTTTCTTCCAACACTGTTTGCAGCCTTGACCTGTTGTCAACATTTTGTAGTAATCTCTCCATTTTGGCTTTTATATCCTCCTTCAGTTGTTGAAGTTTCACTTTCAGAATCTCTAGCAATTTCATTTCATCCATGACTTGGTCTCCTCTCATTTCCATCTCAGACCGCTCTTCTTCCATATTTCTCCTTTCCTTCAACAACAGTTCTCGTTCTTTGGCAATGTCAGTCTTCATCTCTTTCATCTCTTCTTTTTCTTCACTCATGATTCCCTTTGCACGTTCAAGCTCTTCTTGCTTCTTCTTCAGATTCCTCATCAGACTCTCCACTTTTGCTCTTTCACTCTGTAATTCCTTTTTCATGATTTCCACTTCTTTTGTTTGTCTTCTGAGGTCATCTTCCTTGACTTTTTCTTCATTATGTGTTAAGAAAATCTTGCTTAAAATGTCTTCAAGTCTTTCTTTTTCCGTTTGAACCTGAAGGATACAATTTTTAATCTTGGCTTTTTCGTCATTTGTCTCATGTAACAGCCTGTTTACATGTTCCATCTTATTGAGCAGTTCAAGCTTTATGGTTTCCATTGAGTCTCGTTCTTCTTTTATATTTTGTTTCTTTTCTTCCAATATTTCAAATTGTTTCATGATGTCAGACATCAACACCTTCAAATCCATTTTCTCTTTATTCAGCACCTCACTTTCTCTCTCCAGATCTTCTCTGTCGTGTCTCAGATCTTCTTTCACTTTATCAAGCTCTCGTTTGTCCAGTTCAAACTGCTGCTTCCATTCATTTTCTGTGCATTCTCTCTTGGTGACCATTTCTGAAAGGATACTTCTCACACCTTCCTTTTCTCTCTCTAACATTTCAGTGAAACAGCGAATGCTTTCTTTCAGTTCGTCTTGGGTTGGAAGTTTTTCTTCCAACACTGTTTGCAGCCTTGACCTGTTGTCAACATTTTGTAGTAATCTCTCCATTTTGGCTTTTATATCCTCCTTCAGTTGTTGAAGTTTCACTTTCAGAATCTCTAGCAATTTCATTTCATCCATGACTTGGTCTCCTCTCATTTCCATCTCAGACCGCTCTTCTTCCATATTTCTCCTTTCCTTCAACAACAGTTCTCGTTCTTTGGCAATGTCAGTCTTCATCTCTTTCATCTCTTCTTTTTCTTCACTCATGATTCCCTTTGCACGTTCAAGCTCTTCTTGCTTCTTCTTCAGATTCCTCATCAGACTCTCCACTTTTGCTCTTTCACTCTGTAATTCCTTTTTCATGATTTCCACTTCTTTTGTTTGTCTTCTGAGGTCATCTTCCTTGACTTTTTCTTCATTATGTGTTAAGAAAATCTTGCTTAAAATGTCTTCAAGTCTTTCTTTTTCCGTTTGAACCTGAAGGATACAATTTTTAATCTTGGCTTTTTCGTCATTTGTCTCATGTAACAGCCTGTTTACATGTTCCATCTTATTGAGCAGTTCAAGCTTTATGGTTTCCATTGAGTCTCGTTCTTCTTTTATATTTTGTTTCTTTTCTTCCAATATTTCAAATTGTTTCTTGATGTCAGACATCAACACCTTCAAATCCATTTTCTCTTTATTCAGCACCTCACTTTCTCTCTCCAGATCTTCTCTGTCGTGTCTCAGATCTTCTTTCACTTCATCAAGCTCTCGTTTGTCCAGTTCAAACTGCTGCTTCCATTCATTTTCTGTGCTTTCTCTCTTGGTGACCATTTCTGAAAGGATACTTCTCACACCTTCCTTTTCTCTCTCTAACATTTCAGTGAAACAGCGAATGCTTTCTTTCAGTTCGTCTTGGGTTGGAAGTTTTTCTTCCAACACTGTTTGCAGCCTTGACCTGTTGTCAACATTTTGTAGTAATCTCTCCATTTTGGCTTTTATATCCGCCTTCAGTTGTTGAAGTTTCACTTTCAGAATCTCTAGCAATTTCATTTCATCCATGACTTGGTCTCCTCTCATTTCCATCTCAGACCGCTCTTCTTCCATATTTCTCCTTTCCTTCAACAACAGTTCTCGTTCTTTGGCAATGTCAGTCTTCATCTCTTTCATCTCTTCTTTTTCTTCACTCATGATTCCCTTTGCACATTCAAGCTCTTCTTGCTTCTTCTTCAGATTCCTCATCAGACTCTCCACTTTTGCTCTTTCACTCTGTAATTCCTTTTTCATGATTTCCACTTCTTTTGTTTGTCTTCTGAGGTCATCTTCCTTGACTTTTTCTTCATTATGTGTTAAGAAAATCTTGCTTAAAATGTCTTCAAGTCTTTCTTTTTCCGTTTGAACCTGAAGGATACAATTTTTAATCTTGGCTTTTTCGTCATTTGTCTCATGTAACAGCCTGTTTACATGTTCCATCTTATTGAGCAGTTCAAGCTTTATGGTTTCCATTGAGTCTCGTTCTTCTTTTATATTTTGTTTCTTTTCTTCCAATATTTCAAATTGTTTCTTGATGTCAGACATCAACACCTTCAAATCCATTTTCTCTTTATTCAGCACCTCACTTTCTCTCTCCAGATCTTCTCTGTCGTGTCTCAGATCTTCTTTCACTTTATCAAGCTCTCGTTTGTCCAGTTCAAACTGCTGCTTCCATTCATTTTCTGTGCATTCTCTCTTGGTGACCATTTCTGAAAGGATACTTCTCACACCTTCCTTTTCTCTCTCTAACATTTCAGTGAAACAGCGAATGCTTTCTTTCAGTTCGTCTTGGGTTGTAAGTTTTTCTTCTAACACTGTTTGCAGCCTTGACCTGTTGTCAACATTTTGTAGTAATCTCTCCATTTTGGCTTTTATATCCTCCTTCAGTTGTTGAAGTTTCACTTTCAGAATCTCTAGCAATTTCATTTCATCCATGACTTGGTCTCCTCTCATTTCCATCTCAGACCGCTCTTCTTCCATATTTCTCCTTTCCTTCAACAACAGTTCTCGTTCTTTGGCAATGTCAGTCTTCATCTCTTTCATCTCTTCTTTTTCTTCACTCATGATTCCCTTTGCACGTTCAAGCTCTTCTTGCTTCTTCTTCAGATTCCTCATCAGACTCTCCACTTTTGCTCTTTCACTCTGTAATTCCTTTTTCATGATTTCCACTTCTTTTGTTTGTCTTCTGAGGTCATCTTCCTTGACTTTTTCTTCATTATGTGTTAAGAAAATCTTGCTTAAAATGTCTTCAAGTCTTTCTTTTTCCGTTTGAACCTGAAGGATACAATTTTTAATCTTGGCTTTTTCGTCATTTGTCTCATGTAACAGCCTGTTTACATGTTCCATCTTATTGAGCAGTTCAAGCTTTATGGTTTCCATTGAGTCTCGTTCTTCTTTTATATTTTGTTTCTTTTCTTCCAATATTTCAAATTGTTTCTTGATGTCAGACATCAACACCTTCAAATCCATTTTCTCTTTATTCAGCACCTCACTTTCTCTCTCCAGATCTTCTCTGTCGTGTCTCAGATCTTCTTTCACTTCATCAAGCTCTCGTTTGTCCAGTTCAAACTGCTGCTTCCATTCATTTTCTGTGCTTTCTCTCTTGGTGACCATTTCTGAAAGGATACTTCTCACACCTTCCTTTTCTCTCTCTAACATTTCAGTGAAACAGCGAATGCTTTCTTTCAGTTCGTCTTGGGTTGGAAGTTTTTCTTCCAACACTGTTTGCAGCCTTGACCTGTTGTCAACATTTTGTAGTAATCTCTCCATTTTGGCTTTTATATCCTCCTTCAGTTGTTGAAGTTTCACTTTCAGAATCTCTAGCAATTTCATTTCATCCATGACTTGGTCTCCTCTCATTTCCATCTCAGACCGCTCTTCTTCCATATTTCTCCTTTCCTTCAACAACAGTTCTCGTTCTTTGGCAATGTCAGTCTTCATCTCTTTCATCTCTTCTTTTTCTTCACTCATGATTCCCTTTGCACGTTCAAGCTCTTCTTGCTTCTTCTTCAGATTCCTCATCAGACTCTCCACTTTTGCTCTTTCACTCTGTAATTCCTTTTTCATGATTTCCACTTCTTTTGTTTGTCTTCTGAGGCCATCTTCCTTGACTTTTTCTTCATTATGTGTTAAGAAAATCTTGCTTAAAATGTCTTCAAGTCTTTCTTTTTCCATTTGAACCTGAAGGATACAATTTCTAATCTTGGCTTTTTCGTCATTTGTCTCATGTAACAGCCTGTTTACATGTTCCATCTTATTGAGCAGTTCAAGCTTTATGGTTTCCATTGAGTCTCGTTCTTCTTTTATATTTTGTTTCTTTTCTTCCAATATTTCAAATTGTTTCTTGATGTCAGACATCAACACCTTCAAATCCATTTTCTCTTTATTCAACACCTCACTTTCTCTCTCCAGATCTTCTCTGTCATGTTTCAGATCTTCTTTCACTTTATCAAGTTCTCGTTTGTCCAGTTCAAACTGCTTCTTCCATTCATTTTCTGTGCATTCTCTCTTGGTGACCATGTCTGAAAGGATACTTCTCACACCTTCCTTTTCTCTCTCTAACATTTCAGTGAAACAGCGAATGCTTTCTTTCAGTTCGTCTTGGGTTGGAAGTTTTTCTTCCAACACTGTTTGCAGCCTTGACCTGTTGTCAACATTTTGTAGTAATCTCTCCATTTTGGCTTTTATATCCTCCTTCAGTTGTTGAAGTTTCACTTTCAGAATCTCTAGCAATTTCATTTCATCCATGACTTGGTCTCCTCTCATTTCCATCTCAGACCGCTCTTCTTTCATATTTCTCCTTTCCTTCAACAACAGTTCTCGTTCTTTGGCAATGTCAGTCTTCATCTCTTTCATCTCTTCTTTTTCTTCACTCATGATTCCCTTTGCACGTTCAAGCTCTTCTTGCTTCTTCTTCAGATTCCTCATCAGACTCTCCACTTTTGCTCTTTCACTCTGTAATTCCTTTTTCATGATTTCCACTTCTTTTGTTTGTCTTCTGAGGTCATCTTCCTTGACTTTTTCTTCATTATGTGTTAAGAAAATCTTGCTTAAAATGTCTTCAAGTCTTTCTTTTTCCGTTTGAACCTGAAGGATACAATTTTTAATCTTGGCTTTTTCGTCATTTGTCTCATGTAACAGCCTGTTTACATGTTCCATCTTATCGAGCAGTTCAAGCTTTATGGTTTCCATTGAGTCTCGTTCTTCTTTTATATTTTGTTTCTTTTCTTCCAATATTTCAAATTGTTTCTTGATGTCAGACATCAACACCTTCAAATCCATTTTCTCTTTATTCAGCACCTCACTTTCTCTCTCCAGATCTTCTCTGTCGTGTCTCAGATCTTCTTTCACTTCATCAAGCTCTCGTTTGTCCAGTTCAAACTGCTGCTTCCATTCATTTTCTGTGCTTTCTCTCTTGGTGACCATTTCTGAAAGGATACTTCTCACACCTTCCTTTTCTCTCTCTAACATTTCAGTGAAACAGCGAATGCTTTCTTTCAGTTCGTCTTGGGTTGGAAGTTTTTCTTCCAACACTGTTTGCAGCCTTGACCTGTTGTCAACATTTTGTAGTAATCTCTCCATTTTGGCTTTTATATCCTCCTTCAGTTGTTGAAGTTTCACTTTCAGAATCTCTAGCAATTTCATTTCATCCATGACTTGGTCTCCTCTCATTTCCATCTCAGACCGCTCTTCTTCCATATTTCTCCTTTCCTTCAACAACAGTTCTCGTTCTTTGGCAATGTCAGTCTTCATCTCTTTCATCTCTTCTTTTTCTTCACTCATGATTCCCTTTGCACATTCAAGCTCTTCTTGCTTCTTCTTCAGATTCCTCATCAGACTCTCCACTTTTGCTCTTTCACTCTGTAATTCCTTTTTCATGATTTCCACTTCTTTTGTTTGTCTTCTGAGGTCATCTTCCTTGACTTTTTCTTCATTATGTGTTAAGAAAATCTTGCTTAAAATGTCTTCAAGTCTTTCTTTTTCCGTTTGAACCTGAAGGATACAATTTTTAATCTTGGCTTTTTCGTCATTTGTCTCATGTAACAGCCTGTTTACATGTTCCATCTTATTGAGCAGTTCAAGCTTTATGGTTTCCATTGAGTCTCGTTCTTCTTTTATATTTTGTTTCTTTTCTTCCAATATTTCAAATTGTTTCTTGATGTCAGACATCAACACCTTCAAATCCATTTTCTCTTTATTCAGCACCTCACTTTCTCTCTCCAGATCTTCTCTGTCGTGTCTCAGATCTTCTTTCACTTTATCAAGCTCTCGTTTGTCCAGTTCAAACTGCTGCTTCCATTCATTTTCTGTGCATTCTCTCTTGGTGACCATTTCTGAAAGGATACTTCTCACACCTTCCTTTTCTCTCTCTAACATTTCAGTGAAACAGCGAATGCTTTCTTTCAGTTCGTCTTGGGTTGTAAGTTTTTCTTCCAACACTGTTTGCAGCCTTGACCTGTTGTCAACATTTTGTAGTAATCTCTCCATTTTGGCTTTTATATCCTCCTTCAGTTGTTGAAGTTTCACTTTCAGAATCTCTAGCAATTTCATTTCATCCATGACTTGGTCTCCTCTCATTTCCATCTCAGACCGCTCTTCTTCCATATTTCTCCTTTCCTTCAACAACAGTTCTCGTTCTTTGGCAATGTCAGTCTTCATCTCTTTCATCTCTTCTTTTTCTTCACTCATGATTTCCACTTCTTTTGTTTGTCTTCTGAGGTCATCTTCCTTGACTTTTTCTTCATTATGTGTTAAGAAAATCTTGCTTAAAATGTCTTCAAGTCTTTCTTTTTCCGTTTGAACCTGAAGGATACAATTTTTAATCTTGGCTTTTTCGTCATTTGTCTCATGTAACAGCCTGTTTACATGTTCCATCTTATTGAGCAGTTCAAGCTTTATGGTTTCCATTGAGTCTCGTTCTTCTTTTATATTTTGTTTCTTTTCTTCCAATATTTCAAATTGTTTCTTGATGTCAGACATCAACACCTTCAAATCCATTTTCTCTTTATTCAGCACCTCACTTTCTCTCTCCAGATCTTCTCTGTCGTGTCTCAGATCTTCTTTCACTTTATCAAGCTCTCGTTTGTCCAGTTCAAACTGCTGCTTCCATTCATTTTCTGTGCATTCTCTCTTGGTGACCATGTCTGAAAGGATACTTCTCACACCTTCCTTTTCTCTCTCTAACATTTCAGTGAAACAGCGAATGCTTTCGTTCAGTTTGTCTTGGGTTGGAAGTTTTTCTTCCAACACTGTTTGCAGCCTTGACCTGTTGTCAACATTTTGTAGTAATCTCTCCATTTTGGCTTTTATATCCCCCTTCAGTTGTTGAAGTTTCACTTTCAGAATCTCTAGCGATTTCATTTCATCCATGACTTGGTCTCCTCTCATTTCCATCTCTTTCTCTTCATCTTTGATGTTTCTCCTTACCTTCAACAACAGTTCTTTTCTATTCTCACGTCTAGTTTTCATCTGGATGACTTTTTCTTTTTCCTGGTTACATTTTTTGATCTCTTTTTTTATCAAGTCTTGTTTTGTGTCTTGTAAGATCACCCTTTTTATACCATCCTTAGTTGTTTCTCTTTTATATTCTTTCTTTACAGTCAGATACTCAGTACTGTGTTTTTCTTTTTGTTTGCCCCAAAACATTTTATTGAAATCTTTCAGTTTCATTTTTTTTTCAGTTTCTTTTATTTCAGTTGTTTTCCTTTCCTCTTTTATGTTTTCATTTTTTTGTTTTAATATGTCTATTTCTTTTTTGATTTTACAGCCTCTCATGTCAAGTTTCTGGTTCTTTTTCAACAACTCTTTCACTCTTTCAAGATCCTCTTTGTCTTGACTCTCGTCTGCACTCAAGTCATCCAAGGCATCTTTTTCTATCTCATATATTTTTTTCCTTTCATTTTCATGCTTTCCTTGCTCCGTCTTGATTTTTGTCTCCACTTGTTCCCCATGTTTTGGCTCTTGTTGTATGTTTTTTAATGCACACCGTATAATTTCCTTTTGCCTATTTAATTCACTTTTAATATTCAGTGTTTCTTTCCTTTTGGTCATGTAGAAATTTTTTTGGTCTTGCATGTGTTTATTTTCATTCTGAATTATTCCAATGATGAATTGAGTGTTTTTAATTACCTTTTTATATTCCCCTAAGTATTTCTTGATTAGTTCCCATTGTTTTTGAATTTGTTTCCTTTTTTCTTTCATCCTCATGTCTTCAATTTCACTTTGCATCCCTTTCTTTTCTTTTTGCAACTTCTGCTTTATTTCTTGTTCACCTTGATGTTTGATGATCTCCTCTCGTCGTTGTTCAACCTCCTTTTTCTGCTTTGTTTCTCTCACGAGGGCAGTTCTTTCTTCTTTGAAAGTAGCCCATATTCTTTTTATCTTCTGTTCTTTTTGAATGCTTCTTTTGATTACACGTTGGTTTTCTCTTTTCTTCATCTCCAGCTCAACCACCAGAACTTCTATCTCTTGTCTTTCCCTTTTAATATTTTCTAGTCTCATATCAAGCTTCTGTTTTTCTCTTTGGATTTTTTCCCAGATGTTGATTGTTTCATCCATCTCTGCAGTGTCTTGTATGGTAACTCTTCCAAAGAGTATATTAAGCTGATATTTTAACCTCTTCATTTTGTTTGTTATATTCTTATTTTCAGCCTCAACTTCTCTGAATCCTTTTCTGTCCTTTTCTAAATGAGCATTCACATTTTCTAGAATTTTCATCTCTGTCCTAATTGTTCCCATGTGTAAATTAAACTTGTCTCTTATGTCTTGGATGTAAATAGTATACTGAGAAACTTTTAAGCTGTGGTTTTTGATTTTCTCCATTAACATTTTCACATCTTTCCTTCCAAAATGTTTTTCATGTTCATTGGGTAGATGGATGAACAGATTATGGTCTCTCTGCTTCTCCTCAGCCAGCTCTTCCATCTGTCGTTTCAATTTTACCCTTAACACTTCTAGTTCATCCCTTTTTCTCATAGTCATCTCCAGTCTTTGGTCTAATTCTCTTCTTTTCTTTTTGATCTCGGTCCTCAATGCTTCCTTTTCTTGTTGTATTTCATACCACATTATTTCAATTTCCTCCTTTTTTCTCATACTTTTTCTAAAAAAACGCTCAAATTCTTTTACCTTTATTTTCAATTCTGATTGCAGCAGCTCCATTTCTCTTATTTGCCTTTTGGTCATGTGTACTCCGTCATCAAGCTCCTGTTCTTTTCTTTCAGTTTTCTCCCTCAAATGGTTCACCTGTTCATCCTGTATTTCTGTTTCAGTTAGCTGTTTAACCATTTTCTCATTCTTTATCGCTGTTTGGATCTGTTCTGTCATCTCAGTCTCTTCTCTCTTGATTATTTGTTTTACATTCTCACTAACTGATTTTTTATTTTTTTGACCCAGACTGTCTAATGAAAGTTTTACCTCCTCCAGTTTCTCATTAACTTGTTTGAGGCTTTCTGTTCCCTCAGTTTCTTTGTCCATTTTGTTTTTTGTCAGTTTATCTCTTTTATTGTCCATTGTCTTCTTAATTTCAGTCTTGAAAATTTCAAGAGCAGTTCTTTGCTTAGGTGTACTACCATGTTCCATGTCTGGTTTTGCGCCTTTTGTCAAGTTAAGGTTAATGCAGTCAAGGTCTTTAAACTGTCTTAGTTTTATTTCAGTCTCCTTCATACTAATTTCTATCTCTTCAATTTTCCTTCTGGTCTTAGCAGCTATTTTCTCGACTGTGCTCTTAACTTTTGCCATTTTTTCTAAATTCTGCCGAATCAGTTCAGTTTGCCTCTGCATTTTTATTTTAAAGATGTCTAATCCATCTCTCTCTTTCAAAGTATTTTCTAACCTTTGATCTAATTCTCTTCTCTTCTTTTTCACTGCAGTTTTCATTGATTTTATATTGCTCATTTCTTCTGTCATATGTACTTCACTTTGCTTTATTTTGGTTTTTACAATTTCCAAAAACTCTTGAAACTGTTTGATGTCTTTTAGCAATCCTTCAATTTCACTGCCTTCATTCTGTTGATATTTGTCCATGTTATTTTTTTCCGCTAGGTTCTCAAGTCCTCCTCTTAGCGTTCTTATAATCTCTTGTGTTTTGTAAATCTCTGCCCTGAGTCTTTGTATATCGGCTCCTCTGTCCTTTTTATCTTCATCGGTGTGTTCAACATGTTTTTTCATCTCTTCTCCTGATTTCTGAATTAGTTTTTGCTTGTTAACATTAAGCCTTATCAAGCTAGACTCTTGTTTTATTTTTTTGGCATCGTCCCCCTCTTGTACTTCATATTTTATTATTTCATTTTTGAAAACTTTGGTGTTCAGCATCAAAATCTTTCTCTGTTCAGTTTCTTCCAACAGCTTAGTTAATACTTCCTGGGCATTTTCAGTTTCCCCGACTGTAATTACAGTGTCTGCCCTCTGCAGGTCATTTATTTCCAAAATGAGCCTTTTTATATCTTGAGTTTTTTCGTTCATGTTATCAATAGTGTACTTTATTTGTTCCTTTATTTCCCCCTCTTGCTGCTTTAGGTTACGTATCAGTTTTTCCACTTCTTCCCTTTCTCTTACAATTATCAGTAATTCAGTTTTATCATGCACTACTTCTTCATGAATTTCAGTTCGCATCTGTAAGCAAAAGTCCTGCTCCCCATTTTTGCCTTCTGCAAAACAATATTTGGATTCAAAATGCTCCTTCTGTTGTTCTTTTATTTTTTTATTTTGATGCTGATCATCTAATGTTACAGAATTTTGTAATGATGTTGTATCTGTTATACTTTTTTTCCCTTTTTTGTCCTTTGGAATTGCTGATGCTTGATCCTCAAGGGAGTCTGTGTCTATTTCATACTGTGATTCTTGAAGTTTGGATGCGTTCACTGAAAAAGTATGTTTGATTGTAGATTGTGCCGATATCCATTTGTTGACCCAAGTTTTCATGGATGTCAGTTTTTCCTTCACAAAAACAGAAAAAAAGAGCTTTTTTTGTTTTTGATGACACCAAGACAACAATAAAGATCTTCTTAAAACATCTATGTTTTAATTTTTTGTTTCACATTTATGGATCTTACTAGGGTTGGGCCATATGTAAAAATTTTCCAACCGACAATTGTCAGTCCAATAATCGACGATGGGCGATATATTCGCGCATACGCAGACTTGTTGATTGGCAGAGCAATGTAGCCATGCATGGAGTGATTTGCACATTTACAACACAGATGAAGTCCAAACATGGACGAACTAATTTCCCCAAAAAATTAGGGCTGTCAACATTTATGCGGTCATCACGATTAACCCATCTGGAGTGCAGAATGAATAAACTTTGGACAAACTGCTCGAAATGCGTTGAGAGAGACATTTAAGGGATTTTGACTCAGTCTGCGATCCAGATGGGTTAATTGTTAAACGCGTTAGTCGTGATGGTGCCACTTTAACGTTGACAGCACTAAAGAAATATAAAGTTGCCAAGTTGGGATTTCTTTGGCTTTAAACCAGATGAAAATAGTAAACCTAAGGATGTAACCAAAACGGTCTGCCCCTTGTGCAGATGTATAAGTATAAGTACTCAAACACGACTAACTTGCATGAGCATGTACGTGTCCACCATCTGGCTGAGTATGCTAGTGTAGTGAAGCAGATTTTGGGGTAGGATTTTACGTGATGTCCTCGATTGCAGCACTAACATCCACCTTCCCAGCTGATAATTAGCAACCTTATAAGAAACAGCTGCGCTTCACTACCACATGGAGGTATTTGGCAGTCTTTTCCCATCCAAGGTGGCTGAGAGCATTAGGCAGCTTAAGCACTGCAGAGCTCCTCAGGAAAGCTGCTCATTTTAGTATTGCCCTTTAGTAGTGATGGCCAAATGAAGCTTTCCGAAGCACTGAAGCTTGTATTGAAAAACGGTTCATTACTCGAAGCTTTTCAACACAGTCCTCTCTGGTGACATCTGGTGGCCAAAAATACGAAGAGCAGCTTGAATCCACAAAATAAAACCAACTGCTTCATTATGATTGCCCACTCTACTGAGTGGAATTCTGTCTGATATTGGGCCGCCGTTGTGTTGCTTTGAACGTGTATTTTTTGGTGGTTAAAAAAATGTGTTTTATTTGTTTAATAAATAGTTTTGACCAGTAAACTCTCCTTGTTATGCACCATGGTGTGGTCTTCCTTTGCTTGTGACTTCTTGATGTTGGTAAATACAATAATTGAAAAATACCACGTTACATATAATATGTACAACACATTATGGAGTATGCTTCTGCTCTGAGGTCCTGCCTCCATGCACTTATGCAATCAATCGCTAGACAGGTGTATTTATAAATAATATTATATTAGGGAAATTTCCCCAGACATATTTTTGACCTGGGGGTAGAATTGATTGTGAAATGGAAAAGGAAAATGCTTATGAACTTGCAAATTAAAAACATTATGCATTTAAGGTAACCCTTTTTCATTTTTATTTAAAAAGAAAATTTGTTCTAGTGTGCGATGGCCGAACCTGTTCCTTTTCGTGGAGATAATTTCTCCTGCCTTAAGGAAAATCCCTTCACATGGCCCAGAGGAGGCTGGAGTGCAGAGAAACTGGTAGAGATGCAGTTATACAGTCTACCTGGGCCCCACAAACGATCAGATAAAGAGAATAAATAAATTCAATTGCTGCACATTTGGCAGACTAACATTTTCAGATTAATTAAACAATAAAATATATATTTTTACAACATTACATGTAAAGAGTCAAGTGGAAGTTTTTCTAAAGTTATTTAATGATATTTATATTATGGAAGCAGATTTTTGACATTTTACCTTTTTCCCGTTTTCAGATATAATAAACACGCACAAAACAAAAGCAAACGGCCAGAACACAAAGCTGGAAAACCCACCGGATTGACAAAAAATCAACTCAAAATTCTCCCACACAACAGAACCTCCTCAATTCCTCGCTGGCTCCAAATCTCTCAGTGGAATGATCAGTGGTTCGCTGTCACCATCAAAACACTCCACAAATCCCGTGAATGATTCGCTTCCTTATAAACCATTGAATCAGATACCGAAGCAGTTAGGCTCTAAATGAAGCTTCGGACGTCACCGATCACGTGACTCTGGCCAAACGAATCAAGCTTCGACACAGTGCTTCTGAAGCAGTGTGTTGATTTTTTTGACACACGCACCAGAGCTTCAGCTTCAAGCGGGCCATCACTACCCTTTAGAGAATGGTAAGAGGGACTCTTGCGTTTGTCATAATGTGGCATATAGTAGGGTGGACCTTGACGACTGTTTCCCTCTTTTGTTACAGGATTGTGCCATACTGCTGCTGTTTTGTGCTATCTTGTTTTGTGTCGTTCTTTCTTGTTCAGTTTTGTTCTGTCTTGTTGTGGCCTTACAAATGTTTATGGACTGGCCTCGACTGACTCTTTATGATCTTTTACTTGGAATTGTTTTATATATTGTAATCTTGCTTTTATAAAGAACTGTAACTTAGGGTGGGTTTGTTTTATTTATCTCTTTTACTAATTTGTTTAATGTTTTACGCTTTGTTTTATTGCTTTAGTGGAGGTGCGGCCGCTTGTTGAGGGGCTAGGCACATGAGGTGGAATCCCCTCCTCGATGCATGAGAGTGTACACACCAGGCATAGGTAGACCGCACCATTTAGATTTCAGTGTGAGTGACGGTGAGGTTTGCTGTGGAACTACATTGGTGAGTAATTGGTGGTACCCTTGGGCACTCCTCTCTGTAGGTTGCCTCAAGTGGCCGGTCTCAACTATTTTGTTTAGTTACTTTATCGAGTTATTTTACTAGGGTGGCAGCGAGCCTTGTGGTTTTAATCATTGTTTGTTAATTGTTTTAATTAACAGTCTTGCAGTCTTGGCCCTGCTACCCTAAGAACTCTGATTTCAGTTCTATGCTTTTTAGTAGTTTTTCTTAATAAATTTTGATTTGTAAAACTGATCTGCCTCACCTCTGCTGTTAATAACTAGCCTGTGGGCTTAGGTAGATAGTGTAACATCTACACTGGCTATAAAAAAATCTTTCCTGGGGTGTAACTCTCCTCTCAGGTGGCGTTGTCACCTTCCCTGGTTATCCCTCATTTGCGCCACCACACAAGGCTATCACCAGCTTCTGCAGCTCCATCAACAAGCATTTGGGCACACTCTCAGGAGGGTGCATTTGCTCACAGATGACAGAGGGTGCTTTTAAACCAGTACTCTTAATATTTTTTTTTTGACTGATTCTATTTGCTCCATCATTATTAGCAAACTTACTCATGGGCAAATAAATAAATCGCCAGTGGGCTCAGCCTATAGTTGATATATTCGTCCAATCACCCAACCCTAGATCTTACACACACTGCTATGCTCCTGAGCCTGGCAGTTGCAATAAATGTAGAAATCTTCTATCTCACTTAGGCTACGTCCACAGGTACCCGGGTATTTTTGAAAACACAGATTTTTCTATGCATTTGCACCTTTCGTCCACACGCAAACGGTGTTTTCGGTCACTGAAAACAGAGATTTTTAAAAACTCCAGCCAGGGTGGATATTTTTGAAACCTCAGTTTTTGCGTTTACGTGGACGAGAAAAAAGGAGAAAACGCAGCATCAAAGGTGTGCGCATTTTTTGACGTCATACTGTGCGCCACGTTATTGTTTCGATGAAATGAGTTTCTACAATGGTGGACTTACACAAAATACCATTACTGTTAATTTTACTCTGCAGTGTTTAAATGCTTACACATTTGCTGTCCCTCCACACATAGGACTCAGTTCTGCTTCTATTCGCCATCTTTGTTTACGCTTTCCCACCCAGGCTGACTTCTGATTGGCCAACATTTCTACACGGATAGCAATATAGCGCCACCTGCTGCTTTGGCATGTTCCTAGCAGCGTTTTCCTTTGTTTTTGGCTTTTACGTGTGGATGGGATTTTTTTAAAAAAATGGAAAATCTCAGTTTTCAAAAATACCCATGTAAGTGTGGACGTAGCCTTACATGGATAAGGATCAAGATGACATGGAATGAGTTTTTTGAGCAGAAGTTATTCATGCTTAACTGTAAATGTTTACTGTTCTTTTTTTTCATTAAATTAAATATAACATTATCAGCATCTTATCAGCACAGTGTGATGCCATTCTGGTAGCAGACTTAGCTTTGATTACACACAGGCACACTGATGTCTGCATGGACATTTGTGCCCACCGTCTGATGACATAATTTACTTTACTATAGCAGACTTAAGTGCACTCAATCATTCTTCACCTTTCTTTCTCTATTGCCTGCCACTGGTGTATGTCTATCTTTTCCATGTTTAAAGGGCACCCCCCACCCCAAAACAAAAAAACACATCTGGTGGTAGGCGGTATTTTCGCCACTGACTCCAAAATCCACCGTTCCCAATGCATAACTGATTATTTTTACACATTCTTTTGCATTTCAGTTTGTTAGGTTTATACAGTAAAATTACTTATGTAATTAACATTCCATGCTTGAACCAAGTGGGAAACATTGGAGAAAAAGTCAGAAATGTTAACTTTGCATAGCCTGGGGATAGTTCTTATCATCTTTAGGATGGCTAGAATAATTTCCACAACTTATTGACAACAGCAACTACAGTATGTGGATATCAGTAACCATACCCTTTCAATTGTCAGAATATTAAAAAATTATGTATACGCAAATTACAATTTCAAGCTCAGTTAAACCCAAACTGTTATATCAGGCATCTTACTACTTTTTTACAGTTTTATTGGAGTACTTAATGGAGTATTTCTTCCAACAATTCCAGTCGGTAAATAAAGGAATCGTTATCAAATACTGAATGTCTATCAACTAAAAGCAGGTTCAATAAAAATCAGGGGATCCTGACAAGAAATACCTAAAAGGAAAGAATAAATACTTACCATATAGTTCTTGGCTTCTTCCTGGTTCTTACTAATCTCCCTTTGGGTTCTCTGCATTTTCTCCCAAGTGTTGTTCATTTCTGCACCAGTTTTTTCTATTTTACCTTTTATCTCAGTGACAGTATTTTCCAGTTTTTGTTCAACCCTTTCCTTTTGTCGCTGTATTTTTGTCTTCATGATTTCTAACTCATCCCTCTCTTTCCTTATCTTCTCCAGCAAACGCTCAAGCTCCCTTCTTTTTTGCTTTTCTCGAAAATTTGTCCATTTCGTTTGAGCCTTTACTTCTGTAAAGTCCCTCATGCTCTGCTTTGTTTCTTCACCCTTGTTACAAAGCACTTCATTGTTTTCTTCTTCCTCAGAGATCAAATTCTGCATGTAAGTATTTGGTTTGTCTTTTTCTACATTTTCCCTTCCTGTCTTTAGTTTCATTTCAACTCTCTTTAAATCATCTCTTTCAGGCTGGATGTGTGTCACTTTAAAGCTTAGATCTGAATCTTGTTGCTTTTGATAATCAATATTCATCTTGATGTTCATGTGATTGTTCTCTGCCATTAGCTGCTGCTTTGCACTTTGAGTCACTTCCAGTTGTTGTTCACTGTCTTCCAGCACATCCCAAAGTTTCTCCATCTCTTCCTGGATTCTACACAGTTTTCTCTTCACTGTGTCAAATGTGGCTTTTCCATCGTTTCTTTCTCTCTGTCCTTCTTTATACATGTGAATTTTCTTCATTTCAGCCTGTTTTATAATGCTTGCCCATCTGTGCTTGACCATGTTGATCTTTACATACATAATATGTTTAATGTGGTTAATTTGTTCACTGTTTTTTGAAATGTCCTTTTTATTTCTTTTTAATGCTTGCTGTATGTTTGCTTTAGTTTTCTCCATTTTTTCTTTAACTTTCTTTACTTCAAGCATTATTTCCCTGTTTTTCTCAGTTGCATTCTCCAGTATATCCAGTTCCCGCTTTACCTGCTCATTAAGGGGCTCTTTGGGTTCCTCCCTTATTGGTGATTCTGTCTTACTAGCTTTTATAGTGTCTAGCTTGTGTCGCTCGTTGATGAAGTATTGACGTCTTCTGTCCAGAGTATCCTTTTCTTGATATATTTTAGTCCACGTTTTCAGAAAGTTTGTTTTTTCCTTAGCAACTGAATTTTTGCTTTGTTTGAGTTTCTCAGTTATATTTTTTATTTGGAAGTTAAATTGCTTTAATAGTAGGTGATGTTTATTTTTTTCAGATGTCAGTCTCTCAATGTCTTCCTGTTGCCCCTCTGTCTTTGTCTTTAAGAAGTCAATTTCATTTGTCTTTCTTTCTGTCTGTCTCCAGAGTTGTTCGATCTCCTCCATTGCTTGACATATCAGTTGCCTTTGTCTTTTTAAAGTTTCTTTTTGGGTTTTCATGTCAGTTCTTGTTTGTTTGCTATCTGATTGCTTTCTGTTTTCCATTGTTGAGTTCCATTCTGTTGTCATCCTGCTGTCTTTGTTCTGTTGGTAAAAATAAATGAATAAACAAAGTGGCCAAACCATAACTAACAAATGACAAGACATTCTAAACTCATACTGTGTTGGAAGATAACAAGTAAAAGAGGGATAACCAGAAATTGACAGATGGATTGGGGCCACAACTGCAGTCATGTGGATTCTGTACCAGTCCATCATGGTGAACAGAGAGCTAAATATAAAAGCGAAGATCTCAATTTACTGTTTGCTCTACATCCCTACCCTCACCTATGGTCATAAGCTTTGGGTAGTGATTGAAAGAACAAGATCACAGATACAAGCATGACATTAGCTTTTTCTGAAGGGTGGCTGCTAATCCTGCACATTGAAAGAAGCCAGTTCGGGTGGTTTGTGTGCCCTGGAGGCCTGGGGTTCTCTGCTTAGACTGCTGCCCCCACGACCCAGCCACAGAGAAGATGGATAAATGACATAATTGTTTATATCACATTTACAGTATTTTTTTGGCAACAATGTAATAATGTAGTTGGGTTATCTGAGGTCTGTTCTATAGCAAATGTAGAAAAAATGTTTTAAGAAGAGCCAATATAACTCGGTGTTCTAAAGAATGTGACTGTTTCCTTGCAAGACCATAGCGCGGCTACGTCTGCAGCCTGTCCAAAGCTTGGACACAAACATTTCACTGCATGTGTTACTCTGTATGATTGTTGTTTAATGCTTTTTAAAATCATATTCAAGTAGATTTTGAAATGAAGATAGCTTGTATTTTTGTTTTTTGCATTAGAGGTGTTTAAGAAAAGTTGAACTGTCAAATATAACACCTAAGTTTCTGAGACTCGACTGAAATGAAGGGTCTAAAAAACTGATATGCTGCCTAATTTCTGAGAGCATGTGATCAGGTGCAATAATCAAAGTTTCTGTTTTATCTGCATTTAACTGAAGGAAATTGTCATTTAACCATTGTTTGATTTCTGACAGACAATTATTTAAACAAGACAATTTATACAACTCAGAAGCTTTGAAAGAACAGTACAACTGAATGTCATCAGCATAGAGATGATAAGAAATATTATTGTAACGTCTGATAATGTGGCCTAGAGGGAGGATATACAGCAAAAAGAGAATAGGACCTAAAACAGATCCTTGAGGTACCCCAGAAGACAGAACTGATGTTTCCGACAGCACATGATTTATACAGACAGTAAAGGATCTCTCAGATAGATATGACATAAACCATTTTAAAACAACGCCAGTAATCCCAAACAAGTCCTTCAGCCTATTTATCATGATGCTGTGATCAACAGTATCAAAAGCAGAGCTGAGATCCAACATAACCAGAACAGTGTACTCTCCAGAGTCTGCTGCCATCAGAATGTCACTAGACACTTTAAGCAAAGCGGTTTCAGTGGAGTGCAATTTGCGGAAACCAGACTGGAAAATGTCCAGAACATTGTTCTTTTCCAAAAAGTTTATAAGTTGTTCTGCAACTATTTTTTCCAAAATCTTTGACACCAATGGAAGTTTTGATATTGGCCTGTAACTGCTTGGAAGAGATGGGTCCAAATTTGGTTTCTTTAATATTGGTTCAACAATAGCTTGTTTAAAATAGCTGGGAACTGAGCCAGTATAAAGAGAAGTATTAATTATTTCCAGAATACAGGGGCCAATAGAGTCAAACACACTAATGAAAAATGATGGAGGAAGTACATCAAGGTGGCTTGAAGTCAGTTTCATTCGACCAAGCAGAGCACTGATGTCCTGTAAGGTAACAGGAGTAAAAGAGGACCAGGTATCAGAGGTAAACAACGTGTCAATGTGATACTGAGAGGATGATGGAGAAATATTAGACCTGACAGCAGCGACCTTATTAACAAAATAGTTTAAAAAGTCATTACAGTCAGATTTAGTATAGACTGGTACATGAGGAATATCAGGAGAGACAATGTTTTTAATTGTATCAAACAATACTCTGGGATTTTTCTTTTTTGAAGCTATTAAATTAGCAAAATATTCCGTTCTGGCATTTTTTATCATGTTGTTAAGTGAGAAAATTGATTCCTTGAGATGTACCCTATGGACCTCAAGCTTGGAAGCCTTCCATAAACGTTCTAATTTGCGACAATATCTCCTAAAATTTCGAATACTTTCATTTATCCAAGGACAGAAATTTGAAGAATGGACAACATTTAGTTTCAGAGGTGCCACCGTATCTAAAATAGATTTACATTGATTGTTAAAAGACAAAATAAGGTGCTTATAAATAAAATGTATTGTTGTTGTTGTTATTGTTATTGTTATTATTGTTATTGTTGTTATTGTTGTTATTGTTGTTATTGTTGTTATTGTTGTTATTGTTGTTATTATTGTTGTTGTTGTTGTTGTTGTTGTTATATTTTTTCCCAATAATAATAATAATAACACAAATGCATAAGCTGCAAACATGTTATATAGTTGTTTGGAATAGAATTACAATGAGATTATCTTGGTTTAACAAGAGGTAACTGGATATGTTCAGACTTTAAATGTAAACATAGCCAATTTGCATTGAATTACCCTGATGACTAAAGATTTTACATGGGGGGGGGGGGATTATCATTTTCATTTAACAAGTGAAAATAACATTAAAAACTATTAATTAACCAAGCATAACTTTGTTTTCAACATATAACTCATTAGTTGGATTAACATATGTTTAAGTTCAAGTTCAAATTCTGCTAACTGACTGAGAAACACACCTGGCAATGTATTCAAAACTGCATTTGTAGTAGATATCTCCAGACCAAATTTTACCATTATGACACAGACTCACAAGTCTGAGGTGAAAAAAAACTAAGCGTAAATTTAGAGGTAACTGTGCTTTTGCTGTAACTGCTCCAAAGTTTTGGAATGATCTGCCCTTCCACGTTAAGCAGGCCTCTTTTCTTTCTAAGTTTAAAATGTTTCTTAAAACATATTTATTTGCTGAAGACTGGCCTTTTTTATAACAGGTTGACTCTGTTATACTGTTCATTAAAAAAAAAAAAAAACTGGAATATATAGATAGATATTCCAGTGATGACCTGTGCTCTAAACATTTCTAGGAATCTTTTTGCAACACATTAATGTGTTGGCTACTATACAGAGTTTATCAAACAAGTGTGAGTCTACTATTGGATAAATAACTGTATTAGGTATTACTTTCTCTCTGTGAAAGCTTATAAATATTTTAAGTATATGTATATAAATAATATATAATAATAATAAATATAAATACATCCTGAATGTAAAACTAATAAAATTACAACATATTAGTAAAACTGAGTCAATGTATTGAACCAAATCAAAAGTATTGTTTTTATGCCTTCTATCTATCCTATGTCAGTTCCCTGCCCCCAGTCCCCACTTCAAACCTTGGATGAGTAGAAAAACTATAATTCATCCTACCTCCATGTTCTTTTGCCTTGTAAATTTAAAAACAAAGCTGTGTAGCAGGTCATCTGAGAGTCCTGTGCTGGTTCACTTTGACGGCAGTTCTGAGGTAGTGTAGCAAGTGAGGACTAATCTGACCTAAACATTGTATATCTTCTCTGTCCACACCACCACTTTGATTATCAGATAAACATGGCATCCAATAACTGTGTCTAATTGGATAATAGGTAATGTTTGGCTGCAAAAACGTCATGCTCCCTGAGTCTGGTCTCAGCTGATAAGGGTGGGGTCCATACTTGGCTGCATAGAGCCATTCTCCATGTATGCAAAACACACAGACTTGTGTGCTTACTATGCTTCCGTATTCCAACATTTTAAAGATACAAATAACATCTGCTAGCTTTTTTAGTAGGAATCGCTTGTGAAAAGTAGTGTGCAGTGTGATTATGTACAGAATTTGTTCAAACTAATAAAACCTTGACTTGAAACCCGCATTAAAAGGGAATACGGTATTTAACAACATTTACATACACCATATACTTGTATCTGACAATACAGGAAAACCACAGTTCTACAGGTTCAGAGGAGACCATGTTGGTATTTACAAAGTGGTATATCAAAACCACAAATTCTTTGCAATTGCATTATTCTTAAAATATTTTATAAATATAACTTAATATGACTTCACTGTTTCTAAGACAGTCATAGAGTGGTTTAAATGACTTACACATTTTATACAGTGTCCTCACTTTTGGGGATTGGGCTGTATTTTAAGTGTCTCCGATTTTACAGAAAAAAAAGCCATGTGAAAATATTTCAGTTTTAATTGCATATGTCAGAAATATGAACTATTCAGAACAACTTGAACGGCTGAAAGGTTACAACTGTAGACAAGATAAGGAAAAGCTGCCATACTTTTAATGGTCTTGCAGGCACTGCCTCATCCTCCTCCTCTGCTCAGTGCACAGAGGGAAAAACAGAGAAAGAGTGAGATTATAAATTTATGAAAGTTGAAAATAAAATACGTAGCAACTTATTGGTTCGTCACAAAATATATTACAGATGTTTCTTGTCAGGAGTCTGGGCCTCAGTCTCTTTCTCGGCAGTGTTGGTGACGTTTGAGATAGTTTAGGTGGGTTGTGCATTAGTTTATCTCAGACACAGACTACTTTGTCTTGTCATTTTTTTATTCATTAGAGATTTAGTGGATTACTGGTGTTGGGGCTCAAGTCTAGGGGCCCATCTGCTCGGGTACTACTACAACCATTTGTATTGGGGATGGTGGGTGCTGGTCTTGAGTGGACACACACATCATAGCAAAATTGTATGTTCTATGTTTCTCTGTTTTGTCTTGCAGGCAGAGATGGGCAGTAATCCAATTACTTTTTCTTAAGTAACAAGTAAAATAAGAGATTACTATTGCAAAAAAGTAATTCGATTACTGTTACTTTCCCGTGAGCACGCTGTGTTACTGCTTTACTGCGTTACTAAACTGCGATTTTGTTTGTGACAGTGTCACATGACAATGACGTACAAGCGTGTGACGTCCGTGGCAGCAACAGACATGTGTGGATCAACAATGGATAATATGGAGTGCGGGAGAGAGTACAACCATGTAGCATTAAAAGCTTGGATGTACTGACATTACTTTGGGCACTGGGCACTGGGCAAACCTCCACTGGCCCCACTCCTGATAAACAGGTGAAAAGAAATTTAAGAGCAACAGGACTTAGCACTGCAGAATTTTGGAAACAAAATGTAAACTGCAGCTTTATTTATCCCCCTTAAGAGATGGCTTCTCAGATGGCACAGCCACATCCAAATGCCTTCCGGACAACTGTGCACAGACTATGCACCTTTTTAGTTGTTAACTTATTTATTGCTTTGTTATACATTGCAAAATCTTCTAGATTTATAGTTTACGACAGCAGATCACTTCTCAACATCGATAACAATTTGCACATGTAATCTTGAGCAGTTTTAAACCCGACTGGTCCTGGCTGACTGAGATACTACGTGGCGTGGACAGGACGCTCACCCGAGGCGAAGAACAAAGAAGCGCCGGGAGGAAACGCGCTGGCGTTCGGAACAGACTGAGGCAGCAGGCGACTGTGCACCTCTGACCAATATCCTGCTAGTAATGTTCAATCATTGGAGAACAAACTAGATAATCTGAGGGCAAGAGTCACCTTTCAAAGAGACATGAGGGACTGCAACATTCTGTGCTTCACTGAGACATGGCTGACCCCCGCCATGCTGGACCGTGCTGTAACTGCATCTGATTGATCTGAACAGAACGGCAGAGTCAAACAAAACCAAAGGTGGAGGATTGTGTCTTATGGTAAAGAGAAAGTGGTGTGACACCAGGAGCATATCTACGCTCTCCAGCGGCTGCTCTCCACATCTGGAATACCTGAGCATTAAGTGTCGCCCTTTTTACCTGTCCCGTGAGTTGGTCTACAACCCACCCCAAGCAGACACAGGTATGGCTTTGTCTAAACTACATTATGTGCTGAGTGCATTTCAAAACAAGGATCTGTGTTCACCCCTCATTGTGGCAGGAGACTTTCTGACAAGTCATGCCGAACTTTTACCAACATGTCACATGTCCGACAAGGGGAGACAGAATCTTGGACCATTGCCACACGCCATACAAGCAGGGCTACAAAGCTATTTCACACCCAGCTTTTGGGAAGTCTGACCATAATGCCATCTTCCTAATTCCTCAGTGTAAACAACACATACCAGAGAGATGAAGTAACCACAAGGGAGCTGAAACGCTGGTCTGCCAAACACTACAGGACGCGCTCAATGACGTAGACTGGGACATGTTCAGGGCATGTGCACTTGACATCAATGGGTTTATGGAAGTAGCAGTAAGCTTCATTAGCATGCTAATGGAGGAGATCATCCGCACTGCAAGAGCCGTGACATTCCCGAACCAGAAACAGACAGATCGATCCGCACTGCAGTGAACGCCAGGACCGCCACCTACAACGCAGGTCTCGCGTCTGGCAATATGAGCGCCTACAAAACTGCTTCATACGGCGTGCGGCACGTGGTGAGGGATGCCAAACGCTGGTATCAGGAGCGCGTGGAGTCTCGCTTCCACCAGGGCGACACGCGGAGCATGTGGCACGGACTACGCACAATCACGGACTATAAAGTAGGGGTGGATTTTAATAATCGATTCATCGATTAAAATCAATTCTGGCTTGGATAGCGTGATATCGATTCATTAAAATCCTGAATCGATTTTTTTAATATAAATGTATTTTGCCCAAAATTCCAGAATCTCAGGTGAAATGTCACAAAATTTTGACAACCACCAGACATTTAAAACAGTAAATGAGAGCAGGTACAGACTTCTGCACAAAGACGTAAACACAAAGCGTGGACCCGCAGATCAGAATCAGTGAGATGTCGCCTTTCTCACGGCACGGACACGGTCGGGGCTGAAAGCCGACAGCTCACTGATTCTGATGTTTCAGCGGGCCTGCGCTTTGTGTTTACGCCCTTTTTGCGCTGATTCTAAAGCTGTTAGTTTTATCTCTCTCCAAACAATATTGACCGAACCAGCAGCAAAAGAAGATCCAAACTAAGCTTCACATAAACATTGTCATCGTCATGGACTCCCTCTTACTTTTGTTGTTTTGCTTCCACCACACACTTCATGCACAGCTCTCTCTCTTTCTCAGTGTACTTCAAGAACAGTTTCCCGTCTATCCCCGAAATCTGTTTTCTGTATTATTCGCTTGCTTGTTACGCACAAGACTACCGTTCTTACAGCGCTGTCAGCCGATGTTTTTTTTCCTTTTACTTACTTCCGAAAAGAAAACCTAGTTTCTGCCGTTCAATAGACTTCTGAACAAATTTAAACTTTTTAAAATTATACAAAATGCAAAACGCTTAGCCATGTCTCTAATAAAACCGCTGTAACTTCAGAGGTAATGTTCACATGTTGATTAATGGTTTTCTTTCGTTTTTGATGTACTGCAGAATATTTTTATAAAATCCCAGGCCAGGAAAATCACCTTCATGTTTTTCTGTGTTTTATCTTCAGCTACTTTGACACAAAGGCATCTGCTGTGATGCTTACACCTTTGATAAAGTCTGGAAAGTGTCAGCTTCCTTTTTATAGATACAAAAATATGTTAATATACTGATCAGAATTTTAATATTTCTGACTGAGGTAAAATTTCCCAGATTCAAATTGAATTGAATTGAATCGAATCGAATCAAATCGTGGATCAAATTGATTCAGGACCTTGTGAATCGGAATCAAATCGATTCTAGAAATCAGTGACGATACCCAGCCCTATTATAAAGCCAGGGACACAGCGCCAATCAACGTTTCTGCATTCACCAATGAGCTGAACACGTTCTACGCCCATTTCGAGGTTAGCCAGGCAGCTAATGCTAACTACTGCCTGACAACTGAGGACGGTGACGTCATCAGTGAGGGACCGGTGATCAGCATCGCGAAGCATGACGTCCGAGTGGCACTGAGGAGAGTGAGTGTTAGATTTGTATTGTTTATTGTCATTTATGCTTAGAAATATTTAACCATATATGCTTAGAGGTGTATAATCGATTGTGTAGTGATAGGATGTGTGATCCTTAATAGTCTGCAAAGGCTTGGTGTGCATTCCAGCGTGTTCTGGCATTCACACCTACATCCTGGGAGCATGGGAAGAGGTCGTACCTTGTCTTATTGTTTTATGGTAGGATAAACGTAGCTATGTCAGTTTTAGGCTAAGTGCCTTTTGTTTAGATGGACCGCTAGACTCCTGGCACTAGCTTTGGGGAGTCTTCACAGGGTCACATCTTGACCCCACACACACACACGCACACACACATACTTACACAACGCACAGGCTAGGTACTCTTTGTGTGTATGTAGACGTCATATGTTAATGAGCCTATGTATATTCATGTGAGCTCAATAAAAGGAGTGCTATGGGGAACCTGGCTGAGAGTCTGACGGAGGTCAAGTGGGTGGAACAACACTTGGCTCCAGGCAGGTCTCCCTCATGCATGAGTAACACGAAGAACTTTGCCTACTTGGTGTTCAGTGCTTTTGCTGTGTAGTTAAATTGTCTCGTTCCAGCGGTGGGCCTGTGCTAGAGAGACCCAACAGTGAGCACAAGGAAAGTGGTGGGGCCAGACGGCATCACCGGCCGTCTGCTGCGTTGCTGTACTGACAAACTAGCAGGTGTGTTCACTTCCATCTTCAACGAGTCCTTGGCAAAGTCTGTGGTCCCCACATACTTCTAGACATCCACCATCCTCCCTGTGCCCAAGAACAACAAGCCCTCATGCCTGAACGACTACCGCCAGTTGCACTGACTTCAGTGGTAATGAAGGTGTTTGAGGGGCTACTGAAGAACATCATCTCATCCTCCATCCCAAACACCACAGATCCACTGAGTACATCATCGCCCATGTTCTGCACACCACCAGTTCAGCGTTCAACACAATAGTGCCCAGTAGACTGTTCACAAAGCTGAGGGACTCAACAGCTGTCTGTGTGTATGGGTGTTGGACTTCCTCACTGGCAGAACTCAGGTGGTGAGGGTGGGTAGGTGCGTTTCCGTCAGCATCACCATAAAGCACCACTCTCGCCTCTACTCTACTCCCTCTATACTTCAGACTGTGTGGCTACCCATGGCTACAATACCATTGTGAAGTTTGCTGACGACACAGTGGTGTTGGGTGCCATCTCCAACAACGATGAAGCGGCCTACATGGCTGAAGTGAAGAATCTGGCATCGTGGTGCCAGGATAACCTCCTCCAGCTGAATGTTGGCAAGACCAAGGAACTGGTGTTGGACTTCAGAAGGAGTAAGGACAGAGACTACAAGCCCATTGTCATCAACGGAGCTCCAGTGGAGAGGGTGCCATGCTTCAAGTATCTTGGTGTCCACATCTCCTCCTTTCTATACAAGCGCTGTGGAGAGCATCCTCACACAGGACATTGCATCCTGGTATGGGAACAGCTATGTTAAGGAGCAAAAAGCTCTTCAGAGAGTGATCCGTACAGCAGAACACTTCTGCATGGCTGCTCTCTCCTCCCTACAGGACATTTACACCAGGAGAGCTGGTCCAGAGCAGCCCAGATATTGAAGGACCCGTCTCATCCCAGCAATAAACTGTTCCAACCTTTGCAATCAGGCAGAAGTTTCCACACCATCTGAGCAAAAACGGAGAGGCTCAAGAGGAGCTTCTATCCTCAGGCCATCCGTGTGTTAAATCAGGACATCAATCACTGTGTGTTATAGTTGTAAAACTATGCACATGACAAATAAATAGTCTTGAATCTTGAATCAGATGAATTTGAATTGGTCTGATAACAAAAAAAAGTCATCCTTAGATAGTTAGATAGTTTTTTGTTAATTTATGTTGTAATTTATGTTAGGTCAGTCTGTCTTGTCTCTGCTAGCCAGCTAACTAGGCCTCTTAGTTAGCTAGTTTAGAGTTTTTCTGTTAAATTATGTTGGAGGAACGTTGTTTCGCCTCACTGTGTACTGTTAAACTGTATATGGTTGAAGTGACAATAAAGCCAACTTGACTTGAGATGTCCCAGAAAAACAGCCAACGTAAAATAAAAAAAAACAAAACAAAACAAAAAAAACAGAAAACAGTCCAGATGGCCCAGCCTACTAAGTCTAGAGGCAGAGGCCAATGCAGACAAAACTGTTCAGATGATTAGCCAGAAGGGCAGTTGTTTAAAATTGTTGTCTTTTATGATCAGACTGTAATTATTGTTATTTTTGTGTGATATTTATGATTGTGATTTGTGACTTTTACCCTTGTATACCCTACTCAGACAATTCAAAACCTCAACCTTCATGCAACATTTCTCAAAGTGTCCGCAGTGTCCCACTTCCGCTTTCTACAGTGTCAGTAGAGCTAAGTCGTCTGATGGTTTGCAAAAATCCCACTGAGTCTTTGAGTCAGAGTTTCATTCCTTTGGGACTGCCATCAGCTGCCTCTGAAGTCATACAGGCTAACCAAGCACAACGGGACTCCTCCTTCAGAATGATGGTCCCTTTCGACTCCAACCGTCACTTATATAGACGTCTTTCTGAAAGTGTTGTAACTAAGTTTAAAGATATATTTCCTCCATTGATCCTCCACCTTTGCCATGACTCACCTTCTGTCAACCATTCTCCGCTCAGTATTAACTGTCCTCTCTCTCTGCTTTCAGTTGAATCCATGCCAGAGGCTCTTGCTTCAGCTAAATATTCAGCATCACAAACCCCAAGTTAAATAAAGCTTTGTTTTCTCACAAACTTGTCTGTCCCTTGAGTCTGCTTTTGGGTCCACCCCACGTACTGGCATTTCGGCCCCTTCTGACACTACATCAATTCTACTCCAACAGAGATTGATTATCTTGTTAGTGTTATATCTTCACTGTGTATGGCTCTGAATTCTTTGGCTAAAGCCTGAAATCAGAGGTGCTCTTCTGCCTGGTATAACTCACAAACCACAGATAACCTGTGAGCTGGAGACGAAATTGTGTCTCACTAATTTAAAAGGTCTTTATTTAACCAGTAAAAAAGTCTGTTGCTTTATATATATATATATATATATTTTTTATTTTTTATTTTTTTTTAAAAGCTTGTAACATCTTACTATTAGTGATTGAAGAAGATAGACAATAGGCAAAAATATTCATAACCATCTGAGCTTTCTGAATTAACTTTTGATAATTATCTTCAAATTATCAATATGTCTATTAGACCCCATTCTTACAAGACAGCTCAAAGAAGTCCTACAACCTTAAATATGATCAATAATAATGGATTGGATTTTATATAGCGCTTTTATAGGCACCCAAAGCACTTTACAATGCCACTATTCATTCACTCACTGGTGGAGGAAAGCTACGGTTGTAGCCACAGCTGCCCTGGGGCAGACTGACAGAAGCGAGGCTGCCATATCACGCCATCTGGCCAATACCAGTAGGCGGTAGGGTAAAGTGTCTTGCCCAAGGACACAACGACCAGGACAGAGAGCCCGGGGATCGAACCGGCGACCTTCCGGTTACAGATACGCTTCCCAACCCCCTGAGCCACGGTGAGGTGAATATATGTCAGTTAATGGGTTATAGTCATATTTTTCCTTCAACCCAATTTCTTCCTGCCTGTATGATGAGTTCCATGGGGAATTGAGAAAGACCTTTTCTCACCTCATCTCTGAGGGCAGCACAGCTAAGAAACTGTTAGAGAGTTTTCCTGCGGCATCCCTTATCTGAATGATCAGATAAGGGATCAATTAGCCTCATGGGACTCCTCTTTCAAGGATTTGGGTCAAAAGGATCTGGGGATACGGATAGCAGATCCATGACCTCTTCTAAACCCTGGTTATTGCTATCAGTAAAACTTAGCCTAAACCAGGTTACTCGGTCACTACAGGCCCTTCTAGATTCAGAGGGTGAACAGAACATCATAGACACGGAATTAGCGAACCAACTGCATCTATCACTCATCCCTTTAAACCCACCTGTCCCGGTTACCGCTCTGAACAATCAAGTGTTTGGCGTAATAATGCATCCATAATAACCCATCCAACCGAACGTGTCTGTCTGGTCATGTCAAGCAACTCCTGGGAGACTCACATTTTATTTTACCTTTTGGCTCAAAAAAAGGCGGCACACTCTGTCCCTGTATAAATTTCCGGAGGCTGAATGAAATCACTGTCAAAAATAAGTATCCTCTGCTGTTTATTAATTCACATTTGAGCCCATCCACAGTTCCACAGTATTTACTGCAGCAAATACCTATGGTACTTTCCCACATCCACCCTCGCCACCATACTCAACTGGATCCACACCGCCAGATTCTCCTGCCACCCTGGCGTGAGTAAAACCATTTCATTATTCACGCATCACTTTTGGTGGGAGTCCCTAAAAAAGGATCTGAGGAGCTATGCAGCTGCCTGCCAAACTGTGCCTGTATAAACACCATAATCGACACCCCACCGGATTGCTCTAACACAGACCCTGGTCGCAGATTGCACTGGATTTTGTTAATGGCCTTCCTCAGGCAGAACTGTAATACTCACCATAGTTGACAGGTTTTCCAAATGAGCTCATGTCATTGCTCTGGACAAATTACCCTTTTGAAATAATTTCAGATTGTGGTCCCCAGTTCATTTTGCAAGTCTGGAAGTCCTTGAGCTCGGCACTCAGGACCCGGTCAGTCTCAGTTCTGGTTATCAACCCCAAAACAACAGCCTAACTGAATGACTAAATTAGGAACTGGAATCCGGTGTCCGCTGTATCACCTCTCACAACCCGGAAACCTGGTCATCATATCTCAAATAGGTAGAGCTTGCTCACAATTCTCTCACTGCCTCTGCTACTGGTCCCTCGCCTTTCGAAGCACCCCTAGGATATCAACCACCACTTTTCCCAGAGGCAGATATAGATCTGGCAGTTCCCTAATTTCAGTACCACTTCCAACTATGCCAACACATCTGGGCACAGGCCTTGGAAAGGCTTCTCAGTTCAGTCAAACGCCAGCACCAGTATGCTAACTGCCGCAGGACACCCGCCCCCAGGTATCAGGTGGGGCTGAAGGTATGGCTCGCAGGTCATGGACATTCTCTACTTAATGCCCCAAAACATAAGAAACTTGTCTGCTGTAGGGCCAGTACAGTGTTAGTGCTGGCACCTTGTAAGCCATTGTCTTACAAGGTGCCAGCAGTAGAGATAGATGTGTTCAAGCCTTTCATCTCCAGAGGTTTTCCTTCACTGACTGGAAGTGAGGTGGATATGGGCAGAAATCTGTGACATCAGAAACTGAATTTGAATAAGTTAAATTCAAATTTAAATTGCTCAGATTGAATGTGACTTGTAACTTGAATAAATGCTTTTAAAAACTGAATATGAATTAGCCTAATTTGAAATTCAATTTATTGGTTTGAAAATGATCATCACTAAACCGAAATTGAATGTTATAGTTTGAAAATGAATTCATTTGCTTTGAAAATGTATTTTATCCTTTAAAATTTAGCTCTCGAATAATTTCAGATTCACTTAACACATGTTAAATACAATATTACATTTGGATCACTTTTTATTATTGCTGTAATAAACCTTTTGCACTTTTTCCTCGAGTCTGCACTTCAGTCCGTTCAGTCCACCATGACACTGTTCATATTACTAGTTCATTTCAGCCTCACTTTAACAGCGTAGGATCCAAGGTAACAGGATCCTCATGCTACTTGGTGTTACCTTGAGGCTCAATCATGTCTCTCTACCTCACTTTCACCATTATTATTTTCATCCCTTCCTGTTTCCCTGTGACAATATACAGATAACCCTGTTGCAATTCCCTGTCTAAAAATATGGTATCAAATCCGGCCACACCTTAATTCTGTCTCTGCCTTTGCTCTGGCCCCAATGTGTAACAATCATCTCTCCCCCATCTCCTTTGGAATCTTCCCTCCATATATGTGCAAGAAATGGTATAAAATGTTTTTTAAATCATTTTTTCAAAGACAACACTTTTAGTGATATGTCTTATTTGTACGATTTGCCCTCATTCCATTTATTCCGCTATTCTCAAATAAGATACTGTGCAGCCTCTATTTTCCCAGTTTCCAAATCAGCCCCCCAAGCATTCATGGAAGGACTTATTTTAATTGAAACCTCACAGTAAGACTCTCATATTAAGAATATATACTTTCATTATTGCATTGGGCAATTACTCAACCAAAAATATCACTTCCAGTTGGGAATAGGAACTGTGTCCTAAGTTTGGGGAAGATTACTGGGACACTGCCGCTCCGCTTTTTAACTCCAGCCGATAGGACCATTTCTCACACCCATAAACATAAACTTCTCTTTACTCTTTTTTATACTGCTGACACTTTATTCACTCTTAGTCACTTATAGTTATTTATTCACTTATTTTGTCTCTCTAATTTTAAAACTGTGTATATACTGTATATTCTAAGTATTTTTTTTATCTCATTTTTATTGTCTGTTTATGCCCTGTCCTTATCTTTAAGGTCATGATGCTCTGTTGTCTCTTAATTGCCCCTTGGGGATAAATAAAGTCTCTCTGATCTGATCCAAAAGTAGTTGACAGAATCCATACCTCATCCTCATGTGCAAGACTTACCCTTACCAGTTTAAGACAGTATACAGATTGCACTTGTCAAAATCAAGACTATATAAAATTTATGTTGTAATCATCAATCTCACATTTATTACATTTTATTTTTGCATAAGATTTTCCCTGTGTTATGCTTGCTGACAGATGCTATTTGTAGTATTAATAATTAAAAGCACTGCCATAGGCAATGAATAAGGGAAAAGAGATAGCAGTTAGAGTTGGTGCGATTTGCTTCTCCCGGGCAGACCTGCCAGTTGCTGCCAATATATGACACTGTTAATTAAACATTGGTAAAATTTATTAGCGTGCAATGGTCTTTTTACGTTGTTAACACCAGTTAACACAACTTCCCGGAAGCAGCGCCAGCTGGAACTCTCTCGAGGACGGTGGCGGTGAAAGAATAGCAGCGCTATCCTCGTAGGACACCGAGGACAGCGTTAATCCGAACGGTGAGGTCCGCCGCCTTAACGGTAAATTTGAAGGTCCGATTAATGCTCGCAAAACGATTACCGACCTGTCATTTTTACCACCAGCAACCGATTCTCTAACTTCCAGAGAACTTCCTTATACGACGCAACGGTTGGGGAACTGAGTGTGTGGGGGGTTGGGGGGCTGCAGATGGTTTCCTTGTTTGCTGGGAAGATCCGTGGTTCGATCATCAGAATAAAGACAACGTTCTCAGTGGTTGTATCAGGAAGAACATCAGCCATTAAGATCTAACAAATCACAGCGGAGTTATATGTAAATGCTGTAATCACTACTACACAACTTCAATAACACGTTTATTTGAGGGCGCACATTTGTCACACCCAAGCACTCTTGTCACTTCCGGTATAACACTGCTCGTTCCGACTGAAAGGAGTGGGAGCGGCCCTCATGTCACGTTGTGGTTGTAGCAAGATTCCAGAACAAGGCTAAAACGATGCAGGAACTTAGACTACTGTACCTCTAAAATAAAAGCACAGACTTTACGCTATGAGTTGCGTTTGTGTGACGCAAAAAAGACAAGATGAATGTAGCCAGCAACAGACACAAAAAGACAAATTAAAAAATAAAGGCAAAAGTTAAACAAAACACATTTGTGCTGGGAAATTTACATATCTTGTGTTGAATGTAAGATATGTCAAATTCAATTTTGCAATATTTATAAAGGAATAGAGTCTTCATAGCTCTGAGATGGGCCTGGGAGGTCGAGTGCTATGCTATGCACTACTTTAGTTTTTCATAAGACTACATCCTGATTAACCATTGCCACTTGAAACGATAATCATAAATTAATCAAGAGATATAGTCCTGTGATCTATTATTTTGAGTGTTAATAATATGGGCTACAGTGTCTAATTCTTATATTGACCAAAATAAAAGGAAAGAAGTCGACAAAATTATTTTTACATAATCTCTAACAGTCCTATCTTTGATTACAACAGACAGTGATGACATAATCACCTTAAATTCATCTTGTTGTTGGCCGTCATTTTTGTCCAACTGGTCTATTAAAAGAGCATGATTGTTGGGTGTTGATTTTAATTTAAAAGAAAATCGAATACAAGCTGACCACGGAGCTGAAAATCTAGATGTAAATGATTTCATCAATCGTCACTTTATTTTGAAATGTTCCACTGGAAGTATAATGTTTAGAGCATTTAACTTCACACCTATTTTGTTGTACAAAACGTATTGTGCCTCGGGTTTATACAGCTCCTCCGGCTACTCCTAGGGAGTTGCTCTTATTATAAATTTTGAGGATTTATAGTGAAATAACAGAACTATATAGGCTGGATACTTTTCATGCCCATTTTTTTTCAGCTTTGGACTCTGGGATAGTTCTTGTTTTTGTGTTGGATGTGGACCGAATTCAGTAGGGATCCCAGCAGACATTCCCCTGTGATTTGGTAAGTTAGGACTTTGTTCCCCTCCAACATCCGTCTATATAAGTGTAAGAATCTTGTGTGACCTCAGTCACAGTCGCTTAAAACGAAAAATCTGCCTCCCGGAAACAGTGGTTATATGGTAACTTACGTTCATAACAGGTAGTTCATGAAAACCAGAAAAACGAATAAGTTAACATACGACAAGATCACTGCACACAAAGTAAAAACTTGATCCTTAATCAAACCACAAAGGAAGAGGACGGAATATAATAAGCAGCTTATTTTGTGCAGCTTAATTTTGCAGTTAAAGTTCTGGATGTGTAAAATTAACATGCAAATCAGGTGACATGCACTCATCAGGAAAGACACTAAAACCTATATTGCAGGGGTTTAACTGACAAGTCCAGGACCAAGGAGAAGTGTGTGTGTGTGTGTGTGTGTGGGGGGGGGGGACTAAGAAGAAGCTCGGTATAATAAACATCTTATATAGGCTGTGCATATTCTCTCATCATTCTCTCTGTCTGAAAACATATTAATGAAAAAATAACAACTGTAACTGTTTTCGCTGATTTCTTTTTCTATTAGAAATTTACTTTTTTTTTTCAAATGTTTTCATGCCATTTAATGTTTTGATAGTACAAATTCTGTGTGATTGTAGGAAATGGCAACTGCTCTCAGTAGTCGATATCCTGGTGGACGTGGACCAAATAGAAGTAAGGGGCGAATTTTAGGCATCATTGATGCCATCCAGGATGCAGTGGGGCCACCCAAACAAGCAGTTGCTGACCGGAGGACTGTAGAAAAAACTTGGAAACTCATGGATAAAGTTGTAAGTCTTGAGAAATGACCTTGGCCATCAGTGCTTCTAAAGTGATATGCAGTGCCTTTTGACATCCAAACATGGTATATATTATGTTATCAAAGAAGTTCAATTTTGTTCCCATCTGACCAGACTGTATCCTCACAGACTTGTCTAAATGTTGTTCAGCAAACTTTAAACGCACTTCAACATGCTTTTTCTTCAGCAATGGAGTCTTGGATCATGAGCATCCATACAGGCCATGGCATTTGAGATTATTACTTAATATCTTCTTTAAAACACTTGTACCTGCTGATTCCAAGCCTTTCTGTACCTCTTCACAAATGGTCCTTGGCTCTTGGACAACTCTTCTGATAGTTGTTTTCACTCCTCTGAATTATAGCCCAAACAGTGCTCACTGGAATCTTCAATAGTTTAGAAATTCTTCTGTAAACAATGCCATCATTGTGTTTCTTGCAACAATAAAGTTCCATAGGTCTTGAGAGCACTCAGTGGTTTACCCATCACAAGATATTTCTTGTGTGAAACCTTGGTAATGAGACAGCTTTTAATAGGGCATCAGTTGGGACTGAACCATCAGTCTATCTATCCATCTGTCCAATTTCTTCCACTTATCCATGTGGTCAGCAGCCTAAGCAGAGAAGCCCAGAGATCCCTCTCCCTAGAACCAACTCCTCTAGCTTGTCTGGGGGGAACATTAAGGCAGTTGAGAGATATAATCTCTCCAGCGTGTCCTGGGTCTGCTACAGGGCCTAGATGCTCTATTCTCTATTCTCCCGGATTGTCTATCTCCTCACCCTATCACTAAGGGAGAGTCCAGCCACCCTTCAGAGAAAGTTCATTTCTGCTGGTTGTGTCCGCAATCTTGTTTTTTCAGTCACCCCCCAGAGCTCGTGACCATTGGTGAAGGTAGGGATGTAGATCGACCACTAAATCAAGAGCTCAATTTTCACGCTCAGCTCCCTTTTGACCATGACGGCAACACTGCTGCCACAGTACCAATCCACCTATTGCTTTCCCATTCTCCTCTCCCCTCACTTGTAAACAAGCCACCAAATGATGAAACCAAATGAACCACATCCTCTGCAAAAAGCAGAGATGAGTGGAGACCACTTAAGTGGAAACCTTCCCTTACTTAGCTACACCTAGAAATTTTGTCCAGAAAACAGCTGAAGCACTTGATATCAATTTGCATTAATTGGCAGGATGGCTTTCTAATTACTGATAGAGTTTAGCTGGTGTCAGGCTTTCCATGTATTTTTGCACCTCCCTTTCTTCATGTGTTCAATACTTTTTCCCTGTGTTGTTTATCATCATTACACACAACTTAATTAAGAGACATCTGTGGTTTGATTTCTTTGCATATGTGGGTTGGATGGGTTTACCGACATATGGTGAGAATTTCATCTCAATAGAACCTTTAGAACTACATTTATTTACAAAAGTCCTTATCAAAATCCGTCATATACATACCTGAGTTACATAATGAAACTAGTATATGCATAATATTGTTCCTGTTGTTCCTCTCATGCTGCCACAGCTGCTCAGGTAGAGTGGCAGGAGAAAATTTGATGTGCATTGAGAAAACATTGATTTTTCATTTATTGATTAATTCCTTTGCAACAGGTGCGGCTCTGCCAAAATCCCAGACTCCAACTGAAAAACAGTCCACCATATATCCTGGATATTTTACCTGATGCCTACCAACACCTGCGGGTCATACTAGGCAAATATGAAGAGAACCAGATGATCATACAGCTTAGTGAGAATGATTACTTTAAAATCTACATTGATAGCCTTATGAAGAAATCCAAACGAGCTATCCGGCTCTTCAAAGAGGGAAGAGAGAGGATGTACGAGGAGCAGTCACAGGACAGGTATGACGACGGGATATTTCCTGGCTTTTGTGTTTTATGTTAACACAGATTTTCTTGGTTTTCTCTGGAAGACTGCTTTAAGAGAAGTAGCTATCATATGATGTCTCTCAGACAGAATAGGAACAATAATAATTAACAGTTTTGTTTCAGATTTAAAAATTACAAGCTTTTTGGAGGTACACTCTGTTCTGGCCACTTCATTCCAAAGCTATATATATTTGTGTACATTTGGGCTAGATATGCACAGTAGATGCTCCTTGATGCCCTCAGATGTCAGTTTCCTTTTTGAATACTGTACGAGACGGTGCTCTCTTTTTGTTTTACTCATGATAACCATAGTCACAGAGACAACATGACTTACTTACTTACATGTCTTACCATTCACCTTTAAATGTTATTTAAATAACATTTTCTTAAAATCTTAATAGCTCAGTTTTCCAGCCTCTTACAACCAACTCATATGTGTCACACTTGCAATTACAACTGTGAAAGTCAAAAGTTTCCATAAGTACTTCAACACACCAACTCCTGCTCTTTGTCTTAACGCTCAATATTAAGTTGCAGGTTGATTCATCTGAAAAATATGTTGGAATGATCTTGACAACTTTAAGTTGTTTTTTTTTTTTTATCTCAGCCACATCGTGATGACAGATATTTGTAACTGTACATGGCTGGTTAGCCAGCTGAAATACTGTGATAGCAGAATGAAGATGATTCTCTGTGAAAACTTTACCCATTGCAGAGTTACAGGAAGAACACTTCACATTCTTTCCATGGTTCGAGTTGCAAAGTAGTCATATAATCCAAAAAGTAACTATGCAGAGAGTCTCTGCTGCAATTTCATCTGTTTTCAAGGTGCACTGCTTCACTGTACTCTGCAGTCCATATTGGAGCTTAATAAAACACACATATATTAAATTATTTTTTACTGATTTTTTTACTTTATTCTTTTTTACTGATGTCCAGACAGCCCTTCTGACTGGCTTTCTTCCCAAACTATCTAAGGATAAATGCCACTACACATCTTGCGCATTGCAAAGATTTGATATGAAATTCTGATTTTTTTCAAATGCAAGCCTGTCATGTAACATATACAGAAGGCCCAGCCAGATGCTGTATTCAATTCCAGAAACTTCTTGCTATGAGTCAACAGGTATAAAAACTAAATGATTTATGTCATTTAAAAACTGTTTTTGCAATAGGTAATTTAAATGTGTAAGGCTCCAGTAATTCTCAGGAGCCCTTTCTGATAGCTATGTGCAGAGCTTCAGAGGGAAAATCCCCACACACTTTACATCCGCTTCATATATTTCCTTTTTATCTCAGCTGAAGAAGCATCCAGCACCCTTTTTGATCTGTATGTGTGAAACTCTTTCTCTCTTTTTTTCTTACTTTTATTCTCTTATTGCCTCTGATTGTATAGGCTTAATTTATTGCAGTAAAACACAGTGTTTACTATAAACACTATATGTTGCTGTTGCAATATGGTAAAGAAGAAACCATAGAAACATATATTTCACGTGTGAAAATTTATAAATGTCATATCTGAATCACCTGACAAATTATTTAGCTATTTAGTACATTCTTGGTAGTTACATGATGTTGTATGAGTCAGTATTTCTAGACTTTTAAGATAGCTGTTTTCATTTGCATAAAGCTAAGAGTCATGCGGTGTGTGTGGGTTCGTGATGATTCCTTCTGCTTCAATGAAGTCTAAAAGAACAGTTGAACCAGTTGCAGGGTTTGATTTCTGTGTTAATCAAATTGATTTCCGGTTATATCAAATAGCTTTTGCAGTTACAACATGAGGTTGAGCTTTTACATTATATGCATATGTTGCAGGATGCCTGTTAAACCAGACTAAGTGAGAAGTGTTCCAGCAGTTTTTCCCATAGTTGAATTTTGGAACCTATACCAGTGATTATTAGGGAGAAAGTACATCCTGATATTTACATATCAGCAAATATTTTTCAAAATATTTTCACAAATACTATACATAGATGTTAAAGATGTGAAACTGGAAAATGATAGGGGCATTATTCATCAACTCTTCTCAATGTTCTCAAGTGGATGTTCTGCTGACACATTGAAAGAATGGCAAACAGTTTCAAAAATACATGCATCCTTTTTTGCTGTCTAGCAATGACTCTTTTAACATAAGCAACTCAATTTCACTAGCATACAATGTTTAAATAGACCCTAGCTAGAACAGTGTGAAAAAATATGTAGTTGTAAATATATAGTCCGAGTTTATTCATACATCTTTTTATTCATATCATGAGAAAGTAGACTCTTAAACATACAGGCAAGAGGCTCTCTTTCATCCTACAAAAGACTGAGAGACAGGGTGTCTGTGTGTCTTTGCTTATGTCTGTTTGAGTAATTGTGTTTTAAACTGGAGAAGTACGTTCAAGCACACATCTGTGAAGGTTATGTGAAGAAGAGCATTTCTAAAAGTTTAAGAATGATCTGCAGTCTCTTTTGTATTAAATTTGAGCCTCTCATTAGAAACAGACTCATGGCTGTTTTATTTAATTGAGCAAGTTAACCTCTTCCTTTTCAATTTTTTACTTTCTAGTACAAATCTTTGACACCATAGTACTTTAGTGACTCTCTCTATTTGTCCTGCCCATTGGCAGTTAATGCCCAAAGCAGATGATGTCATTCTTAAGCAAGGGTAAACCCTTTTTAGAAAAGAGCCCATCAAACAGCCTAAAATGACACTGACAAACATGAGTGGTTTCATAATTCATGGCTGAAAATGATAAATTTATTATATAAAATGTCATTTGCTAAAACTGAGCCGTAAAACAAAGTTGCAGTAAATTAGCTCTGCTAAAAAAGATTTTTTTTTCCTGATCTTGCTGAAGGTTGCGTCAACTTATGCTGAAACAACTTTTTTTCTTCTGTGATCCTCATTTGATAGTTCACATACTACACCACATACTTTTGTACTCTCATATACATTTTTATGTAGCCTATATTTCTGTGACATTTTATACCAGAATAGTTAAGGTGTTAAGATTATTAAAATCTCAAAAGAGCATTAGCAAGGACTGTTTATATTTTTTAGCATATGACCACTCAGCAAACTGCCAAGAAAAACATTTATTTAATAGGAAGGGAAGTGATCCTCTCCAAAAATAGGCTTAGCATGGGGCAGTTATCTTCTGTGGCTAGTTGAGAGTTGAGGGTAAAGAAAAGAGAGAATAAAAGTATAGACGGAAAAGAAAAGCATAGTCCATTTTTCTTTGTTTAATTTGATATTCACTGTATCAGTTATTTCTTTCAATTTGTTCATGAGAATGGGCATGCTTTTACTGTACTGTGCAAAAGTTTTAGGCAGGTGTAAAAAAAATGCTGTAAACAAAGAATGCTTTCAGAAATGGAAGTGTTAATCATTTATTTTTATCAATCAACAAAATGCAGTGAATGAACAAAAGAGAAATCTAAATCAAATCAATATTTGGTGTGACCACCCTTTGCCTTCTTCTAGGTACAGTTGCACACAGTTTTTGAAGGAACTCGGCTGGCAGGTTGTTCCAAAAATCTTGGAGAACTAACCACAGGTCTTCTGTGGATGTAGGCTTCCTAACATCCTTTTGTCTTTTCATGTAATCTCTGACACCATCGATGATGTTAAAATCAGGGCTCTGTGGGGGCCATACTATCACTTCCAGGCCTTCTTGTTCTTCTTTACACTGAAGATAGTTCTTAATGGCTTCGACTGTATGTTTGGGATCATTGTCCTGCTGCAGAATAAATTTGGGGCCAATCATACACTTCCCTGATGGTATTGCATGATGGAGAAATATCTGCCTGTATTTCTCACCATTGAGAACACCATTAATCCTGACCAAATCTCCAACTCCATTTGCAGAAATGCATCCCAAACGTTCAAGGAATCTCCACCATGCTTCACTGTTGCCTGCAGACACTCATTATTGCACCGCTCTCCAGCCCTTCAACAAACAAACTGCCTTCTGCTACAGCCAAATATTTCTAATTTTGACTCATCAGTCCAGAGCACCTACTGCCATTTTTCTGCACCCCCATTTCCTATGTTTACGTGCATACTTGAGTCACTTGGCCTTGTTTCTACGTCAAAGGCATGGCTTTTTGGCTGCAACTCTTCCATAAAGACCACTTCTGGCCAGACTTCTCCAGACATTAGATGGAATGTCCCACTGGTTTCTGCCAGTTCTGAGCTTATGGCACTGCTGGACATCTTCTGATTTCAAAGGGTAATAAGCACTGCTGCAGTAAGTTTCCTTGACCGACCACTTGTGTCTATGATCCTTTACATTGCCCGTTTCTTTATGCCTCCTCAAAAGAGCTTGAACAGCACATCTTGAAACCCCAGTCTGCTTTGAAATCTTTGTCTGGGAGAGTATAACTACCTTGTGCCTTGTTGCTGTGCTCAATCTTGCCATGACATGAAACTGTCTTTCACAACCTCAACTTGGTAGCAGAGTTTGGCCTACAAAATCCCTGACTTTGTGCAATTGTACTATAAGAACTAATGCTTATTTGAAGGCTAAAGGCAGTAACGCCAAATAACTGATTTGATTTAAATTTTTGTTCACTCACTTTGCATTTTGTAAATTGATAAAAATAAACAAACATTACAACAATCATATATTCCTGAAAGCATTCTTTGTTTACTGAATTTTTTCACACCTGCCTAAAACCTTTTGCACAGTACTGTATTTCTGCAACTAACATGTATAGGCTTGATCTGGAATGTACTTCTGCAGAAGGATTTTTATTACGCTTGTTGATGTGTCATAGTGAGCAGTCCTTTGAAATGATGATGTCACATGTTCCCATGGAAGGTCTGAGCCTGAGTAAGCTTCCACAAAGTAGAACCTGGGTAGGAATAAGTCTCAGCATAAATGTATGTGTGTTTGTGAGAGTACATACATACAAAGGACTGGAAAGCTATTTTGAGAGGTTTACTCACTGCCTTCTGACTAAGGGTTTATATCAATGTGCTTTGACCTGCAGTATTATGCCCCCACCCTTCAAACACACATGAAGAAAAAAGAACAGCCCCTCCACTGTTGGATCAAAGCTTGGATTGAGTCATTTGGTTCCAAAGGGCCCATTTATTTCTTTTGTCCACATCCCCCAGCTGTAAATGGGAAATGTAGCCTTTAAATGGTGCCTTTCTACTCTACTGGAGCACTCAAAGTGCTTTATACACCGTGCTTCATTCACCCGTTGACACAGGCACTTTTCTAAATGCTGGCCTAACAGTCATATACATTCACACTCCAGTGAATTGAGCAACTTGCACAAGGATACTTTGGAAACCAGGGATTGAACCACCAACCTTCAAATTGTGAATTAGCTCTACCTCCTGTTCTGCATCCAGTTCTACTTCATGAGTTATATGTCTGTGAAGGTTCGCAGTCATCCAGCTCATTGTAGTCTTAGCTTAGAAAGAAAAGCATGTGGACTTCTTTAAGTTTCCTTGAGGTGAAACATCTTCGAGGAAACTTAAAGAACTCCAGACGCTTTCTTTCCAAGCTTCTGCGGGACACTCAGCTATGAGCACTGAGGTACATGAGAGACAGGGGCTGTGGCAGACAAGCTTTAAACTACAGCATCTTCAAAGCTTTTAACCATAGCAATGCTTTCTTGTGACTGGTATTGACTAGGGGTCACTGCCGAACGGATGCGACCGGGGGACACCATAGTGACTGGTATTGACTGGGGGTCACTACCGAACATATGCAACCAGGGAACACTGTAGTGACTGGTACTGACTGGGGATCACTACCAAACGGATGCGACCGGGGGACACTGTAATGACTGGTATTGACTGGGGGGCTCTACTGAACGGATGCAGCTGGGGGACAGTGTGAAGGAAATGGTCGAGGAAATCTCTCCCCAAAAGTGTGCTGTCAAACCTAGCATTGGCCCTACAATGCCAGACCACGTTTTCCAGTTGATCGCTCTACCCTTTAACATCCAGACTTTATAATCATAGTTATCATCAACCACAGATAACCCTTAATTGCAGAAAAGAGAGTGCTTTTTATTAATAAATCTAGAAACATCTTTCTTACATCACCCTTTTAATAGAATACTGTTCCCAGTATGATAGGAAATGTTACATTTATGAATTGATAATAATAGCTTTCATCATCATTCATAAGAGCCTAAAAATGATTCAAATGAAGCTTTTGAATACCAGTACATGATGTTGGAGAAATGGTAATACATTTATCCAGAATGAAAGTAAATACGCAAGACTGAATATTGAATACAGCACAACTGTATGGTCCTTACCATATTACTTTTAATGAACAATTCATTTATTATTTAGAGACTTCTGTTATAGTGACCCTGACATTTAAAGCAAGTCTACAATGTCATAGTGAGTTAGAGGAAGCCGTTTGTGATGGAGACAAATTGTTGAGATGGCAGGAAGCCAATAGAAATTGAGATAGTGAGCAGTTGAGCAGCTGGAGTGCACTTGTCAGCACAGCAGTGTGATAGCAACTGTGTAAGCAAATTTGTGACTTTGCTCTATTTTATTTATGGGGAATCTGAAATTGTTCTTTTTATTTAACATGTTGAAAAGCTGTTTAGTATGATTTCATTTATGTGTTGCTTATAACAGAACAATCAAAAAATTACATAAGTTAGCCAGCAGTTTCTGGCCATGCTACCCTAGACACGCTGAATAAATTAGCCCTAGGCTGCCTTTCATGGGCAGCTTGTCAGATGAGGCAGATTACAGACTGATAGCACAGATCATGGCAAGGACACATGAGAGACTGACCATATATCTGTCTTGTACTTTGCACTGAGCATTAAAGTGGGGTGATGCTGTAAGCAGGGAGAAAATTTACATCCAAAAAATGTATCCATGTATCCATGCATACATTATATAGCGCAGAATACATGCTGCTTTTTCTGTTTGTTTGGGGGTGCTTAAGAGCAGAGCCCTCGCCCACAAGGATGTGTGGTCTTTTCCTTTGCATCCCAATGAGAAGTTATTTTGGTTGGCCCTTGGTTGATTAGAGGCCTAATGGTAACCAAAGAAGCATGAAATTACTTTTTTTCAGTGCAGGCATACACACAAGCACACTCACATGCTCATACACATGCAGACCAACTGAAGTGGAACGCTACCACAGAATACTGATGCTCACCTTTCCCACTTTAACCTAATATTACTCAAATACTTTATTCCATTTCCAAGGAAATGGAGAAAGACAGTAGATGGGCAAACATTCCAAAATTAAATCAGAAATAAAGAAAAAGTTGAAAAATATTATGAATAATTGTAAAATTATTGTATAATTTATCAAATTGACTACAGCTCTGATTGACGTTTAACTGTTCATGGCAACTGATTTCTTAGTCAATTAAACAAGGCACCCCCCCCCCCCCAAAAAAAAAAAAAATAAAAAACTAGACTAACTAGCTAATATAGGAGACTAAGAGACACTCAGATATCAAGTTAATCTTACATTTTATACTCCAAACAGACAATGAAGAAAAACACTAAACTGTGGTTAAATAGGACAAATTAACATCCAAAAAGTGTGATGCAGTGTATGAGTGATGCACGTTGTGCATAACGGATTTGTAGTGTTTCTGAATATGGCTGAATAACATAACAACAGTTTACCATCATTTACCATGAGTGGGCATCAATTAAAATGATAGCAATTAGATAAAAAGAGCCCCAATATGTGTAGTGTTTTATGTCCACTTTAAAGTAGTAATGCAATCACAACACAAATCCTGGTTATCTATTTCTATAAGGGGATTCCAATTAATATTTGCATGTTGTGTTTACATTACAGTTAATAGATGATGTGTTTGTCATCTGACCCATTTTATTGGTAAGACATCAATTAGGGTTCTACTGTTTTAGTGACTCTTTTAAGTCCTTTGATTATTTGTTTGAAATAAAATTTTGACATTGCCATTTTCAATTTTTGTCAACCAGTTCATATTATAGTCATCAGTTGTTGATCATAAAATAATATGTGTGTGATGGCGAATTGTACAAGACAACAACATTAAAACTCATCTGATGGGAAAAAAATCACATGTAAAGCTAAATCTCTTATGATAGTGTTTGGGAAGTTACGAAGTTTCATTTTTGCCCTTCCTCATAGCAAAGATGGAATATAACGTCAAATATAATTGTTCAAATAAACAGGATTTTCTTTGATTGACATTTGGGGTTATGACCATTTGAAAGTTGAAAGTATAGCTATGCCATCTGTTGGTTTTAACCAGGGTCTAATAGGAAGTAATAGTAGCAGGCAACAAAGTGACAGTGTGCAATCTTTCTGTTGAAGAAGCAGCTTCTCACACATAGGTTTTCTTTGCTCTAAGTCATCCTGGGAAGTGTAAAAAACTTGTTGCAATGTGTAGATAGTGTCCATATGCAGTAATTCAAAAACAAATGACATGAATCCATTCCATAGAGCAGAGGTGTCAAACTCAAATACACAGTGGGCCAAAATTCAAAACTGGAGTCGTGGGCTAACAATAATATTTATTAAAAAAAAAAAACTTCCTCCAGATATAAGAATGAATCTTTTCTTATGGACTCAAATAGGTTTTGCTGGAAAACTGAATATGGAACAAGCAAAGCTTAATACTAAACAATGTATATATTAGCTGTATAATACCAGTAGGCCAGCTCTAATAGTAATTTGGTATGGCTTTGCGGGCCAAATTTGGCCCGCGGGCCAGAGTTTGACACCTATGCCATAGAGGGTCTTCTGGATCAACAAGTCAGTGGTTTATTTGACTGATGAATCTTTCTATGTCACATTTATGATTGTCTGGGTTTTGCTTTCAAAAGAAGGAAATGTACCTGTCTATACTGGTTAGTTTTTGTGAATAAGAACAAATTTACTTTCCTTTTACAAAGCACTAACATTATCACCCTTTTTGTACACTCAGAAAATAAGTGGCAATATGTTATTGGATTTTAGGCTGCATAAATAACTGTGCAAAATAAAACTTGACACTGGCTCTGCATTTGTCACATTTATCATTATCAGATGATGAGATCCCTAACCCTAACCCTAACCCTGAGAAAAATGTGTTCTCACATCCTATGCCCACACATCCTTAAGTGTTATAATATGTCTGTTTTTTTTTTTAAGTTCAGTTTTATCTAGTGTGTGATAGATGTGATATGTTGTGTGATATAGCACAGAGATCCTTCTGTAGTCGTTATTTAAGCCAGTTTGTTTTCTAATGTGCTCATGTAGTTCATATTATAGTTAACTTTTTTAAAGGAAATCCAACATTAAATTATCTATAAACTGTGTTCTAGCATATGTTGGTCTAAGAGAGTGTTCGAAATGTCTGATTTGACCAGCTATTACCAACAAATCAGAAGTCAGGAACATGTACAGTATATTTGTACAGGTCAAATAGTTTCCATGTGGTGTCTGTCAAACATGTGAGGCTATAATTTTACATGAACTATTTCCTGTTTTCTGGCCTCTGCAGGAGGAACCTGACCAAGCTGTCTCTGATCTTCAGTCATATGCTGGCAGAAATCAAGGCAATCTTCCCTGGAGGACAATTCCAAGGAGACACGTTCAGGATTACCAAAGCTGATGCTGCTGACTTCTGGAGGAGATTTTTTGGTGAAAAGTAAGTGTCACCTCAGTATTATTTTTGTTGTTGTTTGTTTGTTTTTTGATAGATGTGTATGTTATTCACTTGTCCAAATTGGACATGCACACAAATAGTTGGGAATGACATATTCCATTAAATAATCAACACCATCACTTTTAACGTGTAATGGTAAAAAGTAGTAAAACACCACTACAAATGTACCAAGCCTATTCTAGAGCTGGCTAGCTAAAAGTTTGTCAAATTCCACACTGGTGCTAAATTTCAAGTTCAAGTTCAAGTTCAAATTTTATTTGCCACATGCAGTGGCATGTTGCCCTGCAGTGGAATGAACCCGCCCCCCGACCTTACACACACAACACAGACATCACATGGGGATACAAGTCAGAGAACGGTTGCATTACAGAAAAAAAACACTGAAATGTACACTACAATGGGAAAATGCAAGAGGAAAAAAGAGACCTCTACTCATGCTGGGCTATAGGAGGACAGCATGAGAACAGGAAACAAAAAAACTCCTCTGCACAGAAAGCACATAAATGTCCACAGTACAACATTACAGAGCACGTGACCAGCAACAGGGTTGGGTAGGGGATGAGGAGTAATCCCAGGCAACACAGCAGCCATCCTGCCACTGCACCGTCTCTCCAGCGCGGGCCCAGACCCGCCTCGTGTTCCCAGGAGGCAACAAGCATCGAAGGCATTGGAAGGGGAAGGGGGATGAGTGAGTGCTCATCAGTGTAAGTGTATGTGTGTGCGTGTCCATAGTTCAGCTGAGACAGTGTCCTTCGCCCTACCAGGCTAAGTAAACAGTCTACCAGCCAACCCAGGTGGCCTTATAATGGGAAGGAACAGTCAAAACACAGTCGTTATCAGGGAGTTTTTGTTCGGCTCCAGCCTTAAGCCCACAGCTGGCGCCGAGGGGATATCCGCATTATCATGTTGATGTTGTTGATTTTTCTTTTATGCGAATAACTCATGAGAATTTTAAAGCTGTTCTTTAACACTCCAACACTGGTCTCTCACTCTCCCGTTGGAGAGCCGCGAGCTTCTCCATGATGTTGTCAAACTTGCACTCCGTGGTCTTGTCATTCTTGTGCTCAGAGAGCCGATTCTGAGAACTCACGACTGCAGTGAGCTGCTCCACGATGTAATCCAACTTTCGCTCAGAGGTGTTATTCTGAGGGAACTTCCCCTTGATGTAATCCAATATACGCTCGGAGGTGTTATTCTGAGTATTCACGGCAGCCGTAAGCTTCTCCAAGGTCTTAACCATGCTGCATTCAGTGAGCTCTTTCTGAGAAGTCGCGCCTCGTCCCATCGTTTCAATCCCAGCGGGCAGCCTTGGGGGGGTTTAAACAGCTGGTTCCGCTTTCTTAATTCTCCGATAAGCCAGGGCCAAGCCAGCTCCGATCAGCAAGAACCCTGTTATCATGGTTCCGAATAGGTAGATATCTTCAGCGTCCTCGATCGACAGTCCCGCCAGGCACACGATCCTCCATTTCTGCCACCCGTCCATCGTGTATCCGGCAGGGAAAGTCCCTCCAGGGCACTCGGGCTCTCCCAAGCCCAGACTTCTCGTTGAGAAAAGGGTGTCAATAGCATTCAGAGACCAGTTGATCAAATCCATAATTCTCTTTTAGGTTTTAGAGAACAGACTGTGAGAGAGTGTTCCAGGGAAAGTAATACACATGAGACAAGACAAGGACACAAGAGGCTAAGCAGGGAAGATAAGGGGAAGGAGGAGAGGAGAAAAGTGCAACTGCCTTCGCCAAGAGCCAAACGAGAAAGAGTAATTTAGCAGTATTTTTCATTAAGCATATAATTTCAGATCATAACCATTTTCCATTCATACTGACAAAAGTCTGCAGTAGGGTAATGGTTACTTCCTTGTGAAGCAGTTTCTAATTCTTTTCAGTTTTATCAGGAGGACATTTTTGGCTAGTATTTTCCATGATTTTATAAATGTCTTAAAAGAATATGTTTTGCTCATATACCTTCCTCATAAAAATGTTTTTTTTATTTGCATAAAAAATGCAAAACTTATTTTGTGATATTCTTGGAATTTTGAGAATATTAGAAGATCCTGTTCCTATCATTTCAATACATTACACAATATATGTAATTCAGTATAATAGTGAATTAAAGTGTTTGTTATGAAAAATGTCATGTTAAAAAAAATCCACTTGTGTAGAGAGATATAAATTGCTACTGGATGCACTATCACTGCTTTATTTTGATTCTGTAAAACCTCATAATTATCTCTAAGACAATGTGTTTTTTTCAATGTAGTTGAATTATCTCTGCTCATCCTACACTGTGTTCAGAGCCACCTTAGAAACTAAGTATAGTATAATCTGTTAGATTATTAGATTTTTGCAAACCGAAGCTGAGGTATAGCCCTTTAATCAGTCAAAGGGTCACACTTGTTACCCATCCTGAGAGAAGATTGAGATGTCAGGACTTGGCTTGAGGCTAACTGCACATAATGTCTTTCAGATGAATTTACTGTTTATATTGTAAGGAAGCTGATGCTGATGCTCACTATAAATAAACATTCATAAATTTAAGCAGAAAACATCACTATGGCCACTATTAGCCAAATTAGCCAACTGTGTCAGATAGGAAGCTGTTGGAGGTATATGAAATGGTGGTGGTCAGAGGGCCCAGTGGCGCCAGTGTCCGGCAGCTGTGTGCTTAGGGTTATTATCCTGTTGAAGATAAACCTTTGCCACATTTCAAAAGCCAGAGCACTTTGAAGGAGGCCGTCATCAAGGATGTCTCTGTAGATTGCTGCTGTCATTTTTTCCTCAACCCTGACTAATCTCCCAGTTCTGCTGCTGATGCTGGCACCACGATGCTTCACTGTAGGGATGGTATTAGCCAGGTGGTGAGCAGTGCCTGCTTTCCATGACACACGGGATTCAGGCCAAAAAGTTAAATCTTTGTTTAAGAGAGACCTGTCATGAGGAATGATTTCCGTCTGGCTGCTCTACCATACAGGCTTGATCGGTGAAGTGCTGCAGAAATGATACTCCTTCTATCCCAACTTGCTCAGACTGGCCAAGTAGCTAACAGTCCCGGTGTTTCAAAATCTTCCTATTATGGATGATGGCGGTCACTGTGCTATACCCCCACCCCAAGTTCTGTGACTTGATACAGTCCTGTCTTGAAAATCTACAGACAACTCCTCTGACCTTTCTTGCACTGTCATCAAAGGGACCTTATATAGACAGGTGTGTGTCAGGGTGCAACTGAGCTCAGTTTTCGGTGTCATGCAAGAATTACACTTCTGAATTTTAAGCAAACTTTTTCCACTTTGTTGTTATTGGATAATGTATGTAGAATTTTGAGTTGAAAAATGAATTTACATTTACATTTTACAATAAGGCTGTAACATAACACATTGTGGAGGAAGCAAAGCACTGTGAATACTTTTCTCTTCCTCTGGGATTAATGGTACAGTCCAAATTACGGTTACAGTTGTGTCATTTTAAAAATGCGATGTAAAAAGGATGACTTAAAAAACAAAAAAACAAATACATTAAACATTGGGCACCAAATTCTGTAAATTTTCAAAATGCCCGAAATGCCAGTTTTGTGTGGATTTTTTTTTATCCACAGTTTTTTTTTTTTTTACCCTAATAGAAGATAGTGTTTAAGGCAATAGCTTCACATTTTCACAGATACACTGTTGGATATTTTTCAGAAAATGAAATTTAAACTGTGAATCATATATTTTGTTTTAATATGTTAAAACGATATGTTATGAATTAATTAAATTCACATACAGTGGGGCAAAAAAGTATTTAGTCAGCCACCGATTGTGCAAGTTCCCCCACTTAAAATGATGACAGAGGTCAGTAATTTGCACCAGAGGTACACTTCAACTGTGAGAGACAGAATGTGAAAAAAAAAATCCATGAATCCACATGGTAGGATTTGTAAAGAATTTATTCGTAAATCAGGGTGGAAAATAAGTATTTGGTCAATAACAAAAATACAACTCAATACTTTGTAACATAACCTTTGTTGGCAATAACAGAGGTCAAACGTTTACTATAGGTCTTTACCAGGTTTGCACACACAGTAGCTGGTATTTTGGCCCATTCCTCCATGCAGATCTTCTCGAGAGCAGTGATGTTTTGGGGCTGTCGCCGAGCAACATGGACTTTCAACTCCCGCCACAGATTTTCTATGGGGTTGAGGTCTGGAGACTGGGTAGGCCACTCCAGGACTTTCAAATGCTTCTTACGGAGCCACTCCTTTGTTGCCCGGGCGGTGTGTTTTGGATCATTGTCATGTTGGAAGACCCAGCCTCGTTTCATCTTCAAAGTTCTCACTGATGGAAGGAGGTTTTGGCTCAAAATCTCACGATACATGGCCCCATTCATTCTGTCCTTAACACGGATCAGTCGTCCTGTCCCCTTGGCAGAAAAACAGCCCCATAGCATGATGTTTCCACCTCCATGAATCACAGTAGGTATGGTGTTCTTGGGATGCAACTCAGTATTCTTCTTCCTCCAAACACGACGAGTTGAGTTTATACCAAAAAGTTCTACTTTGGTTTCATCTGACCACATGACATTCTCCCAATCCTCTGCTGTATCATCCATGTGCTCTCTGGCAAACTTCAGACGGGCCTGGACATGCACTGGCTTCAGCAGCGGAACACGTCTGGCACTGCGGGATTTGATTCCCTGCCGTTGTGGTGTGTTACTGATGGTGACCTTTGTTACTTTGGTCCCAGCTCTCTGCAGGTCATTCACCAGGTCCCCCCGTGTGGTTCTGGGATCTTTGCTCACCGTTCTCATGATCATTTTGACCCCACGGGATGAGATCTTGCGTGGAGCCCCAGATCGAGGGAGATTATCAGTGGTCTTGTATGTCTTCCATTTTCTGATGATTGCTCCCACAGTTGTTTTTTCACACCAAGCTGCTTGCCTATTGTAGATTCACTCTTCCCAGTCTGGTGCAGGTCTACAATACTTTTCCTGGTGTCCTTCGAAAGCTCTTTGGTCTTGGCCATGGCGGAGTTTGGAGTCTGACTGTTTGAGGCTGTGGACAGGTGTCTTTTATACAGATGATGAGTTCAAACAGGTGCCATTCATACAGGTAACGAGTGGGGGACAGAAACGCTTCTTACAGAAGACGTTACAGGTCTGTGAGAGCCAGAGATTTTCCTTGTTTGAGGTGACCAAATACTTATTTTCCACCCTAATTTACGAATAAATTCTTTACAAATCCTACCATGTGAATTCATGGATTTTTTTTTCACATTCTGTCTCTCACAGTTGAAGTGTACCTCTGGTGCAAATTACTGACCTCTGTCATCATTTTAAGTGGGGGAACTTGCACAATCGGTGGCTGACTAAATACTTTTTTGCCCCACTGTATATGGTAAAGGGGCTGATTCTTATATAGCGCTTTTCTACTCTCCCGGAGTACTCAAAGCACTGTATATAACATGCCATATTCACCCAATCTCGCAAGCACTTTCTTTATACATAGTGCTTTCTAACTACAGTCACACATTCATACGCTGACAGATGCATCAGAAAGTAACTTGGGGTTAGTATCTTGCCCAAGGATACTTGACATGCAGCCTGGAGGAGCCAGGGATCGAACCACCAACCTTCCGATCAGTAGGGTACCTGCTCTACCTCCTGAGCTACAGCCACCCCCTTGTGATTTGGTGTATATTGTATTATGTATACAATAGCAATTATGTATGTATTAACACTAAATCACGAGAGTTCTGTTACAGGGCTTTATAATCTAAGGTAGAGACCCCGAAGTAATAGAGAGAGAAAGCCCCCCACAATTAAACGTCCCTCTATGAGCAAGCACTTGACGACAGTGGGGAGGAAATACTGCCTTTTATCAGAAAGAAATCTCTGGCAGTACTATAAGGTCTTGAAGATAAAATCAGTCCTGGTTATTCAATGCATTGTATGTGAGGAGAAGGATTTTAAATTAAATTCTGAATCTAACAGGGAGCCAATGAAGGGAATGCTCTCTCTTTCGCTGCAGCATGTTGGATCAATGGACAGCTTTTCAGGGAGTTTTTAGGACAAGCCTAGTCCAGCCGAGAAGTAATAAATGCAAAAACTAGTTTTTCAGCTCTATGACAGGATGTTTCTAATTTTAGAGATACTTTACAACTACATGAGCAGTCCTGAACTGGTCATGTGTGTGCTCAATAAACTGGCAAATTACAGCAGGATTTTCCTATCCTCGGTCAGAAGGCACAGGTGACTTATATGATGAAAGAGGGGGTCTACAGCAATGATAATTAGGGTTCCTTTAATCCAAAACATCTCCAGAAGTGAATTCGTATGAGTATATGTATGTGTGTGGTTCTGTAAAATAACAGAAATTACAATTAGCAAACAATTAAAGTCAACCTAACTGGTCTAAAAAATACAGAAAGGGTTGAACAGAAAGTCTAATTCGAAAATGACTAAACCCCACCCCCTGGTGGACACAAATGGGCTGCTGCACAGGGATAGACTCCATCTTTACTTTGGGCAGCTCAGTTCACAAGGGTAGCGCCATTTTGGTCAAATCAGCATGAATATACATTGTCTCGTGGCTACACAAACCGCTGGAAAACTCTATAAAAGCATCACCCAATGTACATAGGTAAGTATTTGATAAGTTACAACCATAGAACAAACAAATACAAGGCACTTACTTATCATTCACGCACACGCACGACACATGTTCAGTACAACAGCCCAGCTCCACCAGCGCTATCACGGTGAACCAGCGCAAACTCAAACAAAGGATGGGAGGAATGTACCATCTTAGCAGTGGTTAGAGGGTGTCCGTGGAACAGTCTATATACACAAATCACAGGGGTTTTATACAGCCGCCCCCTAATGTGTATAGCACATTAGTAAACATTAAAAAACCCATGTGAATATGACTAAGGACATTCAGCTGACAGTTCAGGTAAAGTGATAAGTTTTGACATAGGCCGTTGGTATTTATGTTTCCCAATGGCGACTTCAGCTACTCGCACCTGTCCATCCGGGCTGGGAAACACGTGTGTTACCTGTCCTACGGGCCAGGAAGCCCGTGGGAGCTGATAGTCCACCACCATGACAGTCTGTCCCACTTTCAAAGGTGGAGTAGTCTGGTTCCACTTCTGGTGAGGCTGCAGTCCAGGCAGGTAGCGCTGAATGAACTGAGTCCAGAACTGGTCCGCTATGACTTGGCTGTGACGCCATTTCCGCCTTCCAAGTTCTTCTCTGGTGCCATAAACTGCCTGGGGAAGGGAAGCATCGCGCCGCCCCATGAGCAACATATTTGGCGTGATTGGATCAACATCTGCAATATCCGAGGAAACGTATCCCAGTGGCTTGGAATTAAGTATGCCCTCTACTTCAATAAGAACAGTAAGCAACAAATCCTCTGGCACCGCTTGACCTTTGAGAGCAACTTGAAGTGCAGATTTGACTGAACGGATCTCCCGTTCCCAGGCTCCCCCAAAATGTGGAGCATGCGGAGGGTTGAAGTGGAAAATGATGCTCTGTTCACTGAGCTCCTGCAGTCGTGGCTCCATCACTTTGAATGCCTCCTGCAGCTCTCTGTCTCCTCTGAAATTGGTGACCTGATCACTCAGTATTTCAAAAGGTTTTCCTCTTCAAGCAATAAATCTGCGCAGAGCCATGAGAAAGGAGTCAGTGTCCATACCAGTGAGAAGGTCGAGGTGAATGCAGCGGGTCGTAAGGCATTTAAATATAATTCCCCACCGTTTCTCTTGTCTCCTACCTACTGTATCTTTATAGTGAAAGGGCCAAAACAGTCAATTCCTGTGGACCAGAATGGCGTCTGATTTAATCGCAAGCGGGTAGCAGGGAGATCAGACATCTTCGGTGAAACAGGCTTGGCTCTCCACTTCTTACACTCAAAACAGCGATACTGATGCTTCCTTATGGCCTGTCTGCCTCTTAAAATCCAATACCTGCGTCTCAATTCGGCAAAGACACGTTCTGGGCCAGGATGCAGGAGACGTGTATCCTAGTCTTTGATGATGAGCTGAGTAGCAGGATGGTCTGGTGACAACACGATAGGATGCAGAGTGTTAACATCCATCTGCTCTGCTCGCTGGAGACGTCCACCTACTCGTATGAGGCCAAGCTGACTGTCATATTTGGGAGAAAGGTTGCTCAGTCTGCTGTCTTTGTACACCTCTTTCCCAGATTTAAGTGTGTGTACTTCAACAGGGAAGCTATCTTGTTGTGCCTGTTTGAGAATTTGAACTTCTGTCTCTAAGCGTTGTGCCGCTGACATAGGGAGGACAGCCGCCCCGTGAGAAGACAGGTAGGTGGCCTGCACCAAATCAGCCCAGGTGTTGTATGCAGGATCAGACTGTGCCAAATCTGTAGTGACATAGGCACAGAAAGCTGATTTCTTTAACTCAGTATTATCTTCAGTGTCTGTACTCACAGTAGGTCATGCTGGCCACTGCTCAGATGCTTGTCTCAGGAAGGGGGGCCCATCCATCCACTGGCTAGGTTTTGACAGCTCACGTAATGGTTTTCCCCGGGTGATGTCATCTGCTGGGTTCAAAGCCGAGGGGACATACCTCCAGCTGGCGGCCTCAGTCAGCTCCTGTATTTTGGCAATACGAGTACCTACAAACACTTTATAGTGGCAGGACTCGGACTAGATCCAGTTCAACACAGTGGTAGAATCGGTCCATAAAGTAGTCTCACTAATGGGCAGAGTAAGCTCACTGAGGAGGAGTCTAGACAGTTGTGCACCAGCCAGTACGGCACACAGCTCTAAACGGGGAATTGACAGTTTCTTGCGGGGAGCTACACGTGATCTGGCCATGATAAAGGCAGTGTGGACCTCATGTTCTGCCGATTTAAATCTCAAATATGCCACTGCTCCGTAAGCACACTCTGACGCATCACAGAATACATGCAGCTGGAAAGTTCCCTCTTGGGTTGCTGGGGCTGTGTAGCATCTAGGCAGACAGATTTCTTGTAGATACTGTAGCTCACTCACCCACTCTTGCCACCGTTGGAGTAACTCGCCCTCGATGGGATCATCCCAGTTCCTGTCGTTCTGCCACAGACGTTGAACAATAACCTTTGCCCGGGTCGTGAAGGGGATGATGAAACCCAGTGGGTCGTATTGAGAGGCGAGGATGCTGTAGATGTTTCTCATGGTTGACTCCTGAGGAACCACTGGCTGACATCTGTAGGCGATCTGGTCTGTGGAGCAGTGCCATGCCAAGCCTAAGGTTGGTTCTTGGGGATGTGGTTGGTGTTCAGTCAACCACAGCTCGCAGGTAGGGGACTTTGCTTCAGAGGGGAGATGAACAATGGCCTCTGGGTAGTTACTGGCCCACTGTCGGATTTCGAAACCACCAGTAGATAGCAACTCTCTGATGATAACATCGACAAGTGGTCGTGCCTGCGAAGCAAAGGGCAGAGATTGCAAACAGTTATCGACATAAAATGAGTGCAGCACGGAGTCTAGTACTTGTTCATTGCCATCTTTATGATCCTGCACATGGCGCTGAAGGGCATACGTGGCACAACAGGGGCTGCATGTGGTTCCAAAGGGCAGGACACACCACTCATAAATGTCCGGGCTCCGATCTCTTTCCATATCTCTCCACACGAATCTCAGCAGGGGCCGGTCATGCGAAAGAAGCCGCACCTGATGGAACATACCTCGTATGTCCCCACTCACAGCAACAGGGTGCTCCCTAAATCTCAACAGGACACCTATAAAGGATGGACCGAGAGTTGGACCTGGTAGCAGCTGATCGTTAAGGCAGTCTTGCCTGTATTGGAAGGAACAGTTGAAAACTATCCTAGGTTTATTGTTATGATGCACAATATGATGGGGAATGAACCAGGATTCATCTGTGCGGTTTGCCTCTTCAGGAGTGAGTTTTCTTACATAACCTGCTTGTTCCAGTTTGTGTATTTCTGCATTGTACACAGCCACTAGATCAGGATCTTTAATCAGGCGCTTCTCTGTGGACCGAAGGAGAGCCATCACTGCCATGGTCAGTTCGTAGTTTAGTGGAGTCTCTGCGGCGGAGCAGAGGAGTAGCATAGCGAGCTATTCCATCCACCTGTACACGTTCTGTGGTTTTCTTCAGTAACTCCAGTGCCTCTTTGTCTTGTTTAGAGCGAGTTACCTCTTTCTCTGATCGAAAGGGGAGCACATCTAACTGCCACAGCTTCTCAACGTTCTGTCTTAGCGCTTGAGAGGGAGTTGGTAACAGGGATGTGTGCAGACATGAAGCTTCAGTAGGTAGATGTAGAAAGGTAGCCGGTCCCTGGATGGCCCAACCGAGGTTAGTGTTGACAGCAACAGGGCTGCCTAGTGGACCAACTTTGACAGGTGACAGAGGGGTGATGAGCTGGACATTATCTGAGCCTATAAGAAGCATAGGCTGCACATCCTTAAATGCTTTGATGGGAACGTCGGCCAGATGTGGATATCTCTGACGGAGTATGTCCACTGGACAGGATTGTTTTGCCAGATTAAGTTCTTTAGCAGTAAAAACACGTCTGATGTGATGTTTGATTTTGGGGAGAGCTGGGTGCGCTTAGTTCAAAAGAAACGCATGCGCCTTGTAACTGTGACACCTCCTGCCTGATGGTTCATAGTTTGAGGGACTCCTCTGTGATATTTAATTGCAGGTAATGAACCGCTGCAGATAAAACAATAGTCCACTCTGATCCGTCGTCAAGAATGGCGTAGGTGGACAGAGATCGCCCATTATTGTGGAGGGTAACTGGGACCACTTTAAGCATGACTCTGCCTGAGTGAGTGACTTGGGCCAAATGCACCATGCTGGAGGCTGTACTCAATGTCAGGATACTCTTGTTTGAGCTGGAGAATTATTAAGAATTATGGACTTTAAAGTCTTATTCAGACACTTCACCAACCCGTCAGTCTCTCTGGATGCCGACTCAGGAGATAACCTGAAACACCTTTCGATAGTGAATTGCCCCAATTTTCAATTTTCATCACTTAGCCAAAGCCTAATTTCACAGTGTTGTCAGAAGACTGCTCAAGGGGAAAATCTTCCATGAAGTAAACCATCGGAACTGGGGATGCCCCTGAGAGACTTCCAATTTCCTCCTGCCTGGAGAGTGTTGGAGGAATTTGCATCACCGCTGAACACAGCACAGACATATGTGCCTACCAGTTGTGTGCACATCCCTAAACAATGCCTCATCGGTTTATTAAACTGGAACCATTCCGTTCCCAGAATTAACCGATGTTCCAGAAGGGAGCTAACTGCAGCCTTGACTCTTTTCCCTTGGATTTGGTGGACTAAGATCTATGTGGAACCCTTCTGCCAACATATCCACCACTTCCAGGTTCGCTGACCAACAGAGACCCACTCTACCAGATCTGTTTGTCCCGGGAGCCCCACAAACTGTTCCAACATGGCTAAATCCAGCAGCTATGTGCAACCACCTGGCTCCTGCATCTCAGAGCTGTTGCATGTAGGTGAAGGGTCAATCCTTAAACTATATCCCTCTTCCCTGGAGTTGCCCTGCAGACATTTGTGAATTTGCCCCACAATACCTGCCACTGTCTGGGCCTCCCTCAAAAAAAGGGACAGCATCCGCAACATCCATTCTGCCACTAGACACTGGCACACCTCAACTGTGGCCATGAACATCTCCAGAAATGACTGCTATTTACAGAACACTGTTATAAAATATATCATTGTCTTTGTATTTCCTGAACCTTATTAGTGAATGCCATTGAGATGTTTTGTCCTTTAATAAGAATTAATCACAAACATTTTTTAGATTTTAGATTTTTACATTACAGTGTTCCCTCATTTATCGTGGGAGCTATGTTCTAAAAATAACCCATGATAGGTGAAATCCACAAAATAGCCAGCTTTATTATTTACAATTATTATAGATGTTTTCAGGCTGTAAAGCCCCTCACTACACACTTTATACACTTTTCTCAGACAAGCATGAACATTTTTACACTTTTCTCTCTTGTTTAAACGCTCTGAAAGTTCAAACCTTCGTAGAAAAATAAGTCCAGTATTATAGAATGAAACCAAAGATCAAACCCTGTTTTCAGGTCCACTACATGGGAATAGAGTAGCTGCGAGAGAATTCAACATTAATGAATCAATGGTACGGAAGTAGAGGAACCAAGAAGAATGAGTTGAGTGAAGTTTGACTTATCTGACTGTTTTGTGTCGGTTAATGCGCCTTATGGTCCGAAAAATACGGTAACTTCTACCTTCCTTTAGCATGTCCAGAAGTCCAACTTTTTGTGCGATGATTAGCATCTTCCTCTGCCTTTTGGATGCTACCGCCGGTGCTTTTGACAGTGCAAAACATTTCGTCCACATTGTTTTCATTCAGAAACGTTTTTCAGCGCAGAGCTGTGTTCATGAAAACTCGGACATAAGGATATCAGTCTTCTTTTATCTTGTGGTAACTGTGAGAGCATATGGACTCTCCTCCTTTCAACAAATTGAAGGCTTCAGTAGTACCAACAAAACTGAATATAAACTCAAATCTATGGAATTCACATAGTAATATAGATTGCATTTTTTGGGGTCTTTTGGGGTCCGTCTAATGTCCCAAGTTTGCTTCATTTTTTATACACATTGCCAGAGAGCCCCCTATAAAACACAGCCCAAACAGCTGATTAGTTACACACCCATGCACATTTATTCTTAATTTCACTTGAAAGAAGTTTTACTTTAATATTTCTATTTTTGCTGTTGAGTTGCATTCATCATCTTGTCAGTGCAGTAAACATTCTGCCTGAGAGGTCAATAAATCTACTGGTTGTTACCTTATATAGCACTTTTGTACTCTACCTGAGCACCAGTGGTGCTTTATATACACTGAACAAAAATATAAACGCAACACTTTTGTTTTTGCTCCCATTCCCCATGGGATGGACGTAGAGACCTAAAATTCATTCCAGATACACAATATAACCATCCCTCCCAAACAGTGGTCACAAATCAGTCCAAATGTGTGGTAGTGGGCACATCTGCTATATTGAGATAATCCATCCCACCTCACAGGTGTGCCACATCAGGATGCTGATCTGACATCATGAGTAGTGCACAGGTGTACCTCAGACTGCCCACAACAAAAGGCCACCCTGGAATGTGCAGTTTTTTGCGCTATTGGGGGTCTGGGGACCCAGAACCGGTCAGTATCTGCAAACCAATTGTTCCAGCAGCTGTCTGGGTGGCTGGTCTCAGACGATCTTGGAGGTGAACCTGCTGGATGTGGAGGTCCTGGGCTGGTGTGGTTACACGAGGTCTGCGGTTGTGAGGCCGGTTGGATGTGCTGCCATATTCTCTGAAATGCCTGTGGAGACGGCTTATGGTTGAGAAATGAACATTCAATGCACGGGCGACAGATCTGGTTGACATTCCTGCTGTCAGCATGCCAATTGCACGCTCCCTCATTGCTTGTGGCATCTGTGGCATTTTGCTGTGAGACAAAACTGCACATTCCAGGGTGGCCTTTTGTTGTGGGCAGTCTGAGGTACACCTGTGCACTACTCATGATGTCAGATCAGCATCCTGATGTGGCACACCTGTGAGGTGGGATGGATTATCTCAATATAGCAGATGTGCCCACTACCACACATTTGGACTGATTTGTGACCACTGTTTGGGAGGGATGGTTACATTGTGTATCTGGAATGAATTTTAGGTCTCTACGTCCATCCCATGGGGAATGGGAGCAAAAACAAAAGTGTTGCGTTTATATTTTTGTTCAGTGTAAAATGCTCCATTCACACCATCATCCATTATCTATGCGCTTTCTATCTCAACATTCACACGCCAATGGATGCATCGGAGAGCAACTTGGTGTTAGTATGCTGCTAAAGGATATTTAGGCATAGAAAGTATTTGGTTCATGCAATGTTTGTGTTATCTTTACTGTGTTGTTGAAATTTTAGGCTACCTCATTGTTTAGGTTTACCAGTTGCTGGGTAAAAGATGTTGCATATTGCTCACAGTCTTATCCTCACTTATGTTCATAAACATGTTGTTTGTTCCAGAATGCTTAATGTTTAATATTTACTGCCTCTGTGTATTTTCCTTTTTGTAATTTACACTGTTAAAAAAAAATCTTAAAAAAATGGTAATATTCCAGCAGCTGGGGTTCCAAAATACTACCGTAAAATAACAGAAAATAACTTCCTCATAAAAATACGGTTATTTCCAGTAATGACAATACAGTTTGTTGCGCTAATTTCACATGGGATCTTGCCTTTTCAAGTGGTTTTAAACATTAAATTAGGAACATGTTAATGTGATTAAACAATGAAATTATCTATAAATAGGAAAAAAAATAAATCCTAAAAAAACGGTAGTATTCCGGCAGCTGGGGCGCCAAAATACTACTGTAAAATAACAGAAAATAACTTTCTCATGAAAATACAGTTATTTTCAGTAATGAAAATAGAGTTTGTTGCGCTAATTTTACATGGGATTCTGCCTTTTCCAAGTGCTTTTAGACATTAAATTAGGAACATTTTAACGTGATCAAACAATGGAATTACCTATAAACAAGGTCAATGAATGTGGCAATATGAATCATAATATGTAAATGTACAGAAATATACAGTTAACAGTTAGTTTAAATAATAATGGATTGCATGCCCTGGGACAGACTGTCAGAGGCGACGCTGCCATATCGCACAATCGGCCCCTCTGGCTATCACCAGTAGGCGGTAGGTGAAGAGTCTTGACCACGGACACAATACCGAGAGTGTCCGAGCCGGGGCTCAAACCGGCAACCTTCTGATCACAAGGCGAACTGCCAACTCTTGAGCCACGATCGCCCTAAATAGCAATGATAATAAAACTTATGTGATGTAACACAAGCTTATAGGAATCATGTTATATACTTTTCCATAGCATTACATTTGAATTCAACAGTTCAATCTTTCAAATAACGGACAGATATTTGTGAAATCATGATACATTTGTGAATGTATTTTAACAATCTAAATATGCATATGTACAGACAGATACATTTAATAGTCATGAAAATTATGTTTTATTGCATTACAGTGATTTAACGTTAATGTACATTTGAAATGTGAAATCACAGTCTATTTACATAACTTTAATGATATTCTAGAAGAACAGAACAAAACTGTAAACTGTAAACTGCACACTAAAATACTTTTATATTAGGATTTTTTCCTACAGTACAGCCATACCCGCGATCTTGTGGTTGTTAGTTCACATTCATTGGCCGATGCTTAGCGTCATGTTATTATGTGTCCCAACATCCAATGGCATGTCACGTTGTTTTCATGGCCACACCCTCACCCCAGGTGCAGAGGCCTATTTCTGTTTAGGAATGTTGTGAATACTTTGAGATTTATATTAATTGCAATTCCTACCTCTACATTTATTTTTTAAAATATATAATTAGCACAGCGTTGGCCGTGCAATGTTTTATATGTTTTTTTTTAGTTTTTATTCCTATTAATTATATTTTCACTTGTTACCTCTGAATTATTGAATCAGACCCAGATGACATGGAATTTTCAGCAAAATTATAAATCAAATACTCCTTTAATTATTGATTATTCTCATTACTGTTCGATCATTTTATATATTTTTCCATAGTTTTACATTTGAATTTCACAGATCATTCTCTCACATAACAGACAAATATTTGTGAAATTATGATACATTTCTGAATGTAGTTTTACAATCTAAATATGTACAGAAAATATATTTAAAAAACAAGTAAATTGTGTTTTACTATATTTACAGTGATGTTATGTTATTTTACCTTTGACATGTAAAATCACAGTCTACTTATGTAAATATAATGATATTCTAGAAAGACAGTACAAAACTGTAAAATATACAGTAAGATACTTTGACATTACTATTTTTTGTAACAGTGTAGTTAATGCATTTGGCATCTTGGGAACATTTGAATCAATTTTTTTAATTGCTGAATATTAGGTTTTAAACTATGTCAGGGTATAAGATACTGTTGTGTTTAAGTAACTTTGCTGATTTGACTGCAAGCCCAGTGTCTAAAGGCCCACTGTGGCTAATCACAGTCACCACATACATTTGGTAATTTGCACATTTATATCAGTAAAGATGCATGTCTGGATATCTAACTTATATCTCACAATCCTGTATGTGACTTTTACGACTTGGTTCTTTTGCAGGACAATAGTGCCATGGAAAGTCTTCCGTCAGTGCCTTCATGACATACATCCCATCAGCAGCGGTCTGGAGGCTATGGCTCTCAAATCCACCATTGACCTCACCTGCAATGACTACATTTCTGTGTTCGAGTTTGACATCTTCACACGCCTCTTCCAGGTTGGTCAATATCAAGTAAATTAATTTCCAACTACTTAATCTGATTATTTTGACTCATATGACCTTTTACTTTAGACTGTAGTTTGGTTTTATTTCACTTACTTCGGCTTATCCGGGCAGGGGCAGCAGTCCAATCAAGGACACTGGTGCCACAGTTTGTCAATCTCTTGTTTCTTACTCCCTTCTTTCATAACCAAGACACTGAGATACCCAAACTCATCAACTTGTGCCAGCAAGTCATCCCGGACCTGGAATGATCACTACACCCTTTTCCGGCTGAGGACCATGGCCTCAAATTTGGACTTGTTGATCCCCATTCCTGGCACATCTGTGCACTGGAGGCCGCCACCTGATGAACACAGCCACATCATTTGCAAAATTCAGTGATGAGATTCTGAGGCCTCCAAAGTAGAAGCCTCCCACCATGTGGTGGGAGGCTTCTACTACTACTTCTACTACTTCTAAAAAAAATCTGTCCATAAAAACTATGAACCAAATCTCTGGAAAAGTGCAGTTCTAGGGGAGTCCAACACACATTGAAAGCGAGTCCGACTTATTGCCAGCAAATTGGACCAAGCTCCTGCAGTAGTCACATAAGGATTGAAAAGCTTTGTAGCAACAACCCAGACAGGTACCACTCCAGATCTCCATGCGATATAGTCTGGACATGTCAACCAGGACAACCTTAAAACATCCAGAGCCTTTTGGAACTCAGGGCGAACCTCATCCACCCCAGGGACCTGGCCACCAAAGGAACTGGTTAACTGCCTCAGTGACCTTGTCCCTAGTGAGGGGCGAGTTGTCCCTCTCATTCACAGACTGCTTCCTCTATGGAAGAGGTGTCAGTGGGATTGAGGAGGTCCTCAAAGTATTCCTTTCACCACCTAACTGTATTCCCACTTGAGATCAGTGAGTAGAGCACCACTTTCCCTCCCTGAGTTGCCGAATAGTTTACCAGAATTGCTCTGAGACAGACCAAAAGTTTTTTTCCATGGCTTCACCAAACTCCCCTGAGTTTTTGCTTCAGCTACCACCCCGGGCTGCATTCCAGTTGGCCTTCTAGTACCCGTCAGCTGTTTCCCAGCTTAGTCCCACAGGCTAACCAAGTCCAATAGGACTCCTTCTTCAGCTTTGATGGGTCCCTTCACCTCCAGTTTCCAACATCTGGTTCGGAGATTACCACCATGACAAGCACCAAGAACACCCTCACCCAATGACTCCAAGAAGGCTGGGTGCTCTGAACTGTCGTTAGGCCCATAAGCACATACAACAGTCAGGACCCGTTCTCTAGCCCGAAGGTACAGGGAAATGGCCATCTTGTCCAATGACACGAACCCCAGTGTACAAGCAGCAAAACGAGAGCATACAAGAATACCTACCCCTGCCCATTACGTGTCACCAAGGGTAACTCCAGACTATAACAGAGTCCCGTGACTTTTCAGGAGAATGGTTCCAGTGTCAGAGTCGTATGTTGAGGTGACCCTGACTATATTTAGTTGGTATCTCTCAACGTCACGCACTTGCTCAGGGTCCTTCCCTATAAGAGAGGAGTTCCGTGTCCCAGTAGTCAACCTCAATAGCTGTAGATCGGTTTGCCAGGGCCCCCGCCCTTGATCCTTACCCATGACACAATGCACCTGACACCCCCAGTGCCTTCTGTGGGTGGTAGGCATACAGGAGGCTAAGGCTAAGTTCCGGCCACCGGATGGTCTATGTCAAGTTCCCTCCACAAATCTGACTTAAGGAGGGTGATTGAATATTTTCAATTCAATTCAACTCAAATTGTTTATTGTCATGTGTACAAAGAAAAGCATTTCTCTGTGCAATGAAATTCTTTCTTTGCTGTTCTGAGTCTGATAGCAGTGGGGAAGAAGGCGTTGTTGAGTCGGGATGTTCTGGATTTCACACTTCTAAAACCGTCCCGATGGCAGAAGTGTGAACAGTCCGTGTTGGGGGTGTGTGGGATCTTTGAGGATGGAGCCAGCTCTCCTCTGGACTCTGCGATGGTAGATGCTCTGCAGAGAGGGCAGCGCAGTCCTGGTGATCTTCTCCGCAGTTGTTATCACTCTCTGCATGCGTTTGCGGTCCATAGCAGTAGTGCTGCCATACTATGCAGTGATGCAACTTGGTCAGTGTGCTCTCGGAAATGCAGCTGTAGAAGGTGCTGAGGATCTTGGCCGACATACCAAATTTCCTCAGCCTCCTCAGGAAATACAGCCACTGCTGAGCCTTCATGACCAGCTGTGTGGTGTTCAGTGTCCAGGTGAGGTCCTCAGTGATGTAGATGCCTAGGTATCTAAAGCTGCTCACCCTCTCCACTTAACGCCCCCAGATAAACAGCGGCTGGTGAGCCCTCCTCTTCTTTCCCGTGTCCACTATCATCTCTTTGTCTTATGAGTGTTGAGGGTTGAGGTTGTCTTCACACCATGACACCAGACCGGCCACCTCTCTCCTATAAGCCGCTTCGTCCCCTCCAGTGATGCGACCAATCACTGCAGTGTTGTCCGCGAACTTCAGTATGGTGTTATCCCTATTGGAGGCGACACAGTTGTGGGTCTACAGGACTGAGGACGCAACCCTGTGGAATGCCAGTGTTTGTAATAATGCTGGCTGAAGTCCTGTTGCCGATCCTGTCGGACTGGGAAAGTCCTGTAGCCAGTAACATGGGTGATCTGGGGGATCTGCAGTCCAGTTTCCTTGGTATACAGAGTGAGTCTGCAGTCCCTGGTGTCTACCTGGGCGAACAATGACTTGAAACTCCGGTGGAAGGGTAAAGTCCAGAAGATTGTGTGAGTTACCGAAGTCCAGTAGTGTCTGTCTCGGCTATGTTAACAGTGCACAACACTTATCTAGTGCAAAAAGAACAAAAGCAAACAACAACAAACAACAAGTCGGCATCCGAGAGCAGAGCAAGCAAACATGTCTGCCTCGTGGGGCGCCATGGTTTTGCCTCCTTTATGGATTTCTTTTTAAATCACTCTTTGTCTGGTCCCTCAGCAAGGAACAGTAGGGATGGGTGAAGGAAATCTCCGTCATCCGTAGATCGAGTTTCCTCCTAAGGCGTGGGCACCAATAAGCAGAGTTCATCCTTTAACATATAACAAAATTAAAATATTCTCATGCATGATCAACGGTTAATCACGGTACCGGCCGGAGTACCGGGAGCAGTTTGGAAGAACAAGAAGACGCGGAGACTGTCCTAGGTTGTCATTCCAAACTGACTCAACTTTATTCACAAGTACAACAGTTTATATAGAGGAAAAAGGTTCGTGTGTCAGCAGATTCTCAGTTCAAACCGGTACAGACCAAATAAGGAAGCGTCTTCCTGCCCTCTGAGCAAAGAAGTATCCTTTGTATAGTTCAGCTACAATTTATGATCATCCCAGCGAAATACACTCCTAGACATAGAATACAGAGTTCTTTCATTAGTGAATTCTGAAACAAACCACCTGGCCTTTAACGAGCCTTTTCTAGGAGATAAAGAAGGGAGGATGGGAGTAAGGGAGTGATCTCTGTGGTGTTTTCGACCTTGAGGTACCATCCTGTGATTCTTACACATTAATTCTTGGGTCACAGAGAAAGAGAAAAATAACTAGTAAATGGGCCTTATTGAGTAACAGTTTTCCTGTATAATATCACTATAAAACAATATCCTGTAAATGCTACCATGGTATCAAAATATCACAACAATGGGTATCGTTTAGGTTTTATCCGATACCAGTACCAAACTGGTACTTTTGAAACGGTGCTGGTGTTTAAACGGTGCTCGAACCGGTGCTTAAAAAATGAAGAACACAAACTTTGTCCAAAAACCTCTCATGTTTATCTGTTTTTTTTGTAAAAAGATAACAATGTTAGCCTTTTCTGCAGCTATAGGGGATTTATGGTATCACTCTTGGCTGGAAGCAGTGCTTAATCAATGGAAAAAACACCAACTTTGTCCAAAAACCTCTTATGTTTAGCTGTTTTCCACTTTTTCTTTGGTCATTTTAGCCTTTTTGGCCAGGGTGAAGGGAGTATCTGCCATCAAACAAGAAGACAGCCGCATGTAACTATGACGGTGTTTGCTAGTTCACCTTAAATGCATTAATTTAATAACGTGGTTAGCTTACTCAACGTAAATTACACACGGACAACATTAAGCTACTGACCCAGAGAAGAACGGCTGCTGCTGCCATCATCATCCGTCATCATTCCTGCTACACTGGCAGGGCTAGGGGCCAGGACTCTCCTCTTCGGGTTTTTGGGGGATGTTGCTAACTCCGGGACCGATAACAGGAACCACACCCGCAGTAGATGTGCACGGTGTGAGGTCTCGCAGCAAGCTATCAAATACGGCGCATTTCTCGGCTTTTAAAAAAACGCTATGCGTCGCCAGGTGTTTCAACAGATTCAAGGAGTTACCTCCTTTGCACAGTATCACCTTAAAGCACTTGTTGCAGGCTGCTGAGTTTGCATCTTTTGCTGTGAAGTACAGCCAGACTTTGACCGCTTCGCCTCGGGCATTTTTAATCTGTAGCTCTGCTCTAAAAGAACGTACGTACCTGGCCCCGCCTACTACGCTTGCAAAGGTAAAATGATTGGCTGGAATCCAAAGTGTCTGACATCTCAGGAAAAAAAAGCACCGAAATAAAGCACCGAAATGTGCGCTGCTTTACGGTCTGGTTACTAACGTTTATGTCAGAACCGTCAGATAGCCGTACCCATCCCTAAGGAACAGTTTACCTTGAAGAGGCAACGCAATGAGTGTATGCTGTTATACATGACCCAACTTCCATTTACTTTATGTTTACAATATAAAACATTAATACTTACAAAAACTGCATAACCACAATAACATGGTTTTTTTTTTTCAGCCTTGGGGATCGATTCTGAGGAACTGGAATTTCCTAGCGGTGACACACCCTGGCTATATGGCCTTCCTTACTTATGATGAAGTCAAAGCTCGACTGCACAAGTACATCAACAAGCCTGGCAGGTATGTAATCCTTCAATTTCAGCATGCAGAAAGGGCTGGATCACAGAGGGTCTCAGGATGAATGGATACTGTCATTGCTTCCTTAACTTGTAAAAATTTTATTTTGCCATTTGTTCTGTCCCTGTTACTTATTTTACCAAGCTGTAGAGCGGACTTTCCAACTGCTATGACACTTCTGCTTAATGCAGTTAACTCTAATTTAGCTTATTTCGGCTTAGAATGCTCAAAAATACTGGCATAAAGAATATGACACAAAATATGGCACAGAATTTTAACCAGGTTTGTACTTTGAGCATTTGTGACTTAATATTCATAGTATGAACACAGAATTTGCATTAAAGCTAGTTTTCAATGAGTCCTGCTGGTCCCTTTGTTTCAGCTGGGAAAGTTTCTATCGTATATCGTTTATATCGCCCACCCCTAATAGGACCTTCCACTTCTGTCCCCATTGGTTCTCCTCTTTTAAGCCACAGCCATCAGTGACTGTGTCTCCTTACACCTTTAACACCTAATAAGCCAAAGGCTTTAGATAGAAGTTGATCAGCAAAACACTTTATTCAACCTCTAAAAGGAAACTCCTTGCTCTGTCTCCAGGTTGTTGTCAACCAATGACTTCAGATTTATGTGTGACAAAACAGTTTTCTAGAAGTACTGCCTCATATTTCCAGTTTGTAAATATTAAATAAAAATATTTTTACACCCCTTTTTACTAGTGGTTTGTTCATTCAGTCAAGTGTAGTAGTGTAGTGTTCCCACACAGTACTAATCCCTAGACTTGTAGTCAAGACCGCCTAATCCGAGACCAAGACCAAGACCGAGACCAAGACCAAGACCGAGACAAAAAAAGTATTTAAACTGCAGCCAGATGCTGCTTCGTTTACAGGTGTCAGGCATATTTATGTGTTTTTGCTTTCGCACAGCCCTCCTCACCGCTGTCTACTGTCTCACTCACTTACTGAGAGGACAGACACACGCTGCACTTGACTGTCGCATCTCTCACCCTCTCTGTTTTTCACATAATGATATTATCCTATATCCTTGCATGTGATTGGCCACAATATGGAGGGATTGGAGCATAGCTGAGCCACTGTGTGAGAGCTGAGCAGCGAAAGGAAATTAAGTGAGGGTAGAAATGACTGAAAGATTATTAGGCTCCTTTTTGAGTTTTGTTCAAAAAAGAATGACTTCATGTAGGAAAAATATATATATGTCACATATGCAGGACGCCTTAAACTATTTTTTTAATTAAGCAGCAAGGCAGAACAAAGTCAGGGCTGTATCAAGACACAGGGACTAAACCCCAATTCAACCAGACCCAGAACTGATCCGGAATTAAAACGGGACTACAACAGTTCAAAATCAGGACTACTTGGGACTTAATCAAAACAGAACCAGAATCAAAACTAGATGATAGTAGCACTAAAAATCATCATAGATCTGCACTACACTTATTTTTTAATTCTACCAAAGTAAACTATTTAGATTCAGAAAAGTTTATATAATTATTTAGCCTTGTTGTGCAAACAAGCCTGCATAACTTAATAAATATAGAATTTGAAAAGTAACAAATGGTATCTAAAAAGTTACACTAGGTACTAGATACATATTCTGATGAGTTTTGGCAAACAACCATTTGACTAACATGTGTCTCACCTGCTCTTGTTCCATCTCTGTTCTGTCCTCATTCTCCTCTCTCTCTCCCTCTCTGCTCCTCTCTCTCCCTCTTTGTGCTGACAATCAAGCCAAACACCAACATCATCAAATATACAGTGGAAACCTGATATTTACATGCTCTTCAGATAAAAACACAAACACTTTTTCAATTGTAACATCAAATCACACTAAATGTTTATTTTTTTAGATTGATAAATATAAAAACATATTTGTTAACTTTAAGAGTAAAGAGAGAAATTGTCTGTATTCCTTAATTGCAAATGGACCCAAAATGTATACAAAATTGAGCCACGCTTATGGAGGTCCACAATTCTTTTCCTGGTGTTTTGGTTGACATCTCTTGATTTTCCCATGTCAAAGAAACAGGCTCTGTGTGTTGGGGGGCCTTATATGCATCCACAGGTGTGCCACCAATTTACTCACATGGACTCTACTAACCTATCAGAAGCTTCTTAAGCTCAGAATGGAATCGCCTGGCGTTTTCGTATTAATTAACTTAGTGTATATGTACTCCTAAATTTGATGAAAGTGATTAAAATAGACAGCGCTGTCTCTCTTTATTCTGACATTTAACTAATTCAAAGATATTTCAACATTTATTTATCTAAAACAAAACAAGTTTACTCTAAATTCATGTTTAACAGTAAAAAGAAAAGTTTTTATGTTTTCTCCCTAAAGTGTATGTTGATATCTGGTTTCAACTGTGAATATACTGCTGTGTATTGAAATTCCTCTTGTTTTGCATAGAAATATACTGAACAACATACAAAGCATAATATATAAAATAACATCTACCTGAGTTTTGTCTTTGAAAGAAGCTCCTTATGTCCATTGTTGTGTTCATCAGTACACAACTGAAACTGATTTAGAGAGTTTGTTTAGCCGTGGAGGGTAACAACTGAAAATATGAAATGTAAGCTAAGACTCTCTAAAAAATTTGCATTGTTGTTCGGCTTTTTATTTATCTATTTGTTGATTCACTCGAAGAGCAAGTAACGCAACCAAGTGATCAGTTTGATATCAATCTTTTGTGATACACCGTCATATTTACATTATTTGTACAGTACGAATGATTTGCTTTGGTACCTGGTCAAACTTAAGCTCTCCTCTGTCTGCAGCAAACTCGCAGGCAGCAGCTTCTCCCCCCTCACTCACATGGGTGCTGTGCTCCTAGTGCCTGAACTCTGTGCTTCTTGTATTGTTTTTGTTTTATACAGTTGTCAGTCAGGCATCTAACTAACAAATTACACTCCAAAAGGACCCCATGCTTCTGAAAAAATGACCCGGGCTTAAGCCCAGTAAGCCACCCCCTCGCTCCGCTGATGGTTGACTCCAAATCTCCCGAACACTATGTCGATTTGAGAACGCAAGACCGAGACCAAGACCGAGACCAAAGTCACTCGAGACCAAGACAAGACCAAGACAAAAGTCAGTCGAGACCAAGACGAGACCAAGACCACGTAAAAGTGGTCTCGAAACCGGTCTCGAGACCAAGACCGGTCTCGAGAAATCCAACTCTACTAATCCCTAAGCAAAATTATTAACTGAAACCAAAACCTCAAGACAATGATCAAGACAAACAAAGCTCTTTATTGTCATTATATATGTACAACACAATTATGGGTGTTCCACACAAGCTGTGTGGAAATAAAATATAAATGGTAAGACAGTAGGAATAAATAACAAACTATATATATATATATATATATATATATATATATATATATATGTATATATTAGGGTTGCAACGATACACAAAATTCACGGTTTGGTTCGGTTCGATACTTTGATGTCACGGTTCGATATTTTTTCGATACAAAAAAAAATGTTCATGCCTTTTTAATTTGTCATTTATTACATTTTCACGGCACATTCCGCACCACATCTCTGTGCGTTCATCATTTGTTTGAAGCCAGCTCACCTCCTGCAACTACTTTTCCAAGAATACGTGCTTCTTTTGTGGTTCGGACTCCTGACATTTCTTTGGAGGTGGAGGAACATCACAGTAATTGCTTAAAGGAGCTTCTTCGACATCTTTAAGAGTTCTAAACAAATGTCTGTCCTCCTCCTGAAAATCTTATGTACGCAAACACGCGTTGCAAGTTCTTATCTTGTGTGCGTTTTTTATTTTGACAGCGAATGCGCACCTGCGGACCACTTATGTGCAGCCCTGGTTATTTAGCTTGTCATATTGCAGCCACAGAAATTCTTTTGTCCATGAAACCATAAAGCTGCACTTTCTTTTTGCCTTATAGTCTGATTTGTCATAACTTTTCCGTTTTGTGGTAAGCTTTTCTTTGGCTGTCACTTCTTCACCCTGACCTGTCTTATTTGGCTCAGCAGAACTAAAATATATATCCTGCTGCTTTTACACACGCACTCACATAACGCTCAGCGATTCTCTGCGCGATCAACCTCTCACATGTTTAAGCTTGCTGCGGGAGATTTCACTTGTCATGTTTGCTTGTCATGTTTGCAAGCTAACGATTGATAAGACGATGTCAGAGGAATTGGTGCGCAAATTATCATCACTCACCAATCAGTGCTGTCGCTCACAGTCCGCGCGATTGCAAAGTGAAAGCAAAAAACAAGCGCAAATTCAAACGCGATTTCAATATGTCACATATTGACAGTGGCTCACCGATGCCAATGACATAATTACCCAGCTACATTTCCGAAAGAATGCAAAAGCATTGACATATATTTTTCCTTCCTACAATAGGCCGACGGGCAGGGCAGAGATAGATTTTGGTAGCCCGACTGGAAAAATGGACGTCGGGCTAGCGATTTTGCGAGCCCTGTATCTGATTGAGGAATCCCTCATCTTTGGAAAAGAGAGTTTATTACAGAGAAATGGCTCTTTCCAAAATAAAAGCTATACTATACGCTTCTTCTGGGCTATATTCTCAGCAGCATATTAAACATATCAGGTCCCCATAAGGAGAATCATGTGCTAACGGCTGTCTAAATGACTCGGGTAAAGTTTGTAGCATGCTGCTTGTTGTTTTTGTCTGCTTCCACTTGTCTTTGCACTTGGATGATGTCGGTGTAAATGTGCAGTCATATTCGTTGTGTTCCCACTAGTGCTGTCAGCGTAAATCTAGTTGAAATGACATTAACGCCACAACACGGCAAATCTTCGTTAACAAGCTACCGCGGGGCGTGCATGGGGCTGGACAGCCAACACGTTAACGAGCTAACTGCGCTAACACACTAGCTCCCACCCATGTAATTGAGCATTGCATGGCACATCCAGCATACTGTTTTACTTTAGTCCATGACGCGCTTACCTTCAGGGTCATACGTCACATGAAAACCAAAATAGTTCCAAACGCCACATCTGAATGAGGGTGGGGGAGGTTCAATTTGCCATGTTGCAAGGAGAGCTTAACTTCTGTCTCGCTAGCTTGCCCTGCGCTCAGTGAATCTGCGTTCGACTACTCCGCCTAGGCTGCACTGTCGAGCGCAGATTCACTGAGCGCTCAACACAGACAGCATCGTCAGAAGGAAAGTTGATAAAATAAATTAAAAATTTTGTATTGTTCAATACATATGCATACCGAACCAAAAGCACTGTATCGAACGGTTCAATATCGATACGAGTATCGTTGCACCCCTATATATATATATATATATATGTATATATATATATATATATATATGTATATATATATATATATATATATATATATATATATATATATATATATGTATATATATATATATATATATATATATAGTCAGATAACTCAAAGTTTATTCAACTCATTCTTCTTGCTTCCTCCACTTCTGTACCATTGACTCATTAATGCTGTATTCTATCACAGCTTCTCTATTCCCATGTTGTTGCGGTATCTTAATGATTAACTTCGTATTGTGGAAGGATTTTCTCAGTTGTTCTCCTGACTGAAGCTTGGTTCGTTTACAGCATCCAGCCATGCGATTGCATTTGTCCCTAACCATTAGGAACCCTTAAGTTTTATCAAGTTCAGTTTTCATGGATGCCTGGATGTTAAACTTAATTGTTACACCTGGTAAAGCAGCAATGCTGATCACTTTAATAAAAGATGACAGAATTTAGACAATTTTTAACTCTAAGTGTGCTGCAGTGTTTGTTTGACTTTGGGACCTGAAGCAAACTGAGTTTTGGGACCAGATTACTCTGCGAGGCCATGAGCCGTAATGCCCAGAAAATCTATCAAAGTGGTGTGGCTTTGTAGCTTACCAAAGTCGTACTAAAACATTTTTTGACAGATTTTTGAGCGCCGTGCACCACATAGAATCCGTTCAAGGTCAGTAAACTCAACCAGAATTCATATATAAGGCACACTGGATTATAAGGTGCAATGTCGATTTTTGAGAAAATTAAAGGCTTTTACGAGCACCTTATAGTCCGACAAATACGGTAATAACGACAGCCCGCTTGTATGTTCTACAAAAAATGTGCTTTGGTGGGTATCTGACGGACAAGCACCAAACCAGTTCCACATCACTGAAGTTGCAACATTTTTACAAAACAATTCTGGTTCGTCCATTTCACTCAACGATCCGCTTTTCCCCTTCTCATTCTCCATTGGTGCCATGCTTTTTCGGCCACTGAACATGTAACCCGTTCAAGTGTTACGCCTGTTGTTCTTGCGTTGTGTTCTGGCATGAAAGTAAGAGGCAGGCGACAGTACTGGGTCTTTGGCTGTTTACTGCACATCTGCAACACAGAAATACACTCAACAAAAATATAAACGCAACACCTTTGTTACTGCTCCCATTCCCCATGGGATGGACGTAGAGACCTAAAATTCATTCCAGATACACAATATAACCATCCCTCCCAAACAGTGGTCACAAATCAGTCCAAATGTGTGGTAGTGGGCACATCTGCCATATTGAGATAATCCATCCCACCTCACAGGTGTGCCACATCAGGATGCTGATCTGACATCATGAGTAGTGCACAGGTGTACCTCAGACTGCCCACAACAAAAGGCCACCCTGGAATGTGCAGTTTTGTCTCACAGCAAAATGCCACAGATGCCACAAGCAATGAGGGAGCGTGCAATTGGCATGCTGACAGCAGGAATGTCAACCAGATCTGTCGCCCGTGCATTGAATGTTCATTCCTCAACCATAAGCCGTCTCCACAGGCGTTTCAGAGAATATGGCAGCACATCCAACCGGCCTCACAACCGCAGACCTCGTGTAACCACACCAGCCCAGGACCTCCACATCCAGCAGGTTCACCTCCAAGATCGTCTGAGACCAGCCACCCAGACAGCTGCTGGAACAATTGGTTTGCACAATCAAACAATTTCTGCACAAACTGTCAGAAACCGTCTCAGGGACGCTCAACTGCATGCCCGTCGTCCTCATCGGGGTCTTGACCTGACTCCAGCTCGTCGCCGTAACAGACTTGTGTGGGCAAATGCTCACATTCAATGGCGTCTGGCACGTTGGAGAGGTGTGCGCTTCACGGATGAATCATGGTTCACATTGTTCAGGGTAGATGGCAGCTGAGAATGTCCCAGTTCTTGCATGGCCAGCATACTCACCGGACATGTCACCCATTGAGCATGTTCGGGATGTGCTTGACCGGCGTATACGACAGCGTGTACCAGTTCCCACGAATATCCAACAACCTCGCACAGCCATTGAAGTGGAGTGGACCAACATTCCACAGGCCACAATTGACAATCTGATAGACTCCATGCGACGATGTGTTGCACTGCATGAGGCAAATGGTGGTCACACCAGATACTGACCGGTTCTGGGACCCCAGACCCCCAATAGCGCAAAAAACTGCACATTCCAGGGTGGCCTTTTGTTGTGGGCAGTCTGAGGTACACCTGTGCACTACTCATGATGTCTGATCAGCATCCTGATGTGGCACACCTGTGAGGTGGGATGGATTATCTCAATATAGCAGATGTGCCCACTACCACACATTTGGACTGATTTGTGACCACTGTTTGGGAGGGATGATTATATTGTGTATCTGGAATGAATTTTAGGTCTCTACGTCCATCCCATGGGGAATGGGAGCAGTAACAAAGGTGTTGCGTTTATATTTTTGTTGAGTGTAAGTGTCTGTTCGGTGTGTGTCACACGACTGCCAGTACACTTCTCCTCCGGCCATGCTGAAAGGAGCTGTGTCTGCAGCTTCATTAACACTACAATAATAAATCAAATACAACAAATTGTTTTAAAACATTAACTTAAGCTCTCAAAAACAAAAAGCACAAAATAAATAATATGTCATTAAAAAAACATCAAAAACAACTTATAAGAACAATAAACAAAATAATTCAAAAACAAATAAACAGTCAGATGAATACAATATCTGACCAAGATCCAATATTCTGGTACTTATAGTTCAAACATTATACTTCAGTACAATTATATTAATAACCGCCATCTAGCAGGCAATACAACACTGTACTCATAAAAACGAGTGAAAGACTGCATCTCCAAAACATGAGAACATCTCCATACCTGCAACACAGAAATATGTGTCTGTTCTGTGTGTCACGCGACTGCCAGTACACCTCTCCTGACGAAGGAAAAAAGGAGTGCATGCTGTTAAAAAAAAGACTGCCGCGAATACGCTCTCAAGCCGATCAGGCTAACTTAGCATGCTAGCATTTCAGCTGCGTTCTCGGCTAAAACTCATTATAAGCGTATATTAGCGAACTCCGCCCTCCACAAAACTTATCCCGAATGAGTCTCTTAATGACAAACAAAAATGCGGCGGTTCGGCTGTATTCACATTGCAGCTTGGGATCTGAACAAACTTTAATTTGCAGAGAGCAACGTGGCAGTGACTTACCTCCGGCCATGCTGAAAGGAGCTGTGACCGGGGCACACAAGCACGCGCCTACGTCACCACGCAGCGCACACACACACGAACGCACACACACTCAGATCACACAGGTAGGAGACCGAGATGCAAAAATGACATATTTAATCCAAAAAAAAAAGTGTTTTGGGTGAAATTCACAAGTATTTAACACGTATGTTACATTCACCCCCCCTGAATTTCACCAAAATCACTACACATCTGAATGGTACTGCAATACCAAGAGGCACAACGATGCTGAACTACCATCACCTCCGGACCAGGCAACCCAAGGATCTTATCCCATAGTTCAGTTAAAAAACTATCCGTAAATGGATTAAAAGAAGTTGGATAGGTTGATCAGGCCTCCAACCCTTTCAGAACACAAAGGTGCAGCCTACACCTCATCAAACGTGGTCCCATTAAAGACGCACAGGGCGGGTGTCATGATGCCTCAAGCAAATACAACACATTCATAATATGCAATGGGATGACCAAAAACAGTCTATGTCAGAGGCCGAGCCTCCCGTGGCGGTAACAGGCCCCATGTAATAGGCTTCTGGACCATATTTTCTGTCAGCCTGTTGACTGACTTTACCACCCGACCTACTCTGGTAACCACTCTGCCTCGAACATTGGCATGGTCAGGGTCATGTCTTGGCAAGTTGGATGGCTGCCCAGTATACGGCTGACCAGAGGTCTGATTCATGTCTGAGCCAGAAACAGGAACAGTCTGCGGAACAACAGCGTCCCCATGACAGGCACCTGGAGCAGAAACTGTGCCAGACTGTGTCAAATCAGAGGTAGCGGAACAGTCAACCGGAGTAGGAAGAGCAAAGTGCTGGGCCTGACCAGAAGGGCTTGCTGAAGTGTGCCTTGTGCAAGTCTGAGAGTCAGGTAAGGCATTGTCCACATCTGCACCATCACATAAACCGTGCCGACGATCCGTGGCCTGTGAGGCATGCTCTCCTGCCACAGAATCCACATCCACTCCATGGCTCAAATCCGAAAGGACCCACAAGGAAGTCCTTGCTGCGGTAGACTCTGTCTCTAGACTGCCAGGATCCTCCAGATCCCCACAAGCACTGAGATCCCCCTCACTGGAGAAAACGTCCAGGGACTGACTTCCCAATGAATCCTGAACAGGAAGGAAACTCACGTCCAACAGAAGGTTTCTGTGTACAGCCTTACTTTGGCCTGAAGAGTCACTGATCCTGTAAATGTGGGTCCTGGGATGCCTCTCCACAACAGTATAAACCTGAGGCTCCCACTTGTTTGCAAGTTTCTTCTTGCCCCGCTCGCCTTTATTGGCAAGCAGGACGCGATCCCCAACATTCAGAGACACACCTTTGATTTTCTTATTATATTGATGAGCCTGATGCTCCTGCTCATTGCTGGTGTGCTCCTGGGCGATCTTGGCAGCCTCAGACAAGTATGACAGAAGAAGCTTGGAGTAGCTGTTAAAGTCCACCACAATGGGATCATGCAAAACAGACTTGAACATAACGTCGACCGGTAGTCGTGGGACACGGCCGAACATCAAGTAGAATGGGACATATCCAGTAGTCTTGTGAACAGTTGCATTATAAGCAAAGGTCAATGTCTGAATCTGCTGCAGCCATTCCTGTTTGGCTCTGAGAGGGAGAGCGCGCAGCATGTTGCCAAGTGTGCGGTTGAACCGCTCCGTGCCACCATTGCCCATAGGGTGATAAGCAGTAGCGTGAGACTTGGCAACGCCCGAAATCTGCAGGAGTTCAGAAAATAATTCACTTTCAAAGCTGGGACCTTGGTCTGAGTGAATACGCTCAGGGAAACCATATACACAAAAAACACAGTCCCATGACTTTCTGGCAACCTGCTTGGCAGTCTGATTCTTGCACAGGAAAGCAAAGGCCGTTTTCATGAAGTGGTCAGTCACCACAAGCACATCAACAGAGCGCTTCTTTTTGTCCTCTGCTGACCAAAAGTCAATGCAGATGAGCTCCATGGGAGCAGAGGTCTTAATGCTCTCTAATGGGGCTCGTGCTGCAGGCTCTGGAGTCTTGGCAAGTATGCACCTTCCACAGCACCGAACATGCTCCTTCACATCCCTCTCCATATTGGGCCAGAAAAAACGTTGCCTTGCTAGGTGGAGGGTCCGAACTTGACCCTGGTGCCCTGCCAAATCGTGGACACCTTTCAAGGCCTGCGCCCGTAAATTCAGTGCTTCAATAAGGCCAGTGCCCTGGAATCCATATCATGTCTCTCACGCCTGGAAGGGCGCCTCCTGCAGGCTACGAGTGGCAGGACAGCGGAGATGATAGGATCTTGAAGTTGGTGGTCCTCCAGCTCATGTATGGTAAGTGAAGGCAGTACCTCATTGCCAACTGGTTGCAACTGCTGAACAAGGTGGAGAAGGGACGCAGCTCTATTCTCCGCAGCGGTTTCCCAGTAATCATGGTGAACCAAGGTAGCTGTGACTTCCGACGAACTGTAGGAATCTTCTGAGGTCAGAGCTGGAACAGGTTGTTGGGCAACCTGAAAATTTTGGACACCAAACCTGAAAGCGTCCTGCACCTCATGAGCCGCCGCACCTTCTCCATTCCGCACCAAGTGCTCATAGGGCTCCTGAAGCAAGCGCCCACCAATAGAATAGGTGAAGGGGTCACGACTGAGTGCATCTGCTACAACATTCTTTCGACCCGGGATGTACCTCAAATCAAAGTTGTAGGATGACAGCTTGGCCACCCACCTTTGTTCATAAGCGTCCAGCTTGGGCTTGGTCAATATATGAACGAGCGGGTTGTTGTCAGTCCACACTGTGAACTTGTGCCCCTTCAACCAATGGCTGAACTTTTCACAGATGCTCCACTTCAGGGCCATGAACTCAAGGCGATGGGCTGGGTATCTCTGCTGTGACCTGCTTAGCGCTTTGCTCGCGAAAGCAATAGGGCGTGCCTTGTCCCCGTCGATAGGCAATTGTGATAAAACCACTCCCAGTCCATCCAGAGAAGCATCCACAGACAAAATGAACGGTCGTGAAAAGTCAGGATGAGCCAACACGGCACAGTTAAGGAGGTCGTCCTTCAGTTTATGAAAGGCCTTGTCACATGCAGGGCTCCAATCTGCAGCAGTCAACTTCCTGAACATGCCAGCACCCCTCTAAGCCTGACTAGTCCGTCCCTTCCTCTTCTGGCCAGCCGTCAGAGCAAACAGAGGCTTGGCAATGGCTGAGCAACCAGGAATGAAGCACTGATAGAAAAAGTCCATTCCTAAAAAGGACTTAATCCTTTTCACAGAAGGAGTGCAACCATCCTTCTCCATTAGAGCCTCCTTTGGCATCTTGGAAATCACTTCCACCTTAGCTGGGTCCACAGCGACTCCGGTCTGGTCGATGACATGACCAAGAAACCTGACTGACTTCCGCAGCAGATGACACTTTTTTGGACTCAGCTTGAGATTGTTGTCTCTCAACCTTTGAAAAACAGCTCGGAGCCGGCAGAGGGCTTCCTCTTCAGTGGGAGCAAAGACCAGGAGGTCATCCAAGTTGCAGAGCAGACTGGTGAAGTTGAGGTCACCAAAGATGTTCAGCATCATGCGCATAAATGAAGCTGGGCTATTGCAGAGCCCTTGTGGCATCCGGTTGTATTCGTACAGGCCAACAGGCGTTGTGAAAGCGGTGTACTTCTTATCCTCCTCACACATTGGAATGTTCTAAAACCCAGAGGTTAAGTCCATCATGCTGAAGAAGGCATTGCCCCCAAGCGCGGCAAGGCAATCTGCTTGGTGAGGGAGTGGGTGCGCATCCTTAAGAGTTCGCGCATTCAACCACCTGAAGTCCGTACAGATCCTCAATCCACCATCCTTCTTCCAGACCATGACGAGGGGGGATGCATACTCGCTGATGGATTTGCGAATAATCCCTTTCTCCTCCATGTCAGTGAGCAGGGGGTACTCTTCTGTAAGGCATGCGGAATGGGCGTTCATCAGTCAGGTGGATCCGATGTACAAAGCGTTTAGCTTCGCCACAGTCAGGCGGGTGTCTAGAGAAGATGTCCTCATACTGCTCAATTAGCTCAACAAGCTCTCTCTTTGAATGTAAGCTGGCTGAGTCAATGTCAAGATCACCCAAACCTAGGGAGCACAACCTGTCATTCAAGACAGCCTCAGTAGCGGCTGGCCCACTGACTGGTACCTGGGCCATACTCGCCATCTTGCAGGAGTCCTGCTGGAAATCAAGGTCCTCCACCGCAAGGCAAGATGAAACAACAGCAACCCTCGAGTTGCGTTTCAAGGTTAGCGGTTTTGAGGAGAGATTGGTCATCTTCAATGGCACCCACCGATCACCCCACATGGATGTGATCACCCGGCCAACAAGAATGTCTCTCGGCCCAGACCCAGAGGTGCAAGGTTCCACGATAATCGTGCTGCCTGGAGAGACTGGCACATTGCTGGGCAGCCTGCCCCATTCCAGATGCTCATACTGTGGGAGTAGTGTCACAGCACGAGGCAGTTTCACAGTGCCAATTTTGTCAGGAACCTCCTCACCCCTCCATCTAGTGGTGCACGACATCATGTCCAAGAAGTGCTCATAGTCAAGAAGCAAGTGCTTGCTCCCCACAGACACAAGCTTCCAATAGTCATCAGAATGTTTCATAACTCGCATCAGGTACTTGAGGACATTGGAGCCAATGATGAGCTCATCACGCTGGCCCGACACTACCAAAACTGGTACAATGCATTTTACACTGTGGACAGTAAGTGTCAAGTCATAAATGCACTTTGGGTGGGTCTGCTTCCCACCACAGCCAACCAGTACAATACGTTCGGCCGACTGCGGTCCACTCACAAGAGCTCCAGCCTCTCTAAGTGACTTCTCGGCCTCTTCACTCATAGTGCAAGCCATGGACCCGGAATCCATCATGCCCCTCAAGTTAACCTTGTCATTCACTGCAACTTGGGTGTAGAACAATTCACTAAATGTAGGCACTACTGCTGGTCCCTGAACCACGACACGGTATCCCTCTGGAATTGTTGAACAGGTGTTGACATAAAGAAATTCAAGATCCGATTCATCATGATTGAGGGTATTAGGTTCATCCCCCACACTGCCCCTCTCCAAGTGTGGGCGATTCAGTTTTCCAAAGGCCAACTCTGCCTCGCGACAGCTCCAGCCTCCCGTCCCTCACGACGACCGTGAGAGTCCTTTTTCCAATGACCAGGAGCAAAGCATGCAAGACAGAGATTCTCTCTCCTGCAGTGCATGTGAGTGGAATGACCAGTGTTGCCACAGACCTGACAACTCTTCTTAAGAAAGGGCCTGCGGGTAAAATGCTGTGAAGGTGCAGATGCAGGGGCTGCAGTCTGCACATTCTGACATGCAATCACGCGATCCAAGAGGCTGATCAGAGCGCGCATGCCAGTCACGTCAAAAGCTTGGGTGTTAGTCGAACCAAGCTCGCAACCAACTGACTGCTGACTAGACTGAGTGGTCACAGGGCTTGTTGGTGACTGTTGGAACTGAGGAGTAGGTGTAGGCACCGGACAAGAAGACACTGATGTCCCAGAAGGACAGGTTGTCGAAACATCAGCTAGAACAGGAGTGAAGCAAACTGCTGTGGGCGAAAGCTGATAAGCGAGGTTTGAGGCTGGTGCTGTAGGCTGAGACTGCAAGCCGACACTCTCCTGCACAGGCTGTGATGCCATCGCTTCTTGAGGCACAAGAGAGCAGTTGTGGCTAACCTCTCTCCTCTGTGAGGTGTGGAAACTGCCCTGACTGCGTGCCCTGAGTTCACGCTGGAAGCTATCAATGCGTTCTTGAAACTCAGTGGTTGTCCACTCCTCAGCTGCTTTGATGCTGAGCCTGTTCAAGACGATGGGGTCAGGGCAATACTTGATGAACATCATCGAGACCTCACGCCCTGGATCCTCAACATTACGCCCCTGCCTACGCAAGCACTCGTCAGCAAAGTCAATAGCATTGTTTAGCCTTATCCAATATTCCATCACTCCCTCATGTTGTAATGGTTTGGTGTTATAGAAGTCAGCCATAGGCATAGAAGAGTAAGTCAGTACACTAAAGTGCTGTTTCAGAATGTCAAATATCAATTCAGGAACCTGGACATGGTCAAGTGAGGGGTTGTGACGTAGGGTGACCCTCACTACATCCTTAGCCTTCCCCATCAACCTAGCCAATATGTCACGTGATCGCTGATCTGTTGGTGTGTTGCGTTTTACAAAGTACATTTCCATCATTTCAACCCATTCATGAATGGAGAATTTATCACTGCCATCACCCCTGAAAACTCAGCCTTAGAGGTTTCAGTAGGCATACTGGTCCCCTTATCACCCTGCAGCTGGGCTGCAATGGACTGACCAATCTGATTGGCCAAATTTGAAATGAGTGTACTCAACTCAGCATTGGCAGCTGTCTGCGGGGTCTGAATGTCACAGGGGGGAACCTGGAGACGAGTGGAACAAAACTTGGGAGCAAATGACACACCAACTTTAGGTGTCTGAACCCCATCCCCAGGAAACCACCCTCGCCCCAAACCAACATTAGAGGAAACCTCCCCATCAGGAACACCAGTTGCCTCTGAACCAGATGCTGACTCCATAAAGATGAATAAAGCACAATCACAAGAAACAAGATTCCAAATAGTGCAACTGTACAAAAGCAAACACAGTATTGGTAACTAACACTTAATGTTATTCAGGATGAGAATTGAGCAGATTAAATGTACAAGCTCATTCAAAAAGTCCCACACAAGTTAGGAAAAGCAACCAACTTGGAACAAGGGCAATTGCGAAGAGCTCCCCACGGTGATCGAGATGACGTCGATGCTTGATGAATCCAAAGGGTCACGGCACCAATGTAACCCGTTCAAGTGTTACGCCTGTTGTTCTTGCGTTGTGTTCTGGCATGAAAGTAAGAGGCAGGAGACAGTACTGGGTCTTTGGCTGTTTACTGCACATCTGCAACACAGAAATAAAAGTCTGTTCTGTGTGTGTCACGCGACTGCCAGTACACTTCTCCTCCGGCCATGCTGAAAGGAGCTGTGTCTGCAGCTTCATTAACACTACAATAATAAATCAAATACAACAAATTGTTTTAAAACATTAACTTAAGCTCTCAAAAACAAAAAGCACAAAATAAATAATATGTCATTAAAAAAACATCAAAAACAACTTATAAGAACAATAAAAAAAAAATTCAAAAACAAATAAACAGTCAGATAAATACAATATCTGACCAAGATCCAATATTCTGGTACTTATAGTTCAAACATTATACTTCAGTATAATTATATTAATAACCGCCATCTAACAGGCAATACAACACTGTACTTATAAAAACAATGAATGAAAGACTGCATCTCCAAAACATGAGAACATCTCCATACCTGCAACACAGAAATATGTGTCTGTTCTGTGTGTGTCACGCGACTGCCAGTACACCTCTCCTGATGAAGGAAAAAAGAGTGCATGCTGTTAAAAAAAAGACTGCCGCGAGTATGCTCTCAAGCCGATCAGGCTAACTTAGCATGCTAGCATTTCAGCTGCGTTCTCGGCTAAAACTCATTATAAGCGTATATTAGCGAACTCCGCCCTCCACAAAACTTATCCCGAATGAGTCTCTTAATGACAAACAAAAACGCGGCGGTTCGGCTGTATTCACATTGCAGCTTGGGGTCTGAACAAACTTTAATTCACAGAGAGCAACGTGGCAGTGACTTACCTCCGGCCATGCTGAAAGGAGCTGTGACCGGGGCACACATGCACGCGCCTACGTCACCACGCAGCGCACACACACACGAACGCACACAGACTCAGATCACACAGGTAGGAGACCGAGATGCAAAAATGACATATTTAATCCAAAAAAAAAATGCGTTTTGGGTGAAATTCACAAGTATTTAACACATATGTTACACACAGGCATGTTTTACCCATATTCTATCGCGATATTTCAATTTTTTATCGTTTTTATCGTTGCGATTGAAGTCTTGTGGCTCCTACACCTTAAGAGGTCTTTTTCACTCAGAGAAAAGATCCCGTGTTGGTTTATACAGGGAGTGCAGAATTATTAGGCAAGTTGTATTTTTGAGGAATAATTTTATTATTGAACAACAACCATGTTCTCAATGAACCCAAAAAACTCATTAATATCAAAGCTGAATGTTTTTGGAAGTAGTTTTTAGTTTGTTTTTAGTTTTAGCTATTTTAGGGGGATATCTGTGTGTGCAGGTGACTATTACTGTGCATAATTATTAGGCAACTTAACAAAAAACAAATATATACCATTTAAATTATTTATTTTTACCAGTGAAACCAATATAACATCTCCACATTCACAAATATACATTTCTGACATTCAAAAACAAAACAAAAACAAATCAGCGACCAATATAGCCACCTTTCTTTGCAAGGACACTCAAAAGCCTGCCATCCATGGATTCTGTTAGATGACTTCTGTCACTGGAAGTCATCTAACCCCTGTTGTTTCAGGGAATGGACTGAACAAATGTCCAAGATGGCATTATATGAGCAAGTTACGCACAGAGTTAAGGGGAGAGAAGATATTTTTGATCAGGTCTGGGGTACCTTTTTGTGGTACATCAACAATGTATTTTAGATAATGGGATAAGTTGTTTATTTTTTAGTTTATTTTTATTTGTCATTGTTATTGTTGTTGTTCTTTTTCTTTGACAGCCAGTAGAGGAAAGAAATTGTTTAATATAACCAGTGTCCAAGATCGAGTTTAGTTTCCAGGCTAAACTAGTTCCGTCCAGCCCTAATATAAACTACAGGTGTGTGTGTGTGTGCGTGCGTGCGTGCGTGCGTGCGTGTGTGTGTGTGTGTGTGTGTGTGTGTGTGTGTGTACGAATACATACATACTAAGAATTCCAGTGGAGCTTTAAATGATTAATAAATAATTCAAAAGTCCAAAACCTGTAACCATGACATTTATATAGTGTCAAGCCTACATGTAACTGTCTTTTGATTTTCACCTTCCCGTTCTCATTCTTTGATATTTTTCATCTTTTTTCCTCTGAACCTATTGTTGCCATGGCTTGAAGTTTCCTGCCAATATCTCCTATCATGGTTGCTTCTATAATTTGGACCATATCATTGCCAGACTCAAGTTGACTTTGGGTGACTCCAGGCCTCCTTCTCAACAGAGTGAACACCTGTGTGTTGTGTTGTTTGGGGGGCCACCTTACAGAAGACACAGACTCTGTTGTAAGCCTGATTTGCGCTTAATGCCATCGTTCCAAGGTGTCACTGACTCGCCAGTAGTCACTGCATTCTTTTCAGTTGTTACCAGATTTTTCCTTGTCAGTGATGTTTTTAGTGTGAGTCATGCATATCTTTCTCTTTCTCTAATAGTTACATCTTCAGACTGAGTTGTACACGTTTGGGCCAATGGGCCATTGGCTATGTGACCACTGATGGAAACATACTGCAGACCATTCCCAACAACAAACCGCTGTTCCAGGCTTTAATCGATGGCTACAAGGAGGGCTTGTATGTAACCTGTCACACATCTCTTTTTCTAACTCACTCTCTGCAGGTATGTGGTGAGCTTGTCGCTTTCTACAAACAGAAAGTCACAAATTGTATCTTCAGTGGTCACATCTGATTCGCTTTAAATGTTTAGCAGCAAACCAGAGATTTGTTGCTAATCTCTGGTTTATATATATGGATCAAGAAAGGGTTTTTGACCCAGAAGTGTTTATCTGATGTTGTCTGTTTCAATAAACCTGATAATATTAAAAGCCTTCAAAAAAGTTAGACATATATATTTAATTCAAGTGGTGGAAAAAACAGGTTATATTACTGATACAAACAGTACTACTAATCCATTTTTTCACTTTACTCATTACATAATTATACCCACTGTTTTTAACTAGACAGAATTCATGATTATTGAATTGTGCACAAGTTAAACTCTTATAAATATAACATATAATGAAATGCTGTTCTTTGTTGTTTGGTTGTTTGCTTTAAATTCACAGCTACTTATTCCCAGATGGTCGCAGTTACAATCCTGACCTCATTGGTTTATGTGAGCCGACACCTCACGATCACATCAAAGTCACACAAGTGGGTTTGTCTGTGTGGTTATGTGTGTGTGTAAGCATTTCTATGTTACTGGGAAAAAAAACATGTATACGTGGAGAAATTTATAATACTCTGCAAATTTCCCACTTGTAATGGCACATAAATAATTGTGACATTTCGGTGAGTAGTATGATTCGCCAGGTAGACTTTGTGTTTCACAGCATTCAGTAAATCGACATGACTTACAGCCTCTCCAAACTATTAAATGTTGAAAATCACTGTGTAAAAGTGTGGTATTAAATGAGGTAATACAAATCAATGGCTTTTTATACTCACTTCTGATTTATTACAAAACTGAATTTTCCATATAGTGTGACAAAAACTTTAAGTTTTCTAGAAGTGAAACCACATTTTTTCAATTTCAAAATAGTACATAAAAGTTGTTTTTAAACCACTTTTTACTAGTGGTTTGTTTATTCATTCATGTGTAATGGTGTAGTGTTCACTGTACTTTGACATTTTAATTTTCTGAGAAAATTATTCCAAACGAGATCAGTTAGGGAATACTGGGAAACTTCAAAGGTGAATGACAGTTGCCCAGCAAGCAGTCTGCTTATTATTTATTTGTTTTTCCTGCACCAGCAAGAGTATTATCTGACAAGGCCACTTTAAGAAAGTTATCCAGTTCTACATCACCATCCAATGAGATCCTCTTTTTCAAATATTTACATCACTGCACAATTTCATGGAATTTGGCTTGGTAGTTTTTGCTTGCATCATTGAAAACATCACTGAAAACATAGCTCCACCAAGGCTTCCGCTACAAAAGCGATTTTCTTCTTGGTAGATTATTAAATGGTCACAATGGAAGTAATTTGGGAAAATTTCTCTAGAAAATGCTTAAAACCATTTTGGTTTATGCTACATGCTGACTCGGGTGGAAATTCTGATTATTCTGTGGTTTCAAAACTGTACAGATAAATTGTAGGTTTTTAGTAGCTAGCAGTTCTTACACAGCTATACCTGTTCTTGTACTTATTTTTGTTTAGTAATGGTGACAAATCAGACTTGGTTTTTCAGGGGGAAGCCTTAAAAATTAAACCAATAAAAATAGTCTGTTTCTGTGAATTTGGTGCAGCACCATTCACTATGAGAAAACATGTTTTTTTCTTTTGAACTGAACACTTATTCAGTTAGATCCCCAAATAAAATTTGGGACTTTAAAGATAAAAGGTTATGGAATAGCTCTGAACGAGTGAGAGAAGAAAAACACATTGTACAAGACGAGATGGGAAACGTGTGTTGTACGGATAGTGCATGTTTATATGTTTCTCATGACTTTTATATGCCATTTGATGACTAACAGCAGTATTTTCTGCATGAACAGGAGCAGTATGAGCTGTACTGTGAAATGGGCTCTACCTTTCAGCTTTGTAAGATCTGTGCTGAGAATGACAAAGACATCAAGATTGAACCATGCGGTCACCTCATGTGTACTTCCTGTTTTACTGCCTGGCAGGTACCGTAACAAATCTTATCACAGAAGTCCATTTCAAAGTTATTAAATATTGGTGGTATTGCATGTGTTTATGCATTTATTCATTGTCACACTGAGAAATGTTCTGTCCAGTTGGGTAATATAATGTTTTATTTGTGAGCCTGCATTAATGAGCCTGCATAAAGTTTGAAAAGACTTCTGAAAAATACAGTCAAAGCAGCTTTCTTCAGCAGTCAGTCCAACAAACCCCCCCTCTCTTCCTTACTCCTTCCCTGTACACATGAATATGTCCAAATTGAATTTCCACATATCAACAGAAGTGAAAACTGAGACTCTATGCACACAATATATTCCAGTTTTTCTGCTTGTGGTTCTCCTTGTGGTTTTCTGCTTCCTGTTGTCTTTGTATGTAGTGTCTCTCACAGCAACCTGTCCTACAGTAGTGTATTTATTGTGCCTCTTGTTTGTGCGCTGAAAGCTGTATGAGCAGTGTCTGTAAATGTTACTCTCATATGAGTCATTAGCATGTCCTGTTCTCCCTTTTTTCATACGTATCCCTTCGCTGACCATGGTGTTGTAGTCATGTCTCTTCAGACTTGCTAGAGTTCTGCACTGACCCTGATGTTATTAATCTCTGGGCAGATTAATAACACATAATAACATGTGACAGTCTACACATTTTACTCTGAGGGGCTTAAAACAAGACCAAAAATGTGGCAAACATTCACAGGACCTTTGAGTGTTTTTTGCAACACTACAAACACATTATGGCTTGTACAAATGCACCTAACAGCCAAGCTTACAGCCTTGAAGAGTCGGACAATAACTTCTTTAAAATGCACTGCTGAAAAGTTAATACAAAATGAGTCCATGGTTTCCCATTTTCATTATAACTCTAGAATGCTTTAGGCTATTCATATAAAATACCAAACACTGGCAGATCTATAAAGTGTGTGTTTAAACCTATCATTTTCCTTCCCATTTAATGTACTGTATATATACAGTATGTACAGTGGTCCCTCGTTTACCGCGGTAGTTACGTTCTAAAAATAACCCACAATAGGTGAAATCCGCGAAGTAGCTAACTTTATTTTTTTTTACAATTATTATAGATGTTTTATAGCTGTAAAACCCCTCACTACACACTTTATACACTTTTCTCCAACAGGCTCGAACATTTCCACACTTTTCTCTATGGTTTACACACTCTAAAAGTTCAAAACTTCGTAGAAAAATAAGACCAGTATTATAGAATAAAACCGAAGGCACCCACGGTTGCCTTTGGTGCAAAACGTTTCATCGACATTTTTGTGTTTGCTGGAGAAAACTTACAAACATACAGTGCAGCACTTCGGAGTCACACTGCTAGCGATCGACGATTTATGTAAAATTGACAAGCTGAACGCATTCTGTACTTAACAGGAGAAACAGCACGGAGGAGATTGATTGACAATGGTCCACAGCTGATCAGGACGCAGAACACAATGCTCTGTAAAAAAAAAAAGGGGGGGGGGGGGGGGGGAACATGCAAAGCTGCACAAAAAAAATCGGCAAAAGGTGAACTGCGGACCACTGCATACAGTAAATTAAAGTTATATTTAAAAATTATCTTTAAAATGGAAAATGATGAAATGTTTTATTCATTATTTATAATTAATTATCCCATAACATATTTCCTAAACAAGATAACAATTTACATTAAGCACCCCAACAGCATCCTGTGGGGATTACCTTGGGACTATGGGATTGTTCCTAGCATAACCATAGCAAAGCTTGGTTCGCATTGCCAGTAGTAAGTGAGCACATTTCCCAGTGAGAGTTGGACTCCACCAGGCCCACCCTCCTTCAAGACTATGTTCATAACTTTTATGGACAAAATGTCTAGGTGCAGATGTGTACTTTGGTGGCCTCTGGATCATGTTTCTGCTATTCCCAGATGTGGCTCTTCTGGCTTTATCAGGCGGTGACCTCCAGCTTGTACTTGGGAGGTCTGCAGCCATACAGTATATGGAGTAGCTGGAGAGAAAGATTTCCCAATCTTCATTTAAAAAACTTGGGACTGCAGGTACAGCAGGAGTTACAGTAAGGAGTTACTTCTGGTCTTCAAAACCAGGTTTGAAAAATAGGCAGCTCTCGCAATTCTAACAAGAAGGTGAACAGCAAATACTGTCATTTAATCATCGATGAATGAAAAAGGAGCTACTGTTTTTACAAGACCGACTTTATCTAAAATAGAAAGACAATGATTATTAAAACGATCTGTTAAGAGATCCACGCCATTATAAGAGGGTAAACATAAATGAAAAGCTTAAAATTTTTTTTTTAACACTTTATTTGTAGTTTTACAATTATTATACATAGCATTCTTATTATTCTACAGATAACCACAAAACAACAATCCCCACAGATCATAAAGACAGATAATGCCAAGACAGGAAAAGGGAAAAAAACAAACAAAAAAAACCCTCACACACACACACAGACAAAAAAAAACAAAAAAAGGGCGGTGCACCTCTCAATTGTTTTTACAGGACTGTTCTAGGGCAGACAAAAACATTCAAGGTTCCATTTAAATAAAATCAGGCGTCTCGCTAATAATGACAAAAAGGCAATGACCCTCTGTAAATGGGCAGGGGGAACAGAAGTCGCGATACCAGAGAAACAACCAAAAATTGCCACAAAGGGGGAAGGCGAGATGTTATAGGCATAGGCTTTAGAGATGACTTTAAAAAATGATGACCAGAAAGGAGCAATTTTCGGACAGGACCAAAACATATGAAGGGAAGTAGCTGGAGTCTGTTTGCATCTATCACACGATGTTCGGAAATATTTTTTGCTAGTTTAACTGTGTAACACTTTAAATTGTATTAGGGAGTGTCTTGAACATATAGAAGACAAATGGACTCTGGTAAGAGCCATATGCCACTCTTCGTCAGACAGCTGGGTACCCAAATCATTCTCCCACTGTTCTCGAATGTATGAAATAGACAGGTTACAGCTGTCCATGATATGTGAGTAAATAAATGATATTGTGCCTTTTTTCATCTCATTGACCCTTAGTATAGAATCCAAACAGGAAGGAGGGGGGAGAGTAGGAAAATTAGGAACCTTTTTACGTATAAAATCTCTGATTTGCAAGTATCGCAAAAAATGGTTATTAGTCAGACCACATTTCCTAGATAGTTGTTCAAAGCTAGCAAACGTATCATTAATATACAAATCCTCAATACTCTGAATGCCCCCGTCGTGCCAAATTTTGAAGCCATTGTCCATTAGGGGTGGTTGAAAAAGATGGTTATGTATTATTGGAGAGTGAATAGAAATACTCTGAATACCCAGATGTTTTTTTTAAACTGATTTACAATGCTTATCGATTGAGTAACAATTATGTTATCTTTAACATTATTAACTAGAGGTGGTAGGGGTGCACAGAGTAAAGCTGGTAGTGAATGCGGCCTGCCTGTGACTCTTTCAATCTGTAGCCACGCAGGGATCTGATCATTCCAGTCCTTTAGCCATAGAGAGATGGTATTGAGATTTGCCACCCAATAGTATGTGTGCAGGTTTGGCAGTAACAGCCCACCTAAATTTTTTGGTCTTTCCATAAATGCTTTTCTTATATGAGGCGTTTTATTATTCCATATAAATGAAGAAACCATTCGATTAAATGACATGAAAAAAGATTGTGATATGTAAACAGGTAACGCCTAGAGCAGGGCGATATGACCAAAAATATTTATCACGATATAGATTTGAAAATTTGCGATAACGATATAACTGACGATAATTGACACTAGACAAAATACTTTACAACTCCACAATTTTATTAGTGCAAAAAAAAAACCATCAATGTATTTTCACTTAAACAAGCAACTGTTTTTTGCATTAAAGTTATATAAAAATGTATCAGTACAAATGCAAATTCCTTGCTGACAGTTTAACCAAAAGGCATTTCCAGTGGAAATTGGCCGACATATCCTCAGCATAAGCAAGTACAATATCCACAAAACTTAAAAAGAGCTTATACACACGCAAAACGGAAATATTATGTTGAAGCACCGTACGTATCACTCCGCCAGGCTCCTGCCTACGATAGCCGTAATGCTCCGACAATTCATCAAGTGGTGCGGGTTCGTAGCTTAGCAAAGTCGTACTAAAACATTTGACAGATTCGTTTCGAGGTCAGTAAACACAACCAGAATTCAAACATAAGGCACACGGGACTATAAGGGGCACTGTCGATTTTCAGAAAAATCAAATGATTGATTTTAAGTGTGCCGTATTTTCCAAAAAACACGGTAATAATGACGGTCCTCTAGCATGCTCTACCAAAAGTAGTGCTTTGTTGTGTATCTGACGGAGGAAAGCTAAACCAGTTCCACACCACTGAAGTTGCAGCATTTTTACAAACCAATTCTGGTTCATCGGTTTCATTCAACGATCCGCTTTCGCCCTTGTCATTCTCCGTCGCCGCCGTGCCTTTTTCGCCATGTGCGTATGAAAACAAATGCACTGCACATGCGCTTTTTAGCCATATTCTATCGTGATATTTCATTTTCTTGTCATTGCCCAACATTATACCGGTATTACCGTGAACGGTATGATATGGCCCAGCCCTAGTAACACCTGAAATAAATACAGAAATTTTGGCACAATATTCATCTTTACAGAATTAGCTCTCCCAATGAGAGATAATGGTAAAATAGATCATCTTTTAACATCTTGTTTGCACTGTTCCAATAGAGGAGTGAGGTTACTTTTAAACAGACTGTCATAGGATTTGGTGACTTCTACACCCAGATATGTAAAGGACTCGGTAGACAACTTAAATAGCAGATTGGGGTATTCTCCTGCATTATTACTGATGGGGAAGTATTCACTTTTAGCTAAACTTAGTTTGTATCCAGATATGCTTCCAAATTCCTGTAAGACTGAGGATTTCAGGGGTAGATGTGATTGGATTTGTTACATATAACAACAAATCGTCCACATGCAGTGAGACAGTGTGAGTTATGCCACCACATGAGATACCTTGTGTTCTGCCCTCCCTGTACGTTGATGCCCAGTTTGGAAGATAGATAAACAGTTCTTCAAAAGGAAAGGCAAAGGCTTCCAGTTCTCATTGCAGGGTTTATTTGTCTCCCTAATGAAGGCACTGTGAAACTACAAACATAAGAAAAAACATATTGAAACATACATTTGGAGCATAATATATTTCTCACATTACAAGGTACTGACTGAAGACTTAACAAATAAAATTGCAGCTGATATAACCAAGAAAAATAAATGAAAACATGTTAACTCCAAATCCCGCTGGCTTGATGCTAACACATAATGGAATTTCCTATTGACATGCTAACACAATTAGCATAGGCAGTGCAGCTAACATGCCGGCTTCAAATATGAGAGTCAACAAACCATTTTACATCACATGCTTAACATGAACACAGAATATAATCGTACTCACAAGCATATATTTCTCATGCTCCAGTACAGCCAACTTCCGAGCTAATATTTCGTGTGCTGGTATCAACTTAGCCAGACTCCATTAACTTTTCCTATATTTACTAGTGATGTGTCGGTCGCGAACGAAATGGCTCTTAGAGCCGGATCTTTGAGGTGAACGGCGCGAGCCGGCTCCTTATTGCGAGCTGTGGGTTTTTTTTTCTTTCTCGCTCTATCGCAGCGGTCCCCAACCCCCGGGCCTCGGACCGGTACCAGTCCGTGATGCATTTGGTACCAGGCCGCGAGAGTTGAGGCTCAGGTGTGAAATGTATAGTTTTCAGGGTTTTTATCAGTGTTCAGCGTTATTTTGTTATTGTTTTTATCGTTTACTCGGTTTTCCTGGGTCTTTTCACGTGTGTTATGAATAATTTTTTTTTCCGGTACCGGTACTAGTTTTAGTTTGTTGTATTTATCCGCGACACCTTAAAGGCCAGTCCGTGAAAATATTGTCGGGCATAAACCGGTCCGTGGCGCAAAAAAGGTTGGGGACCGCTGCTCTATCGCACTATTTTCCCGCTTCACTCCAAGAGCACCTGGCTGCAGCCACTGTGGAGCTCCACAGTAACCGGAAACACGTGACCTCCACAGTAACCGGAAGCACGTGACCTCCACAGTAACCGGAAATACGTGACCTCCACAGTAACCGGAAACACGTAACTTCAGTTAAATCGACTTTGACAGCGAAAACTAAATTGCGTTTTTGTTACTATTGATGCTGCTGAGAAATAAAAATGGTTTTAAGTGGGTTTTTTTTTTAACACTCTGGGTTTGTTCAAAAAAATTCACCATCCCCTAAATTGTTCGTGGCCAAAAGTGACATTTGCTGTTTCGCTGATTTTTTTTTTTTTTTACAGTACATCGTGTTGTGCGTTCTGATTGCTGTAGACCATTGTCAATCAATCTAGTCCAGTGTCTCCTGTACAGGAGCGGTCCCTAATAGGCCCACGGACCGGTCCCGGTCCGTGAGTCTTTTGGTACCGTTCCGCGAGAGTTGATCCTCCAGTGTGAAATGTATGGTTGTAGTTGTGTGTCTTATTTTGAAAGAACTATTTACGCGTTACCATAGCGACCAGAGAGCGTTAAGAAGCAGAGAGGAGGATGTCACTGTCATTGTTGCTGGCGCACAGCTCAAGTCACGTTTATTATTATATTTACAAAATACCACAGTTTCTTTTTTTTATTCTTTTGTTGTATTTTTTCGTTCCCTGAAAATATTGTCTGACATTAAAGTGGTCTGTGGTGCAAAAAGGTTGGGGACTCCTGCTGTACAGTACAGAATGCGTTTAGCTTGTCGAATTTACATAAATCTTCGATCGCTAGCAGTGTAACTCTGAAGTGCTATACTGTATGTTTGTAAGTTTTCTCCCAAACAAACACAACAATGCCGACGAAACGTTTTGCACCCTCAAATGCACCTTTAGGTTTCATTCCATAATCCTGGACTTATGTTTCTACGAAGGTTTGAACTCTAAGAGTGTTTAAACAAAAGAGAAAAGTGTGAAAATGTTCATGCCTGTCTGAGAAAAGTGTATAAAGCAAGTAGTGAGGGGTTTTACAGTCTTAACATCTATAATAATTGTAAAAAATAAAGTTGGCTACTTCATGGATTTCACCTACCGCAGGTTATTTTTTGAACGTAACACCAGCGATAAACGAGGGGCTGCTGTATTATTAATAGTAGTGTCTGGGACATCTAATTGATTAACATCAACATTGATTATTATGCACTATTATTTTTGCTCAAGGAGAGCAAAAAATATAAAACTCTCTCTCAGCTTGTTTGTTGCCAAAAATGGCCACTTTTTGTGTATGTTCACAAAATGCTATAAAATGTATATTTCTTAAAACATTTATCTACTTTTGCCGACGTGACTCTTAAAAATAGCACCAGTCCTTTTCATCAAAATCAAAATTGTATCTGAGCATCGGGGAAAAGGCTGTCTTGCAATTGTTGAGGTCACTAGTGTGTGCCCCATTTCTTCCGGGATCACTCTCTTTATAGGTTTTAGTGGACTCCTAGTACTGCGAAGTGGTTTCATGGTACAAAGGGATTGTATTCCAAGATCTGGGAGACTGTAGAAATGAGCAGTGATGCCCTTCCTACCATCTTTTCAGAAAAATAAGTGATCTGGAAGCTGTTAGGCTTACTTACAGCAGCAGCACTTTCTGCACCTGCATAAACTCCAGGACACATTTACTAACGGTGTTTGTTGCTGTATGTGCTGCAGCTTTGAATTTTTTAATAATATATATTTTGTTAATATTTTGGCTATGGTGTCTTGTTTTGAAATGTACAAGAGTAAAAGTGTTTTTAGCATGTGCTTCAAAGCTAAGTTTGACTGGGAAACTCAAAGCTCAATAGGCTGTATCAACAGAAATTCACTGCAGCCTATGTAATATTTCATGCGTCATAATTTATTCTACTCTATCTTGCAAATACATATTTGTGTGGCAATGTCATGCACAACACACACAACTATTAGATCCTTAAGATCAAACCCGTGTCATTCTTTTGGTCCACTGCAGTGCAGTAGTCAAAAAAAAGAATAAGTGAAGTGTCCACAGATGGCCAGGATAGAGCCCAGAGTGTTAATGTTTAAAATGTATAAAAATATTATTGATTGCAATTCTTTACTGTTAATATCAACAATAAGCTTTTTATTTTGAAATTACAAGTTTAAAAAAAATGCTGTTACATTTACATTTAATGCTGTTACACTGTAATCCTTTATTATAAGTATGGACACAGAATAAAGTGAACAACATTTTGAAATAAGTTTAATTGGAATTTTGTACTACGCAAAAAACAAAACAAAAAAACAACAACATATTAAACAAACAAACAAACAAACACAGCCAGTGCCTTCATTTGTCCATTACATGTCAAACATAGCACTGACCCTTAGCCCCTGCTCATTGGCACATGCTTTCAAAAAGAGCTCCATGTCCTCTGCAAACTGAAAAACAAAGAGGAACAAGTCCCTTGCTCCAGTGTCTTCTTCCTCTGACATGTCTATTAAGACCCTCTGCTGCTCCCCTTGATTTAAGGACAGATATTTGGGCATTGTTACATGTCCACAGAAAAGTGCCTTATTTTGGACAACCCACTGCACAGCAGGACGCAGATCTTCAACAACTGCTGGCTCCTGTGTCAGGCAAATGGGGATGAAAACATAGTTATTTCTCTGTTGCAGAACAGTTTTTTAACAGTTATTCAAATTTCACTAACCATATAATTACACTACTGGTTAAAGTGAATACTGACTTGACTGACTTCCTGGAACTTGCGCTTTTTCAGTCTGAAAATGGGCACGTGTTGTCCTTCAAGCACAGCTTTGGCTTCCTCTCTCCAGTGTGCAAATAGCTTGCCAGAGCTATGAAGAGTAAGGCCACAGTGAGGGCATGTCATTTTCATGGACTTTCCATCAGCTGCAGTTTTATTGAACACAGAGGGTAGAGCCAATGAATGTTCTAACAAAGACTCAGAAAATGGTTCAGATACCGAAGACAAAACCTTGGGGGGGAAACGGGGCTCCTCGAAGAGTACTGCCGGAGGAATACGGGTCTCCTCGGAGAGTTCAGCGGGGAGCAGTCCTGATAATGGTGGCTGACTTGGCATTGAAGAATGCTGACAAGACAATAAATGCCTTGCCATATCCCCACGCCGTATGATTGTAATCTTACAGACAGGGCAGTGAAAGTGTCCTGTTGTCCTACAAGGCAGCCTGCACCGGCATATCATTTTATCTGTAAGAGAAAAAAACAAACAAACAAACAGATGTAATTTAAATGTAGTTGTATAGAATGCAATCAATTTGTCTAACAATCAGATTGTACATGTTAACAAAAACATCCAAGCCAACCTCAATAATGAAAGCAAAATGGTATGGATCACAAAACTTATGTCAAGAAAAGTGGTGAAAAGTAAATAAAAATATATTTTATAAAAACACTATTTTTGTTGCAGATGAATGCACTGAACTGTACAATATCAACAGCAACTTTTAAGTCAACAAAGATACTGCAGAAGTGCTTAAAAAAGTGCATATTTATAACTATAAAGTATATTTAATACAAACATACCTTTGAAAGGCAAAGCATTTTTTTTATATGCACACTTAGATGCTCCTCAATCTTTGCCCTGACAGTAGGGCTGAAAGTGGGGCACAGAGGGCAGTGAAAGAGTCCTCTGCAACACGTGTTGCATTCCTGCAATTCTGACTTTAAGCCCGAATTCCAGATTGATGTGTGCATCTAAAACAGAGAGAGAAACAGATAAACACCATATATACATTTAAGTTAAGGATTTAGCAGAAATAACAATTTACAGTTGGCATGTAATAGATTTGGGAAGAAAATTCTTGAAAAAAAAAACCCACAAATATTTTACAAGACACTTTAATTTGTGAGACATGTTTCTATTGACATATAACAGTCAATTGAGCAGGGGCTAACTAAAATCTGGGCAATAAAAAAGCTGTACAGAAAAGAATAACGAATAGAAGTATTGATAAATCTATAAATCTGTTTGTGACGAAATTTACAGTGTTGACGCTAACCAAAGGTGTCACAAGTACACACGTTCCTTACTACAGTTTAGATACCTGTGTTTAGAAAGCACTGACTCGACTTTTTAGTCAAGTCGAAGTAAGAAGTACAGGGTCTAAAATATAATTTATGTACAAAATTTTGAAGTAATCTTGCGTCCAAAGCACGCGTGCGGGGGACTGATTTACAAATGTACGGATTACAAAGTACAGATACGCGTGCTAAAATGTGAGAAGTAGAAATATAAAGAAGTATACAGTAGGCACAAAAAAGTACAGCAGTAAAGATACCAGAAAATTCTACTTAAGTACAGTATTGAAGTATTCGTTATTTTGCATCTCTGACGCCAACAATAAATCATACTCTAATGCAAAATGTGGTTTTTGCTTCTTCTCGCCCACAGAAGCCGTTAATCCAGCTCTCTTACTTAAACCAGGCCCAGGAAAAAGCATATTTGTGTGTTTCTCTGCCATGGAGCACGATGAAAAAACATTAAAATAAGGAGGAATGTGGTTGTAACGCAAAATAAGTGGCAACATGATCATTGTAAGAAAACTAGACGATTCCTAGAATTATAAAATCACTAACGGCAAATTTATTTAAGAAAGACTTAACCAACCTTTGTGATCAACTTGCAAGACTTCCACGGTATCCATGCGTGTTTACGGCTAGTGTGGAGGTCACGTGCTTCCGGCTACTGTGGAGGTCACGTGTATCCGGTTACTGTGGAGCTCCACAGTGGCTGCAGCCAGACCCTTCTCCTTCACTCCGCATGCGAGCCTTGTGCTTTGCGCTGGGCAGAGGGGGGAGGGGCGGTAGTTACACTCGCAGTAGCACAGGAACAGAGCGGGAGGGAGAAAGAGAGCCAGGGATTAGAAAGATTGCGGATGATAAAGGATTCAGAAAGTTTATTCGTGCAGGTCCATATGACAGAGAATGTTCCATGTTGTTTTTGTTTTCTTATTTTAATTTATACTTAATTGTGTTGTGGTTTGCAGTGTTTTGTGTTGTTTCATTTTTAATTTTTTTAAAAGGAAAAAGCTGAAAATTTAAATAGCTAAAAGTTGAACTGTGACTAGTTGGTTTTTGTATTATATGATTTATTTATTACATTTTATGTGGAGTGAATAAATAAAAGTATATTTACGGTGGCCCCTAGAGACAAAGCACGTACGAACTCTGAAGCACGTACAAACCCTGAAGCATGTACAAACTCCAAAACGTGTAAAAACTCCAAAACATGTAAAAACTCCAAAACGCGTAAAAACTCCAAAACACGTACAAAACACAACAGAAGTGCTCCAGAATGCTAGGCGCAGTGTTTAGCTTTTGTTACCTAGTGGCTACACAGCCAGCAAGTACCAACGACTTTTTTTTATTATTATTATTTGAATATGTATGAGTGCTTGTGTATAAATACACAAACCATACACATATGCTTTCAATTGTGTAATTTAACTGATCTAGGTAGCTCTGTTTTGGAAGTTCAGTTAACTCTAGGAATGTGTTTTGGAGTTTGTACGTGCTTTGTCTCCAGGGTCCACCACATATATTTATATATAAACATATATAAATAAAACCACTTTTTTTTTACATTAGTGATTCCTTTTGTGCATAATTTTATATTATGGTTAATAATAATGTAATTAAAGCAACAAAACAACCTGAAGAGCCGGTTCAGAGCCGAAGAGCCGGCTCTTTTTAGTGAGCCGAGCCGAAAGAGCCGGTTCTCTAAAAAGAGCCGGAAATCCCATCACTAATATTTACTAGAGAAACTTGAGTACACAAACCCGCTTCCTCCCCCTAGTGGGGTGATGGAGCTACTGCACCCCAGCAGTGGCAGCGCACCTTGTATGCTATTATTGCTTCTAAGAGCTATTGCAAGTGCCTGTATAGCTAAAACAAAAAGTAATGGACTCACTGGATCCCCCTGCTTGGTCCTTCTGTGAAGAGGAAAAGGTTCCGATGAGATACCGTGCCCAGGGGTCGGCAACCCTGGGCACGGTTAGTTAGTAGAGTTGCCAACCGTGCCGTAAAAAACGGAATCGTCCCGTATTCAGAGAAAAAATCACGCATTTCGTATTGAGCTGAAAAGGAACACAGTTTGTCCCGTACTTCAGCTAGGATGAAAACAGACACAAAGCTGGAGTTATTCTGCATCTTTACGCTGTCAGCTGCCTTTTCTTCTCTCATTCAATCATGAAACTGATCAATGATCAGCTGATCGGTATTTGTGACGCAAGTCTCTCCTTTGTTTATCGCCGACTGTAGAATATATATATACTGGAAGTGCTGGGTATACTAGTCTGGCCTAAGTCTTCGGGCAGAAAGACTGCAGCAGTCCAGGAGTTTAGTTCACCGTCTTTAATGAAGCTTCACAGAAGAACTGGTTACAGCAGGGCTTGCCATGATAAATCCAACTGTGATACAGCCAGATATGCAATTATAATTGTGGCAGATGCAGTATAGGTGACTATAAGCATGGTTGTCTGGAAACAGAAACAGGTAATACTATAATTAGCAGGGTCAAAGATAAATAAGAAACAATCAGAACACATCATCTACTCTGACACAGCAATATTTTACAATGTCCACAGGGGGTCGCCGTGAGACCAGAAGTTGGCTAAATAGCACATATCTTCCTAGTTGCTAGTACTAAGGCAAGAATGTGGTAAGCTAACAACAGTTAAACTAAACAATAAACAACAGAAAAATCCTTTAACCGCAGGATGTAATCATTGGAGGAGATTCTGGCCACTGGTATTAACTTAGTGCAAATTAATTACATAATTAAATAAATCTACTAATGTGATATCAGTGTACCGGGGCATAACTTTAGCTTTAACATGCACAAACAACTATAACTCTTATCATACCAGTTAACCTGTCAAAAGTAATAACTTACAGTTTCATTAACGCACACAGAATCACACAAACTGCGTTAAAACTGCCATGCTCTGCCGCTGCCTTTCGCCTCTCACTCTCCCTCTGCGTGATGCGCACATGATCACTGATGCGCTCCTTTGGGTGCGCTTGATTCTTGCCTCTAGACATCCTGAGGCCGAGTCAGCAGGGAATTTGCACACCGACTTTGCGCCAGAAAGATGAAACCAGCGGATGTCGCGCTAAACAACAGCAGCGCGTTTAAGCTTGATGAGCTGCTGTTAGAATGTATTTAATATTAATTTCTAGTATCAGCTGATGCTTGCTGGAGCCACAGCTGTAAAAGCTGAAGGTCATGATATCGGTTTGGATATCTAGTGAGAGGGAAACATGAAGATGAATCATCAGAGCTGAACAGGTGATGGACAGGTTTACCTTTTAGGTGACATGAATAAGTTGAAGGAAAGTTATGAACTGTTTCTGAGAGACAAATAACACCAGGATCCTTTTCTAAGTAGCTGACAGCTGGTAACTGTGCAGGGGCGGCTCTAGCAAAGTTTTGCCAGGAGGCCAGGTAGGGCATTAACAGGGAAAGGGGGGCACAAAGAAATACTTTTCTTTCTTATTCTCATTTAAAATGTCTAGCTTTTATTAAATAATTATCTGAATCTTACAACCAAAGTTTTTATCTGATGTACAACGTATAGAAATCATACATATACCAACAAGACAGTGTACATCACTGTCATAACAGCGTTTGTTTTCATTCAAAGGCTTTATGGTTTTTCCTATAATACCTGGTGGGGTGGTCTCCAGTCAAAATGCCTGGGCCGATTTTTTGTCCCAGTCCAGCCCTGGGTACGACATGCAGTGAATTAATCTGGGAGGGTGCATTAAAAACAAATGGCCGGGCCAGCGGTGCACATCGCAAATTAGCTCACATAGACACATTAGTTGTGCCGCTTCTTAATGACGGTATCTTAGCTAACACCCCCAACTACCAGATTCAATTTGTAATTGGCTAAAAATCACTTAGCCTACTGGTGTGTGAAAAAGATAATCCCACTCAATCCGATCAAACGCCTTTTCGGCGTCAATCGATATTTCGGCTTCTGGGGATGGAGTATCAGCCTCAATATAGATGATATTAAACAATCGCCTCAGGTTAAAATAGGATTGTCTACCCTGGACAAACCCAATCTGGTCCCCTGAAGAATTTTCTCAAGTCGGAGTGCAATGGCTTTTGAGACCACTTTGCCATCACAGTTTGTTAAGCTGATTGGTATATAGGATGTGCAATCTCGGGGGTCCTTATTCTTCTTTAATAAGAGTGTAATAGATGCCTGCTGAAGCGTAGGCGGAAGAATGTTATTCTCTATTGCTTCCGTGCAAACCAAGAGAAGAAGAAGGGCAAGTTTGTCCATAAATTTCTTATAAAAATCAGTTGGAAACCCGTCCGGACCAGGGGCTTTTCCACTCTGAAGGGACATTATTGCATTTTTAATTTCTTTCAGTGTCAGACTTTGTTCCAATTGTTCTTTCGAGTCAGAGACAATTATAGGAATATTCAGATTAGAAAAAAAAGCGTCAAACTTATTTTGAGCTGGTGCTGAATCTGAGGAATATAATTTAGCATAAAACTCTCTAAAATAGTTGTTAATAGCTTGATGATCCTCAGTTGATGAGCCATCTGATAAGATAAGTTGTGAAATAACACGGGATGCTGCTTTTTGGTGGAGCTGGCTAGCTAATAATTTGGATGGTTTATCTCCCTCTTCGTACAATCTACTACGGGATTTTAAAATGAGCTTCTCTGCTTGGGCGGTAGTTAATAGATCAATTTCAGCTTGTAAGACCACTCTCCTCTTAATCAAATCAGGGGTCGGAGAACCAGATATGAGTCCGTCCAGGGTCTTGATTTCTGAGGATAATTCCTCAAACTTCTTATACTTCTTCTTCCTCATATAAGCAGAATGAGAGACAATCTGTCCCCTGAGATACGCTTTAAGCGTCTCCCAGAGGGTCGAAGCTGAGATGCCATCCGTCCTATTTACCTGTAGAAAAAAATCTATTTGTTCTGTAATGAACTTCAGATTAGAAAAAAAAGCGTCAAACTTATTTTGAGCTGGTGCTGAATCTGAGGAATATAATTTAGCATAAAACTCTCTAAAATAGTTGTTAATAGCTTGATGATCTGAATCAGCGAGTAGGAGTGGGTCCAGTTGCCATGTCCACTTTGTCCTCTGAGTCGGAAGAGTTACCTTAATACTAACCGAGGCATGATCAGAAATGACCATCATATTTACAGTCTGTAATAGCACTCAGTAAGTAGGGGTCAACCAGAAAAAAATCTATCCTAGAAAATGACTTGTGCACATTAGAGTAAAACGAATACTCCCTTTTAGTGGGATATTTAAATCTCCAAGGGTCTACAAGTTTATGTGCCTCTACGAATGACTGAATTGTTTGCACAGATTTAGACAGTCTTAGTAAAGATTGGGAAGAGCGATCCCAAACAGAATCCATTACCAGTTTGTAATCCCCAGACATAATCAAATGATAACTATCCAAATTGGGAATAGAGCTTAGCATCTTTTTATAAAAGTTCTCATCGTCAAAGTTTGGACCATAAATATTGACCAATACTAGGGAAAGTTGAGACAGCTCTCCCACAACCATCACATATCTGCCATTAGGGTCCAAGATAGTATCTGATACGATGAAAGGAATTTTTCTGTGGATGAGTATAGCCACTCCTCAGCCTTTACAATTAAATTGTGAATGAAACATTTGGCCCACCCATTCTTTGCGAATTTTAGACTGATCACAATTCCAGAGGTGGGTTTCCTGTAGGAAGGCAATACCAACCCCAAGATGTTGTAAATGAGAAATGACCCTTTTTCTCTTGATTGCCTGGTTCATACCCTTCACATTCCAACTTATAATTTTTACGTCAGCATTATCTGGGTCAGGGTCCAATCTACTCTTTGTCAGAACTATGTAATTCAAAAATATAGATGTTTGCCCAATTTAAACGATAAAAAAATCACAGTAGGTGCACACAGTGAATACAGAGCAAATGCCACACCAAAACAACACATAACACATAAACAGGCCTTAAAAAGGCTACCACCCCAAAAAAACTTGAAACTTTTGCAAACCTGCATTTGCATGCTGCCCGCAATAAAGGATACATGTTTGAACCATTAATGAACCTCTCCAACAGGGTATTAAACAAACTGTAACGCCCTTTCATAATTTGAAAAAGAGAAAAGAGAAAAGAAAAAAAGGGCAATAACATCAGTAATGAAGAAAAGGAAGGTGCTCATGAGTGGCATTATGTGTGGTGTGTATTTACACCATCAAATATAAAACGTTCATTGCCACTATGACCAATGATAATAGAACACAATGAGAGTAAAGAAATATTCAAAATATGACAGAGTAGCCATGTCTAATGATGCCACCTTCTGTGAAATGATTTTCAATGTTATTAACCCAATCGTTACCTTACCTCAGTCACCAGTCTCTGCAGGGTGCGATGCGGGGCGTTCGTTATCAACAGTGATATTAATTATTAACGTAGGTCAGCGCCTCTGCAGGGTCGGTAAATCTCATGCATTTCCCGTTGTGTGTGAACTGCAGAGTGGCTGGGTAGAAGAGACCAAACTTGACCTTTGCACTGTGGAGCTTCCTTTTGGACTTGGAGAAGACTTTTGTCTTTTGTTGACTTCTGGGCTATAGTCAGGAAATATGTGGAATCTTGATCCATTGAATAGGAGCGGGCCCTTCTGTCTGGCGAGGCGTAGGATCAGCTCTGTGGTTTGGAAGTGGTGGAGTCTGACAATGAACGGACGTGGCTCTAGCCACCGATGGCGGCCTCTCGAAGTTGTTCTCCCCAAGCACATCAAAGAGTAGTTTGGTGATGAATTTCGTTGGTCGTGGGCCCTCCGCCTTCTCTGGTATCCCCACAATGCGTATATTCTGCCGTCTGGTGTAGTTTTCCAAGTACACCACAAAATGTCCACAGAAGAAACAGAATCAATATTTAACACATACAAGGTCCAGTGTGTGTGCTGATGCATGCTAGGTAAAGTGAAAAGACTCCATGATACTGATAAAATGTCTGATAAAAAATCTATTTACTGCTCTAAGGCAAAAGACCTGTGATAATATGTCTACCTGCACTCATTTTGGTCACCTGCCTGCACACATACACCCCTGTCATCACAGTCATCTCTCAGTTCTTCCGCTCTTCACCTTGCTAAGAACACCACTACCCAGTTAGTGTATAAGCTGTCCGTGTAACGCTGATTGCAAGTTTTCTTTAAAAAGGGCCCTTCAGGTTCCCATTCCTCCGGTGGAATGTGTTCTCACGCCCTGAGGAAAAGAGAGACCCTTAGTGCCATATGCCAAGGAAAACGTCCATAATCCGGCGAGTTAACCTCTGTTTAGACAAAGCTCTGACTTGGGGCCCGTTCTTCGTACGTCGCTTACTACATCCAAGATCAAATGACACATCCAAGACCAAATCATCGCGCTAACGTTGAGCTCGCTAATCCGGTTCTCCGAACACACCTGCTGTTGACGATTAGTACAGCTGGATGAAGTAATGTGAGATCACTGGGTGTGGTAAATGGTAAATGGCCTGCATTTGTATAGCGCTTTACTCAGTCCCTAAGGACCCCAAAGCGCTTTACACTACATTCAGTCATTCACCCATTCACACACACATTCACACACTGGTGACGGCAAGCTACATTGTAGCCACAGCTGCCCTGGGGCGCACTGACAGAGGCGAGGCTGCCGGACACTGGCGCCACCGGGCCCTCTGACCACCACCAGTAGGCAAACACAGGGTTAGTATCTTGCCCAAGGATATTTGGCATGCAGCCAGGAGGCAGCCTGGGATCGAACCACCGACCTTCTGGTTAGTGACTGACCTGCTCTGCCACCTGAGCTACAGCCACCCCAAAAGGGGCTACGCATCGATAGTAGAAACATTGATCGGCAACCCTCTGATTGGTCGGCGAAAATGTCGAAGGAGCGCTCTCGGTATTTTCCGGCAGCAGAGCAAGAACTCTTGATTGAGGGATTTCAGGAGTTTCAGAGTTTAATCAGAACGCAAGGGAACACTGCAAAGGCTGCAAAAGCAAGGAGAGAGGGCTGGCAGGAAGTTGCTGACAAATCAAACTCGTAAGTAAGTTAATAATAACAATAATAATGGAGTGGATTGATATAGTGCTTTTCAAGGCACCCAAAGCGCTTTACAATGCCACTATTCATTCACTCTCACATTCACACACTGGTGGAGGCAGCTACAGTTGTAGCCACAGCTGCCCTGGGGCAGACTGACAGAAGCCAGGCTGCCATATCGCGCCATCGGCCCCTCTGGCCAACACCAGTAGGCGGTAGGGTAGATTTATTATATTACACTATATTATCCAATATTATATTACATTATATTATATTATGTTATATTATATCCCCTTTCACATTAGAGCCACAACAGGACCCACTAGAACATGGGAACAAGTAAAAGTGAAATATAAGAATATTCCACAGAATGGTAATATTTATCACTTATATTGCTTTTAGTCTCTTGGAAAGAGACCCTGAAATACTCTGTTTGTTTGTTCATAACAGCAACCAAGAAAAGGGCAGAGCAAAAAAAGACAGGTGGTGGTCCTGCACCCCCTCGTCAACAAGTTGGTTAAGTAAATAATACCCTCACGGGAATATCGATATCTCTCAATGAGCACACTGTCGCGCTGAGCTAAAGGATCCTGTCTGTCCCGCAATATACGCTGAATTCTGAGGACTCTCCTTACCAATCTTGCACCTTCCGCAATGGGTGGCTCGCGTAGACGGACAGGACATGGCTGCGACAGGTTTCCCAAATCCACCTTCACTTTTATAGCCGTGGTCTCCCATCTTGTTGACGCAACAACATTGTCATCCCCTATGTAGCCGGTGTATCAGAAAAACTCAGGAGAGTTTTCTCCAAGCATGACATCCCGGTGCATTTCAGACCCACCAACACGCTCAGACAAAAACTGGTTCACCCGAAAGACAAAACGCCAAAACACAGACTTAACAATGTGGTGTATGCTGTACAGTGCAGTGAGGAATGCCCAGACCTCTACATTGGAGAGACCAAACAGCCACTTCACAAGCGCATGGCACAACATAGAAGAGCCACCTCCACAGGACAAGACTCAGCAGTCCATCTGCATCTTAAGGATAAAGGACACTCTTTGAGGATGCCAATGTTCACATTTTGGACAGAGAGGACAGATGGTTTGAAAGAGGAGTGAAAGAAGCATCTATGTCCACTGTGAGCGACCATCTTTGAACAGAGGCGGGGTTTACGACACCAACTCTCTGCCATCTATAATCCAGTTTTGAGATCCCTTCCCAGACGCCTTAACGCCCACTCACATCCTGGGCCATCTGACCTCAGGAATTCGCATGATAAGGTGGGGCCAGGTTTCACAATGAACACACCCGAAACTCTGGCTGATTGGGACCCACACCCAGTTTCACACCTTGGCTCAGGCGATTAGAGGATCATCAGGGGGTCCTTTTGTCCCTCTGTGGGGGGTTACTCCCACTAGGTTTATATCTGGGACTCTCCACCATTTGACCTTAGAACTGAAGAAGCTTCTCGGATGAGAGGTGAAACGTCTTCAAGTAACTTAAAGAAGTCCAGACGCTTTTCTTTGCAAGCTCCTTTGACTACGATGACCTGGATGACTGAGAACCTTCACAGACGTCTCCCATCTTGATTACACGAAGTAATTTACAATTACTACTCTGAAATATGAATTACATCTGTAATAATCACATACATGTAATAGAATGATTAATAGTACATTTCCCTTTTTTAGGAAATGACCTGTATGTATCTGTGTGACATCAATAAAAGGATCAAGTGCTGCATTATCTTTAGTTACATTGATGTTATTTATTTATGGTGAAACAGTGGTGGAATATCGCTGTTGCTTTCGTATAAATGAAGCGGACATACCTGCGTGGCCGCGATCTAATCCTGTTTACATAAAGTAAACCTGCTCCCGAGCAGGTTTACGCTTACGGCTCTGTTGCTATGACAGCAAGTCCCGGATGAGCTTCGGGGAACCGAACGATCCAAGATCACGCGAAATCGTCAACAATCTAATCCAGCTAACTTACTTAGCGAGGTACGAAGAACGGGCCCCAGGTTAGCGAAGCAGACAAGCAACTGGACTTAGACAGAGAGAATCCAGCCTCCTTTTTTCCTCAAATGCGAAAAGAGAAAGGCAAGAGCTCACAAGCTCAAATTCTATATAGTGCTATAAGCCACAGGAATAATTTTAGGAAAACTCAGCATTCTGTCATTCACTGTGTGAGGCACGCAGGTTTGAAGAACCCAAAATGTAGACCAAACTCAAGTGGCAGCTTTATTGCTGGACTGCAAAAACTGTTCAGGAACTTAACTAACAGGCAGAACACAGTGGGGAATGAGGGCGATCGCGACAAGGGCAAACGAGGGAACAACTCACAGGAGGGAACACAGCTGAGCGTAATCTGTCTGTCAATCTAAAGGAGGTAGTACAAGAAACACATACAATTGGACACAGACAGATGAAACCCAGGGGAAGGAGGCAAGACAGTGAGGATGAGAGAGCAAGGGATGAGAGAGGGCGAAAGAACAAGGGACGAGAGGGACACAAGAACACATGTCTAGGGAAACAGGCAGACAAACATGAAGACAAGACTGACCTAACAGGGGTGGACACACAAAGGCAAGACCAAGGCTAACAGGACAGAGACGAGACCAGGACATGACAAGGGAACTAATAACTAACCAGACAACCTGAACTAGAAATACAGATAAGTCAACTAGGAAAAAAGTCACACAGAGAAAACAACAACGAATAAACAAGAGTCAAAGAAAAAAAAAAAAACACAACGATCCAGGTACCCTAACATATTTGGACGTAATACGACCCTAAGGCTGTCAGAAGAGAACTGTGTGTAAGAAGGATGCACAAAAAAATGCATGAAGCCTACCCACTCACTTTGCAGACCCTAAAGTGAGAAGCAGTACTCAAGTCAAGTCGAGTGGCTTTATTGTCATTTCAACCATGTGCAGTGGTACAGTACACAGTGAAACCAGACAACGTTCCCCCAAGACCATGGTGCTACATATGACATATACAGACAATCAACACAGAACTATATAAATTGCAAGTGTGCAAAAATTGCCAAAAACCAAACAAAAAAACAGTGCAACACCAGACAGAACAGAATAATGCAGACACAAGACAGTGCAGACACAACAGTGCAATAGAAAAGTGCAACAATGACAGTGGGTTGTGCAAAAGACTGAGCATTGTACAAAAGGTAGCTTGATGTATGAAGGTGTGCGTGTGTGTGTTTGTGTATATGAGATTGTGCAGTTAAATGCTTGAGGTAGTGACATGTATTAAGGTCCAGTTACTGAGTGTTCAGGAGTCTGATGGCTTGGAGGAAGAAACTGTTTCACAGTCTGGCAGTGAGGGCCCGAATGCTCTGGTACCTCTTGCCAGAAGGCAGCAGTGTGAAGAGTGTGTGTGAGGGGTTTGTGGGTTCCTCTGCAGCTTTGCGGATGCAGTGGGTGCGATACGTGTTTGTAATGGAGGGAAGAAAGGCTCCAGTGATCTTCTCAGCTGTTCTCACTAGCCAATGTAGGATATTGCAATCCAATACGGTGCAGCTACCATACCAGATAGTGATGCAGCTGCTCAGGATGCTCTCAATAGTCCCTCTGTAAAAGGTGAGAATGGGTGATGGGAGATGGGCTTTTCTCAGCTTCCGCAGGAAGTAAAGATGCTGTTGGGCCTTCTTAACTATGAAGCTGGTGTTGAGGGACCAGGAGAGGTTTTCCACCAGGTGACCACCAAGGAATTTTGTGCTCTTGACGACCTCCACAGAGGATCCATTGATGTTAAGTGCACAGTGATCTCTCTGTGCTCCCATGAAGTTGATATTCAACTCTTTTGTTTTGTCCACATTCAGAGACAGGTTGTTGACTCTACACCAGTACAGCGTACTTAAGGTACACCTTAAGTCACCTCATCATATCCAATATCAAAAGCAGATATAGTTGCCAAATAAACCTTAGTTGTAGAAAAAGAAAGAACTTTATCCAGGAATGTTAAAACACCCACAATAGATTAGAGTCACAAAGGGAGTGTGTGCCCGCATGTCTCCATCAATAAGACATGCTGGTCCTTCCAAACTAAAAATTGACGAGAGCTCACATGCAAGATGTGGTTATCATCAGCTTCTCTAGGGATGTTGGGGTGGACACAGGGAGCTATTTGTTTAAGTCTTGCAGTTTTTCCCTTTTTTTTTATCTACTCCTTCTCTTTACTATCCCTGTCACCTTCAGCAGTGTATAACCACAGAGATAATAATAAGAATAATAAAAGAAAACAAGTAAATAAATAAAAGAAAAAGATTAACGTTGAATAAAATAAGTGTTGAACATTTCACCAAGTTTCAAAGTAAATATATTTTTGAAGGCAGTATTGACGTGACATTCTCACCAAATGTCAGTAGCAACCCATCCAACCTACAGATGCAAAGAAATCAAACCATAGATGTCCATGAAAAAAGTTATGTGTAATAGAGAAATTATACACGGAAGAAGTATTGAACACATAAAGAAAGGGAGGTGTAAAAGGCATGGAAAGCAGTGACACCAGCTGAAATCTATCAGTAATTTCCAAGCAATCCTGCCACTTAATTCAAATTAAAATGAGCTGGTTCAGTTCCAGCTGGTGGCCTATTAAGGTCTGTCATTACCAAGGTGTCACACAACAAACATCTCATGACTGGTAAAACCAGTGAGTTCTCTCAACACCTTTGTAACCTTATTGTTGCAAAACAAACTGATAGCACTGGTTGCAGAACTGATCACTCATTTACCATAAACTGGCCACAAGTAGGTGCTCCCTGAAAGACAGAGGAGTGAAAAGAATTATTAGAAGAGTTGTCCAAGAGCTAAGGATGATAAAAATCTGCAGGTTTATTTATTCAAAGAAAACAATAAGTAATGTATGCAACCGGCCTGCATTTTTTTTTCTGTGATAATGGTAATAGTGATATAGTAGTGTGGTAATAAGCCCACAGACAATAATCATTTGACTCAGAATTCTCCCAGTGTGCTACTGAAATGTTGACTTATGAATGAAACAATCACTCAAAAATAAAGTTTAAATGTGTGTCATAAAGGTAAAGCTTTTAATTAACGGACATCAGTTCCCACAAGTCCACAGTCACGTTCCCAACTATATGGCTACCAAAAGCATAGCTTTGTTCTGTCTTTGTCAGATAGATGCTCGAAATACTGCTATTTTTTTATGTTTTTGACAGGGTCTTTTACAATGAATGCACAATAATTTCATGATGTTACTGAAACAACATGTGGCATTTAGTTATATTTTTTGGTTAAAATGTCACCACCTGTGTTTTTGTATGTTTGTGTATGACTAGCCTGTTATATCTATTCAGGAATCAGATGGCCAAGGATGCCCTTTCTGTCGCTGTGAGATCAAAGGCACAGAGCCCATTATTGTGGATCCCTTTGACCCACGAAATGAGGGCTCCAAGTGCTTCTTCCTGGACCAACACAGCTCCCCCTTGCTGGACCTGGATGATGAGGAAGACCGAGAAGACTGTCTTGTCATGAATGGACTGGCCAACATCAGGAAGGTAATCTACACAGGATCAAAAGTATTAATACAGACTTAAATACACTGCTCAAGAAATTATATACAGTTATATATTATATGTCTAAGGAACTTGGAAAGAAAAATGTCTGGACTTCTTTAAGTTGCTTGAAGATATTTCATCTGAGAAGCGTCTTCAGTTCTTAGATGGTGGAGAGTCTCAGAATTAAGGCCTGTGGGAGTGACGCCCAAGAGCGACATGGACATAGAGCCCCTATTGATCCATATGCTATTTGGTCCATTTGACCGTGTCCCTTGGTGTGCTGTTTGAGGTGCTGCGGGAGTATGGGGTGTCCCTATACAACTGTAGCAAGAGCTTGGTCCACATAGTCGGACTCATTCCCGAATGGGTGTTGGGCTCCGCCAGGGCTGCCCTTTGTCACCGATTCTGTTCATAATTTTTATGGACATAATTTTTAGGCGCAGCCAAGTGGCAGAAGGCTTTCACTTAGGTGGTGTCAGAATCTCATCTCTGCTTTTTGCGGATGATGTGGTTCTGTTGACTTCATCTGGTGCTGGCCTCCAGCTCGCAATGGAATGCTTCGCAGCCGAATCTGAAGCGGCGGGAATGAGGATCAGCACCTCCAAATCTAAAGCCATGGTTCTCAGCCGGAAAAGGGTGGAGTTTTCAAGGTATCTACATTGAGGCTGTGGATAGCTACAGGTATTTTGGTGTTTATTTGAACAATAAACTGGACTGGACTCATAATACAGAAAAGGGTATTAGGTATTAGGATTCTCTCTAATTTACACAGGGTCAAAAGTATAGAATAGGATAGAAGACTAGAATAATCCTTTAATTGTCCTACAAGGGGAAATGTGGTTGTATCAGCAGCAAAAACACACATATACAAACAGAACAGGACACAGAACAGAAACACAGTTTTTACATATTTACATCATGGACAATAGTTACCAAAGCAGAGTACTGTACAGTTATTAAAATTAAAGTATAGATAAGTGGCAAACCCAGGTTGTAGTGTGCAAACAGTGCAGGATACTGAAAGATGTTTAAATGCTTATTGGGCGACTGTGGCTCAGGGGGTTGGGAATCGCATCTGTAACCGGAAGGTCGCTGGTTCGATCCCTGGGCTCTCTGTCCTGGTCGTTGTGTCCTTGGGCAAGACACTTTACCCTACTTGCCTACTGGTGTTGGCCAGAGGGGCTGATGGCGCGATATGGCAGCCTCGCTTCTGCAGCTGTGGCTACAACTGTAGCTTGCCTCCACCAGTGAGTGAATGAATAGTGGTATTGTAAAGCGCTTTGGGTGCCTTGAAAAGCGCTATATAAATCCAATCCATTATTATTATTATTAAATAGTTAAGAATATTTAGAATAATTAGAAAAGTGTAGATTGCGTATTGTACCTGTGCATTAAAAAGTAGACATGTAACTTGTGTATATATAAACTGAGAAAAGTAATGTGCAATGTAAATGTAACACAGTAAGGGGAATTGTTGAAAAGAATATATCAATGGACCAATAGGCTCGACTATAGGAGCACAGGGGTGTGTTCAAATGAGACACAGAGACAAGAATGTAACTCAAAAGAACCGGCCAACTTTAGTGACATAAACCATAAGGTTGACAAGCACAGGTTAAAGACACTTTACAATGGTAGAAAGGAAACTTACAAAAATTAAAAGAAAAGTAAAACACAAACTACTAAAGCAATGACTTGGCCAAGTGTTATTTTTGGTTTTCAATGTTCGGGTTTCAATGCTCGGGTGCACCCTAGTAACCTGACTCCTTAACTCTTATAGAACAGATTACACAAATCCAATGTACATTCAAATGAAAATCTCACACTCTTTTCACATGTGGAGAATGTTCTACACAACAGCTCATTATTTAAAGTCCCAAATAAAAAATGTCCAAGGGGTAAAGTCCAAAAAATTCCCAGGGTGTGAAAGAAAATAGGGATGAGAGAATGTCAGTCAGTGGTCTTATGTATAACCAGCTGTGCGTGAAAGTGTGAGTGATACAGTCCTACCACACCGCAAGGTGCAGCAGATCATCAAGTGGAAAAGAAGCGAATCTCAGTCTCTCTAAGTCCAGGTGGGAAGGCTTGCCATCTATTTCACCGGAGGAATCCACCTCAGGAACAATTCAGCATACAAAAAAACCCTGACCTGTCAACGGACAGGGTCAGAAGAGCAATTCAAATATTAATTATGCTGTTCTAGCTATAATTCACAACTTAGGATTTTGTTTAAATCACATTCAACATAAATTTGCAATAAAAATACTCAAATTTGCAAAAATAAAACATTTCTCTTACACAAACTATGCATTAAACCAAGTAAAGTCAGTGCATATGCATATATGTCGCATATGCGACAATTATTAATCAAACAATTGAGATTAATTCAGTTTCTCAACAATAAAATGTGAAACAGACGTGAACTAACTGAGACATACAACATGTGCTCACCGATCTCAGCGCATCACGGCCGAAGACAATGGCATAGTGTCTCTCGGTCGGAAAATGCAGGGCTCTAAATAACGTAACAGGACATGTTTTCTCTTTAATAACCGTAATACGACATGAAGGAAAAATAAACATAAGTTGCGCTTCAAGTGTTACCTTACTTCTGGAAGCAGATTGAGATGAACTTCCAGGCAGTTGATAGCAACCAGAGCTAACAAAGGCTAACAGTTTAGCTCCACGCGGTACTTTCTAAAGTCACCAGAAAAATGCAGCATTTGCCTATTTACTCACTGTGGCTACTTTTAACATGAAAGGTAGCTGATAACCAGTGAACTTATGTGCAACACAGTTGGTTGCAACTTATATCTAATACTTTTTTCCAGCTCAAAAGCTTCAGTCTCTCTTTTCTCCTGCCAGCGCGCGACTACCTCCACACATAGCAGCAAACACAGAGCACGTAGGTGGGACATACAGCGGCAGACTGCTCTCCCATTGGTCAAAACATACTGGGACCTGTGCATTTCGATTGGTTGGGCAGGCTGTCCATCTCTCCTCATATCAGTCCTTAAAGTGGTACCCTCATTGTATGTGGGTTACACCCTCCCCTCTTGATGGTATGCCCGTCCCTGGGCATCTGCAGGGTGGCAGTCTTGGTTGTCTCCCAAACATCAATTCATAGGGGGAAAATCCAGTCACGTCACTCTTCGTACAATTATATGTGGGTTACATAAACATTAGGGGTCCAACGATACACAAAATTCACGGTTCGGTTCGGTTCGATACTTTGGTGTCACGGTTCGATATTTTTTCGATACAAAAAAAAATGTTCATGCCTTTTTAATTTGTAACTTATTAAAATCATAAATATATATTTTAACTCAAAAGTACAGTTTTTAAATTTAATGTTGCTGAAACAACAAAGTAATTAAAAAAATAAATCTATCTGATGGAGAAATCCCTCATCTTTGGAAAAGAGAGTTTATTACAGAGAAATGGCTCTTTCCAAAATAAAAGCTATACTATACGCTTCTTCTGGGCTATATTCTCAGCAGCATATTAAACATATCAGGTCCCCATAAGGAGAATCATGTGCTAACGGCTGTCTAAATGACTCGGATAAAGTTTGTAGCATGCTGCTTGTTGTTTTTGTCTGCTTCCACTTGTCTTTGCACTAGGATGATGTCGGCGTAAATGTGCAGTCACATTCATTGTGTTCCCACTAGTGCTGTCAGCGTTAATCTGAAATGACGTTAACGCCACAACACGCAAGTCTCCGTTAACGAGCTACCGCGGATCGCCCCGTGCGTGGGGCTGGACGGCCAACACGTTAACGAGCTAACTGCGCTAACGCACTAGTTCCCTCCAATGTAATTGAGCATTACGTGGCACATCCAACATACTGTTTTACTTTTGTCCATGACGCGCTTACCTTCAGGGTCATACGTCACATGAAAACCAAAATAGTTCCAAACGCCACATCTGAATGAGGGTGGGGGAGGTTCAATTTGCCATGTTGCAAGGAGAGCTTAACTTCTGTCTTGCTAGCTTGCCCTGCGCTCAGTGAATCTGCGTTCGACTACTCCGCCTAGGCTGCACTGTCGAGCGCAGATCCACTGAGCGCTCAACACAGACAGCATCGTCAGAAGGAAAGTTGATAAAATAAATTAAAAATTTTGTATTGTTCGATACATATGCGTACCGAACCGAAAGCATTGTATCGAACGGTTCAATATCGATACGAGTATCGTTGCACCCCTAGTAAACATCTATGTTTGTTGGGAGCAGTTTTGATTGTACAGTCTGACAGCTGCAGGGAGGAAGGACCTGCAGAAACGCTCCTTCATGCATCTAGGATGCAACAGTCTGTCACTGATGGAGCTCTGCAGTTCAGCAACATTTACATGCATGGGGTGGGAGACTTTGTCCATCAGAGAAGTTATTTTGGCAAGAGTCCTTCTGTCTCCCACCACCTGCACTGGATCCAGGGTGCATCCCAGAGCTGTCCTTCCTGATAAGTTTATCCAACCTCTTCCTCTTAGCTGTCGATAAACTGCTGCTCCAACATACAACACGGTAAAAAATGATGGATTCCACCACAGAGTCATAGAATGTCTTTAGAAGCACTCCCTAGACTCCAAATGACCTCAGCCGCTTCAGTAGGTAGAGTCTGCTCTGACCCTCCCTGTAAAGAGCATTAGTGTTGTGGCTCCAGTCCAGTTTATTATTCAGGTGAACACCCCGGTACCTATAAGAGTCCATTATCTCAATGTCCACTCCCTGGATGTTCACCTGTGTCAGTGTGGTGGGTCTGTCTCCCCGGAAGTCCACCACTAACTCCTTGGTTTTCCCAGTGTTGATCAGCAGGTGGTTCTGCTGACACCAGTCCACAAGTCCAGAGTCCACTGTCTGTACTCTGAGGCTACGTCCACACTAATGCGTTTACTTTTGAAAACGCATGGTTTTCTCTCTGTTTTGGCCTCCTGTCTACACTGAGACTGTGTTTTCCCCGAAGGAAAACACATCATATTGAAAACGCTCTCAAAAACAAATACATTTAAAGACGGTGCTTTCACATCGCAGTGTGGACAGTGAAAACGGAGACTTTTGAAAATGATGACACATGTTAGTTTTATGATGCAGTCATGTGACCAATTAAACAAAGATAGCGGAGGGCATTATACAGCAGTTGTTTTGTTTGCTCTCAATTTTGACAGCCCTATTAAAGATTAATAATGGATTGGATTTATATAGCGCTTTTCAAGGCACCCAAAGCGCTTTACAATGCCACTATTCATTCACTCTCACATTCACACACTGGTGGAGGCAAGCTACGGTTGTAGCCACAGCTGCCCTGGGGCAGACTGACAGAAGCGAGGCTGCCATATCGCGCCATCGGCCCCTCTGGCCAACACCAGTAGGGTAAAGTGTCTTGCCCAAGGACACAACGACCAGGACAGAGAGCCCCGGGATCGAACCGGCGACCTTCCGGTTACAGATACGCTTCCCAACCCCCTGAGCCACGGTCGCCCATGTACAAAATATCAGTTTGTACATGCTTCAGATAGCTTTTCTTCAAATTCTTTAATTCTCACTCGCTTTTGCAACTTTGTAATTTTGTGTTACTCGTAGCAACAACTCCACCTCATTGTTAGTCCATTTAAAAAACCTGGTGCTTTTCCTCGACAGTTTGCCGTGACGTTTCAAAGAGCCGGAAAGTAAATAAAGGGCAGACAGAAATGAGGCAGGCCGAATCTTAGTGTTTCACGCACGTGCAATGCTTGAACGTAAGCGTTTTCGGCCGTTTCAATGTGGACGCACATCTCTGTGAAAACGACTGAAAGTGTGGACGCAGAGCGTTTTCAGACCTTTTCACCTTTTCAAATCTATTCAGGATGTGTGGACGTAGCCTGAGTCATCCTCACCTGTGATGAGGCCGACTATGGCAGAGTCGTCAGACAACTTCTGTAGGTGGCAGCGTGGGGAGTTGATGTAGAAGTCTGCAGTGTAGAGGGTGAAGAGGAATGGTGCCAGCATAGTTCCCTGTGGGGCCCCCGTACTGCAGACCAGCATATCAGAGACACAGCCCTGTGCCCTCACATATCGTGGGCGTCCTGTGAGGTAGTCCAGTATCCACTGGGACACGTGGTGGTCCACTCCTGATAGCTCCAGCTTGTCCCTCAGAAGTCGTGGCTGAATGGTGTTAAAAGCACTGGAGAAATCAAAGAACAGGGTAGCTGGGGACCAGGAGAAGATGAGCAGTGACTGGCTGTCATTGTTGACCAGCCAAGCTAAAAGCATTGTGGTTCATGGTTAAAAAAACTGCTGATGGTTTGACACCATCTGATGACATCTTCTTATGGTTGTTAGTCATAACCATTGACTACAATTGGTAGTAACGCTAAGACGGAGACTTATAAAATTTACAGAAGTTAGGATGGTGGAGCCATTTGAGCCATTTCTAAACAACTGCAGATTCCAAGGCTTACTTCCACAGTCCAAAAAAGAGCATTGGCCAAGCATGTGTGAACATGAGTGTTAATGTTTATCTGTCTCTATGTGTTAACCCTGTGACAGACTGGCAGTCTGTCCAGGTTGTACTCTGCCTTTTGCCCCATGACAGCTGATGATAGATAGTACAGTACTATTGAAAATTGAATACTGAGCTCTAGGTTATATCTAACCTTCTCATTATGTTGGCTATGATACATCACTTCTGGAGCAGTGGCGAGAGCATAATCTCGGGTAATCAAAACGGGAAATAACATTTTACCACATTTTAAAGTGGTGTAGATTTGCTTCCATCTATCCCCTATAAAGAATGTGGATTCTAGCAGTCTCTAATCAGGATAGAACTGGTAATAAACGACTAAGATTTTTTTTTTAAAAGTTTATTTACCTTTTCCCTTAGCAATGTGGCGAGCATCAGAAATCGCCAATGGTGTCGCCCAGTTCTTCACCTATCAGCCAACACAGAAAAGCCCATGGGGGAAACTCCAGCCAATGTGTCCAGCACCTCAGCCTCCCACCTGTCCCACCACGACGTGACCTTATCAACAAAGGTGCCATTCGCTCCCCATCTGCCAGTCCCATCTGCTCCCCCAAGGTCAGTCACAGTTCAGCACACTGCCACTATGAAACCCCTCATATGTTCACCTGGCACACAAGTGTTTAAGTTTATTTACACAGTTTCGACAATGTTTACTGACCAGCAGAGAATTTACATGACAATCCACAAATTACTCCAAGTGCCCCAAATGCTGCTAATTAAATCCACTTGATTCACTCACTGATCATGATTATCAACTGTTACCATCTCTATAAAAGTAGCAGTCTTGAGTATTAAGGTACGTGTTATCACAATGCTATGGAGACCCAGAGTTTACTGACAGTACTATTTGAAAAAAAAAACCAAACTGAACAAATATGGCTTATTTGGAAGGTTGCTCTCTAAAAAGAACATGTTTGCATAGCTTAGGTTTTTTTTTTTAAAAGTTCATCTGAACAAGCCAGAAGATTTCTGGAGCAGTATCCTTTGGACAGCAAAAACCAAAGTGGAGATGTTTTGCCATAATCTACAGTGCTATGTCTGATCAAAAGCAGACACTGAATATTGGCAAACACACGTCATTCCAGCTGTCAAGCACCGTAGCTTGAGTCAGTCATATGAAAAGGAATATTTTTGTAATCTATGAGGAGTTCAGGGCTGGATGTAATTGTAATTATAATGGTCTGTATAATTATTTAATAGTCTTTGCCACATTGTTGCTGCTGCTATCTCTCCTTGGTTATCGTTTGAAAAAATGACACTTTAATATCTATATTATAATATATATATTTAATATCTGGACAACAAAGATTTAAGAAACACTTCATTTATACAGTGAAATACAGTGGGGCAAAAAAAGTATTTAGTCAGCCACCGATTGTGCAAGTTCCCCCACTTAAAATGATGACAGAGGTCAGTAATTTGCACCAGAGGTACACTTCAACTGTGAGAGACAGAATGTGAAAAAAAAATCCATGAATTCACATGGTAGGATTTGTAAAGAATTTATTCGTAAATTAGGGTGGAAAATAAGTATTTGGTCACCTCAAACAAGGAAAATCTCTGGCTCTCACAGACCTGTAACGTCTTCTGTAAGAAGCTTTTCTGTCCCCCACTCGTTACCTGTATGAATGGCACCTGTTTGAACTCATCATCTGTATAAAAGACACCTGTCCACAGCCTCAAACAGTCAGACTCCAAACTCCGCCATGGCCAAGACCAAAGAGCTTTCGAAGGACACCAGGAAAAGTATTGTAGACCTGCACCAGACTGGGAAGAGTGAATCTACAATAGGCAAGCAGCTTGGTGTGAAAAAATCAACTGTGGGAGCAATCATCAGAAAATGGAAGACATACAAGACCACTGATAATCTCCCTCGATCTGGGGCTCCACGCAAGATCTCATCCCGTGGGGTCAAAATGATCATGAGAACGGTGAGCAAAGATCCCAGAACCACACGGGGGGACCTGGTGAATGACCTGCAGAGAGCTGGGACCAAAGTAACAAAGGTCACCATCAGTAACACACTACAACGGCAGTGAATCAAATCCCGCAGTGCCAGACGTGTTCCGCTGCTGAAGCCAGTGCATGTCCAGGCCCGTCTGAAGTTTGCCAGAGAGCACATGGATGATACAGCAGAGGATTGGGAGAATGTCATGTGGTCAGATGAAACCAAAGTAGAACTTTTTGATATAAACTCAACTCGTCGTGTTTGGAGGAAGAAGAATACTGAGTTGCATCCCAAGAACACCATACCTACTGTGAAGCATGGGGGTGGAAACATCATGCTATGGGGCTGTTTTTCTGCCAAGGGGACAGGACGACTGATCCGTGTTAAGGACAGAATGAATGGGGCCATGTATCGTGAGATTTTGAGCCAAAACCTCCTTCCATCAGTGAGAACTTTGAAGATGAAACGAGGCTGGGTCTTCCAACATGACAATGATCCAAAACACACCGCCCGGGCAACAAAGGAGTGGCTCCGTAAGAAGCATTTGAAAGTCCTGGAGTGGCCTAGCCAGTCTCCAGACCTCAACCCCATAGAAAATCTGTGGCGGGAGTTGAAAGTCCGTGTTGCTCGGCGACAGCCCCAAAACATCACTGCTCTCGAGAAGATCTGCATGGAGGAATGGGCCAAAATACCAGCTACTGTGTGTGCAAACCTGGTAAAGACCTATAGTAAACGTTTGACCTCTGTTATTGCCAACAAAGGTTATGTTACAAAGTATTGAGTTGTATTTTTGTTATTGACCAAATACTTATTTTCCACCCTGATTTACGAATAAATTCTTTACAAATCCTACCATGTGGATTCATGGATTTTTTTTTTCACATTCTGTCTCTCACAGTTGAAGTGTACCTCTGGTGCAAATTACTGACTTCTGTCATCACTTTAGGTGGGGGAACTTGCACAATCGGTGGCTGACTAAATACTTTTTTTGCCCCACTGTATGATGAAACCTTTGGACTATGTCTTCCTTACAACCCTCACATAATTAATGATAAATTTAAAACAAAAATTCACAAATTATTAGCATATTCAGAACATTTTATTAAATATTAGAGACAAATTGCTGTGTACATCTCGTTACTATCCAAATAACCTACAGTTACCGTATTTACATGGGTAAAAAATGTTTCTCAAGACTCGAGCCCCAAACCTCGAGTCTAAGTCTCAAGTCTGAAGGCTTTGGTTTTTGCAACTTAACTGTGACTCGAGTCTAAGTCGCGAGTGCAAGTAGCCATCTCTGGTTTGACACCCCTGTCTTGTGATTTGTTCAGATTCAGTTTTGCAATCCTAAACCAGGGCTCGCAAAATTTCAAAATCCCTGGTAGCCCTTCGGGCAGGGACTCTTCAGTTTTTGGTAGCCCAAAATAAATTTAAGTAGCCCGAATAAAAACGAGAGCAATTTTTTGATTGATGATTTGTTTCCTGTTTTGTTTCCGTTACAATATTATACTTTAATGTATAATATTGTAACGGAAACAAAACATTAATCAAAAAATTGTTGAAACACAAATTACAACATTGTATAAAAATTGCAATCATCAACTCAAATACTTGGTTCTAATTGAACAGAAATTTCTATGAACTTGTAAGAACTGTGTAGGACATGAATCAGTCTGTGTCAGATCCTGAATTTGAAATTTCCACTGAAGTCACGGGTAAGAGGCAAGTGGAACCAAGATCGAGGCCATTTGCTTTTTGAAGTTTGCAAAGACTACTAAATTTTGCCAGTGGTAGTTCACTCTTTCCAACATAGTACGGTGTTCTAAACAGATTTTTCAGGTTTATTTTTAGTATGTTATTTGGAATCGGTGTTTGTTCTGGGAAAGATATTGCAGACTGAGCAATAATGCATTTCTTGCATTTTTCATGGGTTCTATTGGGGGCCTTTCTTAAAATTACTGGTCCCAGTAACAAAGGCGCTTGTCGACTCAGAAATCAAGGGAAAACCGACAACATACCCGGTAGAACATTATGTTATTTACACGGGTGCACATAAGTGGTCCACATGTGCGCATTCGCTGTCAAAATAAAAGACGCGCACCAGATAAGAAGTTGCAACGCGCGTTTGCGTCCATATAATTAGTGCGCATGCGCCAACCAGCGTGCAGCCTGTTACAGTCGCTCCTGCTTTTTCTCTTAGTTTAGCTCTTTTTTTCTTGCGTATTCTTTTTTTTCTGACTTGTATTTTCATCCGTTTATTATCTTTTACTCAATCATGTGGATTGAGAGAGTTTTTGTTCTTCTGGTGGCCGTGGAACTGTTACTTTTATCAAGGAACGGGACCGCGGCACATCTCCTACACTCACGGACTGTTTACTCCAGAGATCAGCTGATCGCCCTGATGCCGGCCGGCTCGCTGGCCAGGCCCGCAGAAGTACCAGCTGAAATTTGGAGTAAACACATCGATGCAGAGGTCAAGGACAGAAGAGAAGAAAGAAGGAGATGGTGAGACAGCGGAGGCTCGAAACGAGGAGGAGGTATAAACCGTGTCTGCCGTCTATCGTAATGGGAACTGTCCGATCGTTATCGAATAAAATCGACGAGCTCTCAGCACTGGTACGGAGTCAGAGGGAATACCGAGAGTGTAGCCTGATTTGTTTCACCGAATCATGGATGCACCAGGACATTCCCGATGAGAATGCTTCCGTGGAAGGCTTCCACACTGTTCGCGCGGACAGGGACAGCATCGCTAGCGGTAAGCGGAAAGGAGGTGGGCTTGCTGTTTTAGTTAACAACCGGTGGTGTAACCCTGCCAACATAACAATCAAAGAAAGGATTTGTTGCCCGGACATTGAACTGTGTGCTGTTGGACTCAGGCTGTATTATTTACCCAGGGAATTCTCTCACGTCATCTTGGTGGCTGTTTATGTTCCTCCCTCTGCTAACCCCACAGCTGCATGTGACACTATCCACTCTGCCATAGCCCGGTTACAGACTCAGCACCCGAGTGCCTTTATTGTGATCTCGGGTGACTTCAACCATGTATCACTGGACAATACACTAACAACATTCAGACAATATGTGGACTGTCCCACCAGGGGAGAAAAAATTCTAGACCTACTGTATGCTAATGTCAAAAATGCATACAGCTCCTCCTCCCTCCCCCCACTTGGTAGGTCAGATCATAACCCGATTCACCTCATCCCCCGCTATGTGCCAATTGTGAGGAGGGAACCTGTGACCATGAGGACTGTTAGGAGGTGGTCAGAGGAGGCCTTAGCGGAACTACAGGGCTGTTTCGAGGTGACCAACTGGGAAACACTCTGCGAGCCTCACGCCGAGGACATCAATGGGCTTCCTGAGTGTATCACAGACTACATAACTTTCTGCACCGACTCCATTGTTCCAGCTCAGACTGTTCTTCATAACCCCTAACCCTTCTCATCCCAGAAGAACCCAACTGTGAGATTCCAGACACCCCTCCCCCACCCATCACCTTCACTCAAGAGATGCAAATGAGGAGACTTCACTCAGGCAAGTCTGCTGGACCAGACGGAGTGAGTCCCCTCGTCCTCAAGACCTGTGCCCCCCAGCTGTGTGGAGTCTTTCATAAACTGTTTATGCTGAGTCTGAGTCTGCAGAGGGTCCCAGTGATGTGGAAGACATCATGCCTCGTCCCTGTACCAAAGACACCACGTCCCAGTGGCCCCCAGGATTACAGGCCCGTGGCACTGACCTCTCACATCATGAAGACCCTGGAAAGGCTCATCCTGGACCAGCTGCGACCCATAGTAAGACCACATCTGCATCCCCTTCAGTTCGCTTATCAGCCTCGTCTCGGAACTGAGGACGCCATCATCTACCTGCTCAATCGTGTCTACACCCATCTGGACCAGCCGGCGAGCACTGTGAGGGTCATGTTTTTTGACTTTTCTAGTGCTTTCAATACCATCAGGCCGACCCTCCTGGGTGATAAGTTAGCAGCGATGCAGGTGGATGCTTCTCTGGTGTCCTGGATTGTTGATTACCTGACAGGAAGACCACAATATGTACGTCTCCCACAGTGTGTGTCTGACAAGGTAATCAGCAACACAGGGGCACCACAGGGGACTGTCCTCTCCCCCTTCCTCTTCACCCTCTACACCACAGACTTCAGCCACTGCACAGAGACCTGCCATCTTCAGAAGTTTTCTGATGACTCTGCGGTGGTTGGATGCATCAGCAGGGATGATGAGACAGAGTACCGGGCTGTGGTCGACTCCTTTGTCACGTGGTGTGAGCAGAATCATCTGCAGCTCAACGTGGCAAAGACCAAGGAACTGATCGTGGACTTCAGGAAGACCAGGAAACACTTGACCCCTGTTTCAATCCAGGGGGTCAGTGTTGACATTGTGGAGGACTATAAATACCTTGGAGTACACATTGACAATAAACTGGACTGGGCTAAAAACACCACAACACTTTACAGGAAGGGCCAGAGTCGTCTCTATTTTTTGAGGCGACTGAGGTCTTTCAACATCTGCCAGAAAATGCTCAGGATTTTCTATGAGTCTGTTGTGGCCAGTGCGATCCTCTATGCTGTTGCATGCTGGGGAGCAGGCTGAGGGTAGCAGATGCCAACAGACTTAATAAACTAATCCGTAAGGCCAGTAATGTTGTGGGGATGGAGCTGGACTCCCTCAAGGTGGTGTCGGAGAGGCGGATGCTGTCCAAGATAAAGACAATGTTGGATAACACCTCCCACCCACTCCATGACATGCTGGTCAGTCACAGGAGCACGTTCAGTGAGAGACTGAGATTACCGAAAAGCACCACTGAAACGACACAGGAAATCTTTCCTGCCTGTGGCCATCTCCCTGTACAACGCATGCACTTAACACACTGGTTACTGCTACAACTACACATGTTTCTTTTCCAGCTATTTATTAAGGAGTGACTTATGTATATGTATATATATGTATATATTGTACTATTCTTAGTTAGCGTATTGTCTGTCTTGTTAATGTTGGTTTATGTTGGTTTATAATAGAGCACTGTAACAAAAAATAATTTCCCCCAGGGATCAATAAAGTATTCTGATTCTGATTCTGATATAAAAAGGCACTGTTTTTGTCCGCTAGAGTGGGATTTTCACGGCACATTCTGCACTAAATCTCTGTGCATTCATCATTTGTTTGAAGCCAGCTCACCTCCTGCAACCACTTTTCCGAGAATACGTGCTTCTTTTGTGGTTCGGACTCCTTCTGACATTTCTTTGGAGGTGGAGGAACACCAAAGTAATTGCGTAAAGGAGCTTGCTTCTTCGACATCTTTAAGAGTTCTAAATAAATGTCTGTTCTCCTCCAGAAAATCTTATGTACGCAAACACGCGTTGCAACTTCTTATCTTGTGCGCGTTTTTTATTTTGACAGTGAATGCGCACCTGCGGACCACTTATGTGCACCCCTGGTTATTTAGCTTGTCATATTGCAGCCACAGAAATTCTTTTGTCCATGAAACCATAAAGCTGCACTTTCTTTTTGCCTTATAGTCTGATTTGTCATAACTTTTCCGTTTTGTGGTAAGCTTTTCTTTGGCTGTCACTTCTTCACCCTGACCTGTCTTATTTGGCTCAGCAGAACTAAAATATATATCCTGCTGCTTTTACACACGCACTCACATAACGCTCAGCGATTCTCTGCGTGATCAACCTCTCACATGTTTAAGCTTGCTGCGGGAGATTTCACTTGTCATGTTTGCATAGTAAGCTAACGATTAATAAGACGATATCAGAGGAATTGGTGCGCAAATTATCGTCACCAATCAGTGCTATCGCTCTCTATACACAGTTCGCACGATTGCAAAGTGAAAGCAAAAAACAAGCGCAAATTCAAACGCGATTTCAATATGTCACATATTGACAGTGGCTCACCGATGCCAATGACATAATTACCCAGCTACATTTCCGAAAGAATGCAAAAGCATTGACATATATTTTTCCTTCCTACGATAGCCCGACGGGCAGGGCAGAGATAGATTTTGGTAGCCCGACTGGAAAAATCGCTAGCCGTTGGGCTAGCGATTTTGCGAGCCCTGCTAAACCATGTTCTTTTAAGTAGAAAAATGCTTTTTTTCTGGCAACCCTTTTAATCCAAGGCACAGTCATACTTGTTCAGTCTTTTGCAAACTGAACTTTAACATTTAACTAATAATAACAGAGTCCTGTAGAGTCTGAGATTTGGCTCTTGGGTTTTCTGTATTTTCTCTGAGCATTTTACAGAGGTAAATTTATGGAGATTTTTACTCCTGGGAAGATTATGGCATTGTGTTAGCACACACCTGAAAGTGTGAATAGTTATCTGTCTCTCTGTGTTGGCCCTGCGATCTGTTCAGAGTGTACCCTTCCTGTTGCCCTATGGTAGCTGGGAGAGGCTCCAGTTTCCCCATGAAGAGAATGGATGGACGACCAGATTAATTAAAAGAATTTAAAAAAATGTAAATCCAGGTATCAAATTAGTTGTCTCATTTAATTGAACAACTTTATCTTTCTACCCCTTTAGTCTTCACCAGGCATATCTAGGAAGCAAGACAAGCCTCTTCCAGCCCCACCTCCTCCACAGAGGGACCCACCACCACCTCCTCCTCCCGAGCGTCCTCCTCCTGTCCCCCCTGAATCACACCACTCTTCGCTCCCCAGTTCCTCGTACATGTCCTCTTCTTCTACAGGCATGCTGTCAGAATTCCAAATTTCCTCTGAGACTTGGTGCTCCAAAGACAGCCATTTGACAGATGCACACAAGACTGGAGGGGAACACCAACTCCAGCTGGGACCCACTGTGCCTTGTCACTTGCACCGAAGACCACTCAGTTGTCCATCTGTGGAATTTGTGAGGTTACATCAAAGGTTGGACGGGGCAGGAAATTCAGAGAGCTCCAAGGTAAAGATTACGTGTCTTTTAAATATTTAAAATGATAAGCCAGTACTGGACTGTATTTTTTTGAATTTACTAAGTAAAAGAAAGGATAAACTCTCACAATTCTGGGAGGAAGAATCCTAACTGTGACTTTGTTTAGTCTCTTCATTCTGCCCCGTGAGGTTCGATGTGTCCAGAACTGTGGGATGGGTTTGTCATGGTTCTTTGACCCAATGTTTTGTTTGTGTGGACTTTTGAAGCTTGTTTATTATCACTGTTGTATTCTTAAAGACTGATTTATTTTTCTTAGTTTAGTTTCCATGTGCTTATGAGTTTCTGATTATTGTTTTACCTCAGGGATTCATGTTAGTTTGGATTTTTTAGTTTTCTTTAGCATTTCCCCTTTTGTCTTACCCTCTGTCCTTGTTTATTACCCTTCAGTAGGGCTGCCACAAACGATTATTTTGATAGTCAACTAGTCACCGATTATTTTTGCGATTAGTCGACTAATCAGATCATGCATCCATTAGACGTACAGCTTATTGCACCAGCATGCATCTGCTCTTATATAACTATCATTAGCTTACAGCTTTAAGTGTTTAAGGTATGTGCTAACTAAAAATAAAGACAAGATGATAGTTTATTAAATTTTAATGAAATTTGCAGATTGTTTCGGTGAAGTTTAATAAACTCCTTGCTATCTAAAATATAACAGGACACCGGAGTATATTCTCCAGCATCTCACACTTCTGATAATCAGTTGTCTGCTTGACGTTTATTCAGCTGTGTAAAAACTATAACTTTAATCTCAGCCAAACCGATTTACTCAGGAACAAATAAAATACAAAAAAAAAAAAAAAAGCCAAACAATAACATTTTTAAGTTATCTAAGTGACCTATATATGTTTAACCTGAGTAGCGAAAGTCCACGGTGGGTTTGAAAACGATTTGCAGGGAGTCCGGTGTTCTCACGGGCTCTAGTGAGCCTTGCTCCCGGCTAGCTATCGAGCTAGTGGGTAACAGACATCTCCGAAAACGTCGGGGCACTTTTGAAAATATGTGGTGTCTTGATAAACTGAGCAGATATTTGAGGTTTACACAGTTACATTCTCGCTACAGACTGGCGACCTGTCCAGCGTGTACCCCGCCTCTCGCCCTATGACAGCTGGGATAGGCTCCAGCCCCCCCCCCCCCCCCCCCCCCCCCCCGCGACCCTGAAAAGGAGAAGCGGAAACAAATGGATGGATGGATGGATGGGTTTATTTTGTGACCCAGAAAGAATAATAAGAGTTATATTAAAACTAACTAGCTGCCGCCATTGTTGGAAACTGAGCTGGGCTGCGCTATGAATTCTGGGACACAGCTTCTTCTTCGGGTTTTAACGGCAGCTGGCATCCTTGTACATACACTGCTGCCATCTTCTGTTTCAGTCCGTTATTACACTCTTAAATTCTACTACTTATTCCTGCGTCTTTTGTGATCTTACAAAGCTTCAAACGACGCGTCGACTATTAAATCGTAATCGTGACTAGTCGACTAACCGTGGCAGCCCTACCCTTCAGTGTCTCTTTCTCTCTCTATCTACATCTGTGTCACTTCATCTCTCTCTCATCCCAGTCAGACCTCGGTGTTCTGTCTCCCTTCCCATGTTCTTCTCTGTATTTTATCCTTTGCCTCCCCAGTTTGTTATGTGTTTCCATGTTTGTTAACCCTCAGGTTTCTTCAGGTTCCATGGGCTCTGTTGCTAGCATGTCACGGTTTAGTTTCTCTGTTTTAGTTCCCCATTCCGTTTTGTTTTTTTATTTTTGTACCATTCAACAATCAGCCTTAATAAACGGCTCACCTCCAGTTAACTCCTTCCTGCCTCCCAGTGTTTGCATTTAGGTCCTCACTTCAAGCTTCCCTGAGTCTGTACACCTTGAGACCTTAATAGGATTACATGGCTCTGTAGCGTGCCGCTGTGTTAAACTATGTAAATGTGAGCATGTCACTGAATTTGCAGCTAAAAAAAGAACTTCAATATATGTGTATTTTGGAGTGGTGTATAATAAAAAGTCTGACCATAATATGGTAATGCCATATTAATTTCAAGGCTTTCATAACATGTTTTAGATCAAAAGGTAAATCATATAAAATACTTATTATTAAATTACATTAATATTTAAAAATACAAATATAAAAGGTTTATTTCACAAGCCAATAAAAATTTACATGGGCCATTCCACTGACCTGAGGGTTGTAAGGTTGGACACTGATTTATTATTAATACTACCACGTCATAATGTCTGTTTTCGGCAGCACAACACTTGCCTCCTCATGTCAGAAAGCCTTCCAAGAAGAAAGTTTTTTTTTATGCCTTAGTTTAGATTGTATGTATATTATTTTATTTGACTTTGACTGTACTTTAGATTATTTATATATTTTTGCATTTAAAAATGTTTTCTTTAAAAGCTTAAATTTCAATATGGCACGTACAAACAATCACAGCATTTAGTTGTTGTTTTTTGACAGATATTGTATGCAGCTAAACTTTAAAACATTGCAGTTTCTAAAATGGAAACCAATGGGTTAGGGTTAGGTTTCATTCTAAAAGACCAGTGTTTTTTCTCGTTTTAATATTTATTATTACTTGTTAACAAGACAAAAGTACTTCTTGCAAAATTACTTGGTTAATCAATGGAATAATTGATAGATTATACTAAAATAATAGGTCGCTGCAGCCCTAGGTTACTCTAACATTTGGTTAAATCTTTTCTTGAGGACTATAATGGTAAATCTAAATATTTTTGGAGATTCTCTAACATTTCTCTTAGACCCAGTGTCAGATCAAAATTTTGACCATTACAAAAATAAATGTTATCTTAACAGCCTCCATTGGACGTTCTATCTCACTTAACTAAGATGGGGAATACTCTAAGATTGCTCGAAAGTTTGTAATAAGCACAAGCTTAACAAGCATCATGATCACTGATCAGTTTACTTTTTATTAAACACAAACTTTTCCTGGACTGCCGTTGGTGGATTCATGGATGTAGTCACTAGTCATTGGGCTCCTTCCTTCCGCTTAGTGTATAGCTTCAGGTTGCTGGACCCTCCATGCATGGTCAGTAGTTTTCTTGTCTTGATGTCAGTGGCTTCTATCTCCTCCTTTGGCCAGCTTATTATCTCAGAAAGGTATCTGACAATTGGCAGGGCATAGGTGTTGATTCCTTAGATGTTGTTCTTCCCATTCAGCTGACTCCTCGGGACTTGCCTTACTCTCTGCAGGTACTTGGTGGGTGCAGCTTTCCAAACAGCCTGTGGGAACACCTCTCAGCTGTTGTTTTGGCCCTCTGGTGTTTCTACCTCTTCCTTTCTATGCCCCTTTCATGTTTAAAACTGTGTGCCCATTCATCTTAGCTTCCCTTCTGGGGATCCTTGGGGATCAGGACTATCCGGCCTTCAGTTAGCCATTCCATTCCATTGGTAGCTGGTTCATTTGTACTGCCAAGTGGAATGTAGTTAGCCAGTAGGCATGAATCATGTTAGGGCCTGGTGCTGTCCAACTCTTCCTGCTTGAGTCTCTGGATGTCTGTCACTTTGACGTCACTGGATCCTGATCAAAACCGTATTTGTTTCAATTTTGAAAATAAAGTTAATTAACTATTAGGAACTATTGTTTCCTGTGTAAAAGTGGAAATGCTGACAACTGACATTCGACTTTTGTAATGCTGAAGAAATCAATAGATTAATGGGACAGCAGAGGCTTCTGAACATGTCTTTGAATTCTCTGGTTTTAAAGATTTCTTCTGTCCTAGGGGGCACTGCTTTTACATTATTGCAAGTAATAATAATAATAATTCTCAAAAAGTAATTCATCTTTCTCAGAACACTTTTTCAGTGACTGTAGGAAACATTATTTGAAAAAACAGTTTTTACCCCATAGCAATAAAATGCTGATGGGGTAAGCAACGCATGATTTTGATATTTATGCTACAGGTGAATCTACTAAAAATCTATGAGGATTTTGAATCAGGGTCTATTTTGGGAATGATATAACTCAAGAAGGAAGTCCCCTTGGATTTTCAAATTTATACCATAAATGTATCTACTTGCAATGACAGCTGCCAATATTTTTACAAAAGGTTTTTTTTTTCATCATTAAGGATGGGTTCTTCTACATGAAAGATATTTTGATTTATTTCTGATTGCCACATCACAGATACCACATCCATTTTCTCTTTTGTGTGTCTGTGCAGCCCTTCTGTAATGGCGAGCAAGTCAGTGATGAGTACGACATCGTTCCCTCACGGCAGTTGCCAACTCAGTCCAAACTTTGTAGTAGCCACAAGTGAGTATCACATCTCACACACACACACACACACACACACACACACACACACACACACACACACACACATAAATATTTATCTAGCTGGATATGAACAAATATTCCCAGAAAATATCCTGGAAATTTCTGGTTAATCTGCATTTTTAAGTCAGTTTTGATGCTGCTCTAAAACTGTAGATTAACCAGCCTTTGACAAGGCTGTGTCTCAGATTTTGAGTCAAGATTGTGTGCTTTTAAAAAGCTGTATCTGAGAAACTACATGACTTGTGTTTTACCTTATTTTCAGCAAGTGAGCTTTACATGTATGGATTTGAAGTAGATAAAGTGCTTAAAGTGTAAAACACTGTATACATGGACAAATGGGACAACTGTAAAATGCCTTGAGTGGTCAGTAAGATTAAGAGTGCTCTAATACATGTATAAACAAAATCTCTCTACTCGCCATGTGGGCTGTTTTTATTCTTTAACCACTTAAGCCCCACGCCCCCGGTACCGGGGGCAAAAAGGAGATCACGTCAGTGTTGCCAACTTAACGACTTTGTCGCTGTATTTAGCGAGTTTTCAGACCCCCTTAGCGACTTTTTTTCTAAAAAGCAACCAGCGACAAATCTGGCGACTTTTTCTGGTGTTATTGGAGACTTATTTATGACGACTTTTTGACGTGAAAGTGCGTATCGCTCCTACTCTCAACAAGCAGCGTGTGCTGCCGTGGGCACCTCGCCCGTGCCAAAGCGCTCACGGGTGGAGGATAGTCCTCCCCCAGCTGCTATCAGGACAGGAGACGTCCACGCCTATGAGTCCAAACTGCAAATGAATCGCGCATGAGCGAAGCCACTGCTCCCGCACTGACTGTAACGCAGTGGAATTGAACTCAGGACCTTCTTGCTGTGCGGCAACAGTGCTAACCACCGTGCCACCGTGCTGCCTCGTTATAGTACTGAGTTAATAATTCAGACAGTTCTTTACTCACAAGTTTATAAAATTCAGAAGGGAGTCCATCCAAACCAGTTGATTAATTACTGATTCCACTTCCTCTCTTTTAATTTCCCCAACCGAGGTCTCATAAGTGACAGAATTTAATAGTTCAACTTCACTTAGAAGATTGTTAACAGTGTCACTATGGGTGAAATATCTCCGAACAATAGTCCCTAATAACTTCTAACTTCTAATCTTTTCCCTTCTTCTTTGAAAACTGACTTTCCATGTTTGTCCTTAATTGAGACAATGAAATCATTTCCACATTTCTTTTGATTATTTAAATGGTAAATGGTAAATGGCCTGTATTTATATATAGCGCTTTTACTAGTCCCTAAGAACCCCAAAGCGCTTTACATATCCAGTCATCCACCCATTCACACATACATTCACACACTGGTGATGGCAAGCTACATTGTAGCCACAGCCACCCTGGGGCGCACTGACAGATTAGAATCATATAATCGCTATTCCCATGAAATTCAGTACATTTCAACATATTAAATAAAACTTCTCTGTTGACTCGATCAATGCTCTCCTTAAGAGACATCCTTTGATTTTCTTCCTCTTCTTGTTTCTCCTTCTTATTTCTTAAATATATATATATATATCTACTTACATCTTCATTGTATTTCATATTCTTAGCATGATTTAATTATCTCGCAAAGTTCTGAGAAAGAGGCAGTAAAAATCTGAAGATGTAATATTTTCTTAATTTCAGATTTAACTTCGGGCACAAGCAAACCCGTCTGGTAACAAAGATGTATTCAGTTTCCAATAGTTCAAAAATTTGTGGGAGCAACAGGATATTGTTGCCATAACCACCATGTGATCAGAAAAGTCTGGGGGTTTTTTTGTTTTTGTTTTTGTTTTTTGGGTTTTTTTTGTTGTCCCGTTTGGATCTTTAGCCATCAGAATTGTTGTCTTAAGGCCACGAAAGATGCCAAGCGGATTTATTTTACCAAGTGGATCATCATGGCCTTGCCATATTGGTCCATTTGATTGACCTTTATTATAATTATGTATTTATTTTATTTTCGGTTGCTACAAACGGGACAGACATGACTGGGGATAGGACAGGGAGAAAGAATGAAAGAAAGAGAGGGAGAGAAAGAAAAACAGAGGGGAGAAGAGACGGTGAGAAAGGGGGGAAGAAAGAAAGAAAAACAAACAAAACACCTGGATCACCTGTATGGAGAAAAAAAACAAGAGAAAGCAAAAAAAAAAAAAGAGCAACATAATAAATACAGCACTATCACAATAAACTAGCTAGCAGTAGATAACAGTAGATACTAAATATTAAACGCTATTGTGCAGCACGCAAGATACACAGCGCACAATGTGCTTTGAGGCAGCAGCCAAGAAAGGTGTAGTCTGCGTCTGTGAACACCCGTGTCTACACCTGTGTGCACACCTGTGTGGATCAGCATGCTTGTATTCCAAAGGTTTCTCCATGTAACGATCTGTTAGGGAGTGTGGCGAGCCACAGCCCCATCCCCCAGGGTATGAAGCAGGTATGGAGGAGATCCAGGCCCCAGACATCCAGAGGTCCCAGAGTACAAGGACCCGAGGAGGACCACCAAAAAGGGGGGGAACCGTGCCACCCTCATGGGAAGAGCTGAGTAGAGCCCCAAACGAGAGGTCACCCAGCAGCTACGGAGCAGAGGCCAGAGGAGGTTCCAGCAGTGGCGTGCCCGCGGGCTCTGCCGGCAGCCAGCTGTGTCAGAGAGGACCGAGCTTCAGGTCCAGAGGCCAGAGGCCTGAAGGCATCCCCCCCCCCGGAAGGGGCCCAGCCGAGCCACAGGTGCCAGGCTCCGCCAATCGGCCACCAGGAGTGAGCCGGTACATACATGAGCGCTCAGCCCCAGTCGACAAGAACCACCAACACACCAACGTCTGAGGGCATCAGCCAGCGGCAGGGAGTGTGGTGAGGGGAGATAGGCCTCCGTACTTAGGAGGGCCTGAGATGTACCCAGAGAGGTTGAGTCTAACACCCAACCTGACATATAGACACAGACGAACAGGCGCACGCGGACACAAACGTGCATTCCCACCCCCATATACACAACCAAATACTTGGCACTCACCCAACGTGTAGACAGACACAAATAGACACTGCAGAGACAGTCACACTCCCCAAACATACTCTATATCCCAGGTCCAGGTACCCCCGCCCCCGGAGGGGCAAGCCACACCTAGACCCAGGAGATGTTACCCTTCTCTCTGTGGTGGAGGCAAGCGGACCACCTGCTTATCTGCAGTAGCAGGGAGGCCCCCGCATCCCAGACCCCAGTCTGACGGCCAGCACCTCCTCCCAGCCCCCCAGCCCTGACGGCTAACAGAACCAGGGTGAGTGAAGACCCCAAACCTCCCTACCCCCGCTCATATGTAGTGTTGCTGTGTGCTGTTCTAAAGTGCATTTAAAACATCAGAGAGCAGCACGGCTCCTCCCGAAAACCCTTAGTGTCTATATGCATTTAAAATTGAGGGTAGGGCACGGTGGTTAGCACTGTTGCCGCACAGCAAGAAGGTCCTGAGTTCAATTCCACCATCAGGCCGGGGTCTTTCTGTGTGGAGTTTGCATGTTCTCCCCGTGTCTGCGTGGGTTCCCTCCGGGTACTCCGGCTTCCTCCCACCGTCCAAAGACATGCAGTTTGTGGGGATAGGTTAATTGGATAAATCCAAATTGCCACTAGGTGTAAATGTGCGAGTGAATGTGAGTATGAATGGTTGTCTGTCCTTGTGTGTTAGCCCTGCGACAGACTGGCGACCTGTCCAGGGTGTACCCTGCCTCTCGCCCTATGACAGCTGGGATTGGCTCCAGCACCCCCTGCGACCCTGAAAAGGATAAGCGGTAGCGAATGGATGGATGGATGGATGGATGGATGGTAGGGCACCAGCGCCAGAGGTGGTTTGGAATACACCGACCATCCTCTGGATGCTGTAAAACGTGCCCACCCCCAAGGCCCTATATGTATGTGTTATGTGAGAGTGTGAGTAATGTGGATGTCTAGGTTGCAGAATAAAATTGAGGCACAGGCGGCCAGAAGGGGACAGAGGGGGAGTGCCTTCCCTGCACCCTGGTGACATACCTGCACCTCAAGCCCTTGGTGTGTGGGTGGGTGTGGTAGAGCGGGAATAGGGAGGCAGCTGAGGATGGGGAGGGAAGAAAGGGAGGGGCAAGTGGCCCCTCCCTGGGGCCAGCTCCCCCGCTGACCCCAGTAGGCACCCCCACACTCTGGAACCCACCAGGGCAAGAGGGCCCAGGCCCATCCGGACCAGGGCCCGCAGCAGCAGCACCGCCCAGCCCCACAGAGTCCGGGGCAGCCCACCCAACTCCACCCCAGAGAAAACTGCACCCACCCCATCATCCAATCATCTCCCAAACTACACAAGACAATAGACACCCAGGTTGAGTTCATTCTCTACCTCTCCTATATCTCTCCCCCACCTGCAGAGTGAGCTCCTGTAGAGAGACTACCTGCAAAGATATAACAACCTCCCCACCAGTTAGAGAGCCCCCAAGTTGGGCCGATGCACCAGAGGTCCCCTGCACTGGGGCTGAGCCCCCCTGCACCCACCCGCCCACAGCTCCGGTGACACAACAGCCAGGACCCAAGCCCCCAAGGCCCAGCCAGCACCCCAGACCGGGGGCAGAGCGCACCCAGACCCCCAAGCCTCCACGCCCATCCCGGACCCGCCCAGGGGCAGCCAGGCTACCAGGCCAGTAACCAACATCCGCCAGCACAGACCCTCCCCCATCTCCGCTGTACGCAGCCACAAGGAAAACACCATCCACCAGAGCCCCTAACCAGGTCATGGCCACATCCCCCGGGTTAGGCCCTCCAGGGAAAACGTCCCTAGGGACTCCCCAGACGCCCTAAGGCCGTCCTCAAAGGAGCTTGCAAAGAAAAGCGTCTGGACTTCTTTAAGTTGCTTGAAGACGTTTCACCTCTCATCCGAGAAGCTTCTTCAGTTCTAAGGTCAAATGGTGGAGACTCCCAGATATAAACCTAGTGGGAGTAACCCCCCACAGAGGGACAAAAGGACCCCCTGATGATCCTCTAATCGCCTGAGCCAAGGTGTGAAACTGGGTGTGGGTCCCAATCAGCCAGAGTTTCGGGTGTGTTCATTATGAAACCTGGCCCCACCTTATCATGTGAATTCCTGAGGTCAGATGGCCCAGGATGTGAGTGGGCGTTAAGGCGTCTGGGAAGGGATCTCAAAACTGGATTATAGATGGCAGAGAGTTGGTGTCGTAAACCCCCACCTCTGTTCAAAGATGGTCGCTCACAGTGGACATAGATGGCTTCTTTCACTCCTCTTTCAAACCATCTGTCCTCTCTGTCCAAAATGTCAACATTGGCATCCTCGAAAGAGTGTCCTTTATCCTTAAGATGCAGATGGACTGCTGAGTCTTGTGGCTCTTCTGTGTTGTGCTATGCGCTTGTGAAGTGGCTGTTTGGTCTCTCCAATGTAGAGGTCTGAGCATTCCTCGCTGCACTGTACAGCATACACCACATTGTTAAGTTTGTGTTTTGGCGTTTTGCCGTCCCCACCCCCATATCAACCACAATAGTGAAGGCAGGACCAAACCATGACCCCCCACCCCCACTAGGTGATGAAGCCGATCAAAGGAACCCAAAGAGATTGATCAAATGTGATGGCAGAGGCTGTATCAAGACTAATGTGATCTATTAGATGGTTTTTATATTGGTCAGAATTAAGATTATTTTTATTTTTCCAGTTAATGAGGACCATTTTCTTGGCAATGCATAGGGCCGTAAAAACAACTTTATTTCTGCAGTGACCTCATCCAAGTTGCCCAGCAAGCATACTAAAGGGGAGGCTGGAATGTTACGTTTCAGACACTTTGATAAGTTTTCACATATCTCACGCCAAAACTGCTGAACTGGTGGACAGAACCAAAGAGCGTGGATGTAATTGTCTGGTGTATTTGCTGTGCAGTGTGAGCAGTTGTTGGAAGGCGTATAGCCCATCTTGAACATCCTATGACCAGTATAGTGCACTCTATGTAATATTTTGTATTGTATTAATTGCAAACTGGGATTTCTGATCCATTGAAAGGTTTTTAAGCATATCTGAGACCAAAGGTTTTGGTCTAAGCTGATCGATAAATCTGCTTCCCATTTTGCAATAGGAAGGGATATTGATTCATCTATTTTAGAAAGTGTTCTGTATATTTTAGACAATAATTTGGGGGGTTTTAGACTAAAAAAATTGTACCACACTTGGTGGTGTTTGTAATTCAGCTTCACTGGGATTAAATTTCTTTTTTACTATGGATTTAATTTGTTGATATTCCAAAAATCGTTTCTTGGTGATCCCATATTGTGTAACTACTCTGTCAAATGAAATAAAGTCTGTTCCTTCCAATATATGTTCCAAGTATTTAATTCATTTGCAACTCCAATCTGGAAAGTTGATCATATTATTGTTTTGTAATATGTCCGGATTGTTCCAGATAGGTGTACGTTTTCATGGGATTAATGAAGACCCTGTCATTTTTAGAAACTCTCACCATGCTGTCAGAGAAGAGCTGATGTTGCTGCTTTTAAAGCATTCATGTCGTTTGATGTTTGAGCTGATAAATGGTAGGTCTGAAATTTGTAGGTTATTACATAGTGCCTGTTCTACATCTATCCAAGGTTCATCTAAGAGGGTGTGTTTAAACCATGTAGCAGTGATGGTAAATTTGATTCTTTTTACTGAATCGAGTGTTAATGAGTCACTCACCAAAGTGAATCGGGTGTTTTGAGTCATTTGATTCACTGAGTCAGTTGACCAGAGAGTGCAAAAATTTTACATTTTCACTCAAACTTAATTTGTTTCCCTTTTCATGTAAATCCCACTGCTAAGATGAATGATTAAAAAAAAACCAAAACTATTTTATAGAGAAAAAAAGAGCAAAAACATTTCTAAAATTAAGCAATTTCCTATCAAAATTGCTTAATAAACATTTATTTTGTTTATTTGTATTTTATTAGTATTTTCCTTAAGTGTGTCAAATATATATTTTCTCATCTAAATGTCCACTGCGCTGTGAGCCAGGGGGCGGCCTTAACATTGGTTGCCAACCAAGAAGAAGAAGAAGCTGTGAGCCAGCACAGGAGGGAGGGGGTGAGTGAGTGATTCGTTCGTTCGCTCTATGATTCAGCACAGGAGGGAGTGATTCGCTTACGATTCAGCACAGGAGGGAGGGGGTTAGTGAGTCCTGAGTGATTCGTTCGCTCTTTGATTTGCAGAGGAGGGAGGGGGTTAGTGAGTGAGTGAGTGATTCGTTCGCTCTATGATTCAGCACAGGAGGGAGGGGGTGAGCGAGTCCTGAGTGATTCGCTTATGCTTACGATTCAGCACAGGAAGGGAGGGGGTGAGTAGCTCAAATGTGTTGTTAGCATGTTAGCAGCGCGATGCTACTCTGAACTGAGGAGCTATTTTCTTGATGTGAGCTTCTACTCAGGGTTTTTTCTTCCAGTTCAGAGCAGAAATGCTTTTGTTACGAAACTGGCTGTTGTTTTTCCCCCCCACAATTTTAATTATTAGCTAAATATATTTCTACTAATGGAATTAGTTTGCTAACAGCAACAGGGATGAGTCAGTGAGTCAGTTGGGCTTGTGAATCATGATTCACGAGTCAGTAAAGTGATTCTCGAGTATTGAACGATCGAACATCACTACCATGTAGAGATGAACTGAAGCCTGTTGGCTAAAAAATAGTGATTAAAGTTAGGCAGATCTAATCCTCCTTTATCCTTGGTCTTTTGTAGTGTTTTTAAGCTGATACATTGGGGTTTATCTTTCCAAAGGAATTTAGAAATATACGAGTCTAGAGATCTGAACCAATCTTGTGATGGCTTATTTGGGATCATTGAAAATAAATAGTTTATTTTTGGCAAGACTATCATTTTTATAGCGGCAACCCTTCCCATGAGTGATATGGATAAAGATTTCCATCTAACCAGATCGCCTTCTACTGTCTTTAAACGTGGGATATGGTTTAATTTAGTGAATTCTGAAAGCTTAGGAGAGACATTAATACCTAAATATTTTATATTTCCAGATTGCAGTAGGGAAGGAGAAGAATTATGGAAGGAGCAATTAATCGGAAGAACTGTAGATTTTGACCAGTTAATTGAATAATCTGAGACACTTGAGAAAGAATTTATCAATGCAAGTACCCCAGAGAGATTGGTTTGTGAATGTTGGAGAAAAAGTAACACATCATCCGCATAAAGGCTGATTTTATGTTCTACATTCTTACATTTTATGCCCTTAATTGTTGTAGCCTGTCTAATTGCTGCTGCTAGTGGCTCAATAAAAATTGCAAACAGTGAAGGGGAGAGTTGGCATCCCTGTCTGGTGCCCCTCAGGAGAGAGAAGCTGGAGGATGTTTGGTCATTTGTTCTGACACAAGCTGTTGGGGAGTTATATAATATTTTTAACCAGTTTATGAAAGAGGATCCAAAACCAAATTTGTGTAAAGTTGCAAATAGAAATTTCCAGTTAACTCTGTCAAATGCTTTTTCCGCATCTAAAGAAAATATTATGGTTTCAATGTTTTTACTGCATGAGTAGTCTATTAAATTAAGTAATCTATGTGTATTTGTTGATGAGTTCCTACCTTTTATGAAACCAGTTTGGTCAGGATGAATTAAAAGGGGGGTTATTTTCTCTAATCTTTTTGAGAGAGCTTTGCAGATTATTTTAAGGTCTACATTAATAAGGGATATTGGACAATAGCTTGAAGGAAATACAGGGTCTTTGCCTGGTTTTAGTAAGAGACTGATATTTGCAGAGTTCATATTTGGTGGTAGTCTACCATTTTCTTTGATTTCCTGCAACATCCTGTGAAAAACTGGTGCCAGAATCGTCCAGAATTCTTTGTAAAAATCTGTTGGAAAACCGTCTGGACCTGGAGCCTTATTATTGGGCATACTTATCAGAGCTTCCTGGAGTTCACCTGGCGTCAGTGGCGAATCCAGTGCCGTTGCTTGGGTGTCTAATAATTTTGGAAGAGTTATGTTGTCGAGAAATTGATCAATTTCATTTTTAGATGGGTTTATTTGTGGTGTATATAAAGTTTCATAGAAATCCCTAAAAAATTTGTTTATTTTTTTAAGATCATATATTGTATTCCCAGATAAATCTTTAACAGCACATATAGTTGTTTTTTCTTTATTGAGTTTTAACTGGTTAGCAAGAAATTGTCCGGATTTGTTACCGTGTTCATAATTTTGCAGACAAAGTCTTTGTACTAAGAATTTAGTCTTTTTATTAATAATTTCATTTAATTCTAGTTTTGTCTTGCATATTTTGTTTAATATTTCTTGATCTTGGTGTGACACAAAGGCTTTTTCTAAGAATTTGATGTTTTTTTCTAGTTCCTGAATATTTTTGTTTTCTTCTTTCTTCTTATGTGATGAGAAAGAGATTATTTTACCTCTCATCACGGCTTGCCCTGCTTCCCAGAGGACAGATGCTGATGTTCCAGGAATGTCATTAAAGCCTAAATATAGAGTCCATTCTTTTTTATTAAAGTATTTGATAAACTCTTCGTCTTTGAGCAGTGATGTATTAAATCTCCAGTTTTTACTTGGTGTAGTATTATTCTTCTGTATTAGTGTTAAAGATACAGGAGCATGATCGCTGACAGCTATAGGATGAATCTCAGTGTCTGAAATGTTACTCAGCAGTGAGCTGCTGACCAGAAAATAATCCAGACGAGAGTAGGAGTGATGAACATGTGAGAAGAAAGAATATTCCTTTCTGTTGGGGTGAAGGGATGAAAAGTCTGTTAAGAATGTGTCATATTTAAGACTTTGAATGTTAGATGATATGTAAAGTCTATCAATCCTTGTTTTGGTTAATGAGTCGAACCTAGTGTAATGTATGGTATGGGGATGCAAGACTCTGTACAGATCACTAAGTGCTGCTTCCTTACAAATTTGAACCAACAATTTACTTTCTCGAGATTCTCTAACCTCAACATTGGATATCCTGTCAGTTGCTTCAGTGGCTCCACATAAAAAATCTCCACATAAAAAATATTAAAACCAATCTCTAACAAATACTTCATTTTTTTTCAGCAATTGCATCTTTTTCGTTCGATCGGGTGCGTTATATACATTAATAATATGCAACTTTTGCCCGTAATAACAGCAATCAACAAGGAGGAGTTGTCCCGGTATTATGTCTCTTCTTTTGATTATATTCACTGTATCCTTTTTGAAGAAAATACCCACTCCGTCAGAGCTGTCTTCCCCCATTGATATTATTGAATGGCCAGGGTTCCACACTTTATTTAATTCATTTATATCTGCATGTATTTTTAATCTCATCTCTTGAAGGCACAACATATCATAGTGTAGCCGTTTTAAGAAATCAGCCTTCGTTCCTCTGCTCTTTTCTGTTCTATCTTGCCATGTCCAGATGTTTGCCATCAAGGAATTGTTAGCCAAATGGCTGAGAAATTTGCATACCATGTTTACACTAGTTACTTTTAATCAGATCAGGGCTATAGAAAAGTTTGAAAGTCAGCAATTCATATACACCTTTCCTGTGTTTGTGATGTTTGGAGAGTCATGTAAATTTATGTCATCTGTGAAACAATTAGAAAAGTCACACCAATGACCACCTTAACTTAAAAAACACACTGAACTTTTCAGGCAAAACTGCCTGACTGTTTTATCAGGTGTTTTCTGCGTTCCATCGCTGATCCCCTCGTAGGTGACACAGAGCCTCGCTCTGCAAGTCACTAAGTTGGGAGCTTGTCACGCCCTTGTTGGAGGAGGGTGCTTTTTCACCCCTCACTCTCGCGTTCCAACGCAGCTGTAGGATGAAAGGGCAGAGCACGCCATACACCCTTGTCGTCTTCCTCAGCGTCTAACGTAGGGATCTTTCTTAACCTTTGTGGTTATTGCTGTGGCTCTGGAATTTTCTCGTTATGACTACTGTGACCCCAAACGACAGGACTCTTGACCTTAACCGCTGTCTGGGTTGTCAGCTTTACGTGGACTGGTCCCTGCTTCCTGCTGGTTCTCTGAAGATTTCTGATCAGCACCCAGTCTCAGTCTGGAGATTCTACCCTTCAGATGATTTCTTCCAGCAATACTCTGGCTACTGCAGCTGTATGTCCTTACTAGAAGGAAAAACTTCTAACCATTTTGAAAGCATCCAGCAGCAGCATTTTACTTTCTGTTCAGTGAACTTCACATGTGGGTTATCAAAAGCTTATCTGTACTAGTGATGTTCAATACTCGAAAATAACTTTACTGGCTCGTGAATCATGATTCACAAGCCCAACTGACTCACTGACTCATTCCTGTTGCTGTTAGCAAACTAATTTCAATAGTAGAAATATATCTAGCTTATAATTAAAATTGTGTGGGGAAACAAACAACAGCCAGTTTCTTAACAAAAACATTTCTGCTCTGAACTGGAAGAAAAAACCCTGAGTAGAAAGCTCACATCAAGACAATAGCTCCTCAGTTCACAGTAGAATCGCTCTGCTAACATGCTAACAGCACATTTGAGTTACTCACCCCCTCCCTTCCTGTGCTGAATCGTAGGGTAATCAATCACTCAGGACTCACTCACCCCTCCCTTCCTGTGCTGAATCACTCAGGACTCACTGTCACTACCCGATCCGTACCGGAAACCCAATCGATACCCCGCATGCGCGAAAGGTGTCTACTTCCGGTCGAAGCATTTTATGATAGTTACAGGTCAGAGTATCTGTTAAGATGTTAAGAATAACAAGTATCTACGATGGCCCTGAGAGGCCAAACGGACTGCAACTTCAGAAAACACTTGCAAAAAGAAAAATGCTGCAAAAAGATAAACGCTGCAAAAAGAAAAATGCTGCAAAAAGAAAAACGCTGCAAAAAGAAAAACGCTGCAAAAGCACACACAACACAACGGAAATAGGAAAAAAGACAACGGAAATGTATCTGGGGAGACAGTAACCGGACGGACCAGTTGCACAAACCAAAACATGCTAACAAGTGCACTGGGACTGGGAGACACTTCAAAGAAGCTGAGCGGCCAAAGAGTAAACTTTCAAAAGTAAGTTCTGAATATTATGTCACTTATTTATGTGCAAATGTTTAATAATGAGGAACATTAAAACATTACTGTTGGCCACATGCCGGCAAAGTTATGTGACATTAGCGATGTTTGTACTTTCAGCATTTACTTTGTTTTAAAGCCTTTACTTTATACGCTGTTAGATAGTCGACCTTAATCTTACAGAGAATCTGATGATTTTGTGGATAATTAAAGTCAGTCATATATCCAAAAACACAACAAGCTGAAAGTCAGTGATGCTGTTTGGTTTGCAGTCCTGAATATCACGGCACAAGCAGGATTCACTGCACTGTTAATGTTAGCTATGTTATATTGTTGCCTCTGTTCGGTGGTGTCGAGCCAAACGGACTTTAACGTGTGTTTGAACGAGCTGACGGTTCACTCGTTAAGCTGAAAGAAAGATGCTTTAATCACAGGAGTCACACATGTGTCCACTGTACCATCTGGGAACTCTTCTTGTTTAGCACTCGTAATAACACAAACACTAAATCCTCCTTCTCTTGTGTTGTTTTTGTAGCAGTGTATACACCTGAGACTGTCACCTGTCTGTCTGTCCTGCACTCTCTCTCTTTTTCTTTCTCTCTGATTGTGGAATAAAAGTATGAACATGTATTTATAAGTTACACTTGTGTCTGAATCCTGCAGCTTATCTCACATTTGATTTCCATGTGTGACAACTGCAAGTGTCCAGAGTGAGGACAGACTGAGGGACCCACTGCTGCACATCATCTGTGAGGCTTTGCACCCCTGATGATCCACCAGGACAAACTCAGCAGTGTGTGAGGAAGAGGAGGAGGAAGAGCCAGCAGTAGCTGACAGATGGAGAGAATAGACAGACTGTTCCCTGTTTGTGAAATACTGCTAGAAAAGTTTAAAATCACTAACTGTCTGTCCTGAATCAGTCTTATTAGGTAATGTTCAAATAATTGTATCAGTGTGGGAGAAAGTACTCAGGGCCTTCAGGTTACACACTATGAAAGGCAGCAACAAGTTTAATATTCAGAAACCTAAAGTATGTATCAGCAGCAGAATGGAGCTAAAAATAAATGTTTGTTTCAGTTCTATGAAGCTTTGAGTATTTTGGATTAGTAGCACTGCTGTGTTTGTTGCATCATATTGCTGTAATTGTTTATTTGCTTTATATATTCTGAGGTAAGTTAATCTATAGTGTTACATCATATTTTATAAGGATGTTATGTGTTTGTATACTTTCTGCCCAGTTTGACCCATTTAGCAGAAGTCAGCCTGTTTAAGGCTCTGATATCTATTCTGTATGACTTAAAAGAAGTTATGACATGTTCTGATTTTCTCACCCAATAAAGAAATATTTAATATATCAGTCTACTCTTCATTTTATCAGAAACAGTTATCACAGCTCGTACATTTTCTTTTTACACATATATGTAAGCATTGAGCCAAATTTAGTAATGCCAGCATACTGAAGGAACAACATTTGTCTCTTATATATAATACATCTGTCAAAGATACTTGAGTGTCTTTGAGTGAAGATTTAAGGTGATAGGACATATAAATAGCTGCAACTTGAATCTTTACTGAAGCTCAGTGTTTGGCACAGAGTTCATGTTCACTGCTGTAATAACTAATCAGAATCAGAATACTTTATTGATCCCTGGGGGAAATTATTTTTTGTTACAGTGCTCTATTATAAACCAACATAAACCAACATTAAGACAAGACAGACAATACGCTAACTAAGAATAGTACAATATATACACATAAGTCACTCCTTAATAAATAGCTGGAAAAGAAACATGTGTAGTTGTAGCAGTAACCAGTGTGTTAAGTGGATGCATTGTACAGGGAGATGGCCACAGGCAGGAAAGATTTCCTGTGTCGTTCAATGGTGCTTTTCGGTATTCTCAGTCTCTCACTGAACGTGCTCCTGTGACTGACCAGCATGTCATGGAGTGGGTGGGAGGTGTTATCCAACATTGTCTTTATCTTGGACAGCATCCGCCTCTCCGACACCACCTTGAGAGCTCCATCCCCACAACATTACTGGCCTTACGGATTTGTTTATTAAGTCTGTTGGCATCTGCTACCCTCAGCCTGCTCCCCCAGCATGCAGCAGCATAGAGGATCACACTGGCCACAACAGAAGATTCTGAGCATTTTCTGGCAGATGTTGAAAGACCTCAGTCGCCTCAAAAAAAAAAAAAAAAAGACGACTCTGACCCTTCCTGCAAAGTGTTGTGGTGTTTTTTTTTTTTAGCCCAGTTCAGTTTATTGTCAATGTGTACTCCAAGGTATTTATAGTCCTCCACAATGTCAACACTGACCCCCTGGATTGAAACAGAGGTCAAGTGTTTCCTGGTCTTCCTGAAGTCCACGATCAGTTCCTTGGTCTTTGCCACGTTGAGCTGCAGATGATTCTGCTCACACCACGTGATAAAGGAGTCGACCACAGCCCGGTACTCTGTCTCATCATTCCTGCTGATGCATCCCAACACCGCAGAGTCATCAGAAAACTTCTGAAGATGGCAGGTCTCTGTGCAGTGGCTGAAGTCTGTGGTGTAGAGGGTGAAGAGGAAGGGGGAGAGGACAGTCCCCTGTGGTGCCCCTGTGTTGCTGATTACCTTGTCAGACACACACTGTGGGAGACGTACATATTGTGGTCTTCCTGTCAGGTAATCAACAATCCAGGACACCAGGGAAGCATCCACCTGCATCGCTGCTAACTTATCACCCAGGAGGGTCGGCCTGATGGTATTGAAAGCACTAGAAAAGTCAAAAAACATGACCCTCACAGTGCTCGCCGGCTGGTCCAGATGGGTGTAGACACGATTGAGCAGGTAGATGATGGCGTCCTCAGTTCCAAGACGAGGCTGATAAGCGAACTGAAGGGGATCCAGATGTGGTCTTACTATGGGTCGCAGCTGGTCCAGGATGAGCCTTTCCAGGGTCTTCATGATGTGAGAGGTCAGTGCCACGGGCCTGTAATCCTGGGGGCCACTGGGACGTGGTGTCTTTGGTACAGGGACGAGGCATGATGTCTTCCACATCACTGGGACCCTCTGCAGAGTCAGAGTCAGACCCCGAATTGGGATACAGCCTATGTATGGCTGTATCCCAATTCAGGGACTGTTTCCCAATTCAGGGTCTGCAGCCTTAAAGTACGCAGCCTCCACGGTCCTCAAGGGCCGCGTACTCAAGGCTTCCGCTAAGGCCGGAAGTGTGAGGCTTGTAGCCTTGTGAGATGGGATGGTCTAGCCTCTGCCCAGGTTGCCTAGCAACCATGATACTAACAGCTGGAAACTTTTCATACAACTTTGTTTGACAGAAATGAAGGAGAACATATTTTGTACATTTGTTTCTACATGAGCTTTGTGTGATTTGATAAGTGTCTGAGGCTGAGACCACAGAACTGTAAAACATGATTTTTGGGCTTCATTTCTGTACTGAACAGTCATTTAAGATTAGTTAGTAAATAACAATTAGCTAATGTTGTTCATGAGACTAAAGTCATCTCACTTTGGTAATGTAAATATAATATGGCCAATATTATATTAATCATTATTAGTTATTACAGCAGTGAACATGAACTCTGTGCCAAACACTGAGCTTCAGTAAAGATTCAAGTTGCAGCTATTTATATGTCCTATCACCTTAAATCTTCACTCAAAGACACTCAAGTATCTTTGACAGTGTATATATAGATGTATTATATATAAGAGACAAATGTTGTTCCTTCAGTATGTTGGCATTACTAAATTTGGCTCAATGCTTACATATATGTGTAAAAAGAAAATGTACGAGCTGTGATAACTGTTTCTGATAAAATGAAGAGTAGACTGATATATTAAATATTTCTTTAATGGGTGACAAAATCAGACCATGTCATAACTTCTTTTAAGTCATACAGAATAGATATCAGAGCCTTAAACAGGCTGACTTCTGCTAAATGGGTCAAACTGGGCAGAAAGTATACAAACACATAACATCCTTATAAAATATGATGTAACACTATAGATCAACTTACCTCAGAATATCCATCCATCCATTCGCTTCCGCTTATCCTTTTCAGGGTCGCGGGGGGCGCTGGAGCCTATCCCAGCTGTCATAGGGCGAAAGGCGGGGTACACCCTGGACAGGTCGCCAGTCTGTCGCAGGGCAATACCTCAGAATATATAAAGCAAATAAACAATTACAGCAATATGATGCAACAAACACAGCAGTGCTACTAATCCAAAATACTCAAAGCTTCATAGAACTGAAACAAACATTTATTTTTAGCTCCATTCTGCTGCTGATACATACTTTAGGTTTCTGAACATTAAACTTGTTGCTGCCTTTCATAGTGTGTAACCTGAAGGCCCTGAGTACTTTCTCCCACACTGATACAATTATTTGAACATTACCTAATAAGACTGATTCAGGACAGACAGTTAGGGATTTTAAACTTTTCTAGCAGTCCTTCACAAACAGGGAACAGTCTGTCTATTCTCTCCATCTGTCAGCTGCTGCTGGCTCTTCCTCCTCCTCTTCCTCACACACTGCTGAGTTTGTCCTGGTAGATCATCAGGGGTGCAAAGCCTCACAGATGATGTGCAGCAGTGGGTCCCTCAGTCTGTCCTCACTCTGGACACTTGCAGTTGTCACACATGGAAATCAAATGTGTGATAAGCTGCAGGATTCAAACACAAGTGTAACTTATAAATACATGTTCATACTTTTATTCCACAATCAGAGAGAAAGAAAAAGAGAGAGAGTGCAGGACAGACAGACAGGTGACAGTCTCAGGTGTATACACTGCTACAAACAGGAGGATTTAGTGTTTGTGTTATTACGAGTGCTAAACAAGAAGAGTTCCCAGATGGTACAATGGACACATGTGTGACTCCTGTGATTAAAGCATCTTTCTTTCAGCTTAACGAGTGAACCGTCAGCTCGTTCAAACACACGTTAAAGTCCGTTTGGCTCGACACCACCGAACAGAGGCAACAATATAACATAGCTAACATTAACAGTGCAGTGAATCCTGCTTGTGCCGTGATATTCAGGACTGCAAACCAAACAGCATCACTGACTTTCAGCTTGTTGTGTTTTTGGATATATGACTGACTTTAATTATCCACAAAATCATCAGATTCTCTGTAAGATTAAGGTCGACTATCTAACAGCGTATAAAGTAAAGGCTTTAAAACAAAGTAAATGCTGAAAGTACAAACATCGCTAATGTCACATAACTTTGCCGGCATGTGGCCAACAGTAATGTTTTAATGTTCCTCATTGTTAAACATTTGCACATAAATAAGTGACATAATATTCAGAACTTACTTTTGAAAGTTTACTCTTTGGCCGCTCCGCTTCTTTGAAGTGTCTCCCAGTCCCAGTGCACTTGTTAGCATGTTTTGGTTTGTGCAACTGGTCCGTCCGGTTACTGTCTCCCCAGAAACATTTCCGTTGTCTTTTTTCCTATTTCCGTTGTGTTGTTTTTCTTTTTGCAGCGTTTTTCTTTTTGCAGCGTTTTTCTTTTTGCAGCATTTTTCTTTTTGCAGCATTTTTCTTTTTGCAAGTGTTTTCTGAAGTTGCAGTCAGTTTGGCCTCTCAGGGCCACAGTAAGTATCCCTTAAAATGTTTCCGATAATGAAACATTTAATATAATGTAGACAAAAACAAAAAAATAAAAAGATAGTGACAGATCGGGACTCCCGATCCTTACTGCGCATTTGCAAAGTCGGACCGTACAAATCGGGTCTACCCGATCCGTACCGCGCATGTGCAGGGGTTTTCTTCTTCTTCTGTTCGTTTAATGGCAGTGCACGAGGATACCGCCACCTGCTGACTGAGTGAATGAACCCTATTGTAAACTGAATTAGCGTCATTACAAACGTGTGTTAAATTTGATTTAGTGATAATCGAGTGTGTTTATGCTTGTCTGTGAGGAGAGGATTGTTGGAATAGTGATGATGATGTGCGCTATCACTGTCAATTGTCAGTAAAGACTTCATCTGGCTGATGAATCTACACGTGAGATATTACAAAGTCTGCATTATTAACTCTGTAATTAGGCGCCATTCTTCTTATTTTACGGCGCTGTTGCTCAATCAGGGGACACTCTCTGTTGAGGAGAAAAGCATGAATTTCTTTGTATACAGATTATCCATTGTTTAAATGTCCCGGGCAGTCGAAAAGGAGGCAGAGCTGTTGAGAAATGCTAGGAGCTAACTGGGCGCTAACCGTATCATTCAAATTTTTATTTATTTTTTTATTAGTAATATAAACATACAAACAAAATGCACCATATATTACAGATTCAGAGAATAGACATTTCTTACATATTAGCAACTTTCATACATAGTGAAAATAAAATATAAAGATGGGCTCACATAATTTAACAAATTATTAACTCACTAAATCAAAATCTTCCATAAAGGAAACAAAAAAAGCAGCCTTTTTCTTTTTAACTAAAGTCAAAGATTTAACCGTATCATTCAAATATATTGAATGTCGCAATGTTGGCAAAGAGAGGAAGTGACGTAAGATTTGCGCATGCGGGGTGCCGATCGGGTTTCCGGTACGGATCGGGTAGTGACAACGCTCACTCACCGCCTCCCTCCTGGCTCACAGCTTCTTCTTCTTCTTCTTGGTTGGCAACCAGAGTTAAGGAGCATTACCGCCCCCTGGCAAACAGCTCAGTGGACATTTAGATGAGAAAATATATATTTGACACATTTGAGGAAAATACTAATAAAAAAAAATTAAAAAAAATGTTCCCTTTAGAAATCTTTAATTTTTTTTTTTGCTCTTTTTTGAGAGCAAAAATAGTTGTTTTTCTTTTTCAGTCACTCATCTTAGCAGTATTTACATGAAAACAAATTAAGTTAGGGTTAGGGGTACATTTTTTGCACTCTCTGTTCAACTGACTCAGTGACTCAAATGACTCAAAAACCCGATTCACTTTGGTGAGTGACGCATTCAAACCCGATTCAGTAAAAAGAATAGAATTTACCATCACTAATCTGTACCACCTGTAGAGTTTTAATACCTGTACATGAATTGTTAGTCACACAAATCATAGAAAAAAATAATTGAAAATCATAGAAATATCACGAAATAGTTTTAAACCTGTGCTAGGAAATGAAATTAGCATGGTTTTCATGTTAATTCTGCTTAACTACTGGTTTTACCACCGCATCTGCTCTGTAATTGCCTAGAAAACAGAATCTTGAGTTAATATAAACTTCACATTTACGAACAACTGTAGGTCAGAGGAGTAATAAGGCATCCAGCACTGCAGCCACAAGTTTGTCATGTGCACTCTAAGAACTAAAACTGATAATTACTTAAATATTTTGGTGCAACACTTTTACACTCAAAAATAATGAGTAAATGCAAAAACAATCACATCTCTTAAATACACCTTATTAATTGAGTAAATCCAACTAAAATGGAATAAGTTGTTATGAACAATTAAAGATGTTACAGTAACATACAAAATTGAGTAAATACAATTGAAAATCTAAGTTAAAACAACAGTAACCAAAAGTTCAAACTACATAAAATATTAATTAGGAAATGCTGAAATGCTTGGCACATTTAACCTACACCATTACAATTATTTGTTTTTAAATAATGGTGCAATTTACTTAATATTTTTAAGTTAATTTAAGCAAAAACGTTAATTACAATTAAGTGTTTATTTTATTTATACACACACACACACACACACACACACACAGGAAAAAAGAACCACGTCAATTCAACATTGTTCACAATGATTTATTTTAAACAGCTTTTTTGTGAATCACACATTTAGCAGATTCCTTCTCTGAACACAGTGAGCTGAAATCTGTTCTACATTCAGTGGATAAAACTTGGATAAAATTTCAGTCACAACAGCCTTATATAATAAAATTGCATCCAAATTGGCATGCTTGATAAAACTCTGTAAAACTGGCATATTGATGCTAACAACAAGAAAAATGTACCTGCCATACAAAGAATAAAAGTGGCTCAAGTGAACGCAGTGCTTTACCTTTTCAGAAAAGGTCAAATGACAAAAATAAAATTAAGATCCCAAAAAGATAAAAATCCTGAAAAAAAAAAACCATTTGCACTGTGACATAGTTTTTGAACATCTTATTTTGATTCCAAAAAATTGGGAAGATTATAACTAAAGAGTGACCAAAAAACATCCATAATGATACTCTCCCATTTACACCTTAATGTGAATCTGGAAAGTTAATACAAAAACACAGTTTATGGTACAAACATTATTTATGAACAGGAATGTCAAAACAATGTAATGTCGCAACTGAACCTTTTGATGAGCATTACATGTCACTTAACAAGTCTAACACTTTAAGAACAGCCCTGTGAAATTTTGTCTACAATGAACAGAGGTCATTTTTCAGTCTTTGAACCTTGACAGAAAGGTTTCCTGGATCCAGCTCCATGAACACTTTTCGAAATGCTTCAAATGTGCATTTGAAATTCTTGGGGTATTTCAGATCCAGAGCATAGCACAGTCCCAAAAGATAGCAACAGGCTTTGCTCAGATTCCCAAGTTTGCCCAGAACAGTAACGCCTTCAATAACAATACCCACATCAGTAGGTTCGCCTGACCTGTCTTGATTCTGCAGCAGGTAAATCTTCATCACCTCCTCAGCCAAAGCCTCTTCAACAAAGACAGCATCAGCACCGTCCTTTAAAAAGAGAAACAACTGTTTTAAGCTCACATATTTCCAAACATTGAAACAAAAAGTTTGATTTGTATGACATCACCGGTACTCATAATATGTAGACACTGTGCTCCAAAATCTTATAGCAATAGCAAATGCAAATGCTATTCTTTTGTATGCTTTGAAGTGTTTTTTTTTTTCTTTAGAACAGTATCTTAAAACTTTTCTATGATCTCACAAGCTAAAATAAACTACCGTAATTGTCGGGCTATAAGCCGCTACTTTTTGCACCAGCTTTGAACCCTGCGGCTTTTAGTCAGGTGCGGCTTTTCTATAGATTGTCCATGATTTTTGTCATATCGTAAGATTTGTTTTGTTTGTTCCGCTGTTGCCTGGCGGAAGGGCATGTGATCAGACACACAGTATCGGGGTTCAAGAGTGGTATGTTGGTCACATGTCCATCTGCCAGGCAACACAGTGCCGTACAAGTAGCGCGAAAAACAAACTTCAAAGTAGCGCTACGCGTTCAGCGGGAGGCGTGGATGACGAGCGGTGATAAACTTGCGAAAAGCAAGTTATGCTCAATTCCACCGGTGGATTCTGACAGCGTGGAAAAGTGTGAAAACATCCACGATCACCAACGGATTTGAAGGGCTGGACTGTTGCATGATGGAGAGGAGGACACCGCCACGGCCCTTCTGAGGGTGTTCGACTCTGACACTGACAATGAGGATTTCTTTGGTTTTGAAAGTGACAACGAAGGAGAGAAGCGGAGAGTGGATGACGAAGCCATCCTGAGCCTGTTCGTTTCCGACACTGGAGGAGAGGACTTTGGTGGTTTCAGTGCGCAGGAAGAAGAGAAAGATGGTGAATGACTGACTTTTCTTCTTGTTAAAGCCGTGTCGCTGCACCTGAGCCTAAAAGGTAGTCCGAATCTATTTTTCTGGTGTGCTGTAGGTTACTGTTATGTACTACATTTGTTACTCATTTATGAAGCACAGTACATGTGTCCTACTTGTAATTACCGCTACTTGTACATATACCTAAAAAGTTATGCAAATATGTACCCATAACTTGTTTTTCAAGATATTAATAAAAGTGATGTCTCCAAACAGCCATCTCTTTCCTGACAATTCCCTTTGTGCATATTCTCTTACATATGATAAGTCAACATTGAAACACCTGCGGCTTTTGGTCAGGTGCGGCTAATGTATGTACAAACCAAGATTTTCCCCTGATTTTAGCTTGTGCGGCTAATATTCAGGTGCGCTTTGTAGTCCGGGAAATACGGTACTAATATTCCTAAAACAGATTTATTGCACCAACCTCAAAGGTTTTGATTAAGGCACTTGGATCCTCTCCCAGATGGTCAATGAAACATCTGATGATGACTTCTCGTTTTTTCTCGATGGAATTTCCACTCTGTAAAACAGGAAGTCTCAACTGAGGCAAAATTTGCACATTTAAAACATGACTTACCATTTCTAGCTTAAACATAACTATTTTTTTTCTGTTGTTGACCTGTTTTCACACCCACCATCAAGGTAAGAACACCTGTGGAGCTAAAATATTGAACAGAAACCTAAGAAAAGCCGTTTTTAGTGGAAGGGCCTCTTCAATGCTGTGTTGGAACGTTTTTGTGGTTAGAAAATGCAATCTTCCTTACCTGAAGCAGAAGGTTTAACTGTGCTTTGTGGCGTTGTCCAGCAGCACCTTTCTTGGCTTGAAACAAGGACAGGAGTTTGGATGAATACAAGTCCAACGATGACATGAACTTTGGTTCAAGGTTCAGGGTCGTGATCCTATGAAACGCTGCACTGACCTGGATGGGAGAGGACAAAAAATCTGAAGGCCAAAATCCTGATTCAATCAAAAAAAATAAATAAAAAAATAAAAATCTACCATTTTTTGCAACCTGGACCTTATTTTCTAACATGCAAAAGATTAATTTACACATCCAGACATAAATCCATATAAGTGGAGTTGTTCAGTATGCAGACTAAACCCTTAACATAAAGTATTATCTTCCACTAAGCTTCTAAATTTTATGTTATGAATTGCTTGCACTATTTCCCTGTGAGATTGTATAATCTTAGAGGGAAGAGGCGGAGCCAGGTTGCCCTCTGAACCATCGTCTGCCAGGCAGCGATGCGAGAGGAACACACCGCTGAAGTGGCGCACATATTCAGAATCGTGTCAGCGGCTTTACAGAGAAAGCCTTTCAGCTCCTCTGGCAGCTCTGCTTCCTCCACCTTCCTGGAGATGACAAACGCTAGCAAATCAGTGTTGTTAGGCAATGCAGCTGCAGTGCATTGATGTGCGCGATCAGTGAACCTTGCTATCAGCTGGTCAAGTTTGGCGGGATGGGCCGGTCGCTGTCCAACGACCTTGGTCATTTTGGTGCCGAAAACTGAAGCGAGGCTCGGCTCCAGAGGGGGAACAGGCGGAAAACTCCGGTCTGTGAAGCCCTCTGTGAAGCCCTAGGTAGAGACCGGCGCTCTAATCTTCGCTGGCTCTGCTGCTGCCTCAGAGAGGTTGGTCATCATCCCTGGGAACTGAGGCCAGATGGGATCTGGGCAACGAGAGTGAGTGGAGCCATACCTTCCCGCCAGATCATGGCCTGTATTTATATAGCGCTTTACTAGTCCCTAAGGACCCCAAAGCTCTTTACATATCCAGTCATCCACCCATTCGCACACACTGGTGATGGCAGCTACATTGTAGCCACAGCCACCCTGGGGCGCACTGACAGAGGCGAGGCTGCCGGACACTGGCGCCACCGGGCCCTCTGACCACCACCAGTAGGCAACGGGTGAAGTGTCTTGCCCAAGGACACAACGACCGAGACTGTCCAAGCCGGGGCTCGAACCGGCAACCTTCCGATTACAAGGCGAACTCCCAACTCTTGAGCCACGATCATCAGATGGGGGTGGAGCAGGCTGAGGGACGGGAAGTTCCTTCTCACCAGCTGCCTCCTGGATGATGCCAGGCAGATCCAGGAGCAGCGCACCAACAACTGGGAGCGGCGTCCTTGCCGACATGTGAAGGCCAGGGGTGGATGAGCGTCGGCTCATCCACCCTTCTGTCACCAGGCTGCCCAGCTGGGAGGCAGTGGAGCTGCCACCACTGCCGTTTTCCTCACGGTGGGTGGAATCATCCAATTCCGGCCCACCATCGAAGAACTCGATGGCTTCTTCCAGCGAGTGCCTCTCTTAGTGGGAACGCCTCCTCAGCATCAGCCTTGAAAAAGGCTGACCTCCGCTGCTTTTCCTCTGGCGGGAGGAGCTAACAGGAGCAGCAATAGGATTAAGGTGTGAGGGCAAGGTCCGCATGGTGAGGACCGAGGCAGCCCACGCAGACGGCATGTCGGTCATATGACATGATGTAGCCGGTCTGGCAGGATGGACACAGACGGATGGTCTCGCTGGACATCTTCTGGCTGGCTGAAGAAAAACGGTAGAGCCGATTTCCTGGTCTCACCGTAACTTATACTAGACCAGGGTGAGGCCCACACAGCAGGTGGGCGTGGACTAAAATACTTCAGTGCTGCGCGCACAAGGGGAATACCCACTTAAAGGGCTGCGCCTATACTCATGGTGACACTGGATGACAGGCCATGAACTCATCAATATATTTACCGAACTGAAAAATTCTCAAAATTTAGATTTGGCATTTGTATGACTAAAATAACCCACCACAAAACCAGTATAAATATTTAGGTGGTATCACCATCCACTACTCAGCTTGTATAAAACAATATCATATCCTTCCAAAATTTAACACATCAAGTCCTCTGAGTAAAATTACCTGCTTTACTTTGTAGTTGATGCAGATTTTTTTCCTGGTGGTGAAGATGGTGCTGAAAAAATACAAATCAAAACTTTATCATTACAAAACATGTCACTGAGTAATCTGCCATAACACCAATCTCTTATAAGAAAGTTTAGCTTGGATTGAAATAAACATTTATTTATGTAAATTGGGAGTAACTAGGCAAGGCAAGGCAAATTTATTTGTATAGCACAATTCAACAACAAGGTGATTCAAAGTGCTTTACAGAGAAACAAAAACAAATAAAAAGCATGATTTAAAATTGATTAAAGCAAGCAAAAAACAAACTAACAAACAAAACAGTATATAAAATCAAAACATAAAATCACAACAGTAGATAAAATCAGTAGTTAAATGTAAGTTTTGAAATTTAAGCTTAAAAGTGTGGATTTGGTGCTTTATTCAAATGCAGCAGAGAATAGGTGAGTCTTCAACCTGGATTTAAATAAACTGAGTGTTTCTGGAACTATACTATACTAACTATATACTAACTATACTGGAAATGATGGTACTTTTGGCTTGACCAAAAGGACCAAAGCTTTTTTTTTTCATTATTTTCTGGGATCTGAAAGGAAGTAGGGCCCCCAGTCTAAATTTACTTAAGGCCCCATAGTACTTTGGACCGGCCCTGGATGAGGTAATCTGCTGACCGGGCGGTCCTGTCAGCGTTCTCTCAAAAACTGGCCCTGTTTGGGACAAAGCTGAAAGCAGCGTCTTATATGCTCTGAAAGACCCCACATAGAACAAGAAAGCTAAGCAGCATGGTTGCTGCTATGAACTGTTCCGCGGGCAGGTCTTCTTAGTTACCAAAGCCATTGATGACGTCTGTTCATCTCCTCCTGAACAACCTGACAGAGTGAGTCAGGCCGCGTGACTACCGCAGCTCCCGCACCGCGACTCAACAGGGCCATTTTCTAGAAATGTCTGAGCACACCTGCTTTCACGTGGTTCCTAAAATGCCCCCGATTAAACGGTCAGGTCGCTGGTACCGGGACATTCCGGTCAAATTACCCGGAACGCAGATAGCGACTCAGAACGTAAAAGGATAAAAGGGCGCGGTTTCCCGCCGCCTTGACTGGAAGACGGGTTGAAAACTTAAATTAACGTGCACAAACACGCTGCGAAAAGTGAGCCACCATGACAAACGCTTTCTTCAGAACATGTTATAAAAGAACGGTGTGGATAAAGACAGCTAATGTAAGAATTGGTCACTTACCTGAAAACGTTACCAAGTCTGCAGTGGATGTGTGTCTGTCTCGTTCAACGTGCAGAAAATCTCCCATGAGGCCATGCTCCTCGCGTGCGGTACATGCCAAAGGTCATTAGTCTTACTCAAAGTTTTAAGTTAGTATTGGGGGACAAAATTATATTGATTTTTGAACCATTAATAATTAAAGTTAAAGACAATGATAAGTATGAATACCAGTGTCTCAGTTATTATGAGTACTTTCTATGAGATATATTGAGTAGATTTAAATAATGCACCCTGTGTTTCAAATACAGAATTTTTTCTTTTAAATAAACTTGAACAAAAGAGCTCAGTTCAACTCAAAAACTGGTGTTGAAAATTTAAGCATTCTTTTCAGTATTTTCAACTCAAGATAACACTTTTGTGATTTTCAAAGATTTAATCAAGGTCATCTAACTTAGAATTATAATGATATTTACTAAGCCCCTGAATAATTTTTTAGGGTGTGCAATGGATTTTCCTGAATCATTAAAAAAAGTCATTGTTCCCATAATATGCCCAAATCATGGATCATCCCGTGTGTATTTAGAATTAGGTATAGTGACTGGTCATAAGTAATGTCACTCACTTGTTTCAATGTTATGAGCTCAGCAACTTGAGATAAATACTGATATAATAATTAGCCCAACGCTAAGATGTTCTGTGATTACTTCACATCCTGCTTTATTTTTACTGTCTGTGTGATGCCAAATCCTCCACAAAGACCTTCAGGAAAAAAACAACATTAGCCAGTTATGCATCCTGTAGATCAGATCTGGACAAATAGATTCTAGAAATAGCTGCAACAAAATCATGTGGTTAGCCATCAGCTCCTGTGAAATAAGTTATTCTGGGTTTAACACAGTACATTCTTCAACTGTGACATTTGGCATTTTCCAACAATACATTATGGCATCATAAACAACAAAGCTAGTAAATACATAGATTTCTCTACAAGAAACAGTTACACTGAAAGTGGCAGTTAAGGGTTGAGTTTGCACGGCCCACAAGCTTATGTGAACCTAGATAGTCTTCCCATCTCTGGTCGCTGCCCGCTCCTGTGAAAACAAAACCAAACAACGCACAAACATCCACCCTTTTCTAACTGTTTTTTGTGAATTGTTTAACAGCATTTACTAATCCTAAACTTGGTGCAGTCTTTAATCTCAGTTTCAAGTCAGTCAAAGCTTTATTTACATTATCAGTCTGTCACAGTCCAGTCAGTCCCTTCACATTTGTCATTGCTGAGAGTGGAGCCTCTCGCGCACATATTTGAGTATCCACTAATAGCAATACGATGTCATATCAAAAAAAGAAAAAACAATTCTTTATGATTTTGGAAGGGATTGAATCGCTACAACCTTTTTACACAGAGGGACTTACTGTCGCGTGAGATCACGTGTCCCAGACGAGTGAATTTCTCCAAAGCCCATTGTAATCTGAAGAATCACACTTTGCAAATGTTTCCAGTAAGGATGTTTCATAGCGCTTTCGTATCAATCTTGCAGGCCTGCTGAAAAGAGAGCTGATTGTTAAATCATCAGCACACAAAATATCATGCCCTGGAGGGGTGACACCTGACAGGTTTTATTTAAGTGCACTGTTACAAAAAAAAACCCTAAAACATTAGGTCTAGTTTTAGGACATGTCCAAGCATAAGGCTGTCATTCTCTTAGAAAGAGAAAACAGACCCAAACTGACTTATAGGATCAGCCTAACACTAAAACAAAACAAAAACGTCAGCCAGATAAATCACAGAAAAAATGTGTTTTTCTGGTGGAACAGTATGGTGTGAGGATTAGAACTTCAGGTGCCATGAGATGCAGTAGTGCATTCACTGTTTCTGGCTTTATTTGTTGTTTATGCTTACTTGGTCTGAACTCAGACTTAAGACTCACTACCCCGTTCATTTCCCCCGCATCATATCCACTGGTTGCCCACAAGTGCTCTGAGATGTCACACAGTTCTGGAGAGTCTGGGGTCAACTGGCATAGTTCCACCAGATAAATTTTTGTTAGCAGCTGCACAGTTCACACAACACTAATGTTTACTGTCAGATGCTTCCTAAACACCTCATTGCAATGTTTCATCCCTGGAATGTGAGTTTCTTCCTCAGGTCTGTACTGTTGCACTAATCATAAACCCAATCATTTTATTTAGCATTTAAAATAAAAATATGTGAGATGATGTCATGTATTTCACTTGACAAAGCAAGTTTGTTCCCATATAATCAGGTGTGTGTGTATGTCTATGTGCAAGCTTCACATACATCAGAAACCGGAAACTCAGTCTGTTAGTCTCCACTCATTTGCAACATTCTGCTCACTTGTGTTATAATTAAATGATCGTTCCCTGATCTAATAACAATCAACTAATTTACATATCAATTCATAACCCACTAAGTTTACAGGACAAGATGATAACAGCTGGTTTGCAATCTTTAATCAGTCCCACATCGTATTTAGACTTGGCCCACAGGCCGTCAGGCACCTCTGATCAACAGTGGGATCAAACAGTTCAAATGAGCAAACAGTGAACAGTATAACAATAGACAGCATAACTGTTTTATAAGCAATCATTTTTTAGGGTGAACAACACTTTTGGGTCCTCCCTGACTTGCCAATCACAAGCTCTTTTACAATTGTGCACAAATCTGCCCAGGTCTTCCCACCTGTAGTCAGCAGACCTAGCAAGGAAGATGTGTGGGGTGGATGCATCCATTATAAATAACCTTTTGTTCTTTAGTGAGGGAAATCGCAAGTGCAGCAAATGTAAAGCTCTAAAATAAGCATTTCATTGTTAGTTTATCATGTTCAACTCTTTACCACTCCTCCCCATGTCTCTCATCAGGGCTCTGCGAAGCACAGTGAAAAGTGCAGTGCAGGCCATCAGCGGCCAAAAATGGCATCTGGAGGCATGCAGTCACGTGCTGTTTGTAAAAACAAACAAACAAAAAAAAAAACTTTCAGTGAGCAGCCCTGCCCCCAGCTTCCATTCATACACGAAGGCAGGGGTCACAGGGCTGTATTTCACCATTGCATGGTCACATTCTGACTGTGTGATTGTAATGCCATCATGGCAGGAGATCAAATTTATGTTTAATTTACACATTAAGTAAATTTACTGGACATGAGTCTGACAAAACTTTTAACTTTTGGCCCTGTCCGTCAATTCAGGACAGGGGAATGGTGAAATTATCTCTTTGAACATGGCCTGTTGCAGAGACAGTGTGGGTGTACCTTCTAATGTTGGCTGGAATTTCAGGGTGAGAGTGTAACACAGAGTGGCTCCGTAGTCTACAAGAAATTCCACCTTCTCACCACACACAGACATTGTATACATAGGCAGAGATTTATAGGCTTTGTTTGTTAAATGCACATATTTGCCCTTTGGATGGCATGAAATGTGTTCTAAGTGTGGCTTCTTGCAGCAGTCTCTGTGTTTGTGTATGTGTGTGTGTGGAGCACTTTTTTTCCGTAGCACTTGTTAGCGAAGCTTTCTTCATTGCGTCAGCATGTGTGTGCGTCCGTGTTTGTGTGTGGCTCTTGTATCACTCCTCACTGTATCAGTGTGTGTATATATGTAGGTTTGTGTTTTTGCGTCACTTCCCTGTTCTGGCGTCTTGGGAAAACCACGACCTGAAGCGTCCCCTGGGGTCCTGCCCTGCTCCTCTTAGTCTGCTTGCAGCCACCACTGCTGCTGGTTCTGGTTCTGGTTCTCCCTCTCTCCTCCTTTTTCACATTTTTTTCTTCCACTTTTTTTCCCTTCCAAAACTGCTTTCTCTTCTCTCCACCCATACTTTCAAACACCTCTCTTTCATCATTCATTCAATCCACATCAACTGACTTTCTTTTCAACATTTCTTTTTCTTTCTCACGACATATTTCATGCTTTCTTTCTACATTTTTTACCATTGAGTCAAAGACTGAGTTCTCACTTTGATCACCCGGTTGAGCGTGCGTGACAGTCCACGCCCCAGCCCTTAATTCGGCCGTGCTGACTGTCATCCCATGTTATTCGGTAAGCGTCCTTAGCAAAGCCTTTTGCCTTCTACAGACCAAACATGCTAAAATACTGCCGCCTAACGCCAGTCCCCCGGCGCCTAGGGTTTTTTTCTGCAGACTCTAAGCTACTCGGCCGACCTCCCATGAGCCACTGCCCCAGGGGCCATTAGATCCTGTGTGTAGCTGAGACCTCAGGAAATTGCTCTGTACTTAAGCCCAGAACTTCTCCGTGAAATATCACGGAGGTGCGCCATGACTCACCCACCCTTTGGCCTGACCAAACGGAGAACCCAAGTGACTTATACATCCATATATGACATAGGTTGGACACAGCTCACCAGTGCAGATTCTCCCCTAGTTCTTTTGGATGATCTCGGTGTTTCGCTGAGGACTCGCCTCACAACTCCCCCTTTTTGAAGCTTTAGTGGGACCGAGGATTGACTTTTTGCCTTGGGGTGATCAGCCGTCTTTGGAGTTCCCACACTCGGAGCATCCTGTTTGTGATGCCAAACTTGTCATGGAATTTTGTAAATAAAGTCTGCAACACGGTCAAGCTATTTATTACTGCGCAGGAGAGCCAACACACACATCAAACATCACAGTTCACAGTCGTGCCAGCTCTACCCTTGGGGTGTCTCAGCTCCTCTTTTATACCCCCTCCCCACACACAACTTTCTGTATCTTTTAGTTACAACAGGCTTCTGTCCCATGGGCAGTGGCTGGGCAGAGCATCTTCCACTATCTTTTCCCAGGAAGCTGCTGGCATCTGTCATCTTGGGAGTTTCGTCCTTCTACACCCTAACAGTTAGCAGATAACATAGTGAAACATCATTAGGCCTAGCTAAGCAGTTCTTTATGAGGTCATACTGACACACACTTGCTTCATCTTAAGCAGGCAAAGGTTATACAAAAATCATACACTAATTTACTGTGTACTGTGAGGATTTAGATTTATCCTCACATAAATCTAAATGTGAGGATAAACTAGAATTTTCCATAACAGGGAGTATATATGAAACTCTTCTTTTGTTTTCTCTGTGGTTTCAGATCTTTTACCAATGATGTCTACAGGTTAAGGCAAATCTGATGGTTAGAAACTGCCAAAAGTAATGGCTGAATGATAATAGCCTTTTAGCTTTTAGATTAGATATTCTGTGTATCCAGATGTACTGGAGGCAGGAGATAGAGCTGATACTTCTGATGAAGATTTAACCCAAAGAGGAGGCTAAAACTGAAAAAGTATTGTGTGATTGTGCGATTGATGTACATATACTTTCAAATGTTGGCATCTGCCTTCCACTGAAACCAAAATTGAGTACTTTGGCATCAACTCAAACCACTGTGTTTGGAGGAAGAGAAATGCTGAGTATGACCCAAATAACACCAGTCCCACAGTCAAGTAAGAAGTGGAAACATTATGCTTTGGGGCAGTTTGTCTAAGGGTAGAGGATGACTTCACTACATTGACAGGGAAAAGGACCGGACCATGTTTCTTTTTACTATAGAAAGTAAAATGTTGGATGAGAACCTCCTTCCCTCAACCAAATCACTAAAGATGGGCCGTGTATGGCAGCGGTCCCCAACCTTTCTTGCACCACGGACCGATTTAATGTCAGATAATATTTTCATGGACTGGCCTTTAAGGTAAAATGATACGACCAAGACAAAAACTGTGGTATTTTGTAAATATAGTAATAAACACAAATTCACTGTGTAGTTGTGTCCTCCTCTCTGCCCCTTAATGCTCTCTGGTCGCTATGGTAATGTGTAAATATTTCTTTCAAAATAAGACACACAACTACAACACGGGAAAAGTTAACAATAAAAACCCTGAAAACCATAAATTTGACACCCAAGCATCAACTCTCGTAGCCACCAACCAGACCACTCACGGACCTGTACCGGTCTGTGGCCCGAGGGTTGGGGACCGCTGGTGTATGGGACTTGTGGCTATAGAAGAAGGTTGTGAAGTAAATAGCCTGCATTTGTATAGCGCTTTTCTAGTCCCTAAGGACCCCAAAGTGCTTTACACTACATTCAGTCATTTATCCATTCACACACTGGCAAGCTACATTGTAGCCACAGCTGCCCTGGGGCGCACTGACAGAGGCAAGGCTGCCGGACACCGGCGCCAGCGGGCCCTCTGACCACCACCAGTAGGCAAACATGGGGTTAGTATCTTGCCCAAGGATATTTGGCATGCAGCCAGGAGGCAACCTGGGATCGAACCACCGATCTTCTGATTAGTGGCTGACCTGCTCTGCCACCTGAGCTACAGCCACCCTGGCCTTATCAGTCTCCTGACCTCATTACTATAGCAAGCTGAAACTTGAAGCTGCCAACCAGGCAACCAAGAAACCTAAAAGACCAAAATCCCACCTGAGAGATATGAAAACCTGATAATAAGAAATTATGCCAAGAAAGTTAGTATTCTTGACCAAGTACTAAAACAAGTATTTGATCTTGTGGAGCAAAACCTAATTTCACTCAATGACATGCAAATCTGTTTATAATAACTTTTCAGGGGGTTTTAACTCTTATTTTTTCTGGGTTGTTTTTTTGGTTGAATTCTGTCTCTATGCAATTAGAGACTATTCATTGTTTTGGAAATGAATAAACTTACAAAGTAGCTCGAATAATTATTCCTCCGACTGTATCTAAACTTTCCTTGGTCTGACAAACCTAACCAACATAATAAGACATCTTGAACAATTTTTGAGAGAAATACACCCCTTTGACAGGAGCAAACCTCTGACAGAAAAAGGGTTAGAAAGGGCTTTTGCATAAGATTCCCTCTTATAGTTAACCATTAGACAAACTAGCTAATGTAGTCAAAGGTTGTTTTGACAAATCAAATGTCATCTTTGCAGATCCTCCAACCCTTTTTGCAGCCCTGTGTTAGAACAACATCAAGGGGCAATGGAAGGACCGGAGGGCAACTATCACATTCCTTCATCCAGTCTGTGCCTGAGTCAGACTCCTGTCTGCATCACTGTAGCAAGCAGGTATTGGTCTTCACACACATGGTATATTGTTAGTTCCATAGGTAGTTGGTCAGACATAATTTTTGTAGTTTTGCCTCTATTCACCACCACAGTGAATGAAACATTCATAAAGATAAAATTGATTGAATGCAGATTTTCAGCTGTAACTCAAGACTTTTAATAAAAATGTTTAGCAATTTTTGCCTTTAGAACAGCAGTCATTCTTCATGACATAGATTCAGCAGTGTATTGGAATCATTCCTCTGGGTTTTTGGCAAACCCAGAGGAATTGGCGAAACACCAGAAGGACAAAACATCAGCTACTGCTAGACAGAGCAGTTGCCCAAGACTTGTCTTCACCTTTGACCTTGCTTCTCCAGCTCCTCTCTCTGTCCTTAGTATTTCTCCAGCTTCTCACGTTCTTCTTCACATTGTTCTTCCTGATGTAGCTATCACTTTATATAGCTACATCTATTATTACGGCCTTCTTCCTCTGCTTGTCCACCACTACTATGTCCAGTTGGTTTGCCTTCAACAGTTTTCTGTCTGTATGTCATTAGAGTTTAGTTGGGGTGCTGTGATTCAGTTACATTTTGTTGCTCATGCAGGTCCTTGGAAAATAGCCCTCCAGAGCTGTCCTTTGAGGAGGAGAAGCCCTGGTGCCTTGAGCCTGGTGAGTCTTTCAAGTGTTAATTAATTTACATTTTTGGCTCATATATTGTTGTTATAAGCAGGCCAGGCTACATCGTTTTTTCATGTTTTGATTAAGGGACCCGTTGAGGCAGAAATTACCTTCTGTATAGTTAAAATAAAAGAGTACAAGAAAACTTTCTGGAGAAATCGTGGTGGGATTGTTGCTACTGGCAGACTACAGTGGGGCAAAAAAGTATTTAGTCAGCCACTGATTGTGCAAGTTCCCCCACTTAAAATGATGACAGAGGTCAGTAATTTGCACCAGAGGTACACTTCAACTGTGAGAGACAGAATGTGAAAAAAAAATCCATGAATCCACATGGTAGGATTTGTAAAGAATTTATTCGTAAATCAGGGTGGAAAATAAGTATTTGGTCAATAACAAAAATACAACTCAATACTTTGTAACATAACCTTTGTTGGCAATAACAGAGGTCAAACGTTTACTATAGGTCTTTACCAGGTTTGCACACACAGTAGCTGGTATTTTGGCCCATTCCTCCATGCAGATCTTCTCGAGAGCAGTGATGTTTTGGGGCTGTCGCCGAGCAACACGGACTTTCAACTCCCGCCACAGATTTTCTATGGGGTTGAGGTCTGGAGACTGGCTAGGCCACTCCAGGACTTTCAAATGCTTCTTACGGAGCCACTCCTTTGTTGCCCGGGCGGTGTGTTTTGGATCATTGTCATGTTGGAAGACCCAGCCTCGTTTCATCTTCAAAGTTCTCACTGATGGAAGGAGGTTTTGGCTCAAAATCTCACGATACATGGCCCCATTCATTCTGTCCTTAACACGGATCAGTCGTCCTGTCCCCTTGGCAGAAAAACAGCCCCATAGCATGATGTTTCCACCCCCATGCTTCACAGTAGGTATGGTGTTCTTGGGATGCAACTCAGTATTCTTCGTCCTCCAAACACGACGAGTTGAGTTTATACCAAAAAGTTCTACTTTGGTTTCATCTGACCACATGACATTCTCCCAATCCTCTGCTGTATCATCCATGTGCTCTCTGGCAAACTTCAGACGGGCCTGGACATGCACTGGCTTCAGCAGCGGAACACGTCTGGCACTGCGGGATTTGATTCCCTGCCGTTGTAGTGTGTTACTGATGGTGACCTTTGTTACTTTGGTCCCAGCTCTCTGCAGGTCATTCACCAGGTCCCCCCGTGTGGTTCTGGGATCTTTGCTCACCGTTCTCATGATCATTTTGACCCCACGGGATGAGATCTTGCGTGGAGCCCCAGATCGAGGGAGATTATCAGTGGTCTTGTATGTCTTCCATTTTCTGATGATTGCTCCCACAGTTGATTTTTTCACACCAAGCTGCTTGCCTATTGTAGATTCACTCTTCCCAGTCTGGTGCAGCTCTACAATACTTTTCCTGGTGTCCTTCGAAAGCTCTTTGGTCTTGGCCATGGCGGAGTTTGGAGTCTGACTGTTTGAGGCTGTGGACAGGTGTCTTTTATACAGATGATGAGTTCAAACAGGTGCCATTCATACAGGTAACGAGTGGGGGACAGAAAAGCTTCTTACAGAAGACGTTACAGGTCTGTGAGAGCCAGAGATTTTCCTTGTTTGAGGTGACCAAATACTTATTTTCCACCCTAATTTACGAATAAATTCTTTACAAATCCTACCATGTGAATTCATGGAATTTTTTTTCACATTCTGTCTCTCACAGTTGAAGTGTACCTCTGGTGCAAATTACTGACCTCTGTCATCATTTTAGGTGGGGGAACTTGCATAATCGGTGGCTGACTAAATACTTTTTTGCCCCACTGTAGGTCTGGGGCTATTGGTGGCACTAAAAACCTTGTTGCTACAGTTTGCTGCTGTAAAGTGAAAACCTACTAAAGAGGCAGACATTTTAAAAATGGCATATGTGCACCTTACCCATACTGTATATTCATAATGGGAAACTGAGAAACAAAGCAGCCCCAGACCATCACACTATGACCCCTATATTTTACTGTTGGTTGATGTTCCTTTTCTGAAATGCTGCATTACTTTTACGCCGGGACACACACCTTTGGCGGGGGGGGGGCAGCACAAATGATCTAAGAAACCCATATATCACTTGACATGTTTTCTTGACTTTTTTTTTTTAACAAATACTACCATCAGATTAAATTTGAAAACGATAACTGTGGACACTAAAATGCTAACAAAAAGATAGACAGACAAACAAATAAACCAAACTGATTACATACTCCCTCCCTTTGGTGCAACAATGACCCTTTTTTTTACAATGTAAGATGGAATTTAACATAGACTGAGTGGCACACTGCTTAAACCTTGTATAGAGTACATGCATAGTTTAATGGGGAACTACAAGTACTGGAATTACCACTCATTTTTGTTTGTATCTTTCTTTGTCTCTGTCTATGTACACTACATTATCAACTGTGCCTGTTTTTGTTCTCTGCATTACCATTTTACCAGCTCTAAACCAAGCTTAGTGATGTGTGACTCACCATTCATTTCACTGGTGACTAATTTAGTTTTAACATTTAGGGAATGTTCTAGTGCACAGGCCCAATTATGTAACACAAGCACCTGTGGAAATTTCTAACATGTCAGGGCCTAGCATTCTTGACTCCAAAGAAAGGTAAGTAAGTAAGTAAGTAAAATTTTATTTATATAGCACATTTCTAGATAAAAGATCACAAAGTGCTTCACAAGGTATAAAACAAAAACAGTCAAAAGTTAACAAAATGCAATTTTAAAACGATGTGTTTTTAGCTGTTTTTTAAAAGTAATCACTGAGTCTGCGGATCTTAAGTTCTGAGGAAGAGAATTCCACAGTCTGGCAGCCACAGTAGCAAAAGCTCTATCACCCTTGGTTTTCAGTCTTGTATACTGAATAACAAGTAGGCCCTGATCACAAGACCTCAGGGACCTACTAGGGGCATAGGGCTGTAAAAGTTCAATGATGTACGCTGGTGCTTGTTCTTGAAGAGCCTTAAATGTCAGAACCAGAATCTTAAAATGGACTCTGAATTCAACAGGGAGCCAGTGCAGCTGTATAAGCAATGGTGTTACATGAGAGTATTTCGATGTTTTTGTCAGAAGCCTTGCTGCAGCATTTTGGACAATCTGCAGACGCTCCAGGGAGTTTTTGTTTAGACATGTAAACAGTGAATTACAGTAGTCCAATCGTGATGAAATGAATGCATGAATAACAATTTCCAGTTCAGTATGAGATACTATGGGGCTCAATTTAGAAATGTTTCTTAAATGATAGAAGCAGGACTGAACCAGAGATTTGACGTGGACATCCAGGGTAAGAGCAGAATCAAAGGTTACCCCTAGGTTCCTGATAGACGATTTCACAAATGTTGAAAGAGGACCAAGAGCATTCATTATGTTAGGTACATGTCTGTCTGGAGCACATACAAGGACTTCAGTCTTTTTTTCATTAAGTTGGAGGAAGTTGTCAGCCATCCAACCTTTGATGGTTTCTAAGCACACATTTAGAATCTGCAGCTTAGAAACATCTTCAGGTTTAAAAGATATATATAGCTGGATGTCGTCTGTGTAGCAGTGGTAGCAAATGTCCTCAAAGGGGCTTAAAATATGCTGGAGAGGAAGCAGATATATTAAAAACAATAAGGGCCCCAGCACAGAACCTTGTGGCACACCATAGGACAGGGACGTGGAAGATGACCTATACTTAGAAACCACCACAGAAAAGTATCGTTCATAGAGATACGAGGAGAACCACTCTAAGGCAGACCCAGATACACCAACCCAGTATTTCAGCCTTTCAAGCAAAATATAATGGTCAACGGTGTCAAAGGCTGACGTGAGGTCCAACATTAGGAGTACAGAACACTTTCCTGCATTGTTTTGCATCAGAATGTCATTGGAAACTCTAAGAAGGGCTGTTTCAGTAGAATGAGCTCTACGAAAGCCAGACTGAAATTTGTCAAAGATATTATGTTTGTCTAAAACTGCTGTAAGCTGCTTAGCCACAACCTTCTCTAATATCTTAGCAATTAACGGTGTTTTTGAGATTGGTCTGTAATTGCTAGTGAGAGATGGGTCCAGCATAGGCTTTTTTAACAGGGGGTGTATAACAGCAGTTTTAAAATAAGCAGGGACTTTACCAGATCCCAGTGAGGTGTTAATTATGGTGAGCACACAGGGACCAATAGAGTGGAAGACATTTTTGAATAACGATGCGGGTAAAATGTCGAGTGAACAGGAGGATGCTTTTGTTGCATTAACTATTTTTTCCAGCTCTGATAGTGAGACAGGTAAAAAGCATTCTAAAACGACAGGCCGAGCTGGCGTAGGAACTGACAATGCAGATGCTGATGGGGACAATTTTTTCCTTACATTACTAATTTTTTCTAGAAAGAAAGAAAGAAATGTTTCGCAGTCTTCATTAGAAGAAATAATGGCAGCAGGTGGAGCAGGAGTAATAATATCAGTAATAGTGTCAAATAATACCTTAGGATTACCTCTGCTCTTTGCAACCAGATGAGAAAAATAAGCAGCCCTCGCATCTCTAATTGCATTGTTAAAAGAGGCTAAAAGATCCTTTAAGTAAAGGAGATGAACATTTAAATGAGTTTTCCTCCATAAGCGCTCAGCTTTACGACAATCACGATTTATGGATCAGATGTTGTCATTTAGCCAGGGTAAGGACTTGGAAACAGAAACTGGTCTCATTTTAACCGGACAGATTTAATCTAAAATCGAAAAACAATGGTTATTAAATAGATCTGTTAAGAAATCAACGCCATTTTGCGGGGATATTGTTAAATTAAAAGCATCCGAGAAATTCTCCGCTGTGGAGGAATTTATGATGCGCGAGATAATTGTCCGGTGAACAGGAGACAAAGGCTCATGAAAATACATGTTAAAAAGAATACAGAGATGATCAGAGATAAAAAAAAATGTCCTCAGACACCACTGGAACAAATTCCAGTGGTGTCCACCCTTGAAGGAAATGTCATAGAGATAGTTCATGAATATAAATACCTTGGTGTCTGGATTGATGACTCCTTCACCTTTAAACCACATATAGAGAGACTAGTAAAGAAACTGAGACTTAAACTTCGTTTTTTCTTCCGTAATAAACAGTGCTTTTCTTTTGCAGTAAAAAAACGTCTTGTCACTGCAACCTTTTTATCTGTGTTAGATTATGGTGACATTCTGTATATGAACGCTTCTTCTTCATGTCTTCTAATGTTGGACACGATGTATCATGCTTCCTTGAGGTTTATTACCAATTGTAAATACCTGACCCATCACTGTGATTTGTACTTAAGAGTAAAATGGCCTTCTTTGGCCATTAGAAGACAGGGGCATTGGTACACTTTTATTTACAAAGCTATGCTTGGATTGCTGCCTCCTTATATTTGTACGTTGGTCACAAGGACAAATAGTGGTTCTTACTCCTTGCGCTCAAATGATCAGCTGCTGTTGTCTGTTCCCCTTGTCCGCACAGAGCTGGGTAAGAAAGCCTTTGTCCACTCTGCGCCTTTTTCATGGAACATGTTACAGAAAGACTGGAAACTAACTGAATTGTTGTCTTTAAATGTTTTTAAAACTAAACTCAAAGGCCTACAGGCTGCCTCAATAATGTGTAATTGTTTTGTGTAATTTTAACTTTGTTTGTTCGTATGTATTTGTCTTGAAATGTGCTGCCTCTTGGCCAGGACTCCCTTGAAAAAGAGGTCTTTGATCTCAACGGGACATTCCTGGTTAAATAAAGGTTAAATAAAAATAAAAAATAGAATCAATATTCAAACCCAAAGTAAAAACAAGGTCCAGTGTGTGTCCTTTGTTATGTGTGGGGCCGGACACATGCTGGGTAAAATGAAAAGAATCCATAATGTTGATAAAACCTCTGGCAAAGAGGTCGGAGTCATCATCAACATGTATGTTAAAATCCCCAGCTAAAAGCAGTCTGGACAACCTCATAGTAGAGGACAGGAAGTCGCTAAACTCCGATAAAAACAAGCTATTTGGGCTGGGTGGACGATACACCACAGCACAATAAAAAGGATCCTTACTTCTGATTTTAATAAGCTGTAATTCAAAGGAAAGAAAGTGTCCAACTTTCACTGAACGGCAGTTGAAACGGCCCTGAAATGCCACCGCGAGACCTCCTCCACGACCAGATCCCCGAGGCTGGCTGATGACGGAATAGCCGTTCGGGCACATTTCAATGAGAGACGAATAGTCCAAGTCCCGCTGCCAGGTCTCAGTCAGAAATAAGAAGTCCAGTTTTTTAGAAGATATAGAATCGTTAAGCACGAACGATTTATTAGTCAATGATCGGGCATTAAAAAGTGCCATGTTCAGCGGGGTGGAAGCATCATTTTTGGCAGAGGCTCGAGTTAAAGGACGTAAATACTTGGGGTTTGAGCCTTCACGCTCGTAGATTCCACTCACCGAGGGGATGAAAAGCCAGTCAGCAGGAGAGTCTGGATGAACCCTTCTGAGGCAGCACGGTCTCGGAGAGCCGGGCCCTGCATCTCCAAGCAGGGACGTGGAAAACAAATTCCTCTCCATGGAGCTGTTCTGAGCATAGGTAACAAAGCACGCTCGACATCGCTTTCTAGTCAGACCCCGCCGCCAGAAAAGCCTAAGCTTCACCTGGATACCTGCTCTTCTTCCTCTCCTTCTCCGTGGTCTGCGGGGAACGCTGAGGACGCTGGCCGAGGATCCAGCCACTGGCGGAGGATCCAGCCACTGGCGGAGGATCCAGCCACTGGTGGAGGATGGAAAGTGCCAAAGGAGTGCGGAGGATGGAAAGTGCCAAAGGAGGAGGAGGATGAGACATCTTGAGCCATCATTGAAGATCGGATGGATAACAGCGTCAAACGATCATAAACCAAGGCAGCCAGTACATCATTGATACAAATAGAAAACAGCAGAGCAGAGAAAAACAGCACGACGAAAGAGCGTGACAAACTGCACCCGGCAGCGGCAAAGCCAAACACAGGCGCCATCATACCGGAAGTGTACAGCCTTTACTTGTCTCATCAGGTATGGCTTGTCTCATCATTTCTGCCAGTTTTAGGGTAATTCCAATATTTGTGTACATCTTTTTTGTGACGTCAAAATGCAAGAGAATTAACAACTCTTAATTAATATCTTTTGGATCTTTTTAGTCTGGTGGTTTTCTTTTACAGAGCTTACAGAGCTTGTAAGCAAAGCTCTGTGTTCCTTGGACATTGGATCAGGCCTTTGACATTGATGTGGTTCAGCATCTCAGCAAAATAAATCATCCTTTTGATGTCAGTAAATTGTGAATGTCTAAACATTTCCACACCAGGTCAGTCAAATACATATAGCAGTTCAGCCCGTCCAAAAGGCGGTAACTTTTATTTGTTTAAATCTCGCAACAGCTTAGGTAAAGATAACCTTTAAAACCTTGGATAATCAATGCTTAGTATTTCAGCTTTTGATAACTCATCCTGTGTGTTCCCAAGGACTTGGAACATTGGTTTGAGACTGCTCAGTAACTTGAGCAGACTGCAGTGTTGACTAGGGCTGCAACTCGATTATAAAAAAAAATCATCATAGATTTTTTGCTTTGACCAAACTTCAGTGTTCACTGTAGCCACCACATACTCCTTACAGACACATAAACTCACTCATTCACTTGCACACAGAAGGGAGATGCGTCCTGCATGACACGTTGCCACGGATCTTAAAATGGCTTAAAGGCAACACAAGCCAGATGCTAGAGTTTAAAACGGACCTGTTCATTTTGTTGAGCCTTCAGTGTACGGCCATTGGCATTTTGCCAGAAGTGTTAGCAGAAAGGAGGAATAACAAAACCTTTTGACAGTGCTGGAAATCACAGTGCCTTGCCTGCTGGCCATACCAGGTTTTCTGGGTTATATAAGCCTTGGACATGTTCCCCCAGCTTCCTTGCAATGTCTTGCCAGATGGTGCTTCATTTCGAGTACATAGTACTTTATCACTCCAAGTGAAGGAAGGAGACTCCCAACCCTTCGAGTGTAGATCCAAGGGCCCATGTACATCCCAGCCATAGAGTAACTTGTAAGGGGAGAACTCCGTTAAAGGTAGGGGAACTTCTCTGTATGCAAACAGCAGGAAGGGCAGCCACGGATTGGTTCCCTGGTCTTTTAGAAATGAGTGTAGATAACTGGCAGTGACTACAGGAGGTTTTGGTCTGACTTCCTTGGAGGACATGTTTTCTGGCATATGGAGCATGCACTTCAGGATTTCTGTATGTCTGCAAACATTAAAGACCCAGGGAAGGGTGTGTGTTAGGTACATGATAAAGGACCTAGGGACCAGGGATCTCAAGATATTGGTGGTCACAGTCAACTGCGTATAACACATGCTTATTAAAAATGAACTTTTCATTTCCCCTCTCACTTTCCATTTTCCCCTTCAGTAACCTTAGCAATCAAGTTTTTCAATGTCTCATCCTCCCTAAAACTCCATTCCTGGGATAACATCAACAGGCAGGCTCTGTACCACCAGAAAAGAAAACATGTAGGACTGTTCATTAATGGTTCAAGGTTCAAGGTTCTTTATTTGTCACATGCATAGTTATACAAGTATAACACACAGTGAAATGTAGCCTGACACGCTCCTCGACATGTGCAAAAAAATTGGGGGGGGGGGGGTGTAGAGGAAGAACATTATATATACATATATATATATATATATATATATATATATATATATATATATATATATATATATATATATATATATATATGTGTATATATATAATGTTATATATATATGTAGTATATACATTGGGTGAATGTGCAGCAATGTAGCAGCAAGCAGGTGAATTCTGTACATTAATATGAATGGACATCTGACTATTTTACAGGATAGACAATATAAACATATTTAAAATTAAAGGAATTGAAATGGACATTGTTCCTTGGTTTAGTGTCTGGAAGAGTCCTGTCTCAGTCAATTATAGATGATGTGAGAGGGCGGGTGTGTGTGTTTAGGGCACGGATGGCTTGGGGATAGAAGCTCCTCTTGAGTCTCTCTGTCCTTGCCCGGAAGATGCGGAACCTTCTACCAGATTGCAGAAGTTGGAACAGTTTGTTGCCAGGATGGGACGGGTCCTTCAGTATCTGCGCTGCTCTAGTCCGGCATCTCCTGGTGTAGGTGTCCTGAAGCGGGGGGAGAGCAATCCTGCAGCAGCGTTCTGCTGTACGGATCACTCTCTGGAGAGCTTTTTGGTCACTGTCACATCAGCTTTGGGGTAACGATGCTTAGTAGCATGTACACACAAAATTTCCTCCTGTCTGCTATAATCCATATTGCTCACTGGTACCATACAATGGTTAACCAAAGACATTTCCAACAAAGCAGTAACTCGCTGACTATTGACATTTACCATTTTCTAGCACTGCATTTCCACTGTCTTTCCCTGTGGGCTCCATCTTCTGCTGGGGTGCATAGCAATCCCCTGTGACCTTAGCTTTGCAGATGGGGCACACAGAAGTTTTGTGGCCTGGCTGCTGGCAATAATAACAAACAAGGTCCTTACCAGAGGTTTCTGAGTTTAGTAGTTTTCTTGTGGCTCTGGTTTACTCTCTGTCTTTAAAGGACCTGGCAGAGAAGACTGGAGCACTGTTTTTTAGTGCCCAGTGGAGCATGAAGCCAGAGCCCCTTTACAAGCATTGCAATACTGTACCTTAGCAGCCGTAAGTCCATCTGCTGGCTTGTGCTCCCTCACCAAGGTCCTCACTTTCACTGTGAGCACCCAGGTTTTCTGTCAGAAAAATGGTCTTATAAAGTGAGACACAGAACAGCAAGTTTAACATATTTAAAAAAAATAAAGGGTAAAAGACTGGGTAAAGACATATCAGGCAGTTTGTACCATCTGTTTGTACCAGAAACAATCCCGTCAAAGGCCTTGGACTGAATGGTGTCTCCAGGATTGTGGAACGGGTTACACATTATGTCAGTAAACGAGTTGTGCAACTTCCTGAACATACTTCTTATTTCATTACTTGCAAGCGAGCAACAGCAAAGTCTATGCAAGTCTTCGTCAGGGTGATCCTGTTGAGACTTTTTATACATTTCACTAATCACACACTTCTGGGAAAAGATATGTGTGACTTATTGCTGTAATAACCATATCGAACGCTGCACTGAGATCTAGCAGGACAAGCACAGAGATGAGTCCACTGTCAGAGGCCATAAGAAGATCATTTGTAACGCTGTTTCTGTGCTGTGATGAGCTCTGAAACCTGACTGAAACTTTTCAAATTAAGCCATTTCTCTGCAGATGATCTGTTAGCTGTTTGACAACTACTCTTTCAAGAATTTTTGAGATGAAAGGAAGGCTGGAGATTGGCCTATAATTAGCTAAGACCCCTGGGTCAAGAGATGGCTTTTTAAGCAACAGTTTAACTACTGCCAGTTTGAAGGCATGTGATTAGGGGTGGGTTTTAATAATCGATTCATCGATTAAAATCGATTCTGGCTTGGATAACGTGATATCGATTCATTAAAATCCTGAATTGATTTTTTTTTAATATAAATGTATTTTGCCCAAAATTCCAGAATCTCAGGTGAAACGTCACAAAATTTTGACAACCACCAAAAATTTAAAACAGTAAATGAGAGCAGGTGCACGGCTTCTGCACAAAGACGTAAACACAAAGCCCGGACCGTGGATCAGAATCAGTGAGATGTCGCCTTTCTCACCCAACGACACGGACATGGTCGGGGCTGAAAGCCGACAGCTCGCTGATTCTGATGTTTCAGCGGGCCTGCGCTTTGTGTTTACGCCCTTTTTGCGCTGATTCTAAAGCTGTTAGTTTTATCTCTCTCCAAACAATATTGACTGAACCAGCAGCAAAAGAAGATCCAAACTAAGCTTCACATAAACATCATCATGGACTCCCTCTTACTTTTACTGTTTTGCTTCCACCACGATAAAATCACACTTCATGCACAGCTCTCTCTCTCTCTCTTTCTCAGTGTACTTCAAGAACAGTTTTCCGTCTATCCCCGAAATCTGTTTTGTGCACAGTGTTGGGAAGGTTACTTTTAAAATGTATTCCGTTACAGAATACAGAATACATGCCCCAAAATGTATTCTGTAACGTATTCTGTTACGTTACTCAATGACAGTAACGTATTCTGAATACTTTGGATTACTTAATATATTATCGTGCTTTTTACAACAACGTGAATGTACTATTGCTGTGTGATTTATTACTATTACTGAAGGTCCGCGACTCCGAACTGTAGTAAAGGGACCTCTGACTAATACGGCGGGGTCCCTGTCGGCTCATAGCCGAAAAATAGCTTTACTTTGTTGTGTGGGTCAATTTTTCTTGCGAGAGACAGAGAGAGGCGTTGAAAGACTGCTCCAACGGAACTTATTGTTTTCGGAGGAAAACACGAACACGGTGTACAGTCGAGTCTTAATAGCTTACTTACAACTGGGCTCGTCAGGCACTCTTCTTGGCTGCAGTGGTTATTATTATATTTACATGTTTCCAGCTCCCGTTTTTCCTCGACGACAACTCGTACCTTTCCACTCGCCTTTTTCTCCCTCCTCGCGCTCACAGACACATAACGTGTATGGCAGTGCATTCTCCCTGCAACACGGACTATACTGCCAATGATGCTACATTCTTTAGAGCTATGCTTGTAGCATTCTGCCTGTTAGCTTAGCACAACAACAACAACAACGAAAAGGCGCTCTCTCACCCAGGAAACACACAGTCGCAGAAAGAGAGAGAGAGCGTCGCCCTGTAACCATGGCAACCGTAACGCTGCCGCCTGGAACGAAAGAACGTAGCTGTCAAACAAAACCCAAACAGTCCTGACCCGCGACAAAATGAAACAGGAAAGTACCGCAGTGTAATCCATTTATTTCAACAAAGTAACTGTATTCTGAATACCACCTTTTTAAACGGTAACTGTAACGGAATACAGTTACTCATATTTTGTATTCTAAATACGTAACGGCGGTACATGTATTCCGTTACTCCCCAACACTGTTTGTGCATTATTCGCTTGCTTGTTACGCACAAGACTACCGTTATTTTTTTACTTACTTCCGAAAAGAAAAACTAGTTTCTGCCGTTCAATTGGCTTCTGAACAAATTTAAACTTAAAATTATACAAAATGGATCGAATCGATTCAGGACCTTGTGAATCGGAATCGAATCGATTCTAGAAATCAGTGACGATACCCAGCCCTACCTGTGATACATAGCCGATTATTAGAGCTAGGTTCATCATATTTAAGATTGAAGCATTAATTAATAGTAGGACTTCTTGAGCAGTACAGTAGGAGCAGTAGGAATGGGGTCTAAAAATAGTAATAACTTCTGGTTTGGAAGAAGTAATTACTGAAGTTAACTCGAAAAAGGGTACATAAACATCAATGATATTGAGAGTAACTGTACGTTATTTCTGTGAGATGATTATGATTAATTTTTTCTCCAATGGTTAAAATTTGATTAGTGAATAAATCCATGAAGTCATTACTATTTAATGTTAAAGGAATGCTTGGTTCATCATATATATATGTGTGTGTGTGTGTGTGTGTGTGTGTGTGTGTGTGTGTGTGTGTGTGTGTGCGTGTGTGTGTGTATATATATATATATATATATATATACATATATATATATGTGTGTGTATATATATATATATACATATATATGTACAGGGAGTGCAGAATTATTAGGCAAATGAGTATTTTGTCCACATCATCCTCTTCATGCATGTTGTCTTACTCCAAGCTGTATAGGCTCGAAAGCCTACTACCAATTAAGCATATTAGGTGATGTGCATCTCTGTAATGAGAAGGGGTGTGGTCTAATGACATCAACACCCTATATCAGGTGTGCATAATTATTAGGCAACTACCTTTCCTTTGGCAAAATGGGTCAAAAGAAGGACTTGACAGGCTCAGAAAAGTCAAAAATAGTGAGATATCTTGCAGAGGGATGCAGCAGTCTCAAAATTGCAAAGCTTCTGAAACGTGATCATCGAACAATCAAGCATTTCATTCAAAATAGTCAACAGGGTCACAAGAAGCGTGTGGAAAAACCAAGGCGCAAAATAACTGCCCATAAACTGAGAAAAGTCAAGCGTGCAGCTGCCAAGATGCCACTTGCCACCAGTTTGGCCATATTTCAGAACATCACTGGAGTGCCCAAAAGCACAAGGTGTGCAATACTCAGAGATATGGCCAAGGTAAGAAAAGCTGAAAGACGACCACCACTGAACAAGACACACAAGCTGAAACGTCAAGACTGGGCCAAGAAATATCTCAAGACTGATTTTTCTAAGGTTTTATGGACTGATTATATCTAGCTGGAGAAATACCAAGGGCTCAGAGAAGAGCTCGAGAGGATGTGGAGGGTGAAGGTAACGGTGGTCCCCGTGGTAATCGGAGCACTAGGTGCGGTGGCTCCCAAGCTAGGCGAGTGGCTCCAGCAGATCCCGGGCATAACATCGGAGATCTCTGTCCAGAAGAGCGCAGTCCTGGGAACAGCTTAGATACTGCGCAGGACCCTCAAGCTCCCAGGCCTCTGGTAGAGGACCTGAGCTTGAAGGATAAACCGCCCGCAGGGGCGTGCTGGGTGTTTTATATATATATATATATATATATATATATATATATATATATATACACTACGGACGATACCTACAACCACGATTACCGACACTAACAAGCTGATCTACAATACGGCAGCAGTGATCAGTGAGATGCTTGGCTACAAGTTGAACAGCCACAAGGGGCAGTACCCTCCATGGAGAAGGAGGCTAGAGGGCAAGATCAAAGTAGCACGGAGGGAGGTTAGCCAACTAACGGAGTTGCAGAAAGGTGCGACAACGAAGGTGCATAAGAAATACAGCAAGCTGTCCATACCTGAGGCCTTGGAAACTGCCAAGCAAAGACTCACAGCCTTGGCCAGCCGCTTGAGGAGGTACACCAGAGAGATAGAAGGCAGGAGAATAAACCAGCTGTTCTCCACAGAACCAGCAAAGGTGTACTCTCAGTGGCAAGGGAACAATAAGAGAACAGCACCACCAAGGCTGGAGACGGAGCAATACTGGAAGAGCATATGGGAGAAGGACGCAACCCATAACGGCAATGCTCAGTGGCTAGTGGATCTGAGGGCAGACCACAGCGACCTCCCTGAACAGGGTCCAGTAACCATCACAGTGGCAGATATCCAAGAAAGGGTCTCCAGTATGAAGAGTTGGACAGCACCAGGGCCCGACATGGTTCACGCCTACTGGCTAAAGAAGCTGACTGCACTCCACGAGCGTCTGGCAGCACAAATGAACCAGCTGCTAGTTAACGAGAGACACCCGGAATGGCTAACCGAAGGTCGGACGGTCCTGATCCCCAAGGACCCCAAGAAGGGACCGGTCCCCTCCAACTACCGACCAATAACCTGCCTCAGTACTACATGGAAGCTCCTGTCAGGCATCATATCGGCTAAGATGAACAGGCACATGGGTCAATACATGAGCGGGACACAGAAAGGGATTGGCAAGAATACCAGAGGCGCAAAACACCAGCTACTGGTAGACAGAACAGTGAGCCGAGACTGCAAGACCAGACTGACCAACCTGTGCACTGCCTGGATTGATTACAAGAAGGCCTATGACTCAATGCCCCACAGCTGGATACTGGAATGCCCAGAATTGTACAAGATCAATGGGACCCTAAGAGCCTTCATCAGGAACTCAATGGGGATGTGGCGTACAACACTAGAGGCCAACTCCAAGCCCATAGCACAAGTCACCATCAAGTGTGGGATCTACCAAGGAGATGCTCTGTCCCCACTGCTGTTCTGCATAGGCCTGAACCCCCTCAGTGAGATCATTAACAAGACTGGCTACGGATACCGACTACGGAACGAAGCAGTTGTCAGCCACCTCCTGTACATGGATGACATCAAACTGTATGCCAAGAGTGAACGAGACATCGATTCACTGATCCACACTACCAGGCTATACAGTAATGACATTGGAATGTCATTCGGACTGGAGAAGTGTAGTCGGATGGTAACAAAGAGAGGGAAGGTAGTCAGAACTGAGGGGATTGAACTACCAGAAGGCAACATTGCAGACATAGAGGACAGTTACAAGTACCTGGGGATCCCGCAGGCGAATGAGAACCATGAAGAGGCCGCTAGAAAAGCTGCAACCACCAAGTACCTGCAGAGGGTCAGGCAAGTCCTGAGGAGTCAGCTGAATGGTAAGAACAAGATCCGGACCATCAACACGTACGCCCTGCCCATGATCAGGTACCCTGCTGGGATAATAGGCTGGCCAAAGGAGGAGATAGAAGCCACTGACATAAAGACAAGAAAGCTCCTTACCATGCATGGAGGGTTTCACCCCAAGTCCAGCACCCTGAGGCTGTACGCTAAGCGGAAGGAAGGGGGCCGGGGACTGGTGAGTGTCAGCACCACAGTCCAGGATGAGACAACGAACATCCAAGAATACATTGGGAAGATGGCCCCAACTGACCGAGTGCTCAGTGAATACCTCAGGCAGCAAAAACCCAAGAAAGAGGAGGGAGACGAGGAACCATCATGGAAGGACAGGCCCCTGCACGGTATGTACCACCGGCAGATAGAGGAGGTGGCTGATATCCAGAAATCCTACCAGTGGCTGGACAAAGCTGGACTGAAAGACAGCACAGAGGCACTAATCATGGCAGCACAAGAACAAGCTCTGAGCACAAGATCCATAGAGGCTGGGGTCTATCACACCAGGCAAGACCCCAGGTGCAGGCTGTGTAAAGATGCCCCAGAGACAATCCAGCACATAACAGCAGGGTGCAAGATGCTAGCAGGCAAGGCATACATGGAACGCCATAACCAAGTGGCCGGCATAGTGTACAGGAACATCTGTGCCGAGTATAACCTGGAAGTCCCGAGGTCAAAATGGGAGATGCCCCCAAGGGTGGTGGAGAATGACCGAGCTAAGATCCTGTGGGACTTCCAGATACAGACGGACAAAATGGTGGTGGCTAACCATAGTGGTGGTAGACAAACAGAAGAAGACGGCCGTAGTGATCGATGTAGCGGTTCCGAATGACAGCAATATCAGGAAGAAGGAACACGAGAAGCTGGAGAAATACCAAGGGCTCAGAGAAGAGCTCGAGAGGATGTGGAGGGTGAAGGTAACGGTGGTCCCCGTGGTAATCGGAGCACTAGGTGCGGTGACTCCCAAGCTAGGCGAGTGGCTCCAGCAGATCCCGGGAATAACATCGGAGATCTCTGTCCAGAAGAGCGCAGTCCTGGGAACAGCTAAGATACTGCGCAGGACCCTCAAGCTCCCAGGCCTCTGGTAGAGGACCCGAGCTTGAAGGATAAACCGCCCGCAGGGGCGTGCTGGGTGTTATATATATATATATATATATATATAGTTTTTAGTTTGTTTTTAGTTTTAGCTATTTTAGGGGGATATCTGTGTGTGCAGGTGACTATTACTGTGCATAATTATTAGGCAACTTAACAAGAAACAAATATATACCCATTTCAATTATTTATTTTTACCAGTGAAACCAATATAACATCTCCACATTCACAAATATACATTTCTGACATTCAAAAACAAAACAAAAACAAATCAGCGACCAATATAGCCGCCTTTCTTTGCAAGGACACTCAAAAGCCTGCCATCCATGGATTCTGTCAGTGTTTTGTTCTGTTCACCATCAACATTGCGTGCAGCAGCAACCACAGCCTCCCAGACACTGTTCAGAGAGGTGTACTGTTTTCCCTCCTTGTAAATCTCACATTTGATGATGGACCACAGGTTCTCAATGGGGTTCAGATCAGGTGAACAAGGAGGCCATGTCATTAGTTTTTCTTCTTTTATACCCTTTCTTGCCAGCCACGCTGTGGAGTACTTGGACGCGTGTGATGGAGCATTGTCCTGCATGAAAATCATGTTTGGCCAAACTGGTGGCAAGTGGCATCTTGGCAGCTGCACGCTTGACTTTTCTCAGTTCATGAGCAGTTATTTGGCGCCTTGGTTTTTCCACACGCTTCTTGCGACCCTGTTGACTATTTTGAATGAAACGCTTGATTGTTCGATGATCACGTTTCAGAAGCTTTGCAATTTTGAGACTGCTGCATCCCTCTGCAAGATATCTCACTATTTTTGACTTTTCTGAGCCTGTCAAGTCCTTCTTTTGACCCATTTTGCCAAAGGACAGGACGTTGCCTAATAATTATGCACACCTGATATAGGGTGTTGATGTCATTAGACCACACCCCTTCTCATTACAGAGATGCACATCACCTAATATGCTTAATTGGTAGTAGGCTTTCGAGCCTATACAGCTTGGAGTAAGACAACATGCATGAAGAGGATGATGTGGACAAAATACTCATTTGCCTAATAATTTTGCACTCCCTGTATATAATTTAGTGTAGTGTAATTTTAGCTTGCTTTCCAGATTGGTGTGGTCTGCTTTTTAAACAATCCCAGTATGGAAAAGAAAGAACTGACAGCTGGAGCATCTCAAAAAACAGATTTTAAAACTCACCAATGGAAAAATTAAAGGCTACAATAATTTGTATGTCGATTTGTTTATATCTATTTATAGAGCTCCATTTCATTTTAGCGAACACATTTTATCTATTGTCACATAAGATCCTGTTTGACCTGAGACATGAAAAAATAACAAACATAATGATTTACTTCCATTTTATGAAAAGTACTGATGATTGCAAGAAAATCGTAACAGCTAGGATTTATATATAACAATAACAACCATTAAATCCCACATTGTTGTGAGAGGAGAAAGACAGGATAAAAGACATGCTGTGGAAGAGAGCCAGAGATTAATAACTAGTAAGGTGTAAACACATTGTGAGAAAGGTGATTGAAGAAGAAACACTCAGTGCTGTAAGATAATTACACTTCACAAGATATCTTGGAATAAGAAAAAATATCTAGACTTTAGACAAGTGAGAAATATCTTAAAAGAAGTGTTGAGACACTCGTTCCAAGTACTTTATTAAGTCAAATAAACTCAACACTGGCCCATCAATGCTTCTTTCAGCATCACTTCTTTCTCACTTTGAGAGGACGATTATTGTGGTCACCAGTCTTTCACAAGGGTAACAACCATTCTCACTATTGATAATTTAGAATCAATCAACCAATTAACCTAACTCAGTTAAGTGCATGTCTTTGGACTGTGGAAGAGAGCCCATAGGAAGAGGCCCAAGTCAGATGGTGGAGTCAAACCCAGGACCTTCTTGCTGTGAAGTAGCAGTGTTAACCACTGCACAATTTTCTTGACTGTGTGTTAAAGTTTGAACAACAAAAGTTTAAGTGTGGGAATTATTACTAAAAATGGTTGTAAGATAACAGTGTCATCTCAAACAGTTTGTTGGTGATATGCATGTAAAGTAACAAATTTTATTATTTATAAACTAAATAAGAAACAAAAGACATTCTCAAAACAAGATTAATAATTTTATTCTTTGTGTTCTTAGTATTTCACTGAATCAGCATTCACACCAATAATAAACAAAATGACCAACAGCAATAGCATATATTGCTTTGGAACAATCCATTAACTTGCTTCATGAACAGTAAAATAAAAAATCTAGATCCTAACTAAATGACATGTCTTACCATACCTTATTCAATAAAACTTAAAAAAATATAAATTAATTTAGAAAGAAAAGATGCAATATTGTGTCAGACTGGCTGTTTGAACGTTTCTTTGCTTCCACAGGTGGATGTTCAGAATCCATCGGTGGGTTAGTCTCGGGGGCAGCACATACTACCCTCTGCCCCTTCAACATCCAAAAGACACCATCTGACTATGACTTTCTACTTCCCCAACCAGGTAGCCCTCCCTAACAGTGCATGTACCTTCTCTCACTCAGCCATAGCTTCCTGTGCATGTCAGCTGTTTCATGCTGCCTGTCCTGTCTGTGTTCCTCCTGCAGACATGACAATGCGTCTGTGCCGTTTGCTGTGCTAACTATAAGTGCCCTTTGAAAAATGTTGTATAACTCATTGTTTTTGTTCAGTAAACACAAATGATTACTATATAACACTGTACGGTTTTTACTAAGCTAACTACCTTTAATTTAGTAAACTCCCACCGTAAGGGTGTGTTTTAACTGATGAAACTGTGTCGTACTCAGGCTCGGACATCTGATTGCTGCCTTTTATAAGTTTATTCCACAACCATAAACTAACACCAGTACAGTAACCGTGCCTTTACAGAAGCCAGGTAATCAACTGAAAGACACAAAATAAAACAACCATACAACATTAACAAAGCAACACTATTAATGACAGTACAGTTTAGTAATAGTCATATTTATAGCTTTAACACGTTACTTGGTTAACAAAGAAACTCACCAGCTCGGCTTCATCAGTCATAACAGCGATATCAATGAAAAGAAGATCCGGCAGGTAGGATCTATGAGCGGCCGTTAACACGTACCATCCCAGACTTAGATAAATCACTCCGTCTTAAATAAATTTGTCATTTAAAGCAAATATGAGTCTGGCTGATAATAAATCACAACAAACAAATTGGCATGTTAGTAATATGGGAAAAACCCACACCTCCCACTTGGGCTACGTGCCACAATAACCAGTAGCAATAAACACCAATATAGAAAACAAAAAGTCTTATAACAGTGTTTTAAACAGGTTGGGCCTGGTCCCCACACCCAAGAGTCCCCAATCTGCAAGTATTTCTTGGGTACTCAGGGGGATGAACCACGTTCCTCTTGCTCCTCTACTGGCAGTAACACCACTGGCAGTTATGATTTTAACCACCTCTATTTGAACTTTACCTGACAAACGTCCCTGTGGAGAATGGTGGAATGACATGGTTCCCTGTCCTTCCTTGCCTGAGACCAGTTGATGGGACGACTACAACAAATCCTTACTTTGACATCTCGAACAACACCTAGGTGATCCGGATCTGCCTCTTCCACGCGGCCCAGCTTGAAACGACCCCTAAGTGCGTTCTGATCTGCCACCCAGACAAGGTCCCCAACAGAAACATTTCTCACCGGGGCATGCCATTTTTGCCGAACAAACAGGTGCGGCCCGGCCAACTGACTCCAGCGTCTCCAAAACTTGTCCACTTCCACCTGGACTGCACGTAGACGACTGAATGGGTAGGCAGGGAACTCAAAACCCATGTTGTCGCCCCTGGGCCCTGCCCGACCCAACAACAAAGAGTTTGGTGTCAACACATCTACAATTTCTTCCTGAATTTGAGCTCTGGCCCCGATAGGCCTCTCATTGGTGAGGTTGGCCGCCAAATAGAGGAGGGTTTGGAATTCCAGAGCAGTCAAGTTTCCCTCCTCACCAACGTTACTCAACGCCCTTTTCAACACGCGAACAGCTGCCTCTGCTGCTCCATTCCGGTGTGGGGAGTCCGCTGGACTAAACTCCCACATCCAGTCAGACCCAACTACGGCTGCCTTTCTTTGGATCTCTTCTTTGTCAATACTCGCAAGGAAATCATAGAGCTCCTTCAGCGCAGGTTTAGCTCCCACGAAATTGGTCCCCTGGTCAGACCAGAGTTTCTTGGGGTGACCCCTCAGGGCAGTAAACCGCTGGTATGCCTTCAGGAAGCCCTCAGTTGACAGATCTTCAACTATGTCTGCATGAACGGCTCTTGAGGCCATACAGCTAAAAACCACGCCCCAAACTTTCTTCTTCACTCGTCGTCTTACTGAGTCTCTGACAAAATATGGACCAAACAAGTCCAAAGTAGTGTACTCAAAAGGGGCTGCTGGCGTAGTGCGTACGGGAGGAAGATCACTCATCACCTGAGTGCATAGCTTGGCCCTGCACTTTCTGCAACTTACGCACGAATCAATCACCTTCCGTACGATCCTGGGACCTTGAACTACCCAGCCCCTCTTCCTCATCCGAAGAAGGGTGGCAGAAACACCTTCGTGGTTGACACGATGGGCGTCCTCAGCGAGCAGAGAGCTTAACCGACACTTGTAGGGGATCAAAGGGACCCCGGACCTCTCCTCCTCAACGGATTGAATCCGGCCATAGCACATCAAGAGCCCCGTTGTTTTATCCTTGCGCACAACCAGGCGGTTGAGCGTCGTCGTAGGGAAACTCACACCTGCTTGAGCGGCAAGGCATAAGTCCTGAAATGCCTCTACCCGCTCTTGAGCCGCGGGCACCGCCTCCCACTTTAATCCTAGAGCAGTCCGACCCCTGCCAGATAACCAAAAGCGCAAGGCTCTGTGGACATAAGCTATGACCCCACAGAGCTTGGCTAGAGAATTGAACCGTGAAAGATCTACTTGATTTATCAAGGCTGAACCCCAGCACTCCTTGATCCTGCAGACATTAGAAGCAACAGAAGGAGACCCCTTAGTCTCAAAAGATGTAACCTTGTTGCTGAATGGTAAGAGCTCCGGACTTACTCGGCCGCCGACCACGGCTTTGACGCTATCAAAGCCATCTGGAGTAGTCTGCGCCCTTTGCTGCGACCTTGTTAAGATGGCTGAAAAAGCCTTTCTTTGGAGTCGACTGACGACTTCTCTAGTCCCAGAGGCCACCTCTGCAGCTGACTTTATGGGCCATTCCTCTACTGGCTTGGTTAGGAACATGGGACCGGTCTGCCATGAAGAGTCCTCACCAAGCTGCTTAGGGGAACATCCTCTTGTGACCAGGTCAGCCACGTTGAACTGGCCAGGAAGCCACCACCAGTCGGTCACAGGCCCAGCCTTCTGTATCTCTCCCACTCGATTGGCAAAGAAGGTCTGGAACCCGTAACTCTCCCGTTGGATGGCACCTAACACAGTCTGACTGTCCAGAAAATGGTACCAACGATCTATTTCCAACCGACTGTACTTCAGAAAGTAACCTTTCAGGCGAGTGGCAAAAACAGCTCCACAAATCTCTGCCTTGACAGCATCTCCCTTTTGTTCGATTGGAGTCAATTTGGCCTTGGACTCCACGAGCCGGGTCTTAACCCCTCCAGATGTTTCCCAGCACAGGTAGAGGACCGCTCCGTATGAGTCACAACTTCCATCAGAGAACGTGATCCCCCAGGGTTTACCCACCCAGCCGGATGGTGTAATACTCCTGGGAAAGGTGATGGTACTCAGCCGCGCGTACTCCTCAAAGAGCTTGATCGCTCTCCCACGTAGTTCACTAGACAGCGGCTTATCCCACGTATCCTTAGTCAGTATCCCGGCCTCCTGAAAGGCTCTTCTGACAAGAATAACACCTTTCTGCTTCAGGGGCATCGCCAGACCAAGGGGGTCATAGAGCCCTGCTACCTGACTTAGAAGCATACGGCAGGTGAGGGGATTTGGCGTCTTCTCCCCTATGTTCTCTTCAGCGAGGTCTACTTGAGTACGCATCTTTTTCTTTCTTGCGGAGAAGTTAATAGCCACCATGAGGAAGAGCTTGTCTTCTTCCATGAGATAACCCACACCCAAGGCCTTGTTGTCCTCGGTCCGCAGCTGGTTGGGCAACATGATGGTTTCTGGTTCGGCAGGAACAGCACCTTGCCTCCCACTAAAGCCAGACCGCACCCAAGGTTTGAGGTAAAACCCACCATGCTTGAGAATGGTTTCAACCCCCTCAAGGATCTCGCTCAGTCTCTCAGGGTCGTTGTGGGACACAAGGATGTCATCCACGTAAGTATCCTCTTCAATGACACGTCTTTCTTCCACTCTGTTGACAAACTGTGGCAGAAGGGCAGTCTCTCGCATGGCAACCTGAGCGATACAACCTGCAGGCTTGTCACCCATGTTCACACGCACCACAGCATAATCCTTGATGTCCTCCTCCAGGGAATGCCTGCACAAGAAGCGGTGAACGTGCACCTCTTGATCCTCCAGCCATACAGAGTTATACATTTTGGAGACATCCCCTATTGCTGCATGCTCTCCCTCCCAGAAATGGAGCAGCACTGCCCTAATGGGATTCAGGACATCTGGGCCTTTCATCAAGATGCTGTTCAAACTAACACCTCTGTACACCTGGCTGCTGTCCCAAACGAGCCTCACTGGCGTGGTGTTGGAGTGTGGGTTGGGCGCCATCAAATGGTTTATCCACCACACGGCTCCTTTCCACTCGTCCAACACCGTCCGGGAAAGCTGGATAGCGGCCCCCCTAGCCAGCATGTCACACACCTGCTTAGCATAAGCTGCCTTCCATAATGGATCTTTCTCGAGGCGCTTTTCTGACTTCAGGAAAGTCGCCTCCACAGCTTTGCGGTTGTTAGGTAGGGTCGCAGGGTCCTCTTTCCAGGGATATTTAGCATCCCAATGGGGCTTGTCACTATGATTGTCACTCAGCTTGAAGGTTAGACCCCCTCTGATGATCTCCAACTCTCTTTCATCAGCAAGTGACATTTCTTTCCCTCCAGGGGCGCACTTCCCGCAGCGGCACCCGCCACACATGGGATCACAGGCGGCACCAATACTGTCCCACTGCAGCCATTTGATGATCTCAGTGTTGGATGTAGCCGTGGTACCGACTTCTACGCTGTTCTTTGGTTTTGGGCAGCAGTTATGGAGGGCCACAACTCTCTGAGACTCCGCCCTCATGGAGCATGCCAAATGGGTCGATGAGAGTCGTGCAGTCACCTCCACATCTTCAAACAGATCTGGGTGTGCGCCACTGATGGTTTTCCCCAACGGACCATCCCACAGAACCAAGTCACCGCACCTCATCATTCTCTGGGGGGCTAGACGACCCTCCCGGGTGCTGATGAGTAGCTCAATCTTTTCCGGGCGGATCAGTTCCCCGGGTTCGACGGAGCCTGGGAAAAACTTATCCAGGCGCTCCGAGTCCACGACGTGACCCACATTGGCAATCTCTTCTAATTCATAGCAAACCATCTCATGGAGTCGCCATGTTCCCTTCTTTGTGGCTACTTTTATGCTCACCAGGTATCTCTTTGTCTCTACTTTTGCCTCCATGCCACCAACACCATGAACAACTAAGGTGATTGGTTCACCAGGCAGACCAAGCCTCTCCGCTGCCTCGTGGGTGATATAATTCGTGTCAGAGGCTAAATCGATGAGTGCTCCAATCCAGTCTCCCCTCTTGGTGGTGACGTCCAACAACATCATGAGGACCGGGAGCTCCTTCAGACAACTCTCATCTTCCGAGCCTCTGCCAGCCCACAACTTTGAAGTTACTTTGTTTGTGCAAGCCCTTCGAACAGCCTCCAGCTGCTCCGGGGACAGACCTAGGCCAGCAAACACAGCCTCTTGCTCTTCCGTCGGGCCTCGGGGTTCTCTCCTTTTATCCCCTTTTGTCCCTTGCCTAGCTGCATCTTTCCTGATCCGATGAGGCATCACCCCTTCTGCATCCTTCATTACGACACAGAAAGTTTTTACTACAAGGGTCATCACTCCCATGGGAGTCCAGACACCTGGGACACACTTTTGTCTTTTTCACGTAAACTCTCCGCTCTGACGGGTTGGCCTTTTTAAATGCCTTACAGCGGTATAAGCGCCCTGTGTGACCCTCTTCGCCACACAAACAGCAAGGATTCTGTGACAGCTCACCTCTCGTCTCACTCGCAGTAGCCTTGGTGAACGAACGTCTCTCCATCCTCCGATCAGGTCTCTCTTTTGGTTTCTCGCGGGGGCTCGGATCGGCTGCCCTGGCAGTATTAGACTGTCTGATGGATTGCAACTGCTCCAGTTGCACCAGAACTGTCTTCTGATCTTTCAGGAACTGCCATAGCTTATCAAACCGGTTCTGTAGACTGACATCATTGACAGGATCACATCGGTACAAAAGCCACCTTTCTTTCATACTGTCCGGCAGCTTACTCTCAAGTGACCGGATCACTAACTGATTTTTTATGGCATCTTCACAACCTAGGTCTATTAAGTCCAACAGCGCCCTCTCTACAGTTTGGATCAACTGTAAAACCTCTCTGGGTTTGTTGTTGCGCACGCCCGGTAACTCCTGTAGCTCAAGTACAATGTCATCTGCTATCTGTGATACGTCACCATAACAGTCCTCTAAAACTCGGAAAACCTCACTCGCTGTACGGCAGTGAGACAGCCTAAGTTCACATTTTACTGGATCAGCAATACTGTCCATCAGGTGGAAGAGCCTGCACTCCGGGGAACCTGTGGGTTCCGCCAACGCTTGGAGGGTCCCCCAGTTACTCTTCCAGCGCCAGTAGCTTCTCCTGTCCCCAAAGAACTTTGGTAGGCTCAGGGGTGCGAGTGCGATCCTTGTTCCGAGTGATCCTTGAGAGACGGTAGACGTGCTCTGTCCTACCCCAGCGCCATTGGGTCTCACACCATGCACTCCTCGAAGCTGCTGTGGCGTGCCTGAGGGGCCAGGGTTAAACACAGGACTCCCCAGACCCTGGGATAGTGGTCCCTGTGGTGGCGCTTGAAGGGCTGCAATGGAAGGACTTGTAGTTCGTGCTCCATCGGGGCCACCTTCATCAATAACCTGGTTACTACTGCCCACTGCGGCACTTTGGCATGCAGCAGGGTGCACGTCAGCATCTAGCGCACCACTGGCACGCGTTGGGCCATCATCTCCACCGGTCGCAGCGGGCCCACTGGGCTTGCTAGTGCTGGTCGTCACTCCACCGTCAGTGCCACCTTCATCACTGCCTTCACCTTCACTGCTAGTCCTGCTCCTGAGGTCGCCACACCCAGATCTCCTTCTCCCATCTAGGGTGGTAGCCAGCACCACCATAGCCACTCTCCTCCTTTCCTTGAGCTCTTTGAGACAAGCTCGCATAACGTTCACTTCTTTCTCTGGAACATAACGATCCCACTTATGCACAAACTCACTCAGAGCTTCCTCTCTGCCTTCCACAGCAGGGAGCATTGAATCAAACTGATCCTGTTTTATTTGACCCGTTTTGAGCGCTTCCACCTGGCTAATCGCATCTTTTAGGTCAACTCTTAGACTGTCAAACTGACCTGATGCACAACGAGACCATGACGCTTCCTTTAGCTTCATTTCTGTGGTCTGGTATTTTGAGCGGCAGTCCTGTAGCTTCTTCTCCACTCCAGCTATTTCTGCTGCAAGCCCACTTGCATCTTCTTCTTCCATAGCAGCAATGTAATCAAAACTGCTATCACAAACCTCACTATAACTGTCTTTGAGTGTCCTACTTTCAGACATGAGGTCATGTTCAGTCAGAATGTCAATGTTAAAGGCAATGGAATTGGCTTTCCTAGTAAAAACTGCTTGCGCAGAGGACCGCCTTTTCTTTAATTCTTCTCGGCATGCCATACTGACTTTTTTGTTCGTTTTTACCGGCGTTATTCCTATGCCCTCAGCAAAGATGGCGGCGACCCACTTCCGGTCGCTTAGCGGCTAGTAACTGAATTAAAAGTTCGTTTTCGGCGGCTGGCTTATCCTATGCCAGTGCCCTATTAGTTCCAGCAAAGAAATCCACACACAGTCTCTCACGTACGAGGTGTTAAGGTTCAAAATTGAGGAAGGAGAGTACAAACCACCCATGGTCCAGAAGCTCTTGGTCAAACAATGATTTTAATGACTACACACGTGTGGGAAGACACTCTGTACGCAGACAGCAAGTAGTCTTCAACTTAATCAAAGCATGAACAGATATTTTATAGCATCAGGGTTTGATTTACTGACGCCCCTTCATGCGTCACAGATACATTTTATACATAGATCAGATCAACACCACAATGACTTTTAACCCAGAAGATCATCTTCTATTTTCATGGCTGGTACTTTCCGTTCTTGTCTTAAAGTGAATTGTTCCTCTTTCTTGCCGAGACAACGAGGACGGTTCCTCTTTTACCGAGACATGACTAATCTCTCCTCTAAATAAATCTAACTCATGTGTGTGTGTGTTGACCTCACATGCTCTTTGTGTCACCTCTTCACCTGTTGCACTTCTGACCTTTCACTAGACCAGAGGCTCACTGAGACTATGTGTATGTCTTCTACTAAATAAATGTTTTAACCAAGAACCTCTACTAAAACCTTAATATGAAATGACCTGATATATAAGTGTTTTGTAAGCATGTATTGCAATTCCTTCTATGTTCTAGTTTTCCCTCAGCATGTATCACCTGAACAGTCACGTCAGTGAAGCTTAAGACCTTTAAAGAACCTGAACATCAACTCAAATAAGCACAGATATGCATTGTGTACACAATAGTTATAACTGCATCTGAAATACAAAATTAACATCATCATAAACATCTTAAGGCCATCTTAAAGCTATCTGTTACATTGTTAAAGCAATGATCATACTGCAGATTATATTATTAATGCAATGGTAATAATGATGATTATTTAACAATAGCAGTAAAATAATTTCCCTGCTCCACAGAGGGCTTGACGGTGTTTTGAGAACGAAGTCACATCGATCGGCCGTGACGATCGGCCGGGCTCCGTCTAATTGCTGGATTCTCCGTAGTCGACACAGACCCTCCTGCACTTCTCCGTCGCGGGGGGTGGCTAAGTGTTGATTACTTTACGGTTTTTACTAAGCTAACTACCTTTAATTTAGTAAACTCCCACCGTAAGGGTGTGTTTTAACTGATGAAACTGTGTCGTACTCAGGCTCGGACATCTGATTGCTGCCTTTTATAAGTTTATTCCACAACCATAAACTAACACCAGTACAGTAACCGTGCCTTTACAGAAGCCAGGTAATCAACTGAAAGACACAAAATAAAACAACCATACAACATTAACAAAGCAACACTATTAATGACAGTACAGTTTAGTAATAGTCATATTTATAGCTTTAACACGTTACTTGGTTAACAAAGAAACTCACCAGCTCGGCTTCATCAGTCATAACAGCGATATCAATGAAAAGAAGATCCGGCAGGTAGGATCTATGAGCGGCCGTTAACACGTACCATCCCAGACTTAGATAAATCACTCCGTCTTAAATAAATTTGTCATTTAAAGCAAATATGAGTCTGGCTGATAATAAATCACAACAAACAAATTGGCATGTTAGTAATATGGGAAAAACCCACAAACACGATATTTAATTACACAATTTTATTCTGTGAAGTTAAGTGTGGTACCCTAATTATTGGAGCCAATTTAATAAGCTCCCTGCTATGGTATGATCTGATTATGAGCAGGAAGCATGTGTATGTCTTTGTGTCATGAATGGATGGGTATGTGTGAGTGAGTGAATGGCCTGGGTGTGTGTGTGTGGGCACGGCTGGGCACAGCCCAGTGTTTGAAGCTCGCTGTCCCTTTGGGACATTGCTGCAGTTCCCCAGGATGTGGCCCTGCCTTTGGTTCCAGGGCGTGTGGCTGGATGTTCGGGCGTGGTTGTTGATCTGCTTCATTGGGGGTAGCTTCTTTGGCGTGGGGGTGGTTCTCCGGAGCCTGGGGCCCTGGGGGTGTAGTGACCAGCCTCTGGTGGAGCTGGCGTATTTTGACTTCTCAAGTGACAAAGACACATACACTGAAACGAACACACACGCACAATATCTATAAAAAAAAATACAGTGGGGCAAAAAAGTATTTAGTCAGCCACCGATTGTGCAAGTTCCCCCACCTAAAATGATGACAGAGGTCAGTAATTTGCACCAGAGGTACACTTCAACTGTGAGAGACAGAATGTGAAAAAAAAATCCATGAATTCACATGGTAGGATTTGTAAAGAATTTATTCGTAAATTAGGGTGGAAAATAAGTATTTGGTCACCTCAAACAAGGAAAATCTCTGGCTCTCACAGACCTGTAACGTCTTCTGTAAGAAGCTTTTCTGTCCCCCACTCGTTACCTGTATGAATGGCACCTGTTTGAACTCATCATCTGTATAAAAGACACCTGTCCACAGCCTCAAACAGTCAGACTCCAAACTCCGCCATGGCCAAGACCAAAGAGCTTTTGAAGGACACCAGGAAAAGTATTGTAGACCTGCACCAGACTGGGAAGAGTGAATCTACAATAGGCAAGCAGCTTGGTGTGAAAAAATCAACTGTGGGAGCAATCATCAGAAAATGGAAGACATACAAGACCACTGATAATCTCCCTCGATCTGGGGCTCCACGCAAGATCTCATCCCGTGGGGTCAAAATGATCATGAGAACGGTGAGCAAAGATCTCAGAACCACACGGGGGGACCTGGTGAATGACCTGCAGAGAGCTGGGACCAAAGTAACAAAGGTCACCATCAGTAACACACTACAACGGCAGGGAATCAAATCCCGCAGTGCCACACGTGTTCCGCTGCTGAAGCCAGTGCATGTCCAGGCCCGTCTGAAGTTTGCCAGAGAGCACATGGATGATACAGCAGAGGATTGGGTGAATGTCATGTGGTCAGATGAAACCAAAGTAGAACTTTTTGGTATAAACTCAACTCGTCGTGTTTGGAGGAAGAAGAATACTGAGTTGCATCCCAAGAACAACATACCTACTGTGAAGCATGGGGGTGGAAACATCATGCTATGGGGCTGTTTTTCTGCCAAGGGGACAGGACGACTGATCCGTGTTAAGGACAGAATGAATGGGGCCATGTATCGTGAGATTTTGAGCCAAAACCTCCTTCCATCAGTGAGAACTTTGAAGATGAAACGAGGCTGGGTCTTCCAACATGACAATGATCCAAAACACACCGCCTGGGCAACAAAGGAGTGGCTCCGTAAGAAGCATTTGAAAGTCCTGGAGTGGCCTAGCCAGTCTCCAGACCTCAACCCCATAGAAAATCTGTGGCGGGAGTTGAAAGTCCGTGTTGCTCGGCGACAGCCCCAAAACATCACTGCTCTCGAGAAGATCTGCATGGAGGAATGGGCCAAAATACCAGCTACTGTGTGTGCAAACCTGGTAAAGACCTATAGTAAACGTTTGACCTCTGTTATTGCCAACAAAGGTTATGTTACAAAGTATTGAGTTGTATTTTTGTTATTGACCAAATACTTATTTTCCACCCTGATTTACGAATAAATTCTTTACAAATCCTACCATGTGGATTCATGGATTTTTTTTTTCACATTCTGTCTCTCACAGTTGAAGTGTACCTCTGGTGCAAATTACTGACCTCTGTCATCATTTTAGGTGGGGGAACTTGCACAATCGGTGGCTGACTAAATACTTTTTTTGCCCCACTGTATGATGAAACCTTTGGACTATGTCTTCCTTACAACCCTCACATTTCCACTCGCCCCTGCGGGTGAGCTGTCCTTCAAGATCAGGTCCTCTACCAGAGGCCTGGAAGCTTGAGGGTCCTGCGCAGTATCTAAGCTGCTCCTAGGACTGCGCTCTTCTGGACAGAGATCTCCAATGTTATGTATGTTCCCGGGATCTGCTGGAGCCACTCGCCTAGCTTGGGAGTCACTGCACCTAGTGCTCCGATTACCACTGGGACCACCGTCACCTTCACCCTCCACATCTTCCCGAGCTCTTCTCAGAGCCCTTGGTATTTCTCAAGCTTCTTGTGTTCCTTCTTCCTGATGTTGCTGTCATTCGGGACCGCTACATCGATCACTATGGCCGTCTTCTTCTGTTTACCACCACTATGTCCGGTTGGTTAGCCACCACCATTTTGTCTGTCTGTATTTGGAAGTCCCACAGGATCTTAGCTCGGACATTCTTCGCCCTTGGGGGCCTCTTCCATTTTGACCTTGGGACGTCCAGGTTATACTCAGCACAGATGTTCTTGTACACTATGCTGGTCACCTGGTTATGCCGTTCCATGTATGCCTTGGCTGCTAGTATCTTGCACCCTGCTGTTATACATACATGTATATATATCTATATCTATATCCATCTATCTATCTATCTATCTATCTATCTATCTATCTATCTATCTATCTATCTATACATATATATATATATATATATATATATATATATATATATATATATATACACTCAACAAAAATATAAACGCAACACCTTTGTTACTGCTCCCATTCCCCATGGGATGGACGTAGAGACCTAAAATTCATTCCAGATACACAATATAACCATCCCTCCCAAACAGTGGTCACAAATCAGTCCAAATGTGTGGTAGTGGGCACATCTGCTATATTGAGATAATCCATCCCACCTCACAGGTGTGCCACATCAGGATGCTGATCTGACATCATGAGTAGTGCACAGGTGTACCTCAGACTGCCCACAACAAAAGGCCACCCTGGAATGTGCAGTTTTGTCTCACAGCAAAATGCCACAGATGCCACAAGCAATGAGGGAGCGTGCAATTGGCATGCTGACAGCAGGAATGTCAACCAGATCTGTCGCCCGTGCATTGAATGTTCATTTCTCAACCATAAGCCGTCTCCACAGGCGTTCATGCTTTTTTAATTTGTCATTTATTAAAATTATAAATATATATTTTAACTCAAAAGTACAGTTTTTAAATGTAATGTTGCTGAAACAACAAAGTAATAAAAAAATTAATCTATCTGATGGAGAAATCACTCATCTTTGGAAAAGAGAGTTTATTACCTGATATGTTTAATATGCTGCTGAGAATATAGCCCAGAAGAAGCGTATAGTATAGCTTTTATTTTGGAAAGAGCCATTTCTCTGTAATAAACTCTGAAATTTCATGTTCAGGCATTTTACTTTAACTGTGATGATGTCATTCCAGAACTCCAACATATGGTCCTCATTTGAATACTCAGATATATCTGACTGATTATAATCATTTTTGTATATTTGATGTCTTAGCACCACCTCAGGGTGTAGAAGAGTCACACATTCATGCCGATTTCAGCCTTTTTGTACTTTCTTTCCCAGTCCTCCAAGCATGCCTTTAGTATGTAATCCGTAGGACTGCACATAGTTTAGAATTCTTAGTCAGCTACCTCCTCATAGAATAAGTAGATACTGTCAATCAGGACCAAGCAAAAAACCCCAAAACAGAACTCTAGCATCTGGCTTGTGTTCCCTTACAGTATTTGAAGACACCTTAAACAGCTGCCCTCCATCCCAGCCTCCTCCTCCTCCTCCACCTGTGAGACACAGCTTTACTGAGCCGCCCTCATCACCCTCATCCTGTAACTCTTCCATGTCATCCAACTCTGTTATCACTCAACTACACATGCCCCCCTCTGGACACGAGCATGTCCTGTTAACTCCAGGTAAAGTTTTTCTTTTAAAAACAAGCTAAATAAATCGTTTTAGGGCATTATATTTCTCAATGTAATAAGTGTTAAACTTATTATTTACAACATTGCTTTGCTCGTGTTGGCTTGTGTGCCTGACTTTCTCTGTTGTCCAGACTCAGTTTTTGGAATGGTGAACAGTGCTGCTCCCTCGCATCCAGCCAAAAGGCAAACGGACAATGTGAAAAGCTCCAGAGGCATCCTGGAGTACAACCATCCAGGTACAACCTCTCACTAAAGAGACCATCCTGTCTCTTTAGTGAGTGTTCACTGAGCTCATGGGCAATTAGTAATACTGAAAACATATGTAAGTAGTATTAAAGTTGTTAAATTGTAGATAAAGTCACAGAGGCAGAACCCTGTGCTGGGCAAGCTGGATCCGTGGATTCGTGCAGTTGATGGTAAACTCCATGACTAAGCAACAGGGGATCTTAATATAGTGCTCGGTCAGTGTATAAATGACTGCATGTTTTATAGGTTTCAAACTTTTCATGTTGGGAGTGGAAGATCATTTTTTTTAGATCTAGATGCCTTTGAAATTGTGCAGAACCAAAAATTTCTCCTTTGGTTAACCAAAGGAGAAATTTTTGGTTAAAAGGTTCAAAGAAGAAAAGGTGTTTTTCATGTGTTGACTCGAGAAATCTCATCAACATGGATTCTTCTTTATGTCCCTAGCAACTTTTCAATGAAGACAGCAAGACGGCTTTTGTACAAATAGGCTTGATTCCTTTCAGTCAGAGGAGTAGAAATAGGGCTGCTCGATTATGGCAAAAATGATAATCACGATTATTTTCACTGAAATTTAGATCTCGATTATTTGACAATATTTATTTAACAATAACAATGTATTGAATAATGGCTTAAAAGATTGTCAAAAAATAATATAAAATAGTGTGCAAATACTGATAACAGTGCAAATGTTTGCAATATAAAAAAGAAATGAAAAATGTAAACATCTATGTTTAGTGAACTTTGCAGTGTTGCTCTGTGGTGCAGCTACGACACCGTAGCAAAGTTTACACACTATGTCTACTTGATCCACGTCTGACTCCACGAACCCATAATGTTTCCACACCACTGAAGATTTTTTTTTTACCTCTCTTTTCAACCAACGGCAGTCACTCTCCTCTCCAAATAACTTCTGCTTAGCTTTCCGAGCTTCCCTCGGGTCCTCTTACTTGTTGTGACGCGTGTTCGAAATGCAGAGAGGTGCGCTCAATTTGCCACACGGAGCAATGCGAGAGTAAAGCACGAGGGAGGTGCTAATAATCAGCTCAATAATTTTTAATGATCGTTGAAAGCCCAGATCGTAATTTAGATTAAAATTCGATTAATTGAGCAGCCCTAAGTAGAAAGGCAGTGGAACATCTAGGCGATTTCTACATGATTAGAATCTCATGACTTCATGAAAAATGTCTGAAATCTGAAGGTGCAGGAAAAAGATCAGTACGCTGATAAGCAGTGTTTAGTTTTCTCCTTCCCAAGTTTTCCACTGACATCATTTCTCTCCTCTTCCTCCAAGTATCACTGGACTGTTTGCAGGCACCAGCGAGGCCACCCAAGCCATATCCGAGGAAGATTCCTCCAGAAATACAACCAGAAAAACCACACAGCCTGGAGCTGGAGAGTGAAGATGCAAAGATAGCTAAACTGATGGGCGAGGGTTTCGCTTTTGACGATGTGAAGCGAGCACTGATGATTGCTCAGTACAAAGTGGATGTGGCCCGAAACATCCTGCGAGAATTTGCCTTAGTGGCCCCCAGACTCAACCTCTAGTCCTAACAGAGTGTGAAAGTGGAGCACAGCGATGAAGCCGTGCCTCTAAAAAGGGCTTCTTTATTCTCTTTGTTCTCAGAAATTTAGGGGAAAATAGTGAGGGAAAGAAACAGAAATATTTCAAGGGAGACTTAGTTTTTTGTTGCCAAACAGAGATGACACGCATAACAAAGTGGCTAAAACCAAATCACTGCAGAGCACAGAGAATCAAAAAAGGGAAAGATATGGATGTGAATGATTAAACCTGTGAAAAAAGAAGAGGCTTGTTATGTTTACAGTGAACTTTGCCAGTGCTGGCCTCTGGATTTAATTCTTCTGTGTGTCTGGGTGCGTAGACCAGATCATGCTACTGCTGCTACTGTCGTATCACATTACTCAGATCTGAAAGATTCTTATAATAGCAAAACAGTTTCAGCTGCACGTTGTCAGAGGGTCAGTTTTCATAACCAGTGGGGTGAGCCTTTCTCCAAGATGTTTCTTCTCTAGCTGCTTTCCACCCTCTCCTCTATTTAGTGCCTTCTGTTTTACTTCCTCCTCCTCTTCCCGTATGTATTTTTCAGAATACTCCATTTTTTGCCCAGATTTTGACATAGTAATTGTCAAATTATGCTCCTAATTATGCGAGGAGCATAATTAGCGAGGAGCTAATTATGCTCCTCGCTTCTGTTCCTACACCGGGGGATGTTTATTATTATGTTTTTCATTTTTGGGCAGCAAGCCTAGGAATGTATTTGTTCTCCATAAGTGACCTTTACCTTTTTTCATTCCCTCAGGCCTAGTTTTTTTCTTTAAGTGATGCTGTGTTTAATGTTTGTGGATGTTTGATTTGTCTGTGTCTAAAGTCAAGTTTAAAGAAATGACAGGAATGGGTGCAGTTCCATAAAACATACATATCTGTTAGATCTTAAGAGATGAGACGATCCACAGCCACCTGTCTCCCACTGCTCACACTGAAAATGTTCACATGATGGAGGAAGCACTCTCAGCCTGATTTTGAGAGAGTGTGACTTGATAGCTTGCACGTGAACACAATGGAGAAGAACAAAATACTGCACAGGTTTCAAAACGCAAGACCAATTATATGCACGGTCATTGTAATGTTAAAAACCCTTACCTCACAATATGGCATCTGCTACAGGAAAAAAAGCATAAAAACTTGTAGCAGTTTGTGAAGCACATGGTGCTTCACAAACTGCTACAACAACTTCAGTGTTAATCAACCAAAACAACCACAGGTTAAAGCCTAAACCAAGAAAAGACACAATAGTGTCATAATAAAGAAACTTATCATGGGATGCCCCTCGGCGCCCTGAGGCTAACTAAGCGGTGTTTCAGGGTTTCTTTATCACAAAGAAAAGTTTAAAGCCTAATCTTGAAAGTGCAGTGCCTGTCTCCTAAATCCAAACTGGATGATCTGCTGCCCATTCTGTTTTTCAAAAGTTACAATTTTAGCCAAACACATGGGGTTGCATATTAAAAGATATCTGGTGTAAAACTCAAATCAAACATCTTGTGCTTCCTAACGTGGTGATCCCTTTGTGATAAGGGAGCAGCTGAAGACAGCTTTTATACAGAGTATGCAGACCATAAAATCGAAATTGTATGGTCTGCAGTGACCTTTCCCTTCAGGGGGACTAGTTGAACCTAACAATTCCACATATTCACAGAATCCACTGTAGGAGTTGGGTGTTAATATTTGTGTCTTTAATATGTCAAATATCTGAAATTCCATGATAATTTCACCTCATAATTTGAGACTGTGATAAAATTTTACTTTCCAAAGTAATTTTTGAGATTTCCTGAACAATTTCTTTGAAGAAAACAAGCTCTCAGGTGATGTGACACGTTGTAAATCGTTTATCTAGGTGATTTCTGTTCTTTAAGACCTATTTTGATATTTTTCTGTAATTGCTTTCATGCATTTGTCAAACCTGCGGATTTGTTGACATCGTGTCTTATCATATGAACAATTTATCCTTTGTTCGGAGTTTTTAAGTCAGTAAATCAAGACTCCTTAGTACAAAAACAAACAACCGAGGGCAAAAAGTTGAACTGTCCTTAGATTAAATACTGTCGTATTTATACGTTTAATCTTTGCTTGCATAGCATTCGCAGACAGCATGCTGCCTAGATTAAACTAGGTCCTATTTTCCTGTTTTCACTTCCACATTCCAATTTTATGGTCATTCACTGTTAGACTATCAAAATAATCAGAGTTGATAAGTGATAGTGTTTCATTGTTTGTTTATTTTTCACAGAGCCCACTCTGATTGAGGCTCCTCCCTTTTCAAATGGAAATAAAATGGTTCAGTCAAAACTTTGTTATACCGTAAATACAAGAAAATTATATTCACAAATCTACTAACACAGCTCACTGGCTTTGTGTGTTAGTCTTTAAATGGTCCAGTTGTATTTATAGTGTGAGTGTGATCCCCAGCATGAAGGCATTTTTTTACTTGAGTATTTAGTTCATATTTTGGAACAAGCCAAGGTTTTTAACAGGCTTCTCCATGATAAAGTTCAAGAGACTCACATAGCTACCAGATTAACATGCAAAAATGTGAATGTGGCTCTACCCCAGCCTAGTTCATGTATTAATGGAGACAGGGAGTTTACACATATCTGGAACCACAACACTGATATTCCACATTCTGATATGCCATTTAGTGGCATTCCCCCTTAACTCGATGGTTTGCTTTTGCAGTGGTTCTTTTGTATAGCAACCATCTTTCCTAAGCTCAGTATTGTCCATTCTGTTGGACACCCTTGTGATGGGCTTAAATAACCTTTGGTTGCAAAGGGCAATTTTAATGTTCTGAATTCATTGACATATCATTAATATGTCAATGAATTCAGTGAAAGTGCTCTAGTGAAGGAAATGTATTGATAATATGTCATGCATAATGTGCAGTGTATGTTTATATTTATGTTATTCATGCTTGATTGGTTGATTTTTTTTAAAATCAATAATAAACAGTCACAGTTACCTATTAAATGGTTTGTGTTCATGTATGCCAAGGTTATTAACCCTAAATCTGATGTGTGCATGCCCTTTCACAGCCCTTTTCTGACAGCTTGTGTTTAAAATACACTCTTTCAGCCAGTGGCTTCTAGTGAACATGCAACAGTAAAAACAAAGGTATCCATCCTCTTGCGCTTATTCAAGTCAGGCTCGTGGGGCTGGAGGCTCTCCCAACTACTATAGAGCAACAAAGCTATATCATCAGTAATTATGACACAGAACTTCCCTCTGACCACAAGCTACTCAAGTCAGATCAGGAGAAAAGTGTTTGAAAGTGATTGGAGGTACACAATTTAAAGGAATGTTGAAAGTTATGCATCAAACTGTGTTTTTTTCCTTCCTTTTCTGTAGTTGAATGATGTGTTTGTGTATTATCTGTGGTCTCCATTGAGGAGACTGTCTCGGTATGGAGCTGCAAACTGCTTGACATCTGCCAGTTCAAGTCTTAGTGAAGAAAAACTGCATGTTCATTATAGAAATCAAAATTACTTTTTAATATAACCTTGTTTCATGTAAAATTAAGGATAAATGTTTCACAATTTGCACTAATTCAGGAATCAGACAGAAACGCGTTGGTGGCATTGACCATGTTAACTCTTTTGTGCACATAGTCAGTTTTCCTGTAGCAAGGGTTAGCATAGGAAACAGCATTTGAATAATGCAACTGGATTTCATTAGAGACTCATTAGAGACTTGTTCAACTAAAAAAAAAACTGCAGTCATTGTTCATCTCTCAGAAATATGACTGTCAGGTTTGCCATGATGGCATTACTTCGCTTAGGTGTCATCGTTAGAAAGGATACAAAACATTTTCATTGTGATGCAGATGATACCCGGTCTTGTCTATCTGTTAGGTCAGATGACACACAATAATTATTTAAACTACAGGAAATAAAAACAAAGACCTGTAAAACCCCTAACCGGTTGTGGCTGCTGGGTAGCCCTCTTGGATAAAATTTGGATAAAACTGAGTTGATGGCCCAGGTGATAGTGGAGGATGGACAGATGTGTCTCAGAAGGTCAGTGCATATTCTTTCATTGAAGGAAGAAGCCAAGAATCACAGGTGAGTACCAACCAAAACAGATAGTCTCCAAACAGTGATACAGATAGCTCACTACATACAACAACAACCTGATCAAGAGGTCAATAATGTAAAAATCAGCAAAAGGATTAGGATTAGGATTCAACTTTATTGTCATTACGCATAGAGGGTAACAAAATACTACTCTTGCACTTCTGATTAGATGCAAATTGTAAGTGCAATAAGAGCAATTATATACAGATACGTTACGTATCTGTATATAATTGTAGCTTGCCTCCACCAGTGTGTGAATGCGAGAGTGAATGAATAGTGGCATTGTAAAGCGCTTTGGGTGCCTTGAAAAGCGCTATATAAATCCAATCCATTATTATTATTATTATTAAACGTAGAGAGCAAATATACAGATGTACTATGGGCAAATGTATGGATATACTGATATCAAATCAAATCAAATCACTTTTATTGTCACATCACATGTGCAGGCACACTGGCACAGCACATGCGAGTGAAATTCTTGTGTGCGAGCCCCACAAGCAACAGAGATGTGCAAACACAACAACACAAACGAGCAAAATACAAGAATGGCCAACCTGAAACTAATAAATATATGTACAATATATAATAGTGTATGCATTTCTGGATGTGTATACTAAATATTTTCCTACGTGTGTGTGTGTGTGTGTGTGTGTGTGTATACACATTTTTACAAATTAAATAGTAAAAAAAAAAATAAATAAATAAATAATAATAATAATAATAATAATAATAATAATAATAATAATAAAAAAATATATAAAATATACAGAGTTGAATATGTGCAAAACAAGTGGCATTTATATACAGTGTGGAGTGCATAATGTTGAAGTTCCAGTAGTGAAGCTGAGGTGTCTATGACGTGTTCAGCAGTCTGATGGCCTGATGGAAAAAGCTGTCTCTCAGTCTGCTGGTACGGGACCGGATGCTGCAGAACCTCCTTCCTGATGGAAGCAGTCTGAACAGTTTATGGCTGGGGTGACTGGAGTCCTTGATGATCCTCCCCGCTTTCCTCAGGCAGCGCTTCCTGTAGATGTCTTGGAGGGAGGGAAGCTCACCTCCAATTATCCGTTCAGAGCACCGCACTACTCATATATATATATACACTATATACACTATATACAGATAAGGGTAGTATAAATGGTCCAGCCAACACGGGTTCCAACCAGCAGGCAAAATCCAAAAACAAGACCAGCCTACTTTCACCTGAGGATGCCAGAATCTATAAAAGGAAAAAAACATACAATATTACAGAGAAAATTACACCAATTGTAGAATCCTTTGGTGACAGTAGGAAGGAAATATGCCATTTTAAGGGGAAGAAACCTCTGGCAGAACCAGGCTCAGAGAGCGGCAGCCATCGGCTGAGATGACTGAGATCAGAACATAGTCAAATAATTCTGATTCTGACGATTAGTTTAAATGAATCAACAGTCATACTAACATAATCATCATGTTGTAAACCAGGTTTCTGTAAGGTACGGTGGCTGGGAAGTGCAAATCGCAACAAATTAAAAAACCGCAACAAATTACAAAACCCCCACAACAAATTACAAAAACCCCACAACAAAATACAAAAAGCCCACAACAAATTACAAAAACCCCACAACAAAATACAAAAACCCCACAACAAATTACAAAAAGCCCACAACAAAATACAAAAAGCCCACAACAAAATACAAAAACCCACAACAAATTAAAAATCCTTGACGGAAAGGGATTGTCTGAAATACCGGAAGTGACACAACGATTAGCCTAATAGGGCTTTGGAGCGTGATGTCACGGGGGTGGGCGTGGAAAGGATTTTGGCCCGATCCGACATTTTGGGGGTCTAAGTGAAAAAGGAGCGAAAGCATAGCCATGGTTTGTTCTTGCTGTGTGGTCCGCTGCAATGTTCGATCGCACGACCAGGTGTTGTGCCAAAAAGTGATTGTCTGCCAGAAACTGATTGCCGTCCGCGGGAGCGCGCGCAGCTGCTTAAAGCTGCAGCGCCCGGATTACTTGCGTTGCCAGCTACTTCCCTTTCACACATATATCAAGGGCGGAGGGCGCAAACAAACACATTTATGCCTTTGTTATTAGGCAAAGGTATGCATTTATGGAACTTCAACGTTTCTTGTAACTGAATTATGACGCTTTTCAGAACGTTGCTTTCGGTGTGTAGCACAGTCACGAATGACTACACGCATCACGATGGAATAATTAATGCCTACAGGTTTAGTATGTCTACTCTCGTTGTTCATATTTGTTATAAGACTGTCGAATAGTAGTTAAAACAATAAAGACCTATTGTGCCAGTATCACCATGACTCTTTCTTGTTTGTTCAGAATAACGACTGAGAACATGGCATTTTAGCGCTACCAAAAAGTCATTGTGGCCTATAACTCGTCACTGATATTTCTGCTTCAAACTTGGCGGATGTCATTCAGAAGGGTCATATGTCAAATATTACATCTCAAACAGTCCCTTAGAACTGCTGGATAACCTGTAAAGGAACATTAACATTGATAATATGCCATTTTCAGCCTGCCAAAAAGTGATTGTGGCCTATATCTTGTCACTGAAGCAATGTTTCTGCTTCAAACTTGGTGGATGTCATTCAGAAGGGTCCTATGTGACATATTATATCTCAAACACTCTCCAAGAACAGCTGAAAAACTTTTAAAATAACATTAATACCGATAATATCTCATTTTCAACCTGCCAAAAAGTGATTGTGGCCTATATCTTGTTAATGAAATACTATTTCTGCTTCAAACTTGCTGCATGTCTTTCTGAAGGGTCCTATGTGACATATTATATCTCAAACAGTCCCTTAGAACTGCTGAATAACCATTAAGGGAACGATAAAACTGATAATATGCAATTTCCAACCTGCCAAAAAGTGATTGCCGTCTATATCTTGTCATTGAAACAATATTTCTGCATCAAACTTGTTGGGTATCATCCAAAAGGGTTACATGTGACACATTAATAATAGGGCTTTGGAGTCCTTAGAGACTATCTCAAACAGTCTCTAAGGACTGTTGAATAACTATTAAAGGACCATTAATACCCATAATATGCCATTTTCGACCTGCCAAAAAGTGATTGCCGCCTATAACTTGTCACTGAGATACTATTTCTGCTTCAAAGTTGTTGGATGTCATCCAGATGGGTCATATGTCAAATATTACATCTCAAACAGTCCCTCAGAACTGCTAAATTACCATTAAGGGAACAATAAAACTGACAATATGCAATTTTCAACCTGCCAAAAAGTGATTGTGGCCTATATCTTGTCACTGAAACAATATTTCTGCTTCAAACTTGTTGGGTATCATCCAAAAGGATGATATGTGGCACATCATATCCCAAACAGTCTCTAAGAAATGCTGAATAACCTTTAAAGGATCATTAATACCCATAATATGCCATTTTCAGCCTGCCAAAAAGTGATTGCCACCTATATGAAGCGCCTTGAGGCGACTTTTGTTGTGATTTGGCGCTATATAAATAAAATTGAATTGAATTGAATTATATCTTGTCACTGAAACAATGTTTCTGCTTCAAAATTGTTGGATATCATCCAGAAGGGTTACATGTGACATATTATATCCCAAACACTCTCTAAGAACTGCTGAATAACTTTTAAAGGAACATTAACATTGATAATATGCCATTTTCAGCCTGCCAAAAAGTGATTGTGGACTATATCTTGTCACTGAAACAATATTTCTGCTTCAAACTTGGTGGATGTCATTCAGAAGGGTTATATGTGACACATTATATCTCAAACAGTCTCTAAGGACTGTTGAATAACTTTTACAGGAACATTAATACCCATAATATGACATTTTCGACCTGCCAAAAACTGATTGCCGCCCATAACTTGTGACTGAAACAATGTTTCCGCTTCAAAATTGGTGGATGTCATCCATGTGACATATTATATCCCAAACACTCTCCAAGAACTGCTGAATAACTTTTAAAAGAATCAGAATACTTTATTCATCCCGAGGGAAATTAGGATTACAGCAGGCAGCACGCTAATGGCGCGTGTGCACTTACAAAGGAACCTTCTGACCAACTTTACACAAACATCACATTGGGCAGACATGTCAGAAAGGTAGGCTGATAGGAAAAAACAACAAAAATACACTACATGAGGTAAGAGGAGGAGAAAAAAAACTCCACTCAGACTGAGCTCCTAGTGGGAGAACAGTTTGATAACAGAAAAAACACCTCAGCACAAAAGCACATGACTATCAATACACCATAGAAACACAAGACAAGCAACAGGGGCGGGTAAAGGGTAAGAGAGAGAACATTAATACCGATAATATGCCATTTTCAGCCTGCCAAAAGTGATTGTGGCCTATATCTTGTCACTGAAACAGTATTTCTGCATCAAACTTGTTGGGTATCATCCAAAAGGATCATATGTGGCACATCATATCCCAAACAGTCTCTAGGAAATCCTTAATAACCTTTAAGGGAACAATAGAACTGATCATATGCAATTTCCAACCTGCCAAAAGGTGATTGCTACCTATATCTTGTCACTGAAACAATATTTCTGCTTCAGACTTGCTGGAAGTCATTCAGATGGGTCATATGTCAAATATTATATCTCCACCAGTCCCTTAGAACTGCTGAATAACTTTTAAAGGGACAATAATACCCATAATATGCCATTTTCAGCCTGCCAAAAAGTGATTGTGGACCATAACTTGTCACTGAAACAATATTTCTACTTCAAACTTGACTGATGTCATTCAGAAGGATAATATGTGACACATTCTGCTGAAGATTTAAATAAAGCCTTTATTGGACAGCGCATAAAATGTCAAATTTCAAATATAAAACCAAATATAACACCAAATGGAAACAGCTGGGAGGAGATCTACATAAATAAATTAGGAACAATAAGTAATAGGAAAGAGAAAACAAAAGGTAAAAAAATGTCATTCCAATACAGCACTTATTAATTTAAACAAAAAACAAAAAACAATAACAATAACATCCAACTAAAGAAGAAACCACCAATTTAAATAAACTAACAAATATACCAGAAACAGGGGGTATAGTGGAAGCTGAACACCAGTAAACCATGAAACAACATATATATTAATTCTTTTGCCACAGTAACTATAATGCTAACATGTTAGGAAACAGGAAATAATTGAATAATCCTACAAACTAATTCAAATCAAAGCTGAATTTTAATGTTGTTAACAATACAGAAGCACACACAGCAACACAAACATAAATGAATGAATGAATAAATCAATAAATAAACAATGAATTAATATTATTGGAGACAACGATACAAAACACACATTTCAAAGCCTTAGAAAAATTGCCAGAGAACCTAACTGTCTGACCAGCATGCTTCACAGACAAATTTGTTTTCTGTGCTCTTGCGGGGCTTCTTTGCACAGCCCTGTGGTACCACCGTGAGCAAATGTCACATCCAATCTAAATTAGACAAAACAAGGAAACACAAGTATTATGTTAATAGTGGTATACAAAGAAGTATTTAAATAACAATTTTGCAAAATACGCAGATCATAAAGCAGTCCACCATTCATTACAACTACAATAATTCAGATGATGTATTCACATAGTTTGTAACATTTTTAAAATTATATTTTTGTTTCATGATTTTTTTTATCATCTTTTTAGACTGAATGGGCTATGGACATGTAAAACATAAGCATTTACCCAATCGGTGTCACCATCGTGGTTCCCACAATAGTGGCATATGTTGCAGCTTTAAGGCAGGGATGACTCCTGGAGTTGCTTTCTCACTGTATATGCTTTATTTCACAATCCGATCATAACAAAAACATACAGCAGCTCCTCTCCGACTCCTAGCCCTTTGCTGCGGTGGAAAAAGAACCACTCCAAAACCCCTTCAAGGAACATATGTACAAAAGAGTTTTCCTAACACACCAATGGGGCGTTCAATGCCATCTGGTTAATATGAGTACTCTGGCAGAATAACAGTTCAAATGAAAAATATACCAGAACAAACAAGCAACCAAAAAAGAAGTGTGGGGTACCTTTGAACCAATGAACAAAGTATAACCATTTATACTTTTTAACATAACCCGGCCCCGTCGATATGTGTATCTCTCACACTCTCCCCCACTCGAGAAATGTCGTCCCGACATAAATGTACCTTATAATCGACAATCCATAGAGAACAATAGAATGGCATGGACTATGTACCAGGTTACATTACACCCTTTTTTTTTTTTTTTAAGTTACCCAAACTACCGTGCACTGTAGTTGTGTATACTCCTGATATAATCAGTTCAGCTTTTTTTTTTTTTGTCCACAATTCAATCTATCAAATTACCATGCTATTTGTACTCTCCTGTAAAGGCATTAACTTTGTCCACATCTCATCTGAACACTAAGCATCTTCCCTTTACTCATACACATGTTCAGTCTTTCTGTCTCGAGATTGGCAGCTTCATTTAGTTTCTCAATCAGCATTTCATCAGTCACATCTGGGTTGTCAAGAAGGGCTTTAATCTGGAACTTTATGTTGTCATTTTGCAGCCCAGTACCCACTGATCTCAAAAACTTCCTTTTTACCAGGTCCCGACTGTAGTGTTCTGCTTCTTTGTCCTTGGATGCGTACAGGAGGCGATCTTTAAGCTCAATGGCTCTGAATAAAAAGTCTTGAGCTGACTCTTTTGGATCTTGGGAAATATTTATCAGTTTTTGGTACAAATCAGATGTGTCATCTTCTCGGTAATGTCCTTTTAATATTGTCTTTAACTGTGTGAGTGTCAAATCAGTCTTTATTTCAAGCATATCACGCAGTTTGAGACCTGGATTGATGGCTCTTATCACTGCTTCAATAACTTCTGACTCACTGTGGCCTTTGCGGAGTCCATTTTCCATCTGATGCAGCAGGTTGGTATAGGACAGCCGATCGCGCTGCCCTCCCTCACCTATTTGGCCACAGGTGCGAAACTCCCTGCGAATTGTCACCTCTGGTACTTTAGAAGACAGCAGGTTCGGGGCAGCGTCCGCCATCTTGAGTTTCTGCCCTATCGCTCTAATTTCTTCCTGCAGCTCGTCATACTTGTCTCTTGCGTCTGAAGGGCGGGAAAAATCACTCTCGGCCGTATTGTCTTTAGCTTTATATTCGCCCAAAAACGATAAAAGTTCTTTCACAAACTGTACAGCATCGTCTGGTGTATAACTGTTTTCCACCTCGTCCAGTTTATGTTCTATAACTTTCATCAGTTGGCGTCTGGAAGTGTCTTTTGTAGGCTCATTTAGCGGTGTAGCAAAGCCTTTCACCTTATAACCCACTTCTATGAGCTGATCACGACTTAGCTGGCAGAGTGTGGCGGTGATCTTATCTCGTCGGGCTTCTATCTCCATTGTGGGTACTCACAAGCTTGTCTTTAGTCCGTCAGATTTCAGGTCCGGTGCTTGGAGAAAGGTTTTTCTTCAGCCGTGCGGTAGCGCTAACGTTAGCCGCTAATGGCGCTAACCAGGCTTCTGCTTCACTCTCGTGCGGGAAGTTCTTCAAACCTTCCTCCTGGCTGGCTCGCCATGATATGTTGCAGCTTTAAGGCAGGGATGACTCCTGGAGTTGCTTTCTCACTGTATATGCTTTATTTCACAATCCGATCATAACAAAAACATACAGCAGCTCCTCTCCGACTCCTAGCCCTTTGCTGCGGTGGAAAAAGAACCACTCCAAAACCCCTTCAAGGAACATATGTACAAAAGAGTTTTCCTAACACACCAATGGGGCGTTCAATGCCATCTGGTTAATATGAGTACTCTGGCAGAATAACAGTTCAAATGAAAAATATACCAGAACAAACAAGCAACCAAAAAAGAAGTGTGGGGTACCTTTGAACCAATGAACAAAGTATAACCATTTATACTTTTTAACATAACCCGGCCCCGTCGATATGTGTATCTCTCACACATAGGTCAGTCAGGTCATCTTCAACAACAAGAAGCAATTACTTTAATTTTAATAATAATGAACTCTGTTTGCATGACTACATAATAAGATTATAGCAATAAAAGAACAATGTTAAAAACACGTTCAATAAAACAATTTGTAGTTTACTATTTAATTTATATTTGTAATGATACCTGTATTCTCAAGAAGACATATTGCAATCTGTTGTCTCAGACTTGCAATACTTGAAGCAGAGTTCTTAAACTCTACTTATTAACACTGCAATTTTCCTTGTAAATCACACAGCAGGTTTGCTAGTTTCTGCCAATATTCTTTGTCAGGTGGGTTTTTAATTTTTTTTAATTTTTTTTGTTTTTAAATTTAAGAAGGGACATCTTCTAAGATGCACTCTGCAAACTGTGAATAAAATATATAACAATGCAGTCATTATTTGAAGTAAGATTTGCTATTCCAAAAATTGGAATCATATTTATTTTTAGAAAATCATAGTAAGTGCTCGTGTTGAACAAGAAAGAGGACACAAATGGAGACACTGGAAGAGACAGAGCAGAGACTAGAACCAAAAGCAAGTGATTTTATTAAGGCAGGTAAACATGACAAAACTCAAGCAAAGATGGAACAGGAGAAACAACTAAAGTTGGAAAATAATTATGAAAACTGTTATGAAACTATGCTAAATATAAACCAATTTATATATCACAGCTCCTTCCTGAAACATCCTTGCTGCAGGAAGGAGTGCTTTCGCAGATCATTCATCCCAACAGCAGTTAAACTCTATAACTCCTCAATGACGATGTCATAATTCACTGGACTTTGTGGTCATCATATGATCAAAATTAATGCAAAATGCACCTTCTCTGTTTATGGAGGTGTGCAGGTATATATGTATGTATATATGTGTATATTTATTGTCTACGTGTGTGTTCATGTACATGTCTATACGTATAGATATCTATTACTTCACAGGAACAGTAATGGTAGAATATGTTAAGCTATATAGTTTATGTCTTGGATATTTCCACAAGCACATCCATAAGCACATACTTTGTATGCTACCGTTGTATAAAGTGTATTTTATATTTGTTTGTATTTATTGTTATTTTTGTATTTTCCTTCTGATACCTACCTACTTGATCTGAGGTAACACAAAAATTTCACCATTGTGTGATCAATAAAGTCTTATCCTATCTTATCTTATGTTATCTTATCTATGATGACTACAATGAGTATTGTGATGAGACGTGAAGGTAAAATACACAGATGACTTGACAGCAAAACAAAGGAAGAAAAAGGTCTGAGATACAGACAGGAGGTGATCATGGACATTGGAAACATATAGGGAAACAGCTTAATGAAATGAAAATTATGACATCACAGTAGAAGAGTAAAATTAAGCACTAAGAAGAAAGAAGCACAGGACTGTCAAAGTAAAACAGCAAGTATAACAAATTACAGACATGACACGAACCAACAAGGGAGGCTTGACAACAAGAAACACACAGACAAGAAATACATGTCATATTAACTAAATGACAAGAACTGGCTTACACAATGGGCTATAGATGTCACATATAACCCTTTTGGATGATACCCAGCAAGTTTGATGCAGAAATATTGTTTCAGTGACAAGATATAGTCCACAATCACTTTTTGGCAGGCTGAAAATGGCATATTATCAATGTTAATGTTCCTTTACAGGTTATCCAGCAGTTCTAAGGGACTGTTTGAGATGTAATATTTGACATATGACCCTTCTGAATGACATCCGCCAAGTTTGAAGCAGAAATATTGTTTCAGTGACGAGTTATAGGCCACAATCACTTTTTGGTAGCGCTAAAATGCCATGCTCTCAGTCGTTATTCTTAACAAACAAGAAAGAGTCATGGTGATACTGGCACAATAGGTCTTTATTGTTTTAACTACTATTCGACAGTCTTATAACAAATATGAACAACGACAGTAGACATACTAAACCTGTAGGCATTAATTATTCCATCGTGATGCGTGTAGTCATTCGTGACTGCGCTACACACCGAAAGCAACGTTCTGAAAAGCGTCATAATTCAGTTACAAGAAACGTTGAAGTTCCTTAAATGCATACCTTTGCCTAATAACAAAGGCATAAATGTGTTTGTTTGTTTGCCCCCCCCCCCCCTTATATCAGTTGCACGGAAGTAGCTGGCAACGCAAGTAATCCGGGCGCTGCAGCTTTAAGCAGCTGCGCGCGCTCCCGCAGACGGCAATCAGTTTCTGGCAGACAATCACTTTTTGGCACAACACCGGCAAGAGAATATGTTCATATCACTCTTTATAGCCTATTAGTTTTATTTTCGATGCACTCTGAGGTCATAGCAAATTAGAAAAAAACATCCTACTGAGTGATTTTGCAGAACTACCTTCTATTTATAGACTTGCTAATTATTTGGCATTATTGCAGCAAACCAGCCTGGATGACATCGTGACTGGGTTCCAGTGCTACACAAGGGACCTGCTTCAAACATACCACCATGCCAATCAGATTACTTCTTCCATGTCCTCACATGAAGAGGTGACCCTCCTGGATAAGATGGTGAAGGTTTGCTGCGTTTTGGTGAACAGTGTGATAATAAAACCAGGGAAAAATGAAACCTGCTCCTGTCAAATATTCTTAAGTCTTGTGCTGTATAAATAGCGGTAATTTTTCAAAAGATAAATTGAAGTAATTGATAGTAAATAAAGTAACGTTAGTAGTGGGTGATATCGTGTAAATGCTGTCATGATTTTGTGTAAACATTTTGTCCTTTATAAACTATAAATGACATGGATTCTACATGTAACTGATGTGATGTTCTATAAGGTGGTTTTAATAAAAAAAAGAGCAAAAATTAGTTTGTTTCTTTATTCAACTTTTGAACAGTGGTACTCAGTCAGTACATATTCAGTAAATGCAAATTATTTACATGGCAGTGCACTTCAGGCATAAATCTAGATCCCTATATAAAACATTATGGGTCATTCCCACAACCCACAGCTTTACTGTGCTCCAGCAAAGATTCCAATAGCAGTGACAACTCCTCCACATTAGCAGGTGGGATTTTTTGTTTTTGGGGATGGCTCCATTTACCTTTCAATACGGATGGTCTGTTTATGTTTTCATCCAGAGCCGTTTTTGGGCAGCTGAAGAGGAGAAGTCTATCTTATGGCCAACCTCTGGCTGTATCTTGGTCATATTACCCAGAAAAACCCAGTATGCAGGTTCATCTGTAACAGTCCTTGTGCCACAGATCTGCACTGTTGCTTCTACATTAAACAGAAGAGCAGTGACATGGATGCAGGTCTCCACGACTCCGGCCATACAGGTGCAGTGGGCGGCTTCAACATTCCCCTGTGATGCTCACAGGGAATGTTGTGAGCCAGCAATGAACCCAATGCTGGTTCATTCAGTCTTTGAGAGTGCAGTACCTGAAACATACAAAGTTAATTTAAAGACAAGGACTCTACTGAGCCAAGGCCGACATAAATGTGTTTTATCTACTTTCAAATCCATTTTATCATAAATGTAACAAAGTATTTAGAAAGTTAGCACATACATGTAATTTTTCATTTTTTTATCAAATCAAATCAAATCAAAATTTATTTATATAGCACATATTAAAACAACAGTGTTGACCATAGTGCTTCACAGTCAATAAAAACATGAGACAGTTAAAACAAACAATAAAAGAGGACAACAAACAATAGGTAACAACGCAACAAGCTAAAACAGCCAACTAGACAGAATCAAAAGCCAAAGTAAAAAAATACGTTTTAAGACGTAATTTAAAAGACTGGATAGACTCGGCAGTGCGAATATGAACGGGGAGGTTATTCCAGAGTCTGGGTGCCACGGATGCAAAGGCCCGGTCGTTTATGTATCCATCTATAGAACGCTGCATGTTATATTCCAAATCTGCCTGTTCTCTTTCAGAAACCTGCCTTCAGAAAATGAACCTAAAGTATGTAATGCAAGGATGTCATCACTTTCAAGATGGAGAAAGCATAAAGTTTGACTTTAGGTGACAATTATGGACACGTAATATGATAAGGAGATTCTGCAGGTCATTAATCAATGTATTATAGTAAAAAATTTATTTTTTGTGACACAGGACACAAACATGGAAGCAAGATATATAATTAGGATTATTTATAATAAATATGAATAAATAATTGCAATTTCTTTAACCATTGAGAATAACTAAATCCTTCAGGACAATGTCACATCAGTGCACTGAACTCACTATGGCTACGTTCACACTGGAGGTCTTAATGCTCAATTCCGATTTTTTTTAAAAATTTAAATCTGATTTTGTGTCTGCTTGTTCACACTACAAATAAAATGTGACAGCAAATACGGTCCTTTGTGAACCCTCAAAGTGGCCCGCATGCGCAAAAGAAGACGTCACACACAACGCGCTCTGTTTAGACCCAGACCAAACAGTATTGTTTGACTGATGGCCCTTAATATAAAGACTTGTTTCAGACTTTACGTTGTCCAATTTTGCTTTAAGTTATTTTGTTATTTATATATGGCCTAATAATTATCCTTATTGTTGTTTTAGAGAGGAGCGGTGCTTCAAAGGATAGTTGCAGATTTCTGTCAGAATCTGCAGATTATACAGTATAAATAAAATGTTCACGTTGTCTTCCCAACAGTTTCACTAACATCTGCACGGGATGCACACGAAGCGCTCATGTGTTCTCAATGTCTTCTCCAGCGCTGATAATTGGCATATGTTTTGTGTCAGTGAAATAAAAGACGGATTTAATGCGACACGACCATTCAAACAGCAGTTGCTTTCTAAAACATCAGATATGTATCGGATTAAGTACCACATACGAAAGTGACCCAGATCGGATTTGAAAATATCGGATTTGTGCTGTTTTTACACTGTCATACCATGATTGGATATGGGTCGCATACGGTCAAAAAAGTCGAATTTGATGCGCTTTCGCGTGCAGTGTGAACGTAGCCAGAGCCTCCACATGTTCTCACTCTAATTTGCACTTTGAGTGATGGGCTATTGGTAGCAATGGTTTTGAAGGGACTGCCAGAATCGTTCAAACCGTTTGCGATCCATGTCACACAAAGTGAAGTTGAAGTGACTTTTGCTGAATTTAAAACTAAACTGCGAAGCTTTGAAGACACAGAGAAAGTGCGCGCTGCAGCGTCAGATGACAACATCATGAAAGCACGTGTACGACCGAGCGACAATCCCACGTTTGAAAAATTGAATGACCGTGGGGCCGGCAACGCAGACATAGTGTGTTTCAGATGCGGATTAAAGGGACACAAAGCCAGGACGTGTCAGCGCAAGCAGTGGTGTAGCGAGTGTAAAAGCACCACAAAGCACCACCCACTCAACATGCAGACGGAAACGGCGGCAAGACAATGCACGGAAAGTTTCCGAGGAGTCGGGTAGCAAAGACTACGCATTCCGGGTAAGCAGCGAGGATGCAGCGTTCCAGTCAGAGCATGGCATCAACAAAAAGGGTCTGATGGTGGACACAGGGGCAACTTCGCATATTGTTACAGATGTAACAAAGTTCAGGACATTCAACGACAGTTTCCAGCCCAAGTCACACTACGTAGAGTTGGCTGACGACACTAAGTGCACTGGAGTTGCAGAGCAAAGAGGGGAGGCAGAGTTTTGCTTGATGGACAGCAGGGGGCAGTGCCACAAAACAACCTTGAAACAGGCACTGTACATCCCATCGTATCCACAAGACATCTTCTCTGTGAAAGCAGCTACCTCAAATGGAGCAACTATGATCTTCAAGCAAGGAAAAGACACCCTGCAACACAAAGACGGTACAAGTTTCCCAATACATGAGTACAACAGACTGTACTACCTACAAACAGTAAACACTGAAGGTAAAGACCAGTGTAAGGGTTGCTATGACATGCAAACATGGCATGAAATTCTTGGTCACTGTAATTATGATGACATTCAGAGATTACAGGGTGTTGTTGATGGTATGGCAATCAAAGGAAAAACAGATAAATCTGTCTTGCATTGTGAAGTGTGCACACAGGGAAAGTTTGTTCAAACTAGAAACAGGGACCCTGATGCACGAGCCAAAACCGCCTTAGAGCTGGTACACACAGATCTAGCTGGTCCAGTAGACCCAGAGTCCAGAGATGGATATAGATTTGCACTATCATTCACTGATGACTATTCCAGTGCAGTGTTTGTGTATTTTCTGAAAAATAAGAGTGACACAGCAAAAGCAACACAGAAGTTTTTGGCTGATACAGCCCCGTATGGGCAAGTTAAATGTATCAGGTCTGACAATGGAACAGAGTTTATGGGAAATGAGTATCAGGCACTCCTTAGCAAAAATGGAATCAGGCATGAGACCTCAGGACCATACTCACCACACCAAAATGGTACTGCAGAACGCAATTGGCGCACTCTTTTTGATATGGCCAGGTGTATGTTAATAGAGAAACAGTTACCTAAAGAGTTGTGGACTTACGCAGTGCAAACAGCAGCTGTAGTGAGGAATAGATGTTTTAACAGACGCACAGAACAGACACCATATTTAATGCTGACAGGAAGAAGGCCAAACCTTTCCAGGATGCAGACATTTGGGTCAGTGTGTTATGCCTACAGGCAGAACAAGAGAAAACTAGACTCAAGGTGTGAGAAAGGAATTTTTGTTGGATATGACAAGAACAGTCCAGCTTATATGGTCTACTACCCAGACAGTGGGAAAGTACAGAAGCATAGACTGGTGAAGTTTGAGACTAAAACAAGAGTAGAGAGACAAACACAGACTGACAAGGTGCCAGATGATGAGGGTGACTTTGAGACACCAAACAGGTTCACCAAGACCAGAGAACAGACTGATGTGAGTACAGAACACACAGATACTCAGGAACAGATCCCAGTAAGCATGTCTGAGATGAGCAGCCAGTCACAGGAGAATGAACTCGACTGCGAGGCTGCAAGGTATCCTTCCAGAGTGAGAAAGAGGCCTGGGTATTTAAGTGAATATGTTACTGATAAGGAGGATTGTGATCAAGTACTTACAAACATGGATTATTGTTACAGAGCAATGTGTAACATTCCCCAAACATTCAAGGAAGCAATAACTTCATCTAACTCAGAGAAATGGGTCAGTGCAATGGATGAAGAGATGCAATCACTAAGAGAAAATGACACATTTACCTTAACCACTGTGCCTGAGGGTAAGAAGATAGTGGGGGGTAGATGGGTGTACGCAGTCAAAAACAATGTTGATGGATCTGAGAGGTACAAGGCACGTTATGTTGCTAAAGGATATAGTCAGAGGATAGGTGTGGATTATGAAGAAACATTTTCCCCTACTGCTAACCTGACTAGTATCAGAGTGTTGATGCAAAAGGCAGCACAAGAAAACATGCTTTTACATCAGATGGATGTTAAAGCTGCCTATCTTCACGCACCAATAGATTGTGAGGTATTCATGGAACAACCTGAGGGTTATGAGGTAAAATCCGACACAAATGAAAAACTGGTGTGCAAGTTGAAAAAGTCGCTATATGGGCTAAAACAATCAGGCCGGAATTGGAACAAGTTGTTGCATGAATATCTGAGTGAGAACAACTTCGTGCAAAACCCCGCTGACCATTGTGTTTACACAAAAATGACAGAAAATAAGAAGGTGATTCTGATTGTATGGGTAGATGACCTGATCATTGCTGCTAGTGATGAAAGTGAACTAACTGTTGTGTAGAAAATGCTTGCAGCAAAATTCAAAATGAAGGATTTGGGTAAACTGAGACATTTCATTGGTATAGATTTTGACCAGAGTGATAACTGTGTAAAAATATCACAAAAACAATATGTGGAAAAAATACTTGAAAGATTCAACATGCAGGATTGTAAAGAAAGACAGACACCTTGTGAGCAAAAACTGAACTATGCTGATGATGCAGAAAGGATGAGTGATGTCAAAAGGTACAGAGAGGCAGTTGGTAGTCTGATCTATTTGGCTACATGCACAAGACCAGACTTGAGTTTTATAGTCAGTAAACTTTCACAGTACTTTACTGAGCCAACTGAAGACCAATGGACTACAGTAAAACATGTACTGAGGTATCTGAAAGGGACAACCGAGAAAGAACTGTGTTACAGGAAATGTGACAACAAAGAACTGAGGTTGTGGGCATACAGCGATGCTGATTGGGTAGCTGATGTAACAGACAGACGGAGTACAACTGGTTATTGCATAAGCTTGTCTGTAGATGGTCCTTTAATCTCATGGAAAACCAAAAGACAACCTACTGTTGCATTATCTACCTGTGAAGCGGAGTACATGGCTTTAGCTGCGACCCTACAAGAAATTGTACCTATTGCAACTGTTACAAGGTATTGATGGACAAAAATATGCACCGCCAAAAGTTCATGAAGATAATCAGGGTGCAATTGCGTTGGCGAAGAATCCTGTGACGAGACAGAGATGTAAACATGTTGACATAAAGTACCACTTTGTGATGTCAACTGTGAGTGCAGGATTATTGTTCAACAGAAGAGATGGTTGCAGATGTAATGACAAAGCCTGCAACAAAAGTTAAGTTGTTCAAGTTTGAGAAGTTTATGTTTGGGCATTAACGTGGTATACGGACATGTATACAGTACTGAGGAAGAAACCTTTTGTTTGTTGTTTTTTTTGTTTACTTAAGAGCATCATAATATGAGAGCAAGTGGGGGTGTTGAAATAAGAAGAGAAAATGCTCTCAATTATGGAGACAGTCAAATGGTTTATTTATGTTTGATGTGTGATTTGCATTTGTGTGGCTGTTAATAAAGTTAGCGCGCTCTAGGGGGCGTATGCGTTCATCAAAAATGGCCGAAGGCTGATGTGTGTTTATTCCTCCCTAAATGCTGTTGATGAAGTTTGCCATGCATGTCAGATTTTCCTGCGCATTTTCATACCTCTGCCAACAGTTTTCATGGATGCCTGGATGATAAACTCAATTGTTACACATGGTAGAGCAGAACGCTGATCATTTTATTACAGATGAAAGACTTTAGATAGTTTTTCAACTCTCAGTGATGCCACAGTGATCCTGTAATTTATGGACGTGCAGCTGAGTTTGAGCCCAGACACGGCTAGTGACGTCAGACTTAAAGACCGGATAAAGATTGATATGAACATATCTATAACTTACGGGAATGAAAATGTCTGGAGCACACCAACAGATATTTGGAGATGGAAGAGAACTGGATATCAGCTCATCTCACAGCTGCTATCCAGACTAGACGCATTCTTTTGGTAACATCCGATACATGAGCTGCCTCATGTTGCTTCCAGGTGGGGAAAGAATGAAAAGATAAACCCTTTTCAACCTTATTCCCTTGCCGGTCGTGCGATCTAACTTTACAACCGACCGCACAGCAAGTACGAACCATAGCTGGTGTTATCCGTGTACTTTCGCTCTTTCGCTAGCGCTTTGTTCGGCCCAGAAATGTGGCACCTCAACCAAAAATCCTGACCACGCCCCCTCTCGTGACATCACGCTTGTGTCACTTCCAGTATTTCAGACAATCCCTTTCTGTCAAGGACTTTTAATTTGTTGTGGGGTTTTTGTAATTTGTTGTGGGGGTTTTGTATTTTGTTGTGGGGTTTTTGTATTTTGTTGTGGGCTTTTTGTATTTTGTTGTGGGGTTTTGGTATTTTGTTGCGGTTTTTTTGTAATTTGTTGTGGGGTTTTTGTATTTTGTTGTGGGGTTTTTGTATTTTGTTGCGGTTTTTTATTTTGTTGCGATTTGCACTTCCCAGCCACCATAGTACGGCAACTTGTTGATCAATTATTAATTCATGTACTAACAGGGACTTAGAAGAGAGAGACCTAATGTTAATGATCCACATTTTGCTATTTTACTCTTTGGTTTAGTTTTAGATACTATCTAGTTATTTCTTTATTGTTTTGGGGAAATAATGGGGGATCGTGTGTACACTGTAAAGACATTAAAACTGATTTTCTATGAAATTTATAGAATTTTCTCATTATTATTAAATACATGACATATCAAAATGACAAAAATCATACACGAATTAGCATGTCTAATGTAGAACAGGATAAGAAACCAACCATCCTGTCGCTCCCATTGAATTGTATATAGCCTATTTAAAATCAAAAACTTAAAGTTGTCCATAGCCTACTGTTGTTACCATCAGCGGAGCAGGGAGAGGGTGGTTTTCCAGAAGCCCGGGTTCTCTAGCATATCGAGACTATCTCTCCACACCGTTACATATTCTATATGTACAGGTACGGCCCCCCTTGGTTGTGGCGTGTGGATACTTCTTTAAGACACTCCGGCTCACGTATAAAACAGCTGTGAGATGTGACACCAGTGATCGTTTGATCTCCACTTGTGTTGTGTGTGTGAGTGCCTTGAGAGTAGTGATGGTAAATTCGATTCTTTTTAATGAATCAGGTTTTTTGAGTCACTGAGTCAGTTGTCCAGAGAGTGCAAAAAATGTCCATTTTCACTCAAACTTAATTTGTTTCTCTTTTCATATATATACTACTGCTAAGATGAGTGATTGAAAAAGAAAAACAACTATTTTATAGAGCAAAAAAGAGCAAAAAAAAATTAAGATTTCTAAAGGAACATTTATTTTATTTATTTTTATTTTATTTTATTAGTATTTTCTTCAAATGTGTCAAATATATATTTTCTCATCTAAATGTCCACTGAGTTGTGAGCCAGGGGTCAGTAATGCGCCTTAACATTGGTTGCCTACCAAGTAGCAAAAGAAGAAGTATAGCACTCAGTCGTTCATGCTACGATTCAGCACAGGAAGGGAGGGGGTGAGTAAGTGAGTCGTTCAAGCTATGATTCAGCACAGGAAGGGAGTGAGTCAGTGAGTGAGTCGTTCATGCTACGATTCAGCACAGCAAGGGAGGGGGTGAGTGAGTGAGTGATTCATTCATGCTACGATTCAGCACAGGAAAGGAGGGGGTGAGTAAGTTATCCGGTCGTTAAGTCTGACGTCACTAGCCGTGTCTGGGCCTAAACTCGCAGGTCCATATATCAAACGATCACTATGGCATTACTGAGAGTTGAAAAACTGTCTGTAAATGATCAGTGTTCTGCTCTACCAGGTGTAACAATTGAGTTTAACATCAACAGGTTAAATGTAATATATAAGTCACTTAGACAACCTAAACATGTTATTGTTGGGCTTTTTTCAGTGTTTTATTTGTTCACGAGTAAATTGGTTTGGTTATTAGATTAGATTAGATAAAATAAAACTTTATTAGTCCCCCGGGTGGGTATTTCACACAGCTGAATAAACGTCAAACAGAAAACTGATTAAACAGAAGTGTGAGACGGTCGAGAATTTCTGCCAGTGTCCTGTTATATTTTAGATAGCAAGGAGCAGACGGCCGAGTTTATTAAACTCCACCGAGACAGCGGTGACGCTAATCAGTATGCTAGCCCGTCCAATTTCCCCAGCCGTTTACTTCCGGCCTACCCGACCTTCTGAGGTCCCGGTGCACGTAGACCGCGAAGGCCAGGTCCTCAGGAGGATGCAGCCCATGAATTTGGACACGACCAATATAGCATGTCCTGACTGCGGGGTTTTGGAAACAAATTAAAACGTACAGCTCTGTTATCATTTCCAACATAAATGAAGACAGAAAACTAAACAGCAAGTGAGATAGAAGCTAGTGAGATAGAAGCTAGCGAGCTAGCGAGCTTCTATCTAAATACAATATAGCATGTCCTGACTGCGGGGTTTTGGAAACAAATTACAATGTACAGCTCTGTTATCACTTCCAGCATAAATGAAGACAGAAAACTAAACAGCAGTGACGTTTGTAGGGTTACTGAAGTTTGGCTAGCTGGTATGATGTGCTACGTGACTGCTAGCGACACAGCTATGTTAGCATAATATAAACAAGCTAACTTTTTTCCACTCGATAAAAGTTAACGTGAGTGGTCAGGAACAAATGTAATCGCATGGCAGGATGCTGTAAAAGGACCAAACTTCAGCCAGGAGAACAACTGAGATAATCCATCCACATAGGGTTGCCAACTCCCTGAAAAATAAATAAGGGACACCTCGTGGCCAGGGCCGGGCGACCCAGTTGTCTTCACCCTTCCCAGTGTGGTGAATTTTCTAGCTCTTTTTTTGTGTGTGAAATTATTTTTTTAACCATTTGACTTGAAGTTGATTTAAGTAGATGCATATTCTATTCTTTGTGATATGAACACATGTGAAACAAATGATCATTTAGCCATTTATTTTTAACTCAAAATGACAACATTAACACAATAAAACAGGTCTCTTTCTTAAACAGAAGCCTGTCATGCTTAACTTTTGAGAATATAAGTAAATCTTTCTTTAAAAGAACTCTGTCCTGCTTAACTTAAAATAATAGAAAACAATAGAAAGAAAAATATTCTTGTAACAGTGCACATTTAGTGCATTTAGTACAATTGGCTTCAGTTGAGGTATTATTTCAGCTTTTCTAATGCTAATCAGCTGCTCCTGTTTGAAAACCCGCTTGTTCCCATGATTACGCATCATAACTCATCATCATTATTCATCTATGTATTATTTTTATGTATTAGTCATCAATTTGTTGTAATCATCTATCCTTGCAGTTGTTTATTACACAGAATAAGTTATATTATCGCACTTCTGGCCACATAGCGCTGATATTCACTGCACATGCCCATATTAACTTTTTCCAGCCAGGTGTTTTCCTTTTCCCATTCTTCCCTTTCTCTGAGGGGAACAAACATTGCTGCTCTAATGCTGGGCTTACACTGTGTGGTTTTAGGCCCATTTTGAGCCGATTTTTGAGTGATCGGACCGATTTTGGCCTTCATCGTGCGTCGTGTAGTATACGTGGGGTAACGAGAAGTGATTAACACCTCACGACCAGCTCCCGATCATCAATCGCTCGTGAGGGTGTCACCACAGGCGCTCACACTGCTCACGCGCAAACACGTAAACGTCGGTGAAAAAGACGGAGCAGCATGGCACTGCAGCGTGTGATCTGGACACAAGCGATGGAGGCACAACTTGTAGAACTTTGGAAAGCTCATCCGAGCCTTTTCCATGTGGCATCACAAAATTATCATGACCACAACAACCGTGAAAATAGTTGGATTTACATTGCTGCTCAATCACAGCTGCCTGATCAGTGTTTTTCATTAGCAATTTAGCAAAGTTGATGGTGGTGGTGGTGTGTCTGTGTGAGTGAAAGACAGAGAGAGCGAGCGACAGATTTTCTGTTATAACCTTCATTTTATGGAGGCACAGTGTGAGCACTCAGGTCGCATCAGAGCATCGGGCGGTATAGTGTGAGACCCTGCATCGTGATCTACCAACTTCTAACCCCTGCGAGTCAATCGTGCAGTTTGAGCAGGAGCTGAATAACGCGACTGAAAAAATCGCACAGTGTCTGCCCAGCATTTGGTGTACTGTCATCCGAGACTTGCACTGCAGTGTCGGCGTTTGTTTCCCTGTTGGCCTTGCTTGTTGTTGTGGTCATCTGTTGTCTTCCGGTATTTTCTCCGCAAGCGACCTTTCCTCGACCAATGAGATGAGCGGTAATCTGAATTGTTATACTCGAATTGTCATAAATGTGCTGTCAGCTCATTGGTCACAAAGCAGGAGAGGGGCTGAGAATTATGTTTTCAAACAAAGTGTTAATTCCATTAAAAGTTATAGACTACTTTTGATTCTCACTGTATTACGGGACAAAGTGCGTCCCTTATTAGCTCAATACGGGACGTGTACTTTTGTTTCTAAATACCGGACGATTCCGTATTTTAAGGGACGATTGGCAACCCTACATCCACAATACGAGGTTAGTCATTCATATACTGCTGCATGGGCTGGACTGTAGTTACATCCTAAGGTTTTTGTTACAGGAAAAATGATTCTATGTTTCTTTACCTTCTTTTAAATGTACAAAGATGCCCTTTGTCTATGGTTAGATTAGTTTAGAATTATCCTTTTAGACTTTCCCAGCAAAGACATATTGTTTTGGGACATATTGTTTTAGATTGTTTTATCTCTCACAGCTTTCTCCCAGCTCTCTGCTGACGAGACTAGCGCCACATATGGAGTTGTTTATTTTATCTGTTTATTATTTTCTTATCCTGTTCTCACTGTCTCTGTGATTTGTGCCTATAAAAATGCCAAGCCTCTGTTCATGGGTGTGAGTTGTTCTCAGCAGCTCACCCGTGTACACGTTTAGCAAAGAAAGTAACTTTGTCTCATTGTGTCTTTATTTCTCCTGGGTTTTTTACAGAGTTTTCTCCCAACAGTTTTAAAAACTGAGCTTAAATAAATGATTAGCAGTAATAAAAGCCGAGGGAGGTCAACAGTGATCACTGACTTTTTTAGGAGCTTTTTGAGATTAAATAGAAGAAAATACAAAACATTAAACATGTTAACAACACAAAAGCCATATTAAACGCAGACTACTTTAGGCCCGGAAGTAGGATTCGTCACGTCATCACTTAATGACCGGATTCGCTTACTCAACGATTTCACACAGTAAGGGAGGGGGTGAACTCAAATGTGTTGTTAGCAAGTTAGCAGAGCGATGCCACTGTGAACTGAGGAGCTATTGTCTTGATGTGAGTTTTCTACTCAGGGTTTTTTCTTTCAGTTCAGAGCAGAAATGTTTCTGTTAGGAAACTGGCTGTTGCTCCCCCCCCCCCAAACACAATTTTAATTATAAGCTAGATATATTTCTACTAATGAAATTAGTTTGCTAACAGCAACAGGGATGAGTCAGTGAATGAGTCAGTTGGGCTTGTTTACGAGTCAGTAAAGTGATTCTCGAGTATTGAACGATTCATTCATGATTCACACATCACTACTTGAGAGTGCTGTATGTATGTGCGTCCGTCAAGAGCCTGTTTCGGCAGCCTCCGTGGGCGCTTCCTCTCCCCTGGTATTCCCCTGGTATCCCCTTAGCTGGCCCTTAGCTTTCCCTTTGGTTGGTCTCCCTTCCCCGGCTTATCGCCTCGAAAAACAGCCATATTCGCCGGTCAGACCACGCTGTGCAGCTGCCGGTGATCTGGGAATCCATCAAAACTGGCAAACCATCCTACCCGTTCTTTCTGCGCATGCGCAAAACACGAAATTAAGTGGCAAACCGTCCTACCTTTGTTAATAAGAGCTAGAAACATACGCTGACGGGTAAAATTAAGTGCCAAACCATGCTACCTTTGTGAATTTTACCTAAAAGCATACTTTAACGGGTAAAATGAAGTGGCAAACCGTCCTGGCTTTATGAACATGAGCTACAAGCATACTCTGATGGGCAAAGTTAAGTGGCAAACCGTCATACATACTTAAATTTGTGGTGGAATTACTCTGTGACTGCAGAAATGTGCATAAACTACTTACGGTAGGATGTTTTGCCAAAGTAGGATGGTTTGTCACAGTGGCTAGGTGAGCAAACACAGCAGCGGCACAGCTTCAGCGTTCATGCATACGCTGTCGCCTGGGTACTTTGCAGTAGGGCTGGGTATCGTCACTGATTTCTAGAATCGATTTGATTCCGATTCACAAGGTCCCGAATCGATTCGATCCACGATTTGATTCGATTTAAATCTGGGAAATTTTGCCTTAGACAGTCAGAAATATTATAATTCAGATCAGTACATTTACATATTTTTGTATCTATAAAAAGGAAGCTGACACTTTCCAGACTTTTTCAAAGGTGTAAGCATCACAGCAGATGCCTTTGTGTCAAAGTAGCTGAAGATAAAACACAGAAAAACATGAAGGTGATTTTCCTGGCCTGGGATTTTATAAAAATATTCTGCAGTACATCAAAAACGAAAGAAAACCATTAATCAACATATGAACATTACCTCTGAAGTTACAGCGGTTTTATTAGAGACACGGCTAAGCGTTTTGCATTTTGCATAATTTTAAAAAGTTTACATTTGTTCAGTAGCCTATTGAACAGCAGAAATTAGGCTTTCTTTTCAGAAGTAAGTAGGTGTTGCGCTCTAAAAGAAGTTATAAAATGTACATTTTTCTGTATTGTTGGGAAAATCTTTAAAGACTATTCTTATTTAATTGTGTTTTGTTTTTGGACACATTTCTAGTTAATTTTTGTAGTTTACTGGCTCCAGGAGGTCAGAGTTCAGACGTGTGATGTCATCAGTAAGCGCAGAAAAAAAACAGTGTCTGAGACGTGAGGAAGCGATGTTTTGCTGATGATACGCTATGCTTCCTGTAAACTCCAAACCTGAACTGAGGAGAATAAAGTTGCAAAAAAGGAGAATGGAGTCATGTCTCTCTGAGGGTGCAACATAATCTTGGTGTTTCCGCCCGGTTTGGAGTTTATACCGCAAAGAAGGACGAGCTACAGACTAGCCTTGCTCACTACCCCCCACCTGAACTCGTATGGCAGTGCCATCCCTCCGAGAAAAGGTAGTGAAGGTAAAAGTTTTTCGTCATGTCTAAAGTACAGCAGATGTTTCCTGATTGGGAGCAACTTCTTGAGGAGATAGAGGAAAAGTTACTTACACTGCTAGCACCGGATTTGAATGAGATTTGTGCTGCCCTCAGTTTAGCCGTGGATGAAAGTGAAAAAGACTTACCTTGTAAACTGAGGCGGCGTATTCTCCAGTACTTAGAGGGAGAGGATGTTACTGCACGAGAAGATGAAGGAATGTCTTTGTTGTTGGAATTAGATGACAAAATTAATGAAGTGAAGCAAAAGAGATGCAAAAGTAATGCCCCGTTTCTCATCTGAAGGCCTTTTGTACACTCACTGTACCGACGGGATCTGAAAATAATGGGACAAATTGGAGAACCAAACCAAAAGGACAAATTAACATACACTAGCTTGGAAAGACAAATCCAGAGGGCATTGAAGAGGGGATATGATGAAGGAGAAATTGTTGAAGCCATCATTCAAGCTATAACCCCAGGAACAAAACTGAAAAGCTACCTTGAGAGTAGAGTAGACTTTGCAAGCTCTCAGGCAAATATTATGGACTCATTACATTGAGAAAGATGCCACAGAGTTGTATCACTCGCTCACACGTGCTGTACAGGAGCCAAAAGAAACTCCAATCCAGTTTTTGATGCGAGCATTGGATTTGAGACAACAACTTGTTCTTGCTTCAGAGAGAGTTAAGTCTGGTTTAAAGTACAGTTCGGAGCTCATCCAAAATCAGTTTCTCCAGACAGTACTCACTGGCCTCCATGATGACACCATCCGAGCTGATGTGAAGCTATATCTGCAAAATCCTAAAATCACAGATGAGGTTCTTCTGGAAAAAATGACAGCGGCATACAGTCCGGAAATGGAAAGAAAGAATAAACTGTCAGCTGCATCAAGAGCAAAGATGATCAAAGTTGCAGCAGTAAGTGGGGAAGATCAAGAGGTGGAGAAAGAAAGCAGTATGCACACATCAGACAGTAAGAACAAGCAAGGTGGAGTGGTCAAACGAGACACATTAATGGATAAAGTTGATCAAGGCAACAAGGCTATATGTGAGGCTCTGCAGAACCTCACCACTCACATTGCCAGCCTCTAGCAGACCATTAAGCCTCAGCACATGAGAATGGCCGAACCACCTGACCGGAAATACCAATCACAGCCTAGGAGCACAAACGTTAGACAGTGCCAGCAGTGTCAATCATCCAATACAGGAAACAAATGTGACCACTGTCACAAATGTGAATGAATGTGTGGCAGTACGGAACACTGGGCAGCAGGTTGTCGTAGGAAAAAGTGCTCAGCTAATTCAAGTAAGATCGAAATCATACTTAACCCTGAAGGGGAGAAGCACCAAACCGACCCATTCAGCCTCAAAGCACCCCTCACTGGTAAACAACAACAAATGGCGAGCTGGTAGGCAAAAGATGCCAGGTCTATGGCTTCTTAGGAGGTGTGGACACCACAATATTGTGGGATACCGGCTCACAAGTATCGATAGTGGGGACGAATTGGAGAAAGAAACACCTGCCTGATGCTGAAATGAGGTCAGTGGAAGACTGAGTTCAGCCTGTCCAAAAATGCTGTGGCTGGGATGACCAACAGGCCAATCCAAGTTCCAATCCTAGTCGCCAGTGGTGACATTGAATGCCCCATCATCGGCTTTAATGTGATAGAAGAATTAGCTTTGAGAGATTACACCAGTGAAGACTGTATCCCCCCAGGGCATATGCTGGACAGATTGTGCTCAGCATTTGAGGTGGGGCACAAAACTGCAAGAGCTGTCGTGTCTGTCCTAAAGAAACAAACGCCTGACAGCCATCCCCACATAGCCCGAGTAGGAAGGCGACTTGTGACCATCCCAAAGCGTAACATGATGACAGTGCAATGGTGGAGTGCAGTGGTTTGCTAAATAAGAGTGTGTTGAGTGGGTCACATGCAGTGTTGGAGCCGAACTGTGAGACACCATGGCCAGCAGGCCTAGTTGTTAGAGAACAGCTAATTCAGCTCCCCTCAGAAGGTGATGCTAAAGTTGCAGTGACTGTGGAAAATATGACTGACCATTATATCACCCTCTGTGGTCGCACTACACTGGGGTGGCTGCACAATGTTGATGCTATCTACATGCCACAGCTAAAATGTATGGAGGGTGAGCTTTCTAAGACATCAGACGGAAGTACTTCCTTACCCACAGTGCAGTCCAGTCAGACAACAAAAACTGAGCCCTGGGACCCACCAGTGGATTTGAGCCATCTGACAAGTGACCAACAGCAGCAGGTAAAACAGATGCTGAGGGAGGAATGCAATGTTTTTGCAAAAGATGACTGGGACATGGGATGCATTAAAGATCAAGAGCTGGAGATACAGCTAAAAGACAAATTGCCTGTGCAAAAGACATAGAATGCAATCCCCAGACACCTTTATCAGGAGGTAAAAGCACACATACAAGACTTACTCAATCGGGGCTGGATCCAAAAATCTTGTTCTTCATATTCTTCGCCTGTGGTATGCGTCAGGAGGAAAGATGGTGGCCTTCGCCTGTGTGTAGACTATAGGCTCCTGAATGCAAAGACACTGCCCGAGAGACATCCCATCCCGAGAATACAGGAGGTCCTGGAAAACCTTGGGGCAACTCCTGGTTCACAGTATTGGACCAGGGAAAGGCTTATCACCAGGGTTTCATGAGTGAGAACAGCAGACCCTGTACTGCATTTATAACACCATGGGGACTCTATGAGTGGGTGAGGGTCCCATTCGGCCTTACTAATGCCCCAGCAGCATTCCAGCGCTACATGGAGGGATGCCTGGGAGACCTCAGGGATGAAATGTGTGTCCCATATTTGGATGATGTACTCGTCTTTAGCTCAAGCTTCAAACAACACATCCAAAATGTGAGGAGAGTGCTACAGCGACAAAGAGAATGTGGTATCAAATTAAGGCCACAGAAGTGTGACTTTTTCAAATGTGAAGTCTGCTGTGTAGGGCGAGTGGTTTCAGCAGAGGGATACAAGATGAACCCCAAAGAAGTTGAAGCAGTGCAAGCACTGAAACAGGAGAAACCATCGACCGTGAGAGAGGTGAGAAAGTTAATGGGTTTCCTTAGCTACTACAGACCCTACATACAGGACTTCTCAAGGACAGCCAAACCTCTCTATGAACTCTTAGCAAAGCCTAAGTCTGAACACAAGCAGCGTGGAAAGAGTAGGGAGTGCCACCGCAAATCTGCCCAGCTGCCACCATCCCATCCAATCCAGTGGATGACAGTTCACCAAGAGACATTGGACAAAATAGTAAACCAGCTGAAAAACCCACCAATCATGGCATATCCAGATCTAGAGAAGCCATTTGTTCTTCATGTAGATGCCTCTGAGGATGGTTTGGGTGCAGTCTTGTACCAGCGTCAAGGGACTGCCCTGAGAGTCATAGGCTATGGATCATGGACACTGACAGCTGCAGAAAAAAAACTACAAGCTACATTCAGGCAAGCTGGAATTCCTGGCACTGAAATGGGCCATAACAGAATGCTTTCGTGATTATCTGTTTCATGCGCCTCATTTTTCTGTGTACAGTGACAATAACCCGCTGACATACGTCATGAAGTCAGCGAAACTTAATGCAGCTGGACACCGCTGGGTGGCGGAGTTGGCAGATTATCGGTTCACTCTTAAGTACAGGCCAGGGGCAGCGAATCGAGATGCAGATTTCTTATCAAGAAGAGGAAAGCCCATTGAAGACATCATGCAGGAATGCACAGAGGAATGTCAGCAAGATGCCATTGAATGTATTGGGAAAGCCCTATAGAGAGAGAAAACAGGAGAAATGAACTGGATCTCAGCTGTCACCTGTAATGTCAACGCGCTGCCAGAGGGATGCATCGTCTCAGAACCAATTCAGCCGTTTGCAGTTGATGACATCAGAGACTCCCAGGATGCAGACATAGCCATAAACCACGTTTTGTCCCTGAAAAGAACACACACCTACCTGAAGCATAAAGAAAAGATGGCGGAGAGTGAGGCAGTTAGGTACCTTCTTCGGCAGTGGCCCCATTTCCAGATTGATGGAGATGGCATTCTGAGGCGTGAGACCACCAGGAGAAAGCAGTTAGTTGTTCCTGACTCATTAAAGCCCATGGTCTATAAACATCTACATGAGACATGGGACATTTAGGAGCAGACAGGATGGTTGCTCTCGCCAGGGAACGCTTCTTCTGGCCTAAAATGAGGCAGGAAATGGAGCACTATGTCGCTCAGGTGTGTCGCTGTATAAAGAAGAAGAAGCCTAACAGAATAACCAGAACACCAATTCAGAGCATTGAAACCTCTGCGCCGTTTGAGATGATATCCATTGACTATCTGCATTTGGACAAGTGCACAGGAGGTAAAGAATACATACTCGTAGTTGTGGATCATTTCACCAAATATGCCCAGGCATATCAGGGGCGGAGCATGGGGGTGGCTTACTGGGCTTAAGCCCGGGTTGTTTTGTCAGAAGCCCGGGGTCTTTTGGAGTGTAATTTTTTCATAGTTAGATGTCTGGCTGACAACTGTATAAAAGAAAAAGTACACACAATATTTGAAGCACATAGTGCACACTGTGGGAATTTACGACTGTGCGTGAATCCCCCCTGATATTGGTATGATCCGAGCTCAGGCACTAAGAGACTGAGCGAGGGGGCGGGGCAGCTGCCGCCTGTGTGTGCGCTGTTGGAGAAACGGAGCCAGCCATACTAAGGAGAGCTTAAGTTTGAGCAGGTACCAAAGCAAATCATTCATACCGTACAAATAATGTAAATATGACGGTGAATCACGAAAGATTGATATCAAACTGATCACTTGACCAATATTACGTTACTTGCTCTTCAGGTGAATCAACAAATGGCGAAATGAAAAGCCGAACAAATGCTATTTTTTTAGAGAGTCTTAGCTTACATGTGTTTATTTCATATTTTCAGTTCTTACCCTCCCCGACTAAATCGGTTTCAGTTATGTACTGAAATATAAGAATGGACATTAGAGGGTTCTTTCAAAGAAAAAACTCAGGTAAATGTTATTTTATATATTATGCTTTGTATGTTGTTCAGTATATTTCTATGCAAAACAAGAGGGATTTCAGTACATAGCAGGATATTCACATTTGTAACCAGATATTTACATACACTTTAGGGAGAAAACATAAAACATTTTTACTGTACAACATCAATTTAGAGTAAACTTTTGTTTTAGATAAATATTGAAATATCTTTTGAATTAGTTAAATGTCAGAATAAAGAGAGACAGAGCTGTCTATTTTTTATCACTTTGATCAAATTTAGGAGTACATACACTAAGTTTGTTAATTAATAAGAAAACTCCAGACGATTCCATTCTGAGCTGAAGAAGCTTCTGATAGGTTAGTAGAGTCCATGTGAGTAAATTGGTGGCACAGCTGTGGATGCATATAAGGCAAAACACAGAGCCTGTTTCTTTGAAATGGGAAAATTAAGAGATGTCAACCAAAACACCAGGAAAAGAATTGTGGAGCTCCATAAGTGTGGCTCAAGTTTGAATACACTTTGGTGCCATTTGCAATTAAGAAATACAGATAGTTTCTCTCTTTACTCTTAAAGTTAACAAACATGTTTTTTTATATTTATCAATCTAAAAAAATAAACATTTAGTCTGATTTGATCTTACAATTAAAAAAGTGTTTGTGTTTTGATCTGAAGAGTATGTAAATATCTGGTTTCAACTGTATATTTGATGATTGTCAGCACAAAGAGGGAGAGAGAGGGAGAGAGGGGAACAGAGAGGGAGATGGAGAATGAGGACAGAACAGAGATGAACAAGAGCAGGTGAGACACACATGTTAGTCAAATGGTTGTTTACCAAAAGTATCACCATATCATAGGTCCTCATGTATCTCATACCTAGTGTTTCTTTTTAGGTTTGTTATTTTTCAAATTCTATATTTATTAAGTTATGCAGGCTTGTTTGCACAACAAGGCTAAATAATTATATAAACTTTTCTCAATCTAAATAGTGGACTTTGGTAGAATTAAAAAAATAAGTGTAGTGCAGGTCTATGATGATTTTTAGTGCTACTATCATCTAGTTCTGATTGTGGCTCTGTCTTTGTTAAATCCTAAGTAGTCCTGATTTTGAACTGTTGTAGCCCTGTTTTAATTCCGGATCAGTTTTGGGTCTGGTTGAATTGGGGTTTAGTCCTCGTGTCTTGATACAGCCCCGACTTTATTCTGCCTTGCTGCTTAATTAAAAAAACTAGTTTAAGGTGTCCTGCACATGTGATATATATTTTTCCCTATATGAAGTCATTCTTTTTTGAACAAAACTCAAAACAGAGCCTATTAATCTTTCAGTCATTTCTAACCCCCCCCCCCCCCCCCCCCAAAAAAAATCCCCCTTTAGGGCTAAGCCCCGGGTGTTTCAAATGTCTGGCTCCGCCTCTGAGGCATATGCGACAAGGGACAAGTCTGGGAAGACTGCGGCAAGAAAGCTCTTTGATGACTTTATCATGCGCTTCTGTTTCCCCATCCAAAATACACCATGACCAGGGGAAAGAATTTGAGAACAATCTTTTCCGCAAGCTTCAAGGCTACTGTGGTATCAGCCATTCTCGTACCTCCCCGTACCACCCACAGGCCAATCCTGCAGAGCGCTTCAATAGGACACTCCTAGGTATGCTCCGGACTAGGGCTGGGCGATATGGCCTAAAATCAATATCACGATAAATTGAGCAGTTAACCTCGATAACGATAAATGGACGATAACCACCCCAAGTGCCAAAAAAACAAACGTTTTTTTTTTTCCATTTGATGGGGCTGTGGCAGGCAGCATAGTTCCTCCAGTTATTTTGATAATATTATTCCCCCTAGACCTATTCATTGCAATTATATTATTACCACTTTAAAGGACTGTAAAATGTCACTGAAAATAAATGAAGACAATAGTAGTAAGTACTTTTAGTGGTTAAGATTTATTAACTGAACAAAATAAAAAGTGTAGGATACAATATGTAACCATGCTCTCTAAAAAATGTGTATCCCTTGTAAACAAAATAGTTTAATAATAAATATGTTTCACATTGGCTATTCACAAAGTAAACAATGATTGTGCAAATGTAATGCCATCATGGACAAAGGCCTATCTCTGCTAAGGCCTTGAGGTAGTATAACTTGTAAACAAATAATGTCACAAACACAAATGTCAATTGAACACAGAAAAAACTATAATAAATACTAAGCACTGCCATGTGACTAGTGAAAACTATAAACTCTTAAACAAAAACATTAAATAGTGCTGTTTGCAAAAAACTTCAATAGAACACTGATAGTTAAAATTAGGCAGGGCTTGAACAGGGCACTTCAAAAAGGGGCAGCAGCAGACTTGGTATCCTGAGTGGTTCAATCAAACTACTGTTGTAGATGTTTACCTGAGTAGTGTTTACTCCAGGTTCTTGCTAAGAAAAACAAGCTTATTGACCATGTCAGGTTTCAGGCAGGATCTGAGGCATGTCACAATGTTTCCTCCAGAACTGAAAACCCGCTCGGATGGGGAGCTGGTGGCTGGGATGCAAAGATACTTTTTTGCAACTTTACTTAGAGTGGGAAAGTTTACTTTTCCTCACTGTCCTGGACAGGACACACTGAATAGCTGCTCAGCTCAGCTTCTATTGCTTGCTCAGGTGACACAGTGGGTGCAGTTGAAGAGAGAGTCTCACTTTCTTTGAAAAAGCTTCTGTTGGGGGAAAACTCTGTAAAAAACCCAAGAGAAATAAAGACACAATGAGACAAAGTTACTTTCTTTATCAAACGTGTACACGGGTGAGCTGCTAAGGACAACTCACACCATGCACAGTGGCTTGGTAATTTTTATAGGAAAGACAGTGAGAACAGGATAAGAAAATACAAAACAAATAAAATAAACAACTCCATATGTGGCGCTAGTCTCGTCAGCAGAGAGCTGGGAGAAGGCTGTGAGAGATAAAACAATCTAAAACAATATGTCCCAAAACAGTATGTCTTTGCTGAGAAAGTCTAAAAAGATCATTCTAAACTAATCTAACCATAGGCAAAGGGCAGACAAAAGGCATCTTTGTACATTTAAAAGAAGGTAAAGAAACATAGAATCATTTTTCCTGTAACATTCCCCCCTGTTTAACTTATTTTAAATGTATACAACAATTGTCTATGAAAATTATTTATTAAGTATGTTAGGCAATTATTAATTTCCAAAATCTTCAAAATGTCAGCATAGCAGAAATGGCAGTCATTTGGTCTAAAGAATAAAACAAAAGAAAATAATAAAAAGAAAAACATAGTAAATGAAATAACAAGTGGAATAAACAAGAAAAAATAATAAAACTAAAACTACAAAAAATAAAAGGATGAAAACTAAAATGAAAACTTCAAAAAATACAAGGATGAAAACCTTATATTTAAAATGATGCAAACCTTAAATTGAAAACTTTATATGTAAAATAATGAAAACTTCATATTTAAAATGAAAACTTTATGTTTAAAACTGAAGACTTCAAAAAATAATAGCATGAAAACTTGCATAACCTACTAATGTTTTAATCAGTGCATGATCACTTGACAAGTCATTTTTAATCACCACATCATTTATTAGCAGCTAGTACAAGTTCTCCTCTAACAGAATTGCAACGGGATGTTGTTCTTCTTCAGGCACGGCAATATAAGCAGTCATTGTAGTTGTTATCATCTTTGAAATCATTACTCTTAGACATGGCGGTGTAGCTGCTCCAGATGTGTGGTCAGTGACATATTTTTGCAGAATGGACAAATTCTGCAAAGCTTCATAAATGTCTCCTCCAGCTTTGTATCCATCAGGGATAAAAGTGCAACATGTTTCCCCGATCAGCTTGCAAACTCCTCCTTGTGATGCTGTTAGCAGGTCTAGAGTCAGTCTGTTCTGCAGCACCATCGTTCTGATGGCCTGCTGTTCTCCTGCTAAGACGGTTCCCAGGGTCTTAGTCAAGTTGATGTGTCGTAGCAGAGCATATCGGTTGATCTCCACGTGATCCCGCACCTCGGCAACTCCAATGCCGGGGATCAAGCTCTGTAAGAATTTCACTCCTCCTCCCCAGATGCGAAACTCTCCTGGCACTCCAGTGTCCACTGTAATGCCGAAAGAATTGGGGGAGGCGATGTCCACTTCACGTCTCTGCCGGCTGCTTGGGTGATGTGCAACACTTTGCATGAAGAAAACGTGATCTGATAATTCCACCAGGGCGCACAGACCTCCCCAACCTTCAGGGAGTGACAGATAAGCCTTGTTGCCACATAGGAAGTACCAGTCAGCCAAAACTCTGGTTCCTCTACTGCTGGGTGCCGTCCGTGCACATCCTGTCTGGTACTGAGTCTTTGTTTGTAGTGGCATTCGGTAGCTGTAGTTTGAGCGACAGTTGAGGCTCATCAGCGTCGTGTTACTGGCACAGGTTTCGTTGAGTGAACAGTCCATACACTTCCTCTCGTTCCTCGGTGGGCAGAAAGTGCATATGTATTTGCATAGCAGTCAGTTTTATTATTCAAGTAAGCTGTAGTGTTCATAAACTGCCACCAGAAATTAGTGGCATAGCCATGGGGAAACTTGGTGTACTTTCCTTTGTCATACAGTGTCTGCCTTTTCTCCATATAACGTGACTTGTTGTCCCTCACGGAAGCAAAGGTGAGGAGCCCGGCCATGGTCAGGGCCACTGCAGTTGTTAAGAGCCACCACCTCATGACGACGGAACACACCCTCCTGTCGCGAGTAGACCCCCCGGCCAGGAAAGCTGACCCCTCCACCGGGCGAGATCACAACAAGTGGGCGAGCCTGCCGTCAGCTGTGTTTAGATGGCTTCACTTACTGGCTCTGATGGATGCAAGATGGTCGTTCCGCTATTTTGCAAGCTCCAGTTTTTCCTTTGGAGCACTTTGATCAGAACCCAGTCACCGGGCTGTGATCTGCAAGACACTTGATAGACATCATTACATTCTTCGTCATTTACAATCATCTCTTTATTTTCCTACAACTTAGACATACATTTTGCTACTGAAATTGTATCTGCCTTTTTCACTGGGTAGATTTCTGGCCACTTTGAGAATACATCTATAACCACTAGGGTGTATTTTTACCCTTGGCATTCATTTAGCTCAATAAAGTCCATATGGATTGTGTGGTCTCAGGTTTCCCTGAGCATTATATTTTTGACACGTCATGCATGTTCTGACAAATTGTTTTGCTGAGGTTTCAAAATTTACAGTGTAGAATTTACAGTGTAGAAATGAGAGTATTGTGTAGAATTTACAGTGTAGAAATGAGAGTTGACAATACTGGTCAGTCCCCCCGTTGACAAATGCGTACAGCCATGAGTCACTAATTGCCGCCATTTTGTGGAGGAATTTTGGCAACACTGGCTTGCCATAACACATCATTAAGTCGTTTGTCAGAACTGCACCGTGTTTTAGCCATTTTGCCTGCTCTGCTGTGCTTGCTGCTTTTTTGTTCATTTTTCAACACATCCAGTGGAATCTGATGTGTGTTTACTGCCATCAATGTGATGTTTGCCTGTTGTGCCGCCTATTTTGCTGCTCTGTCAGCAAAATTGTTGCCTGTAGTAATGAAGGAGTCAGTAGGCGTTGTAAGAGGTTGGCATGCTGGTTTGCCAGTTGGTGTAATCATTCCTCTGGTTTTCCAGATTTTTTGCAAAATGATGCACAGCAGAGAAAACATACTGGCTGTCTATATAAATGGTTATTTGTTTATCTTTGTGTATTTCACATGCGCAACAATCTCGTGTGAAGTGACCTTCCTCTCCACGGTTCTAGCAGGCGTTGTCTCTATGTTATCTGCTGTTTCTGCGTGGCTGTCTGCAGCCTTGGTGTTTGTGACTTTGCTCGCCTCTCTGTTCCTGATAGCCACCTGCGAATTAGTGTTTTAGTCTGTTGTCAACACGTCAGCCTTATTTCTAAGTTACAGAATGCTTCTTCTCCCTTTTTTTGTTTTTTGTTTTTTTTGTTTGGGAGAATAGATGCAACTCTACATTTTCACTTAAGGCAGTTTTAGATAATTTCTAGTTCTTCAAACAATGCATGGATCTCACACATTTCAAACTTTCACGTTAGGGTTGTTTCCCATTTATACAAATATATATATTTAACTTTGCATTGCTCACAGCTCATAGCTCACAGCTCTAAACCTAGGCATTTTTCAATCATATGCCTAATCACTATGTGTCACTGTGATTCTCAAGTATGGTCACAAGTTCGTTTAAATTCGTTTCCAAAACCAACAAAATAATCAAACAAAAACAAAAAACATAAACGTGTCAGGACACAAAAGAAAAAGAAAAATGCTGCCACCCGAACAAGGCAGAAGTCTGCATATGTTGGCTTTTAATAGCATGCAGCTTGTAACATGGTAGACTAATGTGCCTGTGTTAATTCAGTTTTATATTATTGTGTGAAGTTGCACTGGGTTGGGAGTGGTTTTGTGTTTGTCACATTTTGGTGAGCCAATGGCTGGAATGGGGTTGGACTAATTAGAGGCAGGTGTACTTGATTGCACTGATACACTGGTCTACATATAGCCCACACTACAAACACTGCTGTGTTGTTTTGTCTCTCTGTACAGTCCAGGGCCTATTATATGCCACAGCCTAAAGGCAGCAGAGTTGCAGAGGCTTGAGTGACCACTGACTATATGCTTGCAGGGTGGTGGGTCTCCAAGTACAACTTCTAACCCTGTTAAAGGCAACATGTGGGGTGCAACTTGGCTGTGTGGCATAGCTGGCTATGGCCTTGGGACTGTGTGTTTTTATACAATTCATAAGTGGGACACTGGACTGTTTTGTCTTTTATCTCTTGATATATTTTTCGTCAATAAATTATCTTTTAGAATTTTATTGACTGACATCTTTTTGCCCACGACTGAGACGGTTGGTCAGACCTAGAGTCTTTCTTTGGGTGTGTTACAGCAGCTTCTGCTCTAAAAGAAACAAATAAATAAAAAGAAAAGAAAATGTGGAACATGCTCATCAGCTTAGCAGTGTCTACATATTTAATTCAGCTTCTCAATCCTGTAGTTTTAGCTGTTGTCTACAGGGTTTTGCTTATTGGTTGTTATTATAGGTGTGCTCTATATCTCAGCAATGTGTCATTCTAGGATGATAAGTTTCAAGCTGGTCAAGTGCCTCTATGCACTTCATTAGTTTAGTTATTCTCCGTATTGTCTTCATCTCACATGTCATTACACTGAGTTTTAGCAAACCTTAAGCTTGATGCAGACTACTGCTTAACAGTTATCCACCTTACATCATAACCGATTAAGGTGCCTCTTCATATTAATATTATGTCATTGTTAATATTATCCTCTTTGTCTTATATAACAGCAATAGCATATTATAATATTTTATCAGTGTGTACCACTATACTACTCCTGAGCCAATTTGTTAGTTAGGATCATCTTATTCAGCAAACAGATAATTTAGAATTCATCCAATCTGCGGTCACATTTGTTCTCTCTGTTGCATGGCGGACCAGGCAGTTCTATTATAATATATTATTTATATTTTATTTTGTATCCATCAAGGGCTTCAGATGACCTGCAGAATCATCCTTTTCCCAGGGTGGAGACAGTTACCTTTTCACACACTGTCCTTGGCTGAACAATGACACAGTCTTAATATACCTTATTTATTTTATTAAAATATTTTCGTGTGAATTATTTGCTTTATATTCATTTTATACATGCTGGGCATGGTCATCATGCCAACTGTGTTTCATTGTTAATATCACTTTACAGGTTGTTATCCTTGCTATTATTAATTTCAAATACTCTAAAGATAATTTCTACTGTAATTTTCCCTTTGTTTATCTTTATTTCGTACTTTGTATATTTATATCTACTCAGTGGGGTCTGTTTTCAACCCTTTTAAATTACTACAAAACTACTGTGATCTCTAGTTTTCACTTAATAAGGGATTATTATGTTCTTCCTGATATGGGTGTTGCTGCAGATGCGGCTGCAGGAGTGAGTGATGGTTTACTAAAAGGATTGTGGGAACTGCACAGTGTCTCGTCTTCTGGTTTTACTAAACTGGCAGTTGAGTTCTGTTCTTCTGACTGTCTATATTTTGTTTTCTTAAATCTCTCAGTTTACAGACACTGTTTTTGTCCGGCGTCTGGACTTTTCTTTTCTCACCACTGCTCGTCAGCAGGAGTGAGTTTTAATTTCACTTGCTTGTTTACCCATCTTATTTATGTATTTACTTATTTTTTGTTTAAGTAATATATACACAATACAGCTGCTATCACCTTCGCTGGTATTAGAGACGAGAGTGGTTGCTCACACGCCCTTCTACTTTCGGACTATTTCCAAAAGCGGTGTGAACTTTACGAGACGGAACTCGACCGTTCTCTCAACTCACCAGCACGTCAGTGAACAGCAGTAAAAGAAAAACACAGTAGGAGCAGCTCAGTCTCTTATTGGACCGTGAAAATTCAGCTTGCTCCGTTAATTAAAACAATACACACACATACATTCACACTTATTCGCGCGATCGGAACCCTTATCATAAGGGGAGCTGCCAGTCTTTCTGTAGACGAGCTACTTATTCCCTTGACCCAGCTGGGGGAGCTACCCAGAGCTCCAAACCTAACCCACAAGAGTGGGGAGCTTCCAGTCGACGAGCTCCAAGCTACCAGCCGACGAGCTACTTTAAACCCACAGAAGTGGGGAGCTTCCAGTCGCGACGAGCTACTTTCGCTATTTTAAATTCCCTGAATTTAAAATACGATTTTACGCAAGATTGTGTCAGTGTGTCTGTATCTACCTGGTCAGTGTCGCCGGGTCTGGTCCACCTCGATCGGGCCCCACCACCGTGGGTCGCTTTCTAAGAACGTTGGCCAAGACTCGAATTTAACGCCCTTGGTCTTTGACCACACACCTAGTGTGTGGGCTGTCGACAGACGAGCAACGTGGACTGGTCACGGAGATGGGACACGATGGAGGCGATCCGGCTGTCGAAGGACCAAGAAATGTTGGGGGAAAACTCTGTAAAAAACCCAAGAGAAATAAAGACACAATGAGACAAAGTTACTTTCTTTATCAAACGTGTACACGGGTGAGCTGCTAAGGACAACTCACACCATGCACAGTGGCTTGGTAATTTTTATAGGAAAGACAGTGAGAACAGGATAAGAAAATACAAAACAAATAAAATAAACAACTCCATATGTGGCGCTAGTCTCGTCAGCAGAGAGCTGGGAGAAGGCTGTGAGAGATAAAACAATCTAAAACAATATGTCCCAAAACAGTATGTCTTTGCTGAGAAAGTCTAAAAAGATCATTCTAAACTAATCTAACCATAGGCAAAGGGCAGACAAAAGGCATCTTTGTACATTTAAAAGAAGGTAAAGAAACATAGAATCATTTTTCCTGTAACAGCTTCCCAGTGATCTCTTTCGCTTTTTTTCTTCGGATGATGTAGAAGGCTGAGGCTCTGTGCTCTCTGCTGTACTTTCTGGGTGGACTGCAGCTGCTGACTTCATCTCCATTTTCACTTTCTCTTGAATGGTAGTAACACGGTCGGCAGAAATATATGCAGCTTTGAATCTGGGGTCAACAAAGCTGGCTGTGTCCAAAAGCTCTACAGTGGGAGGATCTGAAAACTTGTCGTCAAGGTATGCAAGGATTTCAGACTTTATGGTTTTGGTCAGCGTCACATCATCTTCTTTCTCAGCCAGCACTCGTGAATGGAGGATGTGTAGGACAGGCTTCACAGATGAGATGGTGACATACTCTTCCCCTGACAGGGCGTCCGTAAACTCTACCAATGGAGCAAGAGCTTTGTTGACTGCCTCCAAGACATCCAGGTCTGACCACGTCGGAACAAGATGTCTTGATGCTCTGTCATCAGTGAGGACCTGTAATAATAATTATTTATTATTTTAATTTAATTATATTATTTATTTCATCTTAAATGGTAGATCAGAGCAATCACAATAAAGGCTAAATGCATTACCTGAATGCACACAATAAAATAGATAATGAAGGATCATTTAACCTACCCGGGTGATGGCATTTTTCTGCTCAAGGATCCGTGCTGTCATCATCTGCATGGATCCCCATCTGGTTGGACATGCCGTTTTGAGCTTGTGCATTGGTAAGTTCATCTCTTGTTGTGCCTTCCGTAATGCCTTCTTCTTTTTCCAGCTGTAGGAAAAGGTACTAACAATCTTTTTGCAGGTCTTCATTGCCCGTTCCACAGGGGGGTGATTTTTCAGGGTGTTTTCTGAAACAAACAAGCAAAAACACACACATGCAAACATTAAGAATAGGAAAAATTGTTGTAGTCATTTAACTGCCATGTAAACCTCCACTGACCACAGAACTTTTTCAGGGGAAAAACTGAACTAAACTAGAAAAAATAAAATGAAGTATTCCTCATCAGATTTTAGCTACTAAAAATATTACATTTACCTTTATTGGATGTACTTGAATGCAACAATAACACTTCTCACTTCTACCAAAATTTGAAAAATTACAAAGGGACTGCCAAGTTATAAAAAAAAGTCTTGAAAATAAAAACTGAAAAAAGGCATAAATTTTAAATATCTATCCAAATCTTCACACCCAACATCACCCCAATTCATGGTCTAATTCTCAAATAAAGCAAGCAAAATAAAGTAAGAATTAAATAAGACCTCTCAGACCATATTTACAAAATTAAAAAGGGTTGGCACAGTAATAAAACATTTTAAAAATCATGCATTTTGCTACATTTCACAGCACAACATGATCAACACTGGCTCACAATACCTTTATTGTATTTACCTTTATTCTGTAAAAACTTTCTGGATACACTGCTGCTCAGCAGTCTTAAGTATTTTTATGCCTATATAAACATTATTCAAACATTAATACTTTCAATTTTGAATATGACGCACAGAATTAAAGTCACTTTAAAACACACCAGATGTCACCACCCAAATATATTAAGATGTACACACTTACCGATTGCCAGGTGCAGCCTGTGCCCAAAACTTTGCACCCGTGTCCATTTATTGAGCTTGACAGCTTTCACAATATTTGGGCCGTTGTCAGTTGTTATAGCAACAAGGTCCTCTTCACTGATGTCCCATGCAGACAGCATCGCTCTCAACCCCTGTCCAACCATCTCCCCCGTGCGATCAGATGGAAAATAGGCCGTCTCGAGCACTCTGGTACGCAGCTCCCATTTGTTGTCGATGTAATGAACTGTGAGACTAATATACGGCTCCATTGTACGGCTGGACCAGAGATCGGATGTGGCTGCAACGTGCTTAACGTATCTCAATTCAGCAGCAACCTTTTCCCTCTCTGTGCTGTACATGCTGGGAATGATAGTTTTTGAAAAATATTTTCGTGATGGGAGTTCGTATCTCTTGTCAATTATTTTCATGAAGTGTCTGAACCTGTTGCGTTCCACTGTAGCAATAGGAGCCATGTCTTTTGCTATGTGGTAGCCTATAGCATTTGTGATTTCTTGCCATCTTTTTGAAGTTCGCTCATATAGTTGAGTACTAGCAAATGCTTCGGTTATTGACCGCTGCCTGGTGGAGGAAGACGTTTTTGCTGGTCCTCCTACTCTCTTCTCGCTTTGAGCTTTTTTTATGTCTTCGAATTGAATCACATGGTTGTGCTGCAGGTGGTGGAAGAGGTTGGTTGTGTTACCTTGACTTGACGCAACAGTCTTTTTGCAGTTTACATTTAACAATTTTTTGATCAATATCATCCTTGTTGAATCCAAAATGTTGCCAAACGATTGATGATGCATTTTTTTTGTTAACAAGCGTCTCCTCTTCCTCCTCCACCAGCTCTACCTCCGTCGCTGCTGCTTCAACATTTAAATCGTCCTCCATTTGTTCACCCGTGTCTCGTCTTGTTACAGGTAGTAGAGTCATGTGACTCCACGCTGTCAAGTCTGTAACGTAGCACAGCGTCTTAAAGGGACATGAACATCGCCAACCTGCACATGCCTTTTCTTTTTTTTTTTAAATACCGAATTTACCGACATGGGCAAAATGACGTTGATGAGAGTCATAAATTTCGGTAACGATAAATTTTTGATATATCGCCCAGCCCTACTCCGGACACGTGATGAAAATCAGAAGTCAAGATGGAAAGACCATTTGAACAAAGTAGTTCATGCCTACAACTCGACTGTGCACGAAGCAACAGGATTTTCTCCATTCTTCCTTCTCTTTGGCTGTGAACCAACCTTGCCTATTGACCTGCTCTTCCCAAAAAGAGAAGAAGAGAAGAGTCAATCACACATTGGCTATGCAGAGAAATGGAGAGGAGTTATGCAAGAGGCCTATGCAATTGCGAGGCAGAACATGAGAAAGAGTGCAAGAAGGGGACAGAAAAACTTCAATCAACGTGCATGGAGCTCTATGCTTCAGCCAGGTGACCATGTCTTGGTGAGAAATCTCACACCCAGAGGAGGTCCTGGGAAACTGTGCCGCTATTGAGAGGATATGATTCATGTCATCACCAAAAGGAAAGGTCCGGATAGTCCAGTGTACGTGGTTGAGCCATTGCAGGGGACAGGAAGAAGACGAGTGTTACACCGTAACCTACTGTTGCCATGTCCTTACCTGGTTGACGAGTCTGGGGTGTGCGAAAGCAGCCTGAAAGACATCATGAGACCAAGCCCGATACTGACCAAACAGACACAGGCAGTTCTAGTGAAGACAACTGTCACATGTGGACAGCACTCAGATATGCCGATCTACCCCTCAACCCAGAAGCAGAGGATTTCTGCCCCCGGAGTGAAGCACTCGGAGAGAAGTCTGAGCCTGCTTTCAGAGCAGAGGGGCATCCTGAAGAGGAACAGGTGGAGGAGAGACGCAGTTTGGAGGAGGAGGTTGAAGCTCCAGCTGTTGGACCCGAGAGTGAGCAGAGCGATGCTGAGACATGGAGGCACAAGCCAAAGAGAATGAGACAGCCCCGGCGTGTCTACACATATGAAAAACTAGGCCAGCCAACCGTCCAGCAATGGAGCGCATGCCCTGTCAGTGTGAACAGCCCTTCAAGTGCCATCCATCATTCCTCTGTCCCACCATCATTCATGTATCCTTTACAGTATGAATAGATAAAACAGAAAACACAGAGTCAATTTCACAAGAGAGTTTAATCTAAGCGTAACATTACAGTTGCAGTTCATGTTGATGTGGTATTGACACATGTTACAGTTAAAAGAAAAACAGGTACTCTGAGCATTATTACTATTATAAATTGAGAAAAGGTTTATCATTCTAGCGTCAAAGAGCTAAGACGTGGGTACAATATGGGTTTAATGAACTCATGGTTTTGAAGTGTGTAATCACATGATGTTGGGGTGTAAATGGTATTTTCCTTTTCCCACTGTGAAGATTCGGCGGGCCCACCAATACCTCGAGGGATAACCCACCCTTCAGTACAAAAGGACTATAAACATTTAGTTTTGTATCGTGACCATGAGAGACTTGTCCTGAGATACTAAGAGATGGTATAGCCTCTCACCCAGTAATGTGTAATATGTGTGGAAATATTTGTTTGCTCACTCAGCTTCGGTTAAATGTTCTATTTTTGGTAAATTGTCAAAGATTAGAAAGAAAATGTGTTGCAACATTTTTCTTTTGTGGGGGAGGGTGTTGCGCTCTAAAAGAAGTTATAAAACGTACATTTTTCTGAATTGTTGGAAAAATCTTTAAAGACTATTCTTATTTAATTGTGTTTTGTTTTTGGACACATTTCTAGTTAATTTTCATAGTTTACTGGCTCCAGGAGGTCAGAGTTCAGACGTGTGATGTCATCAGTAAGCGCAGAAAAAAAACTGTCTCTGAGACGTGAGGAAGCGATGTTTTGCTGATGATACGCTATGCTTCCTGTAAACTCCAAACCTGAACTGAGGAGAATAAAGTTGCAAAAAAAGGAGAATGGAGTCATGTCTCTCTGAGGGTGCAACATAAAAGGGAAAAAAACAGCGGCCGACAGCGCTGTAAACAACGGTAGACTTGTGCGTAACAAGCAAGCGAATAATGCACAAAACAGATTTTTAGACGGGAAACTGTTCTTGAAGTATGCAGAGAAAGCGAGAGAGAGAGCTGTGCATGAAGTGTGGTGGAAGCAAAACAGCAAACGTCAGAGGGAATTCATGACGATGTTTTTGTGAAGCGTAGTTTGGATCTTCTTTTACTGCTGGTTCGGTCAATAATGTTTGGAGAGAGATAAAACTAACAGCTTTAGAATCACCGCAAAAAGGTTTTGTTTCCGTTACAATATTATACATTAAAGTATAATATTGTAACGGAAACAAAACAATCAAAAAATTGTTGAAACACAAATTACAGCATTGTATAAAAATTACAATCATCAACTCAAATACTTGGTTCTAATTGAACAGAAATTTCTATGAACTTGTAAGAACTGTGTAGGACATGAATCAGTCTGTGTCAGATCCTGATTTAGAATTTTCCACTGAAGTCACGGGTTTTTGAAGTTTTCAAAGACTGCTAAATTGTGCCAGTGATAGTTCACTCTTTGCAACATACTGTAGTAGCTGTTCTAATCAGATTTTTCAGGTTTATTTTTAGTATGTTATTTGCAATTGGTGTTTGTTCCGGGAAAGATATTGCAGACTGAGCAATAATGCGTTTCTTGCATTTCTCACGGGTTCTAATGGGATCCTTTCTTAAAATTACTTGTCCCAGTAACAAAGGCACTTGTCGACTCAGAAATCGAGGGAAAACCAACAACACACCCTGCAGAACATTATGTTATTTACACGGGTGCACATAAGTGGTCCGCATATGCGCATTCGCTGTCAAAATAAAAGACGCGCACCAGATAAGAAGTTGCAAGTTTGCAGTTTGCGTCCATATAAAAGGCACTGTTTTTGTCCGCTAGAGTGGGATTTTCATGGCACATTTCGCACCACATCTCTGTGCGTTCATCATTTGTTTTAAGCCAGCTCACCTCCTGCAACCACTTTTCCGAGAATACGCGCTTCTTTTGTGGTTCGGACTCCTGACATTTCTTTGGAGGTGGAGGAACACCAAAGTAATTGCTTAAAGGAGCTTGCTTCTTCAACATCTTTAAGAGTTCTAAACAAATGTCTGTCTTCCTCCAGAAAATCCTATGTACGCAAACACGCATTGCAACTTCTTCTCTTGTGCACGTTTTTTATTTTGACAGCGAATGCGCACCTGCAGACCATTTATGTGCACCCCTGGTTATTATTTAGCTTGTCATATTGCAGCCACAGAAATTCTTTTGTCCATGAAACCATAAAGCTGCACTTTCTTTTTGCCTTATAGTCTGATTTGTCATAACTTTTCCGTTTTGTGGTAAGCTTTTCTTTGGCTGTCACCTCTTCACCCTGACCTGTCTTATTTGGCTCAGCAGAACTAAAATATATATCCTGCTGCTTTTACACACGCACTCACATAACGCTCAGCGATTCTCTGCGCGATCAACCTCTCACATGTTTAAGCTTGCTGCGGGAGATTTCACTTGTCATGTTTGCATAGTAAGCTAAGACGATGTCAGAGGAATTGGTGCGCAAATTATCATCACTCAGCAATCAGTACTGTCGCTCTCTATACACAGTTCGCGCGATTGCAAAGTGAAAGCAACAAACAAGCGCAAATTCAAACGCGATTTCAATATGTCACATATTGACAGTGGCTCACCGATGCCGATGACATAATTACCCAGCTACATTTCCGAAAGCATGCAAAAGCATTGACATACATTTTTCCTTCCTATGATAGCCCGACGGGCAGGGCTGAGATAGATTTTGGTAGCCCGACTGGAAAAATCGCTAGCCCTGTGACGTCGGGCTAGCGATTTTGCGAGCCCTGAGCCCAGAGCATGCTGTGCTGGCTAGAGAAGTTGATTCTTGCATGGACTGCTTTGTTGCCAGCACGAACTAGGGAGACCATGCTTGTTTTTCTGAAAGCATTTAAATGGCCCGCCCTCCCCCATCTCATGCCTCCCAAAAAAAGAAAGCAGGCAAAAGCCTGCTTTTCTTTTTTTGGGGACAATGGCTGCCACTGCTGTGGACACCAGATAGGCAGGCCATGGGCTGGGTCCCTTCCCACACCTGTTGCTGATTCACTGTTGGCCCCTCTCACAGTGTCCCTCCCATGGCTCCGCCTCTGTGAGGCCTGGGCCGGTGGAGGTTGACGATCAGGTGGCGGATGTTGAAGAAACTTCCATCCTCTCCTCAGGTGTTGCCCACCTGTCCCTGGGCTGCCCCCCTGCTGGTCCCCAGGCACAGAGTTGGGCGAGATGGGTCTCTTCAGCTCTTGATTGGAGCATGCCGGGTGTGGGAACTAGCCCTTCCTGAGGTCCTATCTAGTAGAGTGGACCTCGAGGTTGATGTCACGCGGCCTCAGCCCACCTCAGGTGCCGCTCCTTCCTGATAGGTCTGGTGGCAGGCAGTTGAGTGCCCCGCCTCCCAGCATTTGTGGTCCCCTGTCCACAGATGGTTGCTGCCATGCTGGTGGGAGTAGGTGTCTTTGGCTCCTCCCCCGATAGCCCCACCCCTGATCCCTTGTTGCCCCTTCGGGCCTTCCCCGGGGCAGGGCGGCATGCCCTAACAGGGGCGTGAGGGTTACTTCCTGTCTGGCGTTGCCCGCCTCTTGCAGGGTTGCGTGGCCAGTGGGATCCCCACTCAGCGGCTCGGTGAGCTACGCTTCCTCTCCTCACTCCGCTCCTGGGATTCCAGGTTTCCAGGTTTGTGCCCTGGGCTCCCCAGGCTCCAGCTGGGGATCCTTGGTGTGTGTGCACACGGGCTTGTCCTAGCCGACTGCCCGTGCTTCTGGCGTTTCCATCGCTCTAACCGCATGCCGTGGGTTTGCGCTTGTCAGACCTCGCTGCGTCTGACACTTTGGCCAGTGAGTGAGAGCTCCCCAGCCTGCTATGCTGGCTCCCTGTCTGGTGCTTTGCCTGTGTGTCATGCTTACACAGCCAGCACGGGAACGCCCAGTGAGCTGGGGATTTGTGTCTGACCTCGAGCGTCTCGTTTGCGAGTTCACCCTTGAGGCTCCTCTGTCTGCCGAAAAGCACGTGGTGACGGTGCCCCCCACTTCAGCAGGCTAGGCTGCCAGCCCCCACCCTGTCTGTCAACAGCTTGGGGCGGCTTTGGCTTTGAGGATGGACAGGTCACATCCCTAGCTTGTCCTGCTGGCTGTGTTCCCCTGGCGTGTTGCCCGCTTCGCCGGCTTACACGCCAGTTGGACCTCGCTGTGGTGGGTGAGAGTTCTCTAGCCTGTAGCGCCAACTCTCTGTCTGGCATTGCCCGTATGTCGTAGGCCTTCGCATCTGCGAAGCCCTGACCAGGGTGGTGTGTCTATTGGTGTGTTGTCATTGACTCCCGGTACCTTCACTCTCGGCGGTTCGGTTGCACTTTCTCCTCGCGGGGTGTCTTACAGAGTTACCCCGTATATATGGAATATGTAACGGTGTGGAGAGATAGTCTCGATGTGGTAGAGAACGTACGATTATGGTGTAACCTTGGTTCTCTTAGTGAGTGACTATCTCTCCACCGTCACGCCGCTTAGAGACGCGTTCCGATCAAACTATCATCTGTGTCACGTCTGCACAGCTGTTTTATACGTGAGCTGTGGAGCGTGCCCGGGTTAGAAGGAGGAGTGTCTTAAAGAAGTAGCCACACGCCCGACCAAGGGGGGTCATACCCTGTACATATGGAATATGTAACGGTGGGGAGAGATAGTCTCTCACTAAGAGAACCAAGGTTTCACCGTAACCGTATGGTCTTTTATAGTGTAATTTGTTTCATAGTTAGAGGCCTGACTGACAACTGTATAAAACAAAAACTACACGCAATATTCGAAGCACATAGCGCACGTCGTAAATCCCCCCTATTTTTGGTATGATCTGAGCTCGGACACTAGGCAACTGAGCACAGCACTTACGCATGTGAGCGAGGGGGGAGAAGCTGCTGCCTGCGAGTTTGTTGGAGAAGTGCGGACAGGCAGACAGAGGAGAGCTTTAGTTTGACCAGGTACCCAAGCAAATCATTCGTACTATACAAACAAGGTAAATATGACGGTGTATCACAAAAGATTGATATCAAACTGATCACTTGACCCATATTACGTTACTTGCTCTTCAAGTGAACCAACAAGTGGCGAAATGAAAAGCCGAACAACAATGCTGTTTTTTTTTTAGAGAGTCTTAGTTTACATGTGTGTTTTATATTTTCAGTTGCTCCCTCCACGGCTAAATAAAGCACTCCAAATCAGTTTCAGTTATGTGCTGATATACACAACAATGGACATAAGGAGCTTATTTCAAAGAGAAAACTCAGGTAAATGTTATTTTATATATTATGCTTTGTATGTTGTTCAATATATTTCTATGCAAAACAAGAGGAATTTCAGTACACAGCAGTATATCCACAGTTGAAACCAGATACTTACATACAATGGCCAGAGGGGCCGATGTGGCAGCCTCGCTTCTGTCAGTCTGCCCCAGGGCAGCTGTGGCTACAACCGTAGCTTGCCTCCACCAGTGTGTGAATGCGAGAGTGAATGAATAGTGGCCTTTTCAAGGCACCCAAAGTGTATTATTCCCTAAAGTGTATTATTATACACTTTAGAGAAAAACAAGAAATTTCTTTTTCTGTTAAACATCAATTTAGAGTAAACGTTTTTGTTTTAGATAAATAAATATTGAAATAAATTTAGGAGTATATATACACTAAGTTTATTGTGTCTTTAATTAATAAGAAAAACTTCAATTAATAAGAAAACTCCAGACGATTCCATTCTAAGCTTAAGAAGCTTCTTATAGGTAAGTTGAGTCCATTTGAGTAAATTGGTGGCACACCTGTGGATGCATATAAGGCACCCCAAAAATACAGAGCCTGTTTCTTTGTCATGGGAAAATCAAGAGATATCAACCAAAACACCAGGAAAAGAATTGTGGACCTCCATAAGTGTGGCTTAATTTTGAATACAATTTGGGTGCCATTTGCAATTAAGAAATGCATACAATTTCTCTCTGTATTGTGAAATTTAACAAATACGTTTTTTATATTTATCAATCAAAAAAATAAACATTTAGTGTGATTTGATGTTTTACAATTAAAAAAGTGTTTGTGTTTTTATCTGAAGAGTATGTAAATATCTGGTTTCAACTGTATATTTGATGATGTTGGTGTTTGGCTTGTTTGTTAGCACAAAGAGGGAGAGAGAGGAACAGAGAGGAGGATGGAGAGGATAATGAGGACAGAACAGAGATAGAACAAGAGCCAGGTGAGACAGACATGTTAGTCAAGTGGTTGTTTGCCAAAACTCATCAAAACATGTATCTAGTATCTTTTTAGGTTTGTTATTTTTCAAATTCTATATTTATTAAGTTATGCAGGCTTGTTTGCTCAACAAGGCTAAATAGTTATATAAACTTTAGGGCTAAGCCCCAGGTGTATAAAATGTCTGGCTCCGCCTCTGGTTGTTACCACTGTCCTGTTTGAAATGGAGAAGCCGGTTATTTTGTCATATGCGCATGTGCCGATATTAAACCCAAGGTACTAACTAGCTAACTGACTTATAACCTTATAAGTCCCATTAACCTTAAAACTCCTGTTGTGTGTGCGTTTGTGTATCCACACAAACGCACAGTGGGGCAAATACAGTGGGGCAAAAAAGTATTTAGTCAGCCACCAATTGTGCAAGTTCCCCCACCTAAAATGATGACAGAGGTCAGTAATTTGCACCAGAGGTACACTTCAACTGTGAGAGACAGAATGTGAAAAAAAAAAATCCATGAATCCACATGGTAGGATTTGTAAAGAATTTATTTGTAAATCAGGGTGGAAAATAAGTATTTGGTCAATAACAAAAATACAACTCAATACTTTGTAACATAACCTTTGTTGGCATTAACAGAGGTCAAAGGTTTACTATAGGTCTTTACCAGGTTTGCACACACAGTAGCTGGTATTTTGGCCCATTCCTCCATGCAGATCTTCTCGAGAGCAGTGATGTTTTGGGGCTGTCGCCGAGCAACACGGACTTTCAACTCCCGCCACAGATTTTCTATGGGGTTGAGGTCTGGAGACTGGCTAGGCCACTCCAGGACTTTCAAATGCTTCTTACGGAGCCACTCCTTTGTTGCCCGGGCGGTGTGTTTTGGATCATTGTCATGTTGGAAGACCCAGCCTCGTTTCATCTTCAAAGTTCTCACTGATGGAAGGAGGTTTTGGCTCACAATACATGGCCCCATTCATTCTGTCCTTAACACGGATCAGTCGTCCTGTCCCCTTGGCAGAAAAACAGCCCCATAGCATGATGTTTCCACCCCCATGCTTCACAGTAGGTATGGTGTTCTTGGGATGCAACTCAGTATTCTTCTTCCTCCAAACACGACGAGTTGAGTTTATACCAAAAAGTTCTACTTTGGTTTCATCTGACCACATGACATTCTCCCAATCCTCTGCTGTATCATCCATGTGCTCTCTGGCAAACTTCAGACGGGCCTGGACATGCACTGGCTTCAGCAGCGGAACACGTCTGGCACTGCGGGATTTGATTCCCTGCCGTTGTAGTGTGTTACTGATGGTGACCTTTGTTACTTTGGTCCCAGCTCTCTGCAGGTCATTCACCAGGTCCCCCCGTGTGGTTCTGGGATCTTTGCTCACCGTTCTCATGATCATTTTGACCCCACGGGATGAGATCTTGCGTGGAGCCCCAGATCGAGGGAGATTATCAGTGGTCTCGTATGTCTTCCATTTTCTGATGATTGCTCCCACAGTTGATTTTTTCACACCAAGCTGCTTGCCTATTGTAGATTCACTCTTCCCAGTCTGGTGCAGGTCTACAATACTTTTCCTGGTGTCCTTCGAAAGCTCTTTGGTCTTGGCCATGGCGGAGTTTGGAGTCTGACTGTTTGAGGCTGTGGACAGGTGTCTTTTATACAGATGATGAGTTCAAACAGGTGCCATTCATACAGGTAACGAGTGGGGGACAGAAAAGCTTCTTACAGAAGACGTTACAGGTCTGTGAGAGCCAGAGATTTTCCTTGTTTGAGGTGACCAAATACTTATTTTCCACCCTAATTTACGAATAAATTCTTTACAAATCCTACCATGTGGATTCATGGATTTTTTTTTCACATTCTGTCTCTCACAGTTGAAGTGTACCTCTGGTGCAAATTACTGACCTCTGTCATCATTTTAAGTGGGGGAACTTGCACAATCGGTGGCTGACTAAATACTTTTTTGCCCCACTGTAATGGATATAAGGACGTTTTTTCAAAAAAAGGAGCCACATTCAGGTAAAAGTGTAAGATCAAATGATCCGTCAATCAAGAATAATGTTGGATCAGTGTTTCAATATTTATATCTTTTATTAGATGTACACGTAACCACGGTTATTTGCCTTTTGGTTGAAAGTACACTGAGAGAGGACTTTTTATTATTGATCTTAATAGTATTTTTTCATATTAATGTAATTTTTTCATCTAATTGAATACAATCTATTTGTGTATGATTGTCAGTCCAAAGAAGGAGACAGGAAAGTGGGGAACGTGAGGAGAAAGTACAAGGCCTGGAAGAACCAGGTAAGAAAACAAACAGGGAATAGTGACAGGCAAAACAGAAACTGTTAAACTGACAAAGAAAAAAAAACAAAAAAACCTAATTTTACTCATACAATCTGGAAGTTCTGTTCTGCCTTGTTGAAACATTTTTTTAAACCTCTTTAACAACATTCCAACGTAACATTGTCATTGATTGGGGAGATTAAAATGAATATACAGCCAATAATAGGTAGGCCAACTTTTGGACCATCTAGTTGTCTGTATGACTGCTGCAGTACATGCACCACATTTGCGCACTCTCAGAAAATGCCAAACAGTGCCCTGGTGGAATGAGGAGCTGTACATTGTACGATAGGCAAAGTTGCCTCCATTTTTATAATTTTTTAATTAATATTTTGTACATTTGTACATTTCGAAGACTCTTCTATTTTTGGAGTGTATTTTTTTGTATCTTTATTTTAATATACTTACACATTAAAAGTGAATCTCTGTCCATAAAAAATGTACTCAGTCATGCACTTTTTACTCACTATGAGCATCATTCATTATCCACCCCCAGTAATTAAGATTAGGATATGTATGTTTTTTTATTCCAGGAAGGAACAGCTCTGATCCTAGAATTGTCACGGTCTGGAGGGCAGACCGTGGGGGATGTAGGAGAAAGGACCCAAAACGCAGACTTAATGGAATGAACAGTGGGTTTATTTACAGTGAGGTAATTGTACACCACACATTAAATCTCCAAAAGTGCTCCCTCGACTCCCGTGACGTGTCTTCTCCCAAGTGCTGGTATCCCGTGCTCTCTGCCCCTGTGCCTTCACACACCCCGTGTGTCTTGCAGTCCTGTGTTCCGCTGTCCTCCTGGGGAAAAACACAGACACAGCCGTTATGGCACCAACTCCGGCAGGCATACACTTTAACAACACTAGAAACACTGACATGGAGTCTAACTCAACGATCCTGCGCCGGAGGAAGCTCCATCGCTCTGTTAAGTAGCTCCCCCGACGATCCTGATCAGAAGCAGGTGTGTGGTAAGCTAGGCGTGACCAGCAGCTGGCAGGGCCACACCCATCAGGCCTGCAGGTGGCTGTCCTTCATCCTCCAGCCTCACACACACACACACACCAGCATGGAACACAAGAGCACAGTGCAGCAAACATACATCCAATACACTAATAACAATAAAGGTCCACACTGTTCACGAACCCCGAGTCCCCGGCACCGGGTCCGTGACAAGAATTGCCCCTTGTTTCATTCTATAATACTGGACTTATTTTTCTACGAAGGTTTGAACTTTGAGAGTGTTTAAACAAGAGAGAAAAATGTGAAAATGTTCATGCCTGTCTGAGAAAAGCGTATAAAGTGTGTAGTGAGGGGTTTTACAGCCTTAAAACATTATAATTATTCAAAGTAATTGTAAAAAATAACGACTTTTAATGGCTTCTTCGTGGATTCATTGTTCACTCCAAAGATGTGGGAAGAAAACTGCAGATTTCAGTCCATCTTCTTGTAGTGTCCTTCCATGTAATGTCAAAGCCAGAAGAAGTCAAGTCAGTCAGTTAAACAAGTTAAAATCCTCCTCCATCAAGAATTAATAGTTTATTGTCACATACACTGGAAAACAGTGGTTACGCTCAGCAATGAAATTCTTACATGCTAGTTCACTTCAAATGGGAAAATATATATAACTAAATATAAATAACTGAACTAAATGAAAATAAAAATAATTCTACACATAGAAAAAGAAAAAAAAATAAGGAAGTACATGCAAGATGAGTGAGCTGGGTCTAGCCCACACTGCTGAGGCATTTGGCTGCATTTGGTTGTAGTTCTCATCTTTTCCCCCTCCAGTGTTCAGTTGCTGTCCCCACCTTCAGTCCAAATCTGTTCTGATTTGAGCCAAGACCCAGTTGGGTCCAAGTCTGCAAAAAATAGGCTTATTCAAACTAAAAGCATATTTTGGGGTGTCTGTGGAAGTAGGTCATCTCCTAATTGGAAGACTTATGGTTCGATCCCAGGCTGCTACATTTCATTACATGAACTATTTGCTTAACACAGAAAATAAGGACACATTAAACAGTAGGTTTACAATGCCTTCACACAGTAAAAAAATAAATAAATTGGCTAAACAGAATAAAACAAAACTGAATGAAGCAAAACAAAATAACACTTAAAACCTCTTTATTTACACAGGCCTACAATGATGAAGTCTTATTTTGAATTTACACACAGATGTAACTGATCAGGTGAGCAGGTAGCTTGTTCCAAAGAAGAGGACCCCAGTACCTAAAAGCACCTTAAGCATACTCAGATCTGATTCTGGAAACAGTTAAATGATCTGAACCTGGTGACCTAAGAGGTCTGACTGGGTTAGAGATATACTGGATGCCCAAACCACTGAGAGCTTGTGAAGTAATAGAATAATTAAGTAATCGCATTAACCTTATTCATGGCATTATCAAAATTGAGATCCCTATCCAAAATTATGCCAAGGTTCCACAACAAATTTGGATCCAGAAAAACCTGAATTTTCTGTTGTTTTTATGCAGCACATTCAGTGTAAAATAGCCTTCAGACTGTGGATGTGGTTCTTAGAGTATTTAAAAGTAGAATGAAAGGCAGAGCCTTCAGTTTTCAGGCCCCTCTTCTATGGAACCAGCTTCCAGTTTGGATTCAGGAGACAGATGCTATCTCTACTTTTAAGATTAGGCTTCAAACTTTCCTTTTTGTAAAGCATATAGTTAGGGCTGGATCTGAGGCCTCAGACTGCAATAGGTCTAGGTTGCTGGGGAATTCCCATTATGCACATAGTGTTTCCTCTTCAGTCACCTTTTTTATTTACTGTGTGTTAATACACAACTCTGCATTGAATTTTTAGTTATTAGTAATTTCTGACTCTCTTCATAGCATTTATCGCCTCCCTTCACCCCCAACCAGTTCAGGCAGATGGTCGCCCCTCCCTGAGCCTGGTTCGGCTGGAGGTTTCTGAATGTTAAAAGGTAGTTTTTCCTTCCCACTGTCACCAGAATGATTGCTTACCAGAGTGGAGAGAGCCGTTTATCATATTTAGAAAATGATTTAATTTCATCACACTCATTTACTGAAGGAAATTCAGTTAGCATGGTTTTGGAGGGATAAAATACTTCATCAGTGGATGAAAAAAAAAGCAGAATTTGACTGGTTATTGTTGATCACTTGGGAGACATAGGATTTTCTGGTTAATTTAATTATTCTAGCAGTATAGCGCATTTTTCATAGATTTCTAAATTAATTAATTTGTAGTTTATTTTCTCTCAACTCTCCTGCAGTGTTTTTTGCCATCTTTCACTATTTTTCCAGGGTGCTTTTGGTGGACCATATATATCAATAGTTTTTACAGGAGCAATAATCTCAATAACATGAGCAATTGTATTAGAGAAGTTGTCCATCATTTCATCACAGGATAACAGGAATGGTAATGTACACTTTGAAAATTCCCTGATGAATGTATCAGCTGTGCTGACATGCCGCTTATTGATGAATTAATTTGTGTTTTTGTTTTGACAGATGAACAATTGCAGGGAGTGACAGAAGTATTGGTGGGTTGACACAGGGTGGGTTTTTCCAGGGAGTCCAGCAGCAGTTCATTCTCCCATCTTTGGTGAAAGATGGAAATCCAACTTTCCAGCGTGGCTATTTTCTGGCTGAGCTGAAAAAGATCCAGAGCTAGTCGATTGTAGCGGGTCTCTTTAGTGTAATCCTTCTGAAACCATTTATGGGTAGGTAGCAACCAAAGGAGAAATCCATAGAGCAGAAGGACACCAACAGGTGTTCTGTTGGTGTTGGGCTGGTTGTCAGAATTCAATTGTTCAAACAAAAGTAGGTAGAAACAAATAGTTTTATAGTATAAACAAAGTTTCAAGCTCACAGCAGATGACCAGTTGGTAGTGTCGTGCAGCAATAACCTAAAGTAATGGGAGAAACGTGTCAAGCCAGCCAAAACTGAAATATGATGAACATGTATTTTAGTAATGATGACTGCAAATGATGTAGAGGTACATCAAAATTTATATTTGTCTGCACAGATCCACAAAAAAAAAGTAGAAGCTTACACACAGAAGCTTAGTTGACAGAAGAATATCCAACCGATTTACACAGACAACAGTAAGACATCATTTCTTTCCTGCAGCTTTCCTGTCACTCTTTCTCACTTAGGCACAGGAGGATGCTAATGCTACCAACACTTTTTCCAAACTCACAGTCTTAGAGAGCACAACAGTGAACGGATTTGATTTAAATCCCTATCGTGGACAATGATTCACAGACGTAGAGCTATCTAAACCAGAAGTTCCAATATGAGACACAACCAATCATGGCAGTCCGCCCCTCCATGAGCCTGGTTCTGCCGGAGATGCCTTCTTGTTAAAAGGGAGTTTTTCCTTCCCACTTTTGCAAAAGTGCTTACTCATGTGAATGTAATATTTTTACATGGAATATTAAATATCTATTTAATATTATATCAATTTATTTTAGTTAGTACTTAAACTGAATTGAATTTAATATATCACAAGGATGGACTGAGGTCTGATTCAGCAAATCCAGATTTATATAACTATTTTGTTTTGCTGAATCAGATCTAACCTCTGAAAGCAAACAAATATTCAAACGCTTCTGATCAGTTCAGTCTCTTTTTTTTGTAACTACTCAGCAGTCAGAAAATCATTTAAAACCAAGATCTAAACTACAAACATACCAACATAGCAATTCTAAAAATAATAGTTTCTTGAGAAAAGAATGTATTTCTATTGGCACACAACAGCAGCAGCATTATTTTAGAAAAAAAATTACTAAGGTCAGTATGATTAATCCTTCCAGATTAAAAAAAATGTTATTGAGCCATAGCACAAGCCACTGCTGTGATATATAAGATAAGATAAGATAGAACGTTATTAATCCCTCGGGTGGGTTCCTCTGGGAAATTTGATTTCCAAAAAAGCACAGCACCGACAGAAGTTACAGAGTTACAGAATATTATATATATATATACACACACACACACACACACACACACACATATATATAATACAGAGACAATAAAAATAAAATATACGAAGGGGATAAATAGAATAAATAGGAATAAAAAATAAAAATACAAGTGAATTGCACATTTCAAGTATTGAGGTCTATTGCACTGTTGACTATTTACAAAAGTATTGCACAAAAGGTATTGCACAGTGAGGTGAAGAGGCACTACAACTTAGTGTAGTGTATTGTTGTGCACTGTGTATTGTTGTGTGACCACGTTTTCTGCATCTAGAAGACCTAGATTAGTTATTTTTCAGTATGTATTGTAAATAATGTAACTTTATTTATTTATTTATTTTAAATGAGCCCCCAGTGCAACACGAAGAGGGCACCGCAGGCCACAACCCTAAAGGAAGCAGGCCAGCAACCATGCCCAGGTTGGACCCAGTAAGCACCATGTCCAGCAATAAAAACCTGCAACATTTGTCTCTCCAGACTCCCTTAAGGCAGTGTCAGAGAGGAGCATGTTCAGTGAGAGACTGAGATTACCCAAATCTACTGAGCGGCAACTCCATCTAATTCACAGTACACAGTGCAATAGTTACATGCGTTTTATTTACAGTGAAAATAAGAAAATAAAATGTCAATCTATATTAATTGACATATATATATCTTTGTAATTTTCTGGATATTTATAATTGAGCTATTTGTATACATTAGAGCTATTTCTCATAACTTTGTAATATATTGTATTATTTAATTTAATGCAGTCTAATTTTCTTGAAGACACTGTAACCACATAATGTCCTTAGGGATTAATTGTTTTTGAGGAAGCAGATATTTTCTCCAATGTGTTTCTCCAATCAGAACAGGCAATCAGCTTAATTTATTAATCCCTAAGGAAAGACAATAAGAACAGTAACAGACTGAATATTTGACTCTAAACTGTACTATTAAAGTAGTCTGTAAGTTCATTTGTAAAGTTTGTCTTTTTTTCCCAGTTCACAAGGACAGTTTTCTTAGCGATGCAAAAGACAGTAAGGACTATATATATGATGTATTTTATTCCATATCTAATTCACTTATGTTACCTATGACACACACCTTGGGAGGGTGGGATACAGCAACTAACCCGTGTGAATAGGTCTTCACATATAAACCTCTGAACATGTATACAAGACCACATAGCAAGCACATAGTTCTCAATAGAGTTGGCTGTGCAGTGGATCTGTAATCCTTTGTCCTTGATAATGTAAACAAAACTGCTAATCTTATTAAGGTGGAAGGAATCATTGGGAATTTTTATTTTATTAGTCCTTTATTTATCTAAGTAAAAAAATCTCATTGAGATTGAAAATCTCATTTTTCAAGAGAGAGGGATATGTTAAAATTTTGAAAGAAACCTAAAGCAGTCAGTAGCAAAACTGGGTCCTGGTCATTGGTTTTTTTCTAACACAACAACGACTGAAAACGTACGTCGCTCCTACTGAAGAACTACATCCAGAAGACCAAAGCGAATGTTTCTGTCTGCCTGCACAAAGCTGCTACTTGAATCCCATTAAAAGTCTGAACCAAGGTCCGCTATGTAAGAACATCAAATGTGGAGGAGCTTGAGAAATTCAAAGCAGAACAGCCTGGGATTGCTCAGGAGACATGTGTGAGACTTGGTGAAAACTGCAAATGACTGCACGGTGTTAGCAGTCAGAAAGGACGTAGCTATGAACATAAGGGAGGCTAATAATTTTGACCCTGGTAGTTTCTCGCTTTCATGAAAAGTAAAATATGCAAGCATCCAAAATAAAACTAGGGTGTTTGCAAAAGCATGTTTAAAATTTCTTGCTCAGTTTAGCTTGGGAAATTTTCAAAAGCTATTTGTCCATCATCCACCTCCTAAGATAAAATGATAGGGCAGATGGCCAAACTTAGAGAAACCTAAAGAAATGAGACATGGAATGGAATTGTACTAGGTTTTAATTTAACCATTTACCTTTAAAACTGACTGCACATGTGCTTTCCACAACCAAATGCTTACCTCTTCAGCTAGTGCCTTTTAAACACAGTCAATGGGCGTTAGTTTCTCGTTTTCATGAGATCTATTTATTTCCTCCTTGGTTTTCCAGGTTCCTTGTCTGTGGTGAAAATAGGAATATAAAATTATGATGCACCTACAGAATGACTTTGACCCTGCCCTGTGAGTCACTGCACTGTGGGCAATACCTTGATTTCTTACTGCAGAGCCAGCAGATGAGTCCCACTGTAATACCAACTAGGACGAGCCCTGCCACAACACCCCCTATGAGCTTTGCTTGGTCCCGATCTTCTCGAGATCCTGTAAACACAGCACCAAACAGCTTCAGCTTAAAATTATCATATGCCAACACATACGCTCACATGCACACACAAACAAGTTGAGCTGTGATAAAACTACATAATGTGTCTTCTTTAGCATATTCACAATGATTCTTGAACTACAGAGATCCTCTTTGCTCAAGCAATGCAATTTTATCAGATAGGTCTACTGTTTTATGCAATGCTTATAATTCTGAGATTTGTTCACATTTACTTTAGTGACATGAAACAATCTGTTTAGATTGCAAGACGGCAATAATGGCAGTCCACAGTGGAATGTTGCATTTCATAACACCAAAGCACTAAAGCCTAAAGATGCATTATATATTAAGGGAATAATGAATAGAAAAGAATAGGCATCTTATAATATAACCAGCAACACAGTGCAGTAGTTAGCACTGCAGCAGTTAGCACCGTTGCCTCATAGCATGTAGGCCCTGAATTCAAATCCTTCTGCCATAGCCAAAAGTGATGGGATAGTTAATTTGCTATTATAAACTGGCCATAGGCATGAATGGTTGTCTCTCTTTCTGTGATTGACTGGACACCTGTTTACCATTTGCCCTATAATACATGTGACAAGGACCCCCTTGACCCTAAATTGGATGATTAAGCCTGGGCATGGGAACCATGCCCAGGCTTAATCACAGAACCCACATTGAGCAGTTAAACTTGCAATTATGTATAATTTCTTATGTATTTCAAGAAAGTCAAATTAGGTAATAGCACAGAAAATCAAAATCACTTACCTCTTCCTTTATTTTCCTCCTTAAAAACTGAAATGAAAAATGAATATATCAGAACTAAATAAAGAAAAGAAATTAAATAAAACAGACCAACACCATTTGTCTAAACACTCTTCTTAAAGCCAAACAAAATTCTGCACTGATGTAAACGGAGACGGGGCTGGCCAAATGTAGTCTCAGAATAGGAAATCAAAGATTTTTCCACTAATTGTAAGTGCAAGTTTTATATAAACACATTCTGTAGTAGTTTAAATCAGCAAATAACTACTACGGTTGATAACAGATCTAAATAACTTGTAGAAATTTACATTTAAATAAAGGAATTGACCATACTCTCAAAGAAAGGAAAACATTAAAGTTTCACATTGAAGGACATGGGTGGTGCAAATAAAAATACAACTTTAAATATTTAATGCATAAGATAGATAACAAAACTGTAGAATGTTTTGCAGCTGTATTAATATTTTCCAATCAATCATATTTGCTTTTGATTGTTAATCGAATATTTTCTTGAATATATCTATTGACTTTTCAGGTCTTTTATTTCTTGTATATAGATATAGCTTCATAACAAACAATAAGAACATTAAATCTGATGTCTTGTATTCATTACAAAGGTATAGATTGAAATACACTACTTTTGATTAAGAAACACATCACACATCAGTAAGAGATCAGGACCAGCTTGAATTTTAGCTGGTATTGGATTATAAATGCTGCCTAATTAGGCTAGTACAGACTGATAGATTCTCTTCAAGCAGCATTACAGTACTGGAATTTAAAAGATATTGAGAAGATGTCTGTTCAAACCTGTTTGACTTTAGTTATCCACTGCACAGAATTATCACACCTCTCTCACTCCTCACGTCTGTATAAAATAAAGCCAACCAACTAAGTAGTTCACAGCATTAACTTACCAGAGGAAACACTGATTGTCTCGGCATGTTGTCCCAGGCGGTTACTGACGTTGCAAGTGATAGTCAAGTTCTCCTTGGGGACTATGGTGATTTTATGAATCACTTTGCCATTGATGTAGGAGCTCTCCTCCTGAAGGCACACACACAACACATTGTATTGGCTTAACTATTCTACAGGATATTTTCTATGTTCTTTGTCAGTTACATAATGGTGTCATGATGTTAGTTCTCTTCCTTTCAATATATAATATCTCAAAATGTCCTAGGATCCTCATGTCCTTATGCTACACACTGGAAGAAGCACCCAAGGAAACGGGAAAAGCTGGCTAGTACACTCGCCAGAATCAGGGCTCATCTCTGTGCTTCTTATGGAACTAGACCAGATGAGTACACTATTAGATGGATTCTGCCTGTTGCCCCTAGAGATCCCACGCCATTGGATCAGCTGGTCCACACTACGATTTAATAGTGTGTCACTTTTGTGTCGCGTTTTCCTAAGCAGCTTCGGTCCTCTGGACATAGCATGTATCCCACAAATCTTCGCACCCTTGCTCATACTTTAACGTCTGCACCCTTCCCGGCTCTATTAAATGCTAGCTCACCAGCAAACAAGATGTTTGTATTAAATGACTTAAAGTCACAGCAGCTGGATTTTCCATTTTTGACAGAAACGTGGCTTCTACGTGACAAGTCTGTTGCTTTTTCTTCCTCCAGCTCATTCTTCAGCCTCCCTCAGACCTAGTGGTGCTGGTTTAGCTATAGTGTTCAACACCCATTTCCGTTGCCATAAAGCAGTGCAGGATTATTCATTCTCAAGTTTCGAAATCCAGCTTTTTGAGCTACACCTGAATAGTCCTGCGCCTTTGCACAATTATAAGCACTTTATCCAAGAGTTTTCAGATTTTATGACCAGAACTTTTCTTAAGTTTGATCAGCACCTAAAAGACGAGCACCTAATGGTTTAATAGTGTGTCAATTTTGTGTCGCATTTCTTGATCCTGGGATAATTAACTTAAGCTGTGAAAGCATCAAGGATTTTCTGATATTTTAAATTAATTTTTAAGTGTACTAAAAATATTTTTGATATTACTGGTCTTTATATCCAGAGATTAATTAACACTGGCCTTGTTACAGGTTGTTCCCTATCATGTTTTAAAGACGCTATAGGTGAGCCCCTTTTTAAAAAAAACACAGTCTGGGCCCAACTGTTCTGGCTAACTACAGGCCAATTTCAAAGCACCCCTTTCTTTCAAATGTTTTAGAGAAATTGGTCTACTCACAGTTGCAGGCTTAATGGGATCTCTGAAATTTTTCAATCTGGTTTTAGATTACTACACGGCACTGAGACAGCACTTTTAGGGGTTTTTAATGATATTCTATTAACTGTGGGTTCTGGCAGACCTGCTGCCCTCTTGTGGTTGGACCTGGCAGCAGCCTTTGACACAGTTGACCATGATATCCTCCTTAAAGGATCTGTTCTTCAGTTGTTTCAGTCATACTTATTTGGAAGGACCTTTTATATGAACATGGCTCAAAAATAGCCCCTCTTAATTATGGGTGAATTAAGGGTCAATTTTGGGTCCAGCCTTGTTTGACCCGGTATGTTGTCACTGGGGTCTATTTTTTCATAGTATAACCTTTTATTTTACTGTTTTGCAGATGACTTGAAGAGACTAATTGCCTTAAAGACGCTAAACAGTGGATGTCCTTAAATCTTTTAAAACTAAATGAAAACCAAACAGAAATGGTTATTTTTGGCATCTCTGTTAGTAAATATCGACAGTACTCTGGGCCCTTTATCTGCTCATTGTAAGACAAATGTTAAAAACCTTGATGTGTACTTTCATGGTTCCTTTAAACTGTGTAGGCAGTTGAGTTCAGTAGTCACTAGTCAAGTAGCTTTACCCATCTCAGACAGCTAGCCAAGGTAAAGCCATACCTTCCAACTAATGTCTCTGAACGTGTTTCGACTACATGTTATCCACTTCAAGGTCTAAACTTAAATCTTGTAGCAACAGAGACTTCTCTGTGGCAGGTCCCAGACTCACAAACACTGGAAAATTTTAAATCTCTACTGAAGACACATTTTTTTGGACTGGCTTCTAGAACATGTTACTTGAACAATTTTTTGTTTGCTTTAATAGCCTCGAGTCATTGTTGTTCTTAGTTGTTTTTATTATCTTATTGTATTTTTCTTTCGATCTTATATTTTTATTGTATCATTGTCATGCATGTGCCTTATTTAGTTCCTTTTTAGTTTGTAAAGCACTTTGTGCAGCACAAGCTGTTGTAAATAAATCTGACAGTAAACCCATCGAGCAAAATCATTCTGGTAGGAGTTCATACAAGCTACTTTTCTATTCCTTTTATCTTACAGCTGCATAAACTGGAGCAGCCAGGGATCGACCCACCCTTTGATACTCTCTCCATTGTCTAACTGGACATGTGCTTAAGGTACTAAAACACGATGACAACACTTACCTTTATTGGGTTATTGACGCTCCACTGGAACTGGGGTTTTGGTACTCCTTCAGCTTCACAGGTTAGGACTGTGTCTTTGCCATCAGCAGCACGATATTTAGTAAGGTTGGTGATCCGAGGCTTTCCTGATACAAACACATTATTTTTCTTTTTTACATTATTATCTTTGGCATCAGACCATGCAACATAATTGAATTTACAAAATATTACAACATATAGTTTTTTTTTTTCAGACAACCAAACTAAACATTGTTGAGTTGTTATGCCCTTGTAAATCTTACAGTGAAGGTGCATCGGGTATAAAGTTCAAGAGAATTTATGAAAGAAGCCTCAAAGCTATAAGTTCAGTGACAATAACATCAACAGTAGACTGGGATCGAACCACCAACCCTCCATTTAGTAGGTGACCTGCTCTAATACCTGAGCTACAGCGACCCCAGTATTGTGTATTAAAATATGAAGCCAAGTGGTCCTGCCAAGTATCAATGTGTGTGAAGACTGCATTCTTCCTCACCTTCTATGACTAGTTGAAAGCTCTGACGTCGTGTCAGACCAGTCAGTGAAACTTCACAGATGTAGTCTCCAGCATCGGCAAAGGTCAAATTACTAAACTCTGGTCTCTTCACCATCTTTCCATTCTGCAAAGCAGCATCACATACAGTCAATGTTTTAATAATCTGGACCTTTAACTCTAATGTAAGTGAAACAGCAAAATATACATTTGCTTATCACCAAATTTGGTTAAGTTTTACTTATTCAGCTGCCTTTGCATGTGGCCCTACCAAGGACAGGTAATAGATATGTAAATCAGATGATATCAAATAGTTCTCTACTCTTTAGTCACTGCTCTTGTTCAAGGTCACAGGAATGTTAGCTTAAGTGGAAATTCAATATCATGAAGCTAACATGGAGTTTATACAGCCATATTACACAAAGACGCAGTTAGAAAATGTCTTCTTTTCTTGCAAACAATTTCATTTACTTTAATATTTTAAATGCCTCTTTTCTGAAAAACAATGTATTCACACAGTCCTTACCTTTTTCCATAACTCTTTAGCATCACCTGAGGTACTCTTCTCTATCTTCACAGACAGGGTTTCCCCAACGTTCTTCACAACCTCTCCAGTGGGACTCAGACTTAGGTCCAGGTCTGGCAACACATACAACAGAAAAAAAAGAGTCAAGTAAGTTCAATTCTGTTAATTTTTAAAAATGTATTTCTTTACTGTTTATTTATTATTTTATCACGGTATAGCACTTGTTGTTCTTTAGTGTGATAGCACAGTGTTTCATTCATTTTGGCCGTTTTAGGCCAAAGGAAAAAACTGCCATTGATTCAGTCTGTTGGCTCTCACTGCGGTAAAGTGTCATTTTCTGTTCCTGTTACCTGTTTTCTGAAAACTTATAGATGACGTCTATTTCACAGTGTAATCATCCTGTGCTATCCAAAGCACACTCTCTATTGATTCACCTTCTAATTATATTCATAGTATTCATTCACCGTGTCGCCATTTGCCAACTTTCTCTTAAGCATTCACATGATTGTTATCCTGCTGCACATTTTTGGCACTTAACTACTTCCACATACTTTGTGCTACAAAAAAAGTTCTGATACCAAAATGTTCAGCTTCCTCTGGTGAGGTGTGCTATTACTTTTTTTTGTAACTTTTAAACTTCTTATGATTTTTTTTAAAAAAATAAATCCTCTTCAAACCCACCCTACATTGAAACTTAACTACTTCAGCATACTTTGAGCTAGAGAAAAACGCAAAACTTTTAATGGGCCCCAAGACCTTTAACTTTTCAGGTATTACTCTGTGTTTTGATATCTTTTACGGTTTTCAAAAAGTAACAGTTTAAGTTTATGAAGAATTAGATTTTTCATTGAATGTTCCCACTACTGCATGTTGACATTACCAACTGTAAAGACTGAGGCTGGAGAGTAGTCTGAAAAATTGTTGTCCTCTTTCATCCAGTGTCATCCTCACTGAGATAAGATTTATGGTTCTCTCTAAGAAATGTCACCGAAGCGCAGCCTCCCCCATCCACCTTGCCCATAGAGGACAATGTTAAAACAGCACCTAAACTTCAGCTGTGGCTGTTTTTACACCTTGTCCAGCAGACAAGCTACTATAGCCCAAACTGCTGAAAAACTTAATTCTGGTTCTAAACCAGTTAGGGTTATGTCCACCGCCTAAAGCACCAACAACGGGCACGTGAGCATCAGAAATGGACAATGGAGCAAAGGAAGAAGGTGGCCAGATCTGATGATTCATATTTTCTTTTGCATCACATGGATGGCTGGGTGTGTGGGGTAATAATAGGATAATAATAATGATACAATAATAACACTAGAATAACATATTCATACTCATTCAGTGTAATTAATCAGTGATGATTAAGTATGTCTGTAGATTAAGCTAATTTGTACCTCTGAATATTTTAAATTTATGGATATTATTTTAGCTGGAAACATATTTAAAAAAAACACAACCCAAAAGCATCAGTAAACAAAGTGCCTTGTTATAAACAGGAATTAAAAAATGTTCACTCCAGGTGGGAAACATTATATTTTGTTTGTTCTGCCACAGTCATTTGTCCTTGGTCCTTTGTTATGTTATAGTATGCTTTAGCTCTGGTTATGTCATAAGTACTCACAACTAACAACAATGTTCTGGGAGGCCTCCACTTTCTCGTTGTCAACCAGTGAGCATTTGTATTCACCCGTATCCTTTCTGTTGATGGCAGTTACAGTGTAGTTGTCCGAATTTTCAACCAGCACTTTCGTGCCCTGGTGAAGAGCAGGAGTTAAGAGAAATACCATTAAAAAAAAACAGACAAAAAGACAATAATAACTAGAAGTACCACATTCACTCACGGGGCACTTCATTAGTTGGACCTTGACAGTATCAGGTTGGACCACAGAAAAGCCTTAATCATCATAAAGGAATGGCCATAGTGTGCAAAAATACTCAACTAGGCTGTGGCATTTGAAAGATGCTCAATTTGCTATTAAGGGGCCAAAAGTGTACCAAGACAATATCCCCCTATTATGCCAACACAACTAGCCTGAACAGTTGATACTGTTCTGTTTCAAGGTTTGTAGTGTTGCACTTTCAGAAATGCTCTTTTGCATTGCACATTGGTTACAATAAGTGGTTATTTGAGTTTCTGTTGCCTTCAATCAGCTTGAAGCATTCTGGCCATCCTCTAACCTGTGGTATCAACATAGAATCTTCACACAGACATTTGCTGCTATTTGTTGCTCACTGTATACTTTCTCTTTTTTAGACCATCCTCTGTAAATTCTAGAGATGGCTTTGTGGGAAAATTACAGTGCTGCTGAACTACTTAGACCAGCCTTTTTGGCACCATCAAACGGCACATTCAAGGACACTTTTTAACCATCTTTCTTCCCCATGTTGACGCTCAGTTTAAACATGAGCAAGTCGTCTTGATCATAACTACATGCTTAAATACATTAGGTTGCTGCTGTAAAATTAGCTGATTAGTTATTAGTCTTAATAAGTAGCTGAACAGATGTGATAAAGTGGTCAGTGACTGCATATTAAGCATGCATTAAGTACAATATATGTCAACCAGTCAAGCTGGAGTTTACATTTATGTCTGTCAAGATTTTTATAACACCAGTAAAAACTCAACTAAATTTGAATTTATCAGGTGGGTAAATAATGTGGCATCATCAGTTATTACATGTGGTCAAAAAATGATCTAACCAAAACTCCACCTGAGATCATCACATTTTGGGAGGTCCTCTGACCACCAAAACCTGAAAATCTTGTGTTCTACGTGAACATAAGTGCCAAGTCTCTTTTGACCGTTTGGTGGATCAAGAAACATTTTTACTCATCTGCAAGATAAACAATGGGATCTGGCTCACCTTAATGTGAAAAAAGAAGGATCTAGGTGGAGGGTTGCCATCAGCAGTACACTTTAGTGTCACATTATCTCCTTCTATAATGGACGGCTGTGACATAATCTGGAGAGTAACCTGCTCCGATGGATCTGTAAATATGAAATATTATTCAAAGACACCTCCAACTGACGAATAGATAACTCTCAAACTGGCTCAACTCATTTAATTGGTATAAAATAAAATTATCATTATTATTATTATTATTATTATTATTATTATATGACTGATCAGTACTTTATCTACTGAGCGATAGGTATGAACTGAAAGCAATTCACAAATATAAAATTCTCCCATGATGTAGTCCCAGCAAGGACTTAATTATCCAACAACCCCCTTCCATCTAATCTAACATTCCAGTAACAGAAAAGACAGGAGAGGTGAGAAATGCAGTAATTAGGATTAATCTGTGGCTAAACTGAAAGTAAATTGAACATGGCAGCTATACACTGGTCAAAAGTTTTAGAAAACCCCATTTTTTCAATTTTTTTTAATTTTTATTATGCAGTTTAATGTCTCATTGCACGCTGAAATGAAAGCATAGTAAAACTAAACAAATTCAGTGGAAAAAGAAATCATGGAATCAATTTATAGACCAAAATATATTCTAACTTTGGAGTCATAAAAGTAGCCACCTTTGGCACATATAACAGCTGAACAGACCAGTGGCATTCTTTCTACAATAGAATCAAATATTCTTCAGAAAGTTCTTTCCATATCTGTTGCAGACATTCCCATAAATGTGTGGCACTTGTAGGTTGCTGTGCTTTCACCCTTCTGTCCAGTTCATCCCAAACTAGCTTGATGGGGTTTAAGTCTGTAGACTGTGCTGGTCACTCCATGTTTTCAAGCTTACCATCTGGTTTGTTTTCCTGAGGTAGTTCTGGCATAGCTTGGACTTACGTTTTGGGTCATTATCTTGCTGTAGGATGAACCGCTGACCAACTAGGTGCATACCAGAGGGTATTTCATGGCACTGCATAATGCTGTGGTAGCTGTTTTAGTTCAGGGTGCCTCTCACTCTGTACAAGTCACTGAACCTGGATCCAGGAAAACAGCCCCAGACCATCACACTTCCTTCTCCATGTTTGACAGTTTGACAGTCCTTTCACCTATTCGAAGGCGTACAAAGATCCTGCATGATGAACCGAAGATTTTAAATTTTGATTCATCGGTCCATAATACCTTCTTCCAGTCTTCAGTAGTCCAATGGTGGTGTTTCATGGCCCAGGCAAGTCTCTTTGTCTTATTCTGATGTCTTAGCAATGGCTTTCTTGCTGTAACTCGTCCAGTCAAACCCACAGGTCGAAGTCTTCTCTTCACAGTTGAAACTGAGACTTGCTTACTACGACCACTATTACATTATATTATACTATTATATAACTATTATTTTAAATAATAAATAATGTATTTTTTTATCCTCTGGCAGTTCTCTACTTACCTTTTTTACCATTTTAAGCTATTCATTGGACTTAATCGCCTTGCATTGTGATAAATAACTGGAAAGAATTGGTGTTCTAAAACTTTTGTCTGGTAGTGTATATAATAAAAAAAAAATATTAAGACTGAAAACATCCCTGAAATGCAAAGAATTTTACATTTCCTCTTGTCAGATTTTAAAATTCACAGTTTGGTTTGCTGCAGTGAGAGAGCCCCTGTTCCACACCTTTGAAGGGAATCTCTTAAAAAACATGGTGCATGAGTTGAAGCATGCAGTTTTACACACTACGGAATTTCTTCCAAAATTTTCATTGGATCTTATCTAACAGCAATGAAAGCATTTTAGCCATTTATTTCCTAAAAACCTTAAGCATACAAGTATTAAAATTACTTTGTGGCAATGTAGCTCTATATGAGAAGATGGAAAAAACAGATTTCATATAGTTGTAGTACAGTGATACAGACAGATGTCAGCACTGCCTTCCACTCACAGTGAATGGGAAAAGGTTCCAGCTCAGTCTCCTGATTAATCAGTGTGTGTGTGGCTTCACAGGCAAAGATTGCATCAGCATCCTCTTTGGTGGCTGCATATTGGAGGGTGGAGAGCATGGTGGATAGGCCTGTGTCAGGATCCAGCTTCAAGTGGTTAGTGATCACAACAGCTGGAAAGGCAAGATGACAACCACACCAGACACATGTACATACCCACACAGACAGACAGACAGACAGACAGACAAACAGTCAAAGACACACAGATTTCGTCAGCTGTTACTATTCCAACATTGCTTTGATTTAGACAATGAAAGTCAAGGACTTTCCTATTAATCAGAATCAGAATATTTTATTAATCCCTATGGAAATTATGTAACATTTATGTAATAATTATAATGTATTACTGTGTTCCTTCTGACAAGTAAGCAATGAATTTTATCATATATCGTTTTAGCTATTCTCTTGAATAAATATGATGCCCTCTAGAGGGATATCTATGACAGCAACTTCCCCAGTGTAACTGGATAGTTTACAGGTGACCGTAAGGGAAGAAATGCATTACATTTTTGATCATCTTTCAAAAGTTGTCCATTTTTTCTCCACTTGATAGTGGCTGGAGGGTTTGCTTCTGCCACAACACATGTTCCAACCTAAAAATGAAAGAAAACAAAACATAAACAATTATACACCAACTTGCATTTTTGTCACACTTAAAGGTTTTAGATCATTAACATGCCACAGATATGTCATATGTCAAGTACAGCAATTTTAACAACTGCTGACATTTACTTGGACTCTCTGATTGACCTTTCTGACTTCTTAGGAGTGGATGTGATTCATCACACAGCCACTCCTGGGAAGATTCACCAGCGTTCTAGGTTTCCCCATTGTAAATAATAATCTCTGTGGTTTACTGGAGTCGCAAAGCCTTAGAAATGGCTTTGTAACCCTTTCCAAACTGATAAATGTTAATAACTTTGTTATCAGAGGTTTCTTTAGATTGAGATTGATCTTTTAATTTACTTAAATTTGTCAGAAAAGTTGTAAGTTGCTACTTAAGCGATTTCTTGATGCAACTGGTATGAAAAAAAAAAATCAGGCCTGGGTATGACCAGTACAACTGAACTCAGCTTTTAAAAAACAAAACAAAAAAACTGTGGTTAATCGTAGTTTATTCATGATTTAATGAGGGCTGAGTGGCAGTTAGGTTTGGGTAGTGTTTCTCCCTTAGTAAATCACCATTTAAATATTTACTTGGTTCTTTAGAACACTACTTAAAGCATAAAAGACATTATTCCAAAATATATTTCCTTCCTACTGCTGCAATCATGGTGGTCGGAGCTAAAAGTAGAACATGGTTAAGTTCAAGAAAACATCTAACTTTTAACTACATAATTTCTAGAAGTTAAACGTTATCTAGATAAACAAAAATATCTGAGCTGCAGTGCCCCTTCCTCTTCAAGGACAAGTGGACCAAAGCTATACCAGCAAAATGCAGCATACATATACAACAGAAAGTGTGATTGTAGGGGCCAAGTTTTCCATTTTTTATTATTTTTCCATCAGTTTATTTTCCTTTCATTAGTCACATCTTATGTAACATACACATTCAATACTGCTTGGAATTTCTTTTTTCCCCTACTTCAGTTGTTTATACTATCTGCTATGAAAGTTTCCTCATCTCGGCTTAAAAACAATTACTACTTAATGCCTGCAGAATGGGGTGTTCATTGCAGGGTAGGTGCAGATGGTAGCATGAAACTTTGCACACCGATTTTGGTGTCTCATGTGTCGCACAACACAATCTTTGTGGTGTGTTGGCTAATTGTGCACATCTCGATTTTTTTAACCTTGCATGTTGTGCTGCGGCTTCCGCAGCTGGGCTGAAGACAGGAGTATACAATTGTTTCGGTTTTTACTACCATTTTAATGATAATACAGCACAGGAGCTCAGGAATATACAGATATGCAGAGGATTATGTTAAAACAGTTAAAACTGTTAAAACTTGCAAAAAAACCCAACCAAACAAACAAACAAATAAAAAAAACCACTCTACAAAGTCTTCGCTTCTAGTTTTGACTATAGTCCTCTTATACTAGCCCTTATGTAGCTGTATTGTCTAAGTCACGACAGCTATTGTTCAGGAGAATACGGCAGCTGCTTTCTGTGCAGTAACAGCGTGTATAAATACAAGTTTCTGTGAAACATGGTTTTGCAGAGGTGAGCGGAGCAGGCACATTCTGGCCTAGAGATAACCAAAGAAGCAAGTCACTTCAAATTGAAAAAAGAAATCTTATGAAAGGTCTCTGTTGTAAAGACAGACAATGTAATTTTACACATACAATGTTACAATGATGCCACTGGTTACTGTATAATATGCTTTAGATGTTATAAAGCTTCGTTTCAGCCTAGTATAAACCACAAAGACTTGTCTAAGCTGATACTATTTCATGTATAATGCTGAAGCAAGCTCTTAGTACTTTCACAAGTAAAAACCACATTGTGACAAAATTAGACGTGGCCTTCAGAAGGAGCAGTCACTGGACTGTCAACAACAAAACCTGCCTTCATTACAGTCACCTTCATGGCAAAACAGACATTGACTGACTTTTGTGATCTAATGAAAATGCTATAAGAACAAAGTCATGCTTTCTGCATTCTCCACCACTAAATCTCTCTCTCTCTCTCTCTCTCTCTCACCTAATACTGCATAACTAGATTTTGCAAACATTTCTGTATACACAATTCACGCTGCATCATGGAACAACCTGACACATCTGATGGACAAACACTGAGACTTACCGCTGTTAATTTGTCTTTCTGTAATAATTCACTTTTGTCCATAATCCGCACTGGTGATGGCTTCTCTGCAAACACAAAAGGACAAAATCAAGGTTTCGAATTAAATTCAAATTTTAGATTGCATCAAATTACAACAAAAGTTGCCGTAATATTGTAAAGTAAAGACCCTAAAATAATACAAAGAAACCCCAACAATCAGACGACCACTAATGAGCAAACACTTTGGTGACAACGGGAGGTAGTTTTTCCTTTTTCCTCAGCTCTTTTTGAGAGAGTGGCACGGTTGCCCTTCCGTTGGTCTTTCTTGGTCTCTTGTGCTCTGAGGGTCTCTGGATGTCTGGAGCCCGGATCTCCTCCATACCTGCTTCAGGAGGACAGGGCTATGGCTCCCCACACCCTCTAGCAGATCATTACATGAAGGAACCTTTTGAATACAAACGCGCTCATGCTCACAGGTGTACACACGGTTGCTCAAAGACACAAACTACACCCTTTTTGGCTCCTACCTCAAAGCACACTGTGCGCTGTCAATCTTACGTGCTGCACAATAATATTCAATATTTAGTATTTATTTTTATATTCACATAGATTATTGCAATGATGTTGTTTATTATATTGCTCTCTTTTGTTTTTGCTTGTTTTCTTTTTTTTCTTTCTCAACAGGTGATCCAGGTGATTGATATATGTATTTTTTGTCTGTTTGTTTTGCTGTTTTTTGCCCTTTATCACTGTTCCTCTTCCCCACTGTTTTTCTTTCCCTACCTCTCTTTCTTTCTCCCTTTCCTTTCCCCCAGCCATGTCTGTCACATGTGTAGCAGTTGGAAATAAAATAAAATAAACAATAGAAACAAAGGTGAATCAAATAGACCAATACGGCAAGGCTGGGATGGTCCATTTGGTAAAGTAAATCCGTTGGGCATCTTTCTTGGCCTTTAGACAATTCTGATGGCAAAAAAAAAAAACAAATGGGACAGGCGGGAAAAGACAACGGGAGGTAAAAACTCCCTTTTAACAGGCAGAACCAGGCTCAGGGAGGGACGGCTATCTCCCATGATTGGTTGGGAGTGAGGGGAGGAGGACAGGACAAAAGACATGCTGTGGAAGAGGGCAAGAGAATAATGAAAACTCCTTAATTAAATGCAGAGTGGTGCATGATGCGTCCAAAGGGGTGAGAGGACAAAAAAGCCCAGTTTATCATGGTAAGCCCCGAGAAGCCAGGTCTATTGCAGCATTACTAAAGGAGGACCTGTTCCAGCCTAACTATGTGCTTTATCGCTGAATCAGGCCACTTATCCAGGAATTTTAAGCCTGATTTAAAAAGTAGAGAGGGTGTCTGTCTCATAAATCCAAGCTGGGAGCTGATTCCCCAAAGAGGAGCCTGAAAGCTGAAGGCTCTGTCTCCCATTTCAGAACCACAAGTCTGACATTAATGGCCTGTATTTGTATAGCGCTTTTACTAGTCCCTAAGGACCCCAAAGCGCTTTACACAACCAGTCATCCACCCATTCACACACACATTCACACACTGGTGATGGGGAAGCTACATTGTAGCCACAGCCACCATGAATTAAAGTTGCAAAAAGATTAGAAATATTATTATGTCACACTTTTACCAAAAGCTCGCTTTGGTTTTTTGTTTTTGTTGTTTTTACAAAAATAAAGTTTAGACAGCCTTGGTGAATAAATAAGGGGAGGAGCAAAATTCAAGATTGTAGTTAAGCTTACTGTAAACAACAACAGAGACGGGATACTCCATGAGGTTGGCGTCTGACACCACCATGCAGGTGAAAGTCCTCTGGTCTTTGAGTGAGGCCTGGGTAATGAGCAGGCTGAAGTGCCTATTGATGCTGACCCGTTGAGCATAACCATCTGTGGCCTGAACTGTGGCCTGGTCACTGTGAGCCTGTTTGATTAACAGATCACCAGGTGTGCCATCATCTTTTTCCTAAAGTGTAAGGCAACAGAAGAATAAGACAAAGAAGACAGGGTTTGTCAAATCTGTACAAATCTTCATTCTTCAAGCGTATTTAAATAGACATGCACAAAAATAGAACAATTTTAAACAATGCATTTAAGCTTTCATTCAAGCATTCTCCAAGTAGAACGTACAAATGTATCACATATGTGCTAATTAGAATAGGTGTACACTGCTAACTCATAATGCAAAATTCAACAGGTCATCTTTGCCAGGTAATCTCTTTAATTACAGTGTGGATTAAGTGGAGCCATATTTATCTGACTTCTTTAAATAAGTCTTGAAGACACTAGCTGTAGATTTATGATGGACATAAGCCTAAAGTTTTGCCCTAGACATGACACTCTCTCATAGTTTTATTTTATTCATTCCCTTAAGCTGGGCATACACTGTGCAATTTGTCACACAACAACCGTGAAAAGAGTTGGATGGACATTGCTGCTCCATTGCAGCTGGCTGGTCAATGTTTTTCATTAGCAATTTAGCAAAGTTGATGGTGGTGGTGTGTGTCTGTGTGAGTGAAAGACAGAGAGGGAGAGAGAGAGAGACAGATTTTGTGTTATAAGCTTCATGTTATGGACGCACAGTGTGAGCACTCAGGTCGTGTTATGAAGGAAGGAAGGCTCAGAGTTTAGTGAGTGGGTGTGCTGGGATGTGCTAAAAGGTGGGCCTTCACAACAGGTCGCATCAGAGCACCGGGCTGTATAGTGTGAGACCATGCATTGTGACCTACGAACTTCTAATCCCTGTGATTCAATCCTACTGTTTGAGCAGAAGCTGCATAATGCGACTGAAAAAAAATTGCACAGTGTATGCCCAGCTTTAGACTGGATGGTGATATTCACACAGCTGATTGCTTACTTCACAAGTAACTCAATGTCAGTGTGTACTTACATATTTCCACTTGATGAACATCAGATCTTTCGGTGGTGGAGCTCCACCATTGCATGGCATAACAATGGTTTCTCCATACAAAGTAGTCAAGTTTGCTGTTCCCTTTACTGCATAACAAAAGACCACAAATTGTTAGAATAAATAAACATATAAAGTGCTACCATCTATCATTTAACTGGAAAAAAAAACGTACACAGGTATTTTTGAAAACGGAGATTTTCCGTTTCCGTTTTAAAAAATAATCCCGTCCACACGTAAACGCAGAAATGGTGGCAATATATTTCTAATCATGTAGAAATGTTGGCCAATCAGAAGTCTAGAAGCCTCAGTGGGAAATAGTAAACAAGGATGGGGCATAGAAGCAGAACCGAGTCGTATGTGTGGAGGGACAGTAACTGTGTGTGTATATGTAAGCATTTAAACGCTGCAGAGAGTACAATTAACAGTAACAGTATTGTAGAAATTCATTTCACCGAAACAATAACGTGGCGCACAGTATTACGTCAAAAAAGGCGCACACCCTTGACGCTGCATTTTCTGCGTTTTCTCCGTTTTTCTTGTCCACACGGAAATGCAAAAACTGAGTTTTCAAAAATATCCACCCTGGCCGGAGGTTTTAAAAATCTCAGTTTTCAGTGACCGAAAACGCCGTTTACATGTGGACGAAAGGTGAAAACGCATAGAAAAATCTACGTTTTCAAAAATACCCGGGTACGTGTGGACGTAGCCTCAGTAACATGTGTACAGCAACAGCTGGCATTTTGAGTACTGCTTGTTTGCACCCTGATTAGCCAAACCTGGGTACATGAACATATCCATGTAGCTCTTCTCCCCTGACTCAATCAATCCTTGTGTACATCAAACCCACTTCCAACTGCTGAGATCTTAAGAAACCCAGCAACGAAAATAATCATTAATGTACCAGTGGGTCAGTGAGCAGCTCCTCCCAACTATAACTGTCTTAAAATGCCTGGGTGTTAATAAGTGAGTCAAACTATAGCACAATATCCTGTCACTCCAAATGTGATGTGTGATACCATACATCACAACGATCATGTGTAATGTCAAAGAAGTAAGAAAATTGGTGGAAAAAGATGGATGGACAGTTAAAACAATATTGCTTGTTTCCCTGTCCAGTTTCTTGTCACTGAATTCTGCATTTCTACAAAAAATATATATTAACTGTTAAAAACAAAGCATGTTGAAAAACTGTGAGTACAAACACTCGAATATTACTGAGTGAAATTAGCCAAAAATATAGAAAGTGAGAATGGTAAGAGACAGGCTAACAACATACAATGAAATTTTTTATTTTTTATTATGATGAAAATGTTAATGTAGCCTTGGCTATTTGTTAAGGTTTGAAGTGACTTTGTGGAGTTATTGTTCAGAATTTCACCCTGCTCAGTAGCGAGTAAAAAAAAAAAAAACCCCAACAACTTTGTTTAGTATAGTTTTTGTGTAACTGTATAAGTTTGTTCTATAGATGTTGAATGTAGCTTTGTTTAAAGTTATACTATATGTGTAAAATTTATTTTGGCTCTAAGCAAGTTGCTGTTTGAGTTCTTTATAAAGTGCAGATGTTGCCGATCCGTGGAACCAGCACCTCAATACAGAGATGTGAGATATAACGAAATATATCAGATGATGATATCAAAACATCTATTGTTTATTTTGTGCTGTCGCAAAAGACACGGTTTACTGTAATATGTTTTCATTGACTTAGATGACAGTTTGCAATAATCACCACGGTACAGCAGAAGAACCAGGCAAAACAAATTGAGGAGCTCGTTCCTAAACGAGGGCCTACCTCTGTGGCGTGGACGTGATTCAGTTATGAAAAGTGTGACATGGAGGAGAAAACTGCACAAATTATACAAGAAAATGGTCCCCACCACAGACACAAACACAACAAACCTTCTTTGCAAGAATCACATTAAAGAGTACAGAGAGAGTTTATGAATCAGAGGCAAATATGAGCCAGGTCCTCATAATAAACCTCAGACTCAAACATTAGAACAGGCTTTTCCCTGTGGTACGCCATGTAATAAAGACTCAGAAAAATAATAATGTCTATTACAAGTTACATCTATAAATATATGGTTTCATGCAATGGCAAAAAAAATTGCCATTGCATTTTTTGCCATTGTATCCAATCACTGGATGATTGTGTGAGTCATCCAGTGTGTGTCACTACTGGATAACACCATGTAAGGTCCATATTAGTTAATCTAATCTAAATGTAAAAAAAAGAAACTTTTGATGTGGTAATGATATAAACTATTCACTAAATTTGTAGGAATTGCACTATATAATTTTGGTCATATCGTGTAGTCCTACAAAACAGGAAGTGTAGATGGTCTCTCTGTTTAAAACACCCAGTCCAATCCAGTCCAGGGGACTTGCCTTGTTTGTTGCCTCGATCCTCTGGTTGTCTACATTGATTTAAAAAAAATAGGAGCCCCAAGTAGTCTTGCACTTCAGGTATTTACAGCTCCAGTCACTACTGACACGCTCCAGAGAATGTGTGCAATACACTGAATACCAGATAAAGTTGTCACTGACAATGGGCCCAAGTTCTCAAATTAGGTTTTCCGATTAGACTCCGGCACATCTGCAATAAACAAAGCATTTGCTAGAAACTCTGACTACATCTTACACAACCACAGCAGAGTTGGTGATAGGAAGACATTGAAGGCAATGAAAATTTCTCTGATGCAAACTTGATATATAAGTGACTATGTTCAATCTAACTCTTGCAACTTCCAAATCTCAATACTCTTTAAGGTCTTGGACTTAGGGGTGAGCGATATATCGAATATACTGTATCACAAGTTTTTCCATATATGATGGCTAAAATGGCTTTACCGTAACCATCTGCATGCAATTCACTGTGAGTGTCTTTTCTCCCAAACTCTGCGAATGCATCATTAATTTCCCCCTCCCAAATAGAACATTTTCTACCTGGTACACCGTGGTGAATTTTTGCTTCATGTCCTTTTATGTTGCTGTGATCGTTTGCTGGTAAAGGTCTAGTGTTGATAACAGGAAGAAACATACTGTTGACAGTACAGTCGTTTGTAAAAAACAAAACAAAACACTGAGGGATCGATTTGAATGACTGATTGGCTAAAAATAACATTTGTTTTTGGAGGTTATTTAAACATATTGTGATATATGTCATGTATCGTGATGTAGGCAAAAAATATTGTGATATTAGATTTTCCTCAACTTGGAATGTGAATACCACAGACTGCAGTGTTCAGAGCAGCGCGAATCCAAGCCCAAGCCTTTGATTTCAAAATTAAAAACAAACAAAACACATTTCTATTTATCTGGAAGAAAAAAAAATACCATCCGTTTTATAAAAGCACTAATTTCCTTGCTTTTAAAAACCTAAAATGTGACATATCCCTCTGTCTTTCGGAAGACCATATATAAAATCAAAGTTAAAATTATATAGATTTCTCGATCAACTTCATGCTGGCCCATGGTTAATCCTAGATGTGATGCCCTAGAAAAGCACAGAGGGATGGAAAGGCAAGTGCCCTTGGGAATTAAGGCTAATTTATTTGTTCTTGTTTCTAATGTCTCTGTAAAGCACTTTGAATCACCTTGTTGTTGAATTGTGCTATACAAATAAACTTGCCTTGCCTTGCCTAATTAATTCTATATGGGAAAATGGCCTTGTGTAGACTCAGCAGACTGTTGAGGCACCAGCATGTCTGGAGAGAAACAGAATATCCTCTTGTTCAAAATGCCTTTCATTATTTACAATTCATGTAATTAGACAAAAAATAATGCCCAGTACAAGAACTTGTTTTCTGAGGTCCGAAACATGTCCAACAGGCAAGTAAACCAATTAAAAACTAAGACAATGTGACCTGCAGATGTCCTTCCTCCTTATACATGTTAGTGTGCTTATCACAAGGCACCAGTGGTGGACCTGGCAATTCTAGTTTTCTAAGCAATGCTGAGCAATGCTGGGCAGTGAACACAGGGCCCACTAGAGGACTTTGGGTCTTCGTGCCACCATGATGAAGTCTGTGACTATTTGGTCATTGACATTCACAACTGCTGCCTTGTTCTTCCCATGTCGATACTGAACTTTTACTTTTGTGGTTCCTAAATTATGGAGGAGTTCCAGCACATAATCTGGTCCCTTTAAACCCCCCACCCCACCCACCGACCGACCAACATTAGTACCAGAGTTAGCTTCTAGTCAATGTTAATCGGTTTTCGGTGGGGTTTTTTTGAAATTGTCTTTTCTCCATGTTTTATTATTACATGGTCTGAAAGGTGCAGCCTGAGATGTGGTCTAAAGTCTTCCCTCCAATGTTTTACCAATCGTGTTAACATTCTGTTTTTACCACATGCAATAAAAGTGTTTCCTGCCTGGGCCCAGCAGCCTTTGCCTCTGAGCCAGAGGTCCACATAAAACAAGTGGAAATTCTAACAGTCTGATAATAAATTGTGAAAACTTATAATTTGAGCATATTTGCCTTTTCTTGTGAGAACAAAACAAAACAACAACAATAGCAACTTTTAAGGTAAACATCACATAGTACTTCACAACAAAATACACCAAAGTTAACCAAACACAAGGCCAAAAAGATTCATTTTTAGCCGTATTTTAAAAGAGACCACTGAGACCACATATTTCAGAGGTAGACCCTTCCAGAGTTGCACAAGCACTGTCTACTTTAGTTTTCAGCTTTGTATGATGCACAGCCAGCAGGCCTCAACTACATGGCCTCAGGGGCATGTTAGGGACATAAAGATTTCAAAGTTTATTGATATAAGTTTGTGCTTGTCCATGAAGAACTCTAAAAGCCAGAATGTTGAAATGGACTCTAAATTTAATGGGGATCCAATGCAGGTGGGTCAGTAACAGCGTGACCTCAGTACTTGGAAGACTTTGTCAGCACCCTTGCAGCATCATTCTAAACAACTTACAGATGTTCCAAGGAGTTTTTACTTAGACAAGCGACCAGTGATTTAAGGTAATCTAAACATAATGAAATAAATGCATGCAGGGGTAGGCAACCTTTCTGATGATGAGTGGCATCTAAAATTTCCTCAGAAGTGAATGTGCCATATAATTGCATTAGCAATAAATTGAATAATGCTCTATATTAACAGTTACACACTACATAGAACAACTTTACAGAATTATATTTGTTCACAGATGTTGGCAGCTACAGTGGGGCAAAAAAGTATTTAGTCAGCCACCGATTGTGCAAGTTCCCCCACTTAAAATGATGACAGAGGTCAGTAATTTCCACCAGAGGTACACTTCAACTGTGAGAGACAGAATGTGAAAAAAAAAAAGTATTTGGTCACCTCAAACAAGGAAAATCTCTGGCTCTCACAGACCTGTAACGTCTTCTGTAAGAAGCTTTTCTGTCCCCCACTCGTTACCTGTATGAATGGCACCTGTTTGAACTCATCATCTGTATAAAAGACACCTGTCCACAGCCTCAAACAGTCAGACTCCAAACTCCGCCATGGCCAAGACCAAAGAGCTTTCGAAGGACACCAGGAAAAGTATTGTAGACCTGCACCAGACTGGGAAGAGTGAATCTACAATAGGCAAGCAGCTTGGTGTGAAAAAATCAACTGTGGGAGCAATCATCAGAAAATGGAAGACATACAAGACCACTGGTAATCTCTCTCGATCTGGGGCTCCACGCAAGATCTCATCCCGTGGGGTCAAAATGATCATGAGAACGGTGAGCAAAGATCTCAGAACCACACGGGGGGACCTGGTGAATGACCTGCAGAGAGCTGGGACCAAAGTAACAAAGGTCACCATCAGAGAAGCCATGCAGAGAAGTACACACCCCCATCACCATCAGCGGCGCTGCTGTGGAGAGAGTGAGCAGCTTCCGGTTCCTTGGTGTACATCTGGCTGAGGATCTTACGTGGTCAGTACACACAAACAAAACAGTGAAGAAGGCGCAGCAGCGCCTCTTCTTTCTCAGGAGACTGAAAAGATTCGGCATAAGCCCCCGCATCCTCAGGACCTTCTATCACTGTGCCATTGAGAGCATCCTCACTGGATGCATCACCACCTGGTATGGCAACAGCACCGCCTACAACTGCAAAGTTCTCCAGCGAGTAGTGCGGTGCTCTGAACGGATAATTGGAGGTGAGCTTCCGTCCCTCCAAGACATCTACAGGAAGCGGTGCCTGAGGAAAGCGGGGAGGATCATCAAGGACTCCAGTCACCCCAGCCATAAACTGTTTAGACTACTTCCATCAGGAAGGAGGTTCTGCAGCATCCGGTCCCGTACCAGCAGACTGAGAGACAGCTTTTTCCATCAGGCCATCAGGCTGCTGAACACATCATAGACACCTCAGCTTCACTACTGGAACTTTAACATTATGCACTCCATACTGTACAGTAATGCCACTGTTTTGCACATGTCTCACTCTGTATATTTTATTTTATTTATTTTATATATTCTATTCATTGTTTACTCTATTTAATTTGTAAAATATGTGTACACACACACACACACACACACGTAGAAAAATATTTAGTATACACATCCAGAAATGCATATACTATTATATATTGTACATATATTTATTAGTTTCAGATGTAGCCATTCTTGTATTTTGCTTGTTTACATTATTGTATTTTGCACAACTCTGTTGCTTGTGAAGCTCGCACACAAGAATTTCACTCACATGTGCTGTACCAATGTACCTGCACATGTGATGTGACAATAAAAAGTGATTTGATTTGATTTGATCAGTAACACACTACAACGGCAGGGAATCAAATCCCGCAGTGCCACACGTGTTCCGCTGCTGAAGCCAGTGCATGTCCAGGCCCGTCTGAAGTTTGCCAGAGAGCACATGGATGATACAGCAGAGGATTGGGAGAATGTCATGTGGTCAGATGAAACCAAAGTAGACCTTTTTGGTATAAACTCAACTCGTCGTGTTTGGAGGAAGAAGAATACTGAGTTGCATCCCAAGAACACCATACCTACTGTGAAGCATGGGGGTGGAAACATCATGCTATGGGGCTGTTTTTCTGCCAAGGGGACAGGACGACTGATCCGTGTTAAGGACAGAATGAATGGGGCCATGTATCGTGAGATTTTGAGCCAAAACCTCCTTCCATCAGTGAGAACTTTGAAGATGAAACGAGGCTGGGTCTTCCAACATGACAATGATCCAAAACACACCGCCCAGGCAACAAAGGAGTGGCTCCGTAAGAAGCATTTGAAAGTCCTGGAGTGGCCTAGCCAGTCTCCAGATCTCAACCCCATAGAACAGGGGTGCCCAATCCCGGTCCTCAAGAGCTACCGTCCTGCAGCTTTTAGATGCATCCTTGTTCCCACACACCTGAATCAAATGAATGGCTTGTTATCAGGCCTTTGCCAAACATGATGGCATGCTGAAGAGATCAAACCATTTGATTCAGCTGTGTTGGAGTAGGGATGCATCTAAAAGCTGCAGGATAGTAGCTCTCGAGGACCGGGATTGGGCACCCCTGCCATAGAAAATCTGTGGCGGGAGTTGAAAGTCCGTGTTGCTCGGCGACAGCCCCAAAACATCACTGCTCTCGAGAAGATCTGCATGGAGGAATGGGCCACAATACCAGCTACTGTGTGTGCAAACCTGGTAAAGACCTATAGTAAACGTTTGACCTCTGTTATTGCCAACAAAGGTTATGTTACAAAGTATTGAGTTGTATTTTTGTTATTGACCAAATACTTATTTTCCACCCTGATTTACGAATAAATTCTTTACAAATCCTACCATGTGGATTCATGGATTTTTTTTTCACATTCTGTCTCTCACAGTTGAAGTGTACCTCTGGTGCAAATTACTGACCTCCGTCATCATTTTAGGTGGGGGAACTTGCACAATCGGTGGCTGACTAAATACTTTTTTTCGCCTGGTTGGTGGTCATTAGGTGTATAGATTGAAGTTCTCTGGTGACCTGTAATCGTTTTTCTTTGGCTCCAAAGACTATTACTTCAGTTTTGTTTTTGTTTAGCTGGAAAAAATTGTGACACAACCAGTCATTAATTTCCTCAATGTAATAACCAAGAGCCTGTAAAGGCCCTGGTCTCCTGGTGACATTGTGATATATGTCTTAAAGACATAAAGACCTGGATGGCCGCTAACTTTTTGCTTCTTAATTCAGATAAAACTGAGGTTATTGTACTCGGCCCTGAAAAGCTTAGAAATATGGTATCTAACCAGATTCTTACTCTGGATGGCATTACCTTGGCCTCCAGTAACGCTGTGAGGAACCTTGGAGTCATTTTTGACCAGGATATGTCCTTCAACGCACATATCAAACAAATATGTAAGACTGCGTTCTTCCATTTGCGCAACATCTCTAAAATTAGAAATATCCTGTCTCAGAGTGACGCTGAAAAACTATCCATCCATCCATCCATCCATCTTCATCCGCTTTGTCCGGGGCCGGGTCGCGGGGGCAGCAGCCTAAGCAAAGCTGAAAAACTAGTTCATGCATTTATTACTTCCAGGCTGGACTACTGTAATTCATTATTATCAGGATGTCCTAAAAACTCACTGAAAAGCCTTCAGTTAATCCAAAATGCTGCAGCATTTTGGATTAGCTGAAGGGACTAGGGACTAGAAAGAGAGAGCATATTTCTCCTGTTTTGGCTTCCCTTCATTGGCTTCCTGTTAAGTCCAGAATTGAATTCAAAATCCTGCTCCTCACATACAAGGTCTAAATAATCAGGCCCCATCTTATCTTAATGACCTTGTAGTACCATATCACCCTATTAGAGCACTTTGCTCTCGCTCTGCAGGCCTACTTGTTGTTCCTAGAGTATTTAAAAGTAGAATGGGAGGGAGAGCCTTCAGTTTTCAGGCCCCTCTTCTGTGGAACCAGCTTCCAGTTTGGATTCGGGAGACAGACACTATCTCTACTTTTAAGATTAGGCTTAAAACTTTCCTTTTTGCTAATGCATATAGTTAGGGCTGGACCAGGTGACCCTGAATCCTCCCTTAGTTATGCTGCAATAGACGTAGGCTGCCGGGGGATTCCCATGATGCGTTGAGTTTTTCCTTTCCAGTCACCTTTCTCACTCACTATGTGTTAATAGACCTCTCTGCATTGAATCATATCTGTTATTAATCTCTGTCTCTCTTCCACAGCATGTCTTTTATCCTGTCTTCCTTCTCTCACCCCAACCGGTGGCAGCAGATGGCTGCCCCTCCATGAGCCTGGTTCTGCCGGAGGTTTCTTCCTGTCAAAAGGGAGTTTTTCCTTCCCACTGTTGCCAAAGTGCTTGCTCATAGGGGGTCATATGATTGTTGGGTTTTTCTCTGTATCTATGAAGCGCCTTGAGGCGACTTTTGTTGTGATTTCGCGCTATATGAATAAAATTCAATTGAATTTAATTGAATATATTTGTGTGTCATCTGCATAGCTGTGATAGTTTATTTTGTTGTTCTTTATAATCTGTGCCAGTGGGAGCATGTAGATGTTAAACAGAAGAGGTCCCATGATGGAACCTTGGGGAACTCCACATGTGATACTTGTCTGCTCAGATGTGAAGTTACCTATTGATACAAAGTATTTCCTGTTTTCTAAGTATGTTATGAACCAGTTTAGTACAGTTCCTGAAAGACCTGTGTGTAAAGTAAAGTGTAAAGTGTGCGTGTTAGTCCCCATAGGGAAATAGTTCCTCTGCATTTAACCCATTCACCCAGTGAAGCAGTGGGCAGCCACCAGTGCAGCGCCCAGGGAGCAGTGTGTAGGGACGGTACCTTGCTCAGGGGTACCTCAGGTTAGCCGTTCAGTGGAGTCGAACCCCCGACCTTCCGATCATGGGGCCACCACTCTACCTACTGAGCTATCCCTGCCCAGTTCTCCAGTCGTTTGAGTAATATGTTGTGGTCAACTGTATCAAATGCTGCACTGAGATCCAGTAAAACTAAAACTGACATTTTTCCACTGTCTGTATTCAGACATATGTCATTAAACACTTTTGTCAGAGCAGTTTCAGTGCTGTGGTTGAATGAAAACAGACGCTGTTGTGACAGTGATGTACACTGTCTTGTTGGTATATGTATGATTTCTATACATTTTGCGTCAGATGAAAACTTTGGTTGTAAGATTCAGATAATTATTTGTTAAATGCTAGACATTTTAAATGAGAATAAGAAAGAAAGAGTATTTCTGTGTGCTCCCTTTCCCTGTTAACGCCCTACCTGGCCCCCTGGCAAAACTTTGCTAGACCCGCCCCTGCACAGTTACCAGCTGTCAGCTACTTAGAAAAGAATCCTGGTGTTATTTCTCAGAAACAGTTTATAACTTCCCTTCAACTCATTCATGTCACCTAAAAGGTAAACCTGTTTCTCCATCACCTGTTCAGCTCTGATGATTCTGTGAGGACATCTCCTGGTTTCATCTTCATGTTTCCCTCTCACCAGATAACCAAACCGATATAATGACCAGCAGCTTTTACTGCCGTGGCTCCAGCAAACATCAGCTGATACTAGAAATTAATATTAAATAAATTCTAACAAAAGCTGATCAAGCTTACATCCACTGGTTTCCTCTTTCTGGCGCAAAGTGGGAGATAAACAAACAAGAGAGACGGGACTTGCGACAGAAAAGCTGATCAGCTGATCATTGATCAGTTTCACGATTGAAGTAGCAACAGGAGAGGGAGGGGGAGAGAATAAGAGAAGAAAAGGCAGCTGACAGCGTAAAGACGCAGAATAACTCCAGCTTTGTGTCTTTTTCCATTCTAGATGAAGTACGGGACAAACTGCGTTCCTTCTCAGCTCAATACGAAATGCGTAATATTTTCTCTAAATGACGGATGTTTCTATCCCAAAGTTCCAAATGGAAGATTTAGCAAATGAGGCAAAGTAACCAAGTGTTTTGATTGTGTTAGGTGCAAATTTGCCAGAGGCACAAACAAGGGTTCAGTTTTTTTATACTTGTTGGTTTTGGAAAAAGATACCAGCCATCTAACTTTTAGAGTCTAATCACCTATTCAGGATAATTTCCTTTTTCAGCTTAGTAACATCCTAGGACTCAAAACAGATATAAACTGAAAGTCATCTGCATAGCAGTGATAAGAAATGTCCTTAAAGATGTTCAAAATTTGCTGAAGAGGGAACAGATAACAGAAACAGATACCCCAAACAGAACCTTGTGGCACATCATATATAAGAGAACTGGAAGAAGACCTGGACTTAGAAATAGCCTAAGCAGACCCAGATACACTCATCTAATATCTCAGCCTATTGAACAAAACACGATGGTCAACAGTATTAAAAGCAGAGGTAGCTTCTAAGCTCAGCAAAACAGAACATTCTCCATTATCAGTTCACATCAAATGTCACTTAAGAGCTGTTTCAGTGGAATAAGCTCTACAAAGGCCAGATTGAAACTAATCAAGAATACTGTACTTGTCCAAGACAGCTATTAGCTGGTTAGCCACAACTTTTTCGAAGATCTTCACAATAAATGGGAACATTTAACTCTTATTTACTCACCGAAAGGCACAAAGCCATCATTTAACAAAGAAAGAGGCCTTTTCCACACCGCATGCAAAATGTGACACCATGCTGGTTGAAAGCAAAACAAAATCTGCATAGCAGAAATGTAGTCACACATGTTTTTCAGGTTTGTCAGCCTGTGACCTAAGCATCAAATGACAGCCTCTGTAGAATTAGAAACATCCTGTCTCATTCTCAATGGTGGTGAAAAACTAGTTCACACATTTATTACTTGTAGGCTGGACTACTGCAATTCATTATTATCAGGATGTCCTAAAAATTCCATGAAAAGCCTTAAGTTGATCCAAAATGTGGTAGGAAGGCTCTTGGCAGGAGCTAGTTATCCAAAGCTTCCGGTTCAAAAAAAACACAGATGATTTTGGTAGCTCCACTGAGGCATCGGGGATTTGCAAATGGAGCCAGGATTCAGTTACAATTAGTAGACAATAACCCACAGAGCACCCAGTGGTTTCACAATCGCAGGTGGGATACTTTGGGTCCTATCCAATATAAAGTTCATGCTGAGGCCAATTTCTCTCAGTTCCTGCTGACTGAAAGTGATCAGTGTGTTGCACTAAAAAAGCATAAAAAATGCAAAAGCACAAAAGTGTGCATAGCAGCTGGGAGCGCTGTGCTGCAGATGCTGCTTATGTTTGGAGAAAAAAGGGAGAGGTGTGCAACTGAAAGAACACCATCCAGCAGTGAAACTTGGAGATACTTCAGTGCATCCAGAACTGGGAATTTCATCAAAGTGAAGGAATTATGAAGAAAAAAAGATACTTGTGCAAAACTGGGTCTGGGTTGTCACTTTGTCTTCCAACACAACAACGACCCAAAACATATTTTGCTCCTAGTAAATAACTCCAGAAGACCAAAGTGAACAAAGTACTGTGTGTTCTGCGCAAAGCTCTCACTTGAATCTGATTTAAAATCTGTGATCTGACCTGAACACCAAGGTCCGTGCAACAACACCATCAAATCTGGAGGAGATTGAGAGATTTGCCAATAAAAAAAGGGCTGGAACTGCCCAGGAGACGTGTGTGAGACTTGCTGAAAACAATAATCAATGATTACCTAGCAAAAATGAGACACAAATCCTTAATTATGTTAGAATTTGTAATAAACATCCATCCATCTTCATCCGCTTATTCGGGGCTGGGTTGCAGGGGCAGCGGCCTAAACAGCCACTTCTTCTAGCTTGTCCGAGGGAACACCAAGGCCAGCTGAGAGACATAATCCCTCCAGCTGATCCACGCCTTTGTAACGTCAAGGCTTGATTACTGCAATTCACTTTATTGTGGTCTTCACTCTTCCCTTTTACACAGATTACAGACAGTTCAGAATGCTGCAGCACGCATTCTAACTAAAACCAAGAAGTTTGCCCACATTACTCCTGTCCTTGCTGATCTGCACTGGCTGCCTGTCAAATATCGTATTTGTCATGGTCCCCGTGCCTGCTCGGCTGGCCCTGTGTGGCTACATGTTATGTTTTGTCTTTTTTCTCTCTCCTCTCTCTCTGCTCGCTGCCTGGGCGGAGCTCATTGTGAGCTCCCGGCCTCCACCACCTGTAGGCAATCACCTGTGGCTCCTCACCTTGTTTGCTCCCGCTACTTAAGGCAGTGACTGAGAGCACCTCGCCGCTGGACTATTGAGTAACGCTCGTCAGTGCTACTTTAGCCTCAGCCAGTTTTGAGCTCTGTCCGTGAAAGTTCCGTGCTAACTCTTGTTCTCTGTATGCAGATTTCTCGTGCTTGGTTTGGTGACTCTGGACGCTTTTCCCGACCCCTCTCCGCACCCCTGGGAACCCTGGCCCCCCTCTCCTTCACCTGTATATAGTGAACCTGGAGTGTGTAAATAAACCTGTTTTTCTGAGATTTCAGTCTGCGCCGAGTCCTCCCTGCTCCTCCGTGACAATATTCAATTTAAAATTTTGTTGTTTACTTTTAAAATTACCAATAACACTGCACCAAGCTATCTTAAGGAACTTTTAAACCCATATGCTCCTGCTAGGGCTTTAAGGTCATCCTCACAGTTACTGTTGGTTCAGCCCAGATCTCGACTGAAATCTAGAGGTGATCGATCGTTTGCTCTAGTTGCACCGGAGCTGTGGAACAATCTCCCGATTGGCATCCGGGCGTCTGATTCTATTCATTCTTTTAAATCACGGCTAAAAACATATCTTTTTAAACTTGCCTTTTCTACCAGTTAAATGCTGGCTTGCTTGCAGTGACCTATTGACCTATTGTATTGTATTGTATTAAATTCTCTGCTATCTTTCCATTATTGGTGTCTTTTATCATGGTGGTACAGTCTTACCTTGCTATAACCTATGTGCTGCAGTTTACTCTTATTGGTGGCTTTTATCTGTGAACATAATCTGTTACTTTTATGTATTTGATGTTAATGTGTGAACTGTTTTATTTTTTATTGTTTTATGTAAAGCACTTTGGTATGCCCAAGGCTTTTAAATGTGCTCTATAAATAAAGATTGTTGTCGTTGTTGTTGTAGCGTGTCCTGGGTCTGCCCCAGACCCTCCTCCTGGTGGGACATGCCCGGAACACCTCACCAAAAGAGGCACCCAGGAGGCATCCTTATGAGATGCCCAAACCACCTCAACTGGCTCCTGTAATAAACATGATTCTGATAAAGCAAATAAATATTAGCAAGCTCCACATAGAAGAATTATCTACTCTACTCTCTAAGGATCTGTGTGCCATCACAGATAGGACAAAGTCTCTTTCTCCAAATCATGTCTTTAGTTCTAAGGGCTAAAAGATCTTAATATTCTGTGACATGGGACTAAAATTCACTGGTAATATGCCTAAAATATATACATGTGAAACACTAGAAGTTTGTGTAATGCATGGAGCATTTCTGTTTCACAACACTGAAAATCTGAGCAGCTTGACAGCGTTAGAGTCATCATATATCACATGTGAAGCCTCATAGTGTACCACAGATGGTTTTACAAGCACAGAGGTGGCTTTTAGCTTTAAAAAGAAAGAGGTTCATGCTGCATGAGGCTTAGGATTACCGCCAGGAAGTAATGGTATATTACCATCGCTGGTATGGAGTATGGGCCAAGATGTTATAAAAAAACAAAACAACAAAACCCCCCACACACATAAGGGCCCCAAAGGGCAACATTGATCTCTCTGTTCAACTATAGTAAGTGTAGGTTGTCAGTCTGCTGTCAGTACAACTGCATTATCAATATCCTGGATGTCCAAGTCCATTCAGTTTGGATTTCTCCAGTTTCCTCTTTTCAGTGTGGGAGGAACTGTTTTTTTTTTTTTTGTATATTAAAAGCTGCTACTCCTCCACTGGGATTTGGCCAAAAACAGTGTTTTACTTCTTGTTTAGTCACACTCACTTGTAATTGTCAAATGACTTTAAGCTAACGTCATTTCAAGATGGAAACTACCTAACACACCACAGGGCAGAAGTGATACCAGTGTATTACAAGGCATCATATGAGTAGTGTTCATGTTTGTGTGTTTAGCAGTGATCTCATTTATTTTCAGTTTCAGTTTCACCGATTCTAATTTCAGCTACTGTTCATGCTCTAGTGGTGAGTCACCGAGTCAGGTGCTTTTTCATTCTGCCGTGAAAATACACAGCAGAAAGTCCGGGGACTTTCTGCTGTGTGTGTGTATATATATATATATATTCTTATATAGTACAAAAATTCAAGACCTCCCTGACTTACATGACAAAAGACATAAAAGTAAAAGTATTTCTGGCTTCTTCTTAACCTACTCGGGTATATCAAACAATACACAAACACACACAAAACAGGTTCCTTTGCTTTACCCATTTAACATAAAATAGTTCCCTTTTATTTATTTATTTAAAAAAAAAAAGGTAAAGTGGGAAGCCCAACACTGAAAATCAGTCACGAGCATGTCTCGGTTTCCTCAACCAGCTGGTGAGTTATTTTTATTTTACGCTAACTGGCATTTAGTTATAAGAAATATTAGTACTGCATTAGTCTGTATTGTATTTTTGTGCCAAATCAACATCAGCACTCTAACCATGCTAGGAGGTATTCCTACTACGTGTATGATGGTACAGTTCTTCTTTGCTACAGCTGTGTGCTATTGACTGTTCCTATTAGTGGTTTTTATCTGTGAACATAATCCCACACTTATATGATTCTGATGTTTTAGCGTAAATCATTTTATTGTTTTATTGTTTCATGTAAAGCACTTTGGCATGCCCCTGGCTTTTAATGTGCTCTATAAATAAAGATTGTTGTTGTTGTTGTTACGTTATTAGCGAAGCTTACCTTGAACCAGCGTTCCAGCGTTGACCACAAACAGCAAAAGTAAAGCGACAGTATCCATCGTTTTGAAAAAAGGGGAAAAGATTGTGGGGTTGGTGGATGACCAGCAAGACAAGTAATGACCAGTGGAAACCAAACCAAGGTTTACAAATATGGTCGGCAGATTTCTCACTGCTGTTCACAACAGTTTAAGAGTGAAAAGTCCAGCGAAATGCGTTTTGAACTGGGAGGCCGGGCAGGTGGAATACGGAAAAGCTGACGAAAGGACAGGGGGAGGGGGAGGAGGAGGAGACTCTTAGGGGATTTTGCTTCATTGTCCAAGGTTCAAGATTCTTTATTTGCCACATGCATAGTTATACAAGTATAACACACAGTGAAATGTAGCCTGACACGCTCCTCGACATGTGCAAAAAATTGTGGGGCGGGGGGGGGGTAGAGGAAGAACATTAAATATATATATAGTATATACATTGGGTGAATGTGCAGTAGTAGCAGCAAGCAGGTGAATTCTGTACATTAATATGAATAGACATCTGACTATTTTACAGGATAGACGATATAAACATATTTAAAATTAAAGGAATTTGAAATGTACATTGTGCATTGTATTGAATGCATTGTATTGAAATGTACATTGTTGACTGTAACACGATCTGATATCCTCATGTCGGTGTTGTTCCCACGTCATCATAATAAATGTTGTTCCAGGTTAAACATTGCAAGTGAACAATCACTTTGTTGTGACGTTATACTTTTTGCGACTTCGGAAAAAAACGCCTTAAAAAAATCTACTTAACTTGCAAGAAAGCGTCTCTGTCCGCCGATCCAGCAATTTGAATTTTTTGCATTTCAGGATAGTGTTCTTTATTAAACGGTAAGCATTATACATATTGTCCTTGCAACATTGGAATTTCATAAATGAATGAATGAATGAGCCGTCATTTGTGAGCCGCGGTCAAGCCAGCCGCTTCTCTCCGCGCTCTTACACCAGTCTTTACGGTAGCGCCTTTTCGCTTGAAAGCCTAGACCCGCGCGCACATGCATGCGCGCACACAAATTACAATGGAACAGCCTAAATTTCAGAAATTCATCAAAAATCATCCATAGTAGTTGAGGTCTAACTTTCAACAGATTCCTTCTCTGGGACACCTACTGTACCTGTGTGCCAGGTTTCATCCAGATTTACTGTAAAATTCCTCAGAAATTAAAGGATATTTTTATTCAAGTCAATACAGCCAATACACTACAATTATGTCAATTTCAAAGATTCATTAAAAATCATCCTTAGTAGTTGAGGTCCAACTTTCAACACATCCCTCCTCTGGGACACCTACTGTACCTGTGTGCCAGGTTTCATCCAGATTTACTGTAAAATTCCTCAGAAATTACAAGAAACTCATATTCAACGCAATAAAGCCAATACACTACAATTATGGAAATTTCAGAAATTCATTAAAAATCATCCTTAGTAGTTGAGGTCCAACTTTCAACACATCCCTCCTCTGGGACACCTACTGTACCTCTGTACCAAATATCATCCAGATTTACTGTAATAGTACTCAAAAATTAAAGGACATGTATATTGAATTCAATACACTTTCAACACAGTCTTACTCTGGGCGACCTACTGTACCTCTGGGCCAAGTTACATCTCAATTCACTGTAATCTTTATCAAAAATTGAAAGAACAATTATATGTCAATGCTGGCTGTGTGCCTTTCGAAGTGACACTAAGTAACAGAACCCAGGCACATCAGGGAATAATCCAAAAGGCAGATTTATTAAACAAAACCAACATACAAAACATCCCTAACCCATACTACATAACCTAAAAAGAAACAAAGGGACACTTAGAAGCACAAGAAAACAATACTGAAAGGGCAAGAGACACAGCCCAAACATAATCCACAACTAAAACACCAAAAGAACAAGTCATCCCACATAGCAGATGGGTCTTGCCTGGATCTGGTGTCAAGCCGGCACTGCTGGCTGACTTCTGGCATGGTAAGATGGCACTGTTTATGTGATGGCATGCCACATCTGGCCTGATTGGGTGAATGTGACATCGTTGTATAGAGCACTTTGAGTAATATGGGTGAGTAAAAGAGCGCTATATAAGAATCAGTCCATTCACTGTCTGAACAGAGTTTCGTCATGTTACTTTTGCACTATTATGTTCCAGCACATGTTGTTATTACATGGCTTACATGGCTAAGGTACACATTAGGCTGACATCAGGGGCGAGGGTTGAAACTGTTCTGGGCCAGCACAGGGCCAGCAGTGTGTCTGCAACTAGCCTTGTGCTGGCTCATGTGTGGCCCACACATGAACCAGATCTGGGCCACCATAGGGCCGTCATTCTTTGCGGTACGCAGGCCATGTGTGGGACAGATCCGGGCCATACAAATTTTGCTATGTGGGAGGAATTATGTAAAAATAGAAACATCATAAAAATGAAAATGAACATCAGTATGGCCATCATTATTTGCTTGGAAAGTCTAAAGTTCCATGGCTTTGAACAGCTAGAGAACGTAATGCCCAGCTTAGAGTGACTAAAAGTAACTTCTTTTTGTCACGGTTTGCCGGGGCAAGCTGTGTGGAATATGAAATAGGACCCAAAATGCGGCAGCTCTGGTGCAGATGAGTGTTTATTTACAGGGGTGTGAGTACAAACAGCGGTGGCGACAAAACATGAAACCGGAAACCTAAACTGGGTAAACTAATAAGACAAACCAGAATGAGGATGCAGGGAGGTCCGGAGAAATACATACGGGGAGACGCAGGGAGACCGAGGGGAAACAACACAGACGAACCAGCGATTACCAAGACAGAAAATACAACTTAAATACACTCAGAGAACACAGGGAGATTACACACAGGTGGGAGACACAGCTGGGAGTGATTAACATGACGAGACCAGGGAGGCAAACTGAAAACACTCACATAAGACGCAGACCTTCACAATAAAACAGGAACACACGGGGGGGAACAGGGTAAACACCAATTAGAGAACAGAACCAAAATCGCGAAGAGAAAACACAAAACTCTGGGTCAAAAGGACCCAGGATCATGACAGTACCCCCCCCCCCCCCTCAAAGGCTGGCCCCAGACAGCCCAACAAGAAACAAAACAGCCAGAAAAAACAGAAAACAACCCGACCAGGGCGGGCGGCGGGGGCCCAGGAAGGAGGGCTCGAAGCAAAACAAAACCGGAGCACCAGAAGGCCAAAAGACAAAAACAAAAAACTAGTCCAAAACCAAAAGAAACGAAGCACACCAGAACACAGGAAAAAACAGAGTCCAAAACAGAAGAGTTCAGGGGGCCGGCCAGGGGGCCGACAGCACAGGAGTCCAAAACAGTTCAGGGGGCCGGCCAGGGGGCCGACAGCACAGGAGTCCAAACAGTTCAGGGGGCCGACCGTGCGGACGGCAACGGCGGCGACGTGGACACAGTTCGGGGGGCCGGCCGTGCGGAAGGCAACGGCGGCCACTCAGGCGATGGCGGTCCGGGGGCCGGCCGTGCGGAAGGCAACGGCGGCCACTCAGGCGAATAGGGTCCGGGGGCCGGCCGTGCGGAAGGCAACGGCGGTGACTCAGGCGATGGCGATCCGGACCAGGCGAGGCTGCAGAGGCTGGACTAGGCGAAGCACAGGCTGAAGCCGGACCAGGCGAAGCACAGGCAGAGGCCGGACCAGGCGAAGCACAGGCAGAGGCCGGACCAGGCGAGGCTGAAGGCTCGGAGGCCGGGCCAGGCGAGGCTGAAGACACGGAGGCTGGGCCAGGCGAGGCTGAAGACACGGAGGCTGGGCCAGGCGAGGCTGAAGACACGGAGGCTGGACCAGGTGAGGCTGAAGGCCCTGGAGCTGCAGCAGGCGAGGATGATGATGGAGCTACAGCAGGCGGCTGGACGGGCTGAACGGGCCCCTCGGACCCTCCAGCGGAGGCAGGAGGCTGAACGGGCCCCTCGGACCCTCCAGCGGAGACAGGAGACGAAGGCCGGAGCGGTCCCTCGGACCCTCCAGCGGAGACAGGAGACGAAGGTCGGAGCGGTCCTACGGACCCTCCAGCGGAGACAGGAGACGAAGGCCGGAGCGGTCCCACGGACCCTCCAGCAGAAGTCACCACTAAGCCAGCAGTCATGGACTCCTCTGGCAAACACGAAGGCAACTGGCGATGCACTGAGCACTGGCTCTGCCCAGGCAACGCTGACATGGTGCAGTTCTCAGGTGGCTGCATAAACTTCAGGGGTCCAGAATCAGCCGGGGACTGAGACCTAGCCTCTGGGGAAGCCCTGGAGCGGCAAACTGTGCCAATGGCGGCTGAACCATGAAAAGCACCTTGAGGTGATATTAGACTTTCTCCCTGCATGGAGTGAATGAGTGAAACCGGTGATACTGGAGCCAGAGCTACGGGTAGCGGGGGCACTGGAGCTACTGGGGCCTGCGCTACAGGCGGCACTGGAGCTACTGGGGCCTGCGCTACAGGCGGCACTGGAGACTGAACTGAGGGTGGCACTGGAGACTGAACTGAGGGTGGCACTGGAGACTGAACTGAAGGGGACACTGGAGACTGAACTGAAGGAGGCACAGGAGAATGAACTGAAGGAGGCACAGGAGAATGAACTGAAGGAGGCACAGGAGAATGAACTGAAGGAGGCACAGGAGACTGAGCTGAGAGGAGCACTGGCTGCGGGGGAGCTAACCGAGCTGAGAGTGGCTGCGGGGGAGCTAACCGAGCTGAGAGTGGCTGCGGGGGAGCTAACCGAGCTGAGAGTGGCTGCGGGGGAGCTAACTTAGCTGCCGGTAGCTGCACAGGCGATAAGCAGCTCGCGTTGACATCCGCCACACAAAACGCAGCCCCTGAATGAACAGTCATGCAGTCCGAAAATGAAAAAGAGTCCTCACTCACCACAGCCGGCTATTTAGAAGCCCGAACGTCCGGCTGTGGGGTGGCGCGCTTGCGGCGCGATCGGCGTTTCCTCCCCGCAGACGGCTCCGACGGGCCGGGCAAGATCACATCCGGCGAGTCGGGCAGCGAGGCAGGAGTGGCTGAGAGAAGGCGCGGTGTGAGCCGGAGAAAAGCCTGCATGGTCGGAGGAAGCGACTGCAGAAGCCATGGCAGGCCAGAAAAGAGCCGTTGTAGCCGACTTTCCACGGCACGACGAAGCTCCTCTGGAGGGTTCTCCAGCCATAGCCCGAGGAGAATCTCCACATTGTACGCAATGTCGTCCTGGAGCTCCTCGGACGGATTCACTGCCGCTGGGTCCATGGTGGCTGGTTCGTACTGTCGCGGTTTGCCGGGGCAAGCCGTGTGGAATATGAAATAGGACCCAAAATGCGGCAGCTCTGGTGCAGATGAGTGTTTATTTACAGGGGTGTGAGTACAAACAGCGGTGGCGACAAAACATGAAACCGGAAACCTAAACTGGGTAAACTAATAAGACAAACCAGAATGAGGATGCAGGGAGGTCTGGAGAAATACATACGGGGAGACCGAGGGGAAACAACACAGACGAACCAGCGATTACCAAGACAGAAAATACAACTTAAATACACTCAGAGAACACAGGGAGATTACACACAGGTGGGAGACACAGCTGGGAGTGATTAACATGACGAGACCAGGGAGGCAAACTGAAAACACTCACATAAGACGCAGACCTTCACAATAAAACAGGAACACACGGGGGGGAACAGGGTAAACACCAATTAGAGAACAGAACCAAAATCGCGAAGAGAAAACACAAAATGCTGGGTCAAAAGGACCCAGGATCATGACACTTTTAACATTCTGTCATTCTGCTTCTATATCAAAAATCCACTAAAAATAGTCATTTGAAAAAAAAATATTCGCCACTTTTCATCAGTTTGGGTTCCTCTGTTTATAGCAATTTTTAGAAAAGAATCGAATACCTTTGTCACTATACAGTTGTACAGTGAGATACAGAGCATCTCCTACTCATTGCAAACATGCTGGGGGGGTGGCTCTATCCGCCTTAGTGCAGCTGCCATGCCATACTGTGATGCAGTAAGTTAGTAGACTCTCAATGGGCGAGTGGTGGAAGGTCAGCAGAGGATATTTGGGATGATTGCATTAAAGGCTGAGCTGTAGTCCATGAAGAGCATTCTGGCGTAGCTCTGCCGCTGTTCTAGGTGACTCAGCACCGAGTGGAGGGTGATGGCATCTTCTGTGAATCTGTTTGCAAACTGGTGGGGGTCGAATTCTGGGGGGAGGTAATCCTTGGTGTGCTGAAGGACTAGTCTCTCAAAGCATTTCATGATTACCGGTGTGAGGGCCACAGGGCAATAATAGTTCAGGCTGGTGATGGGAGACTTCTTTGGCACTGGGATGATTGTGGCTGATTTTAGACAGGATGGGATGGCTGCTTCATCCAGTGAGAGATTGAAGATTCTGGTGAAGATGAGGGTGAGTTGGTGGGGACATGGTCTTAGCAATTTACCACATATTCCGTCTGGACTGGCCGTCTTCCTGGGGTTCACTGCTAGGAACACACATCTGACATCGTGCTCCGTTACAGTGAATGGAGTGGTGCAGGAACCAGGTGAGGATGAGGATGGGAGCAGGGCTGAGGCAGATGAATGCTGCTGTTGTGGTGTTTCAAAGCGGGCGAAGAAGCTTTTTATTTCCTCTGCTAGCTGCACACTCAGGTTTTCTGTTTTCACAGTTCTGCCTCTGTGGTTTATGATGTCTATTATTCCCTGCCACACCTCTTGTGTGTTGTTGCTGGACAGGTGGGACCCCTTTTCAGGTCAGCTCGAGCAGACCTGTACAGAGCTCTGTCAACAGACCTAAAGTCGGCATTGTGGTCTTTGAGGAGTGTGCAGACCTCACTGGTCATCCAGGGTTTTTGGTTTGGGAAAACCCGAATGCTTTTGTCCACAGTCACATTTGCAATACAGAACTTGCTATAGTCCAGTACTGATCCTGTGAAAGTTTCTAATGCAATATATTATACTTTACCAATGTAACACTGCATGCCAAATCAATTTTGAAAATATCTGTGAATTTTGTATTGAAAAATGCAGGTATCTTTCAGATATATTTTTATGTTATCAAAAATGTATTAAATGTTACAAGAATGCAATAAAAAAATATAACCAAACAAGCTTAATTTACAGTTTGAAATACAGAACATAATGAAAATATATAAATAACTACCTATTAATCCCCATATCCAAGTATCAAGACGTGTAAAAACAAATTACATTGATAAGGTTTCCGAAAGAGACTCAGGCGTAGGCCAGGGTATTCCTTTAAGCGAAGAACAGTGCGTTTATTCACAGTGAACACAATCACCAAGTGGCTATATACAACGTGCAGGGGAAACGGGTCCGGGTCGCCAGGGTCCGTGGGAAACAGGGTTAGGGGGAAGGGTGCTCCACACTTTCTGTACAAAAGTTCCTCCTCAGTCACTCCTCTCAGAATCCGGTTCCAAAAAAACGATCTAAACACAAAATGTTGGGTTAGCGGGATAATTACAAAAGGCTCTGAAGATACAGGTTGGCAGATACACAAGTTTAACTGACGTTGATAGCTCAACGATCCAGCGAAGACTAGTGCAGACTCGCCATCTAAGTAGTGCAGTAATCAGCTGGGATCAGCGGCTGGTGCGGTGATGAGCAGGTGTGTGGGCCAGCAGCGGGAGCCCGCAATGAGCGTTGCTGCGGCGAGAGAGAGAGTGAGAGAGAGCAAGCAAACCACAAACATATTGCCCAATAGAGGATCGACCAGCGGGGCACAGGGACCATGACATACATTCTTTCCTCAGTTTCTATTAATAAGACTTAAATTTACATGAAATTATTCAAAATTATATACATTATTCATAAGGAGACAAAGAATTCAGAAACAACACGGAGAATGTCTTGATGCATGCTCAATCATCCAGGTTGATTCTGTTCATCTGGACGTAGCGTTTTCAATGGGAGAAAAGTTTCGTCACTCATCCAAGTGACTTCTTCAGTCTCAGCTGACTGCAGGTTTCCCTAATCTTATAATAATAATAATAATGGATTCCATTTATATAGCGCTTTTTGAGACCCTCAAAGCACTTTACAATTCCACTATTCATTCACACACGGGTGGAGGCAAACTACAGTTGTAGCCACAGCTGCCCCGGGGCAGACTGACAGAAGCAATGCTGCCATATCGCGCCATCGGCCCCTGAGGCCAACACCAGTAGGCAGTAGGTGAAGTGTCTTGCCCAAGGACACAACGACAGAGACTGTGGGAGCCGGGGCTCAAACCGGCAACCTTCCAATTACAAGACGAACTGCCAACTCTCATTATGCAATGTACTGTTTAAAAGAAAAAAATTTTTTTGCCTTGACAACATACATTCATCTTCATTTCAAATAAGTAGTTATTTTTCACACAGAGAGCAATACCATTCTCCAGCCTCTGCTGTCCAAAAGTACTCTGTATTCATCTGGAGGCACTGTGTGTGAAACCACTTTAAATAGCACTCATGCAGGAACAAAGCAATTGTATACAATGAAGTGAGGGAATGGAGCTATAAATAGATTAATATAGAGATATGAAAATAAACTTATATATAGACATAGGAACACAAGTTTTAACATTAATGTTTCTGGGATATAATAAACAATATAAGCATACAGGTGTCTAAGCAAACATTGTGGCATATAAAGTGAGAGAGTGCAGTGAGTCATGTTTATTCCTGTTCAATATGTGTCTAACACAAGTGGATGAATTAAAAAGTCTGACAGCAGCAGCAACAACAGGCAATGCCTTTTTGATGACTTTCTATCTGTTTAAACCTTTTTCTTTGATGCCTGTATCCCAGCTTGAAGAGTCCTGGACCCTTTTTATAGTCAGTGGGTGTGTAGGCAAACAACTCCGGCTTGTCACACAGTTGGATTTCCTGGTATTTGTAAAATGGCACTATCTACAAATCAGGACACATTAACTATGATATTAAAAAATGACATGATGACATAGTTCTTGGTCAGTTTACCAAGCATTTCTCAGTTTTGTTCTTTATAGTTCTGTTCATCATATCATTGTTTGTGAGTCCTGGATTATTTGATGATATGTTTACATTATGTATTCTTTTGTTTTCAGTTCCATATTGCTTTTAAGTGTAGTTCTTCTTCGGCGTTCCACAAGTGGATGGAACATTTGTGAAAACACTCTAGTGTTAAAGCCAGTCTTGTCTTCATGTCTGTTTATGGTTTTGTCTGTGTCAAGCTCGTGTGTCTTAGTCTGTGTTTTAGTTTGGTTGCCTCTTGTCTCTTTCTTGTGTTGAGTCTTACTTCCACTGTCTTCTTATTCCCAATGTATCCCTGCTGTGTTACACAGCTGTCTCCAATTCCCCTAATCGTCATCCTATTTATTCATTTTGCCAATCTCCCGGTCTGAAGTACATTATTCTATTCGATTCTATTCTATTCATACAGCACCAAATCGCAACAACAGTCACCTAAAGACACTTTATGTTGCTGGGTAAAAACACAACAATAATACAAAGGAAACCCCAACAATTTAAGTACCCCATATGAGCTAAAATTTAGTGTGAGTGGGAAGGAAAAACTCAATTTGAAGAGGTAGAAACATCTGGCAGAAAAAGGCTCAAGGAGAGACAGCCATCTACTGTGACTGGCTGAGGTTGATGAAAAGGAGACAGGACAACATATACACTGTGCAAGAGATACATACTAACAAATGATTAAATGCAGAGAGGTGTATAAACACAGAACGAGCAAAGAAGGAAAAAATTCATACATGATGGGAAGCCTGCAAGAGCCTAGGCTTATTGCAGCACAAATAAGGGAAGATTCAGGGTCACCTGATCCACTATAACTGTATTATTAGTCAAAACTGAGGGTTTTAATGCTAATCTCAAAAGCAGAGACGGGTGTTTGTCTTCTGAATTAATATAGAATAGAATTCAACTTTATTGTCATTTGCACATGTCACAGGTACAAGGCAACGAAATGCAGTTTGCATCCATCAAGAAGTGCTTTAGCCATGATATAGATATATTACAATATATATTAGCAATAATATAGGTATGTAAGTATATTACAGAAATTGGTCTATTATGGTATGTTACAATGTACACGGTATGAAGTATGTTATGAATATGCTATAATTATAAGTATGTACAGGCTGTAGTGAGTAAAAGCTATGTACAGGTGATGAAAAGGATATAAATATGAAAAACTATACAGAAATATGAGATATACAGCTATACAGAAATGTGAACTATGCAGGTTATAAACAGTTGTAGAATTAAAAATTATCGTATTGTACAGAATGATGTGAGCTGCATCCACAGAAGAGAGGCCTGAGAGATGAAGACTCTGATTCCCGTTGAACCTTAAAATTCTATAGGAACCACAAGTACACCTAATATTCCAAAATTAAAATCTGGATTTCAAAGCGAGTCAGTGAAGACAAGCAAATATGCTATCTCTTTATAGTCCCTGTCATGAATCTCTCCGCAGCACTTTTGATCCATCAATATTAAACAATTATTGATGCAGCGGATTGAGATGAAACCTGGCCCACAGGTACAGTAGGTGTCCCAGAGGAGGAATGTGTTGAAAGTTGAACCTCAACTATTCAGGACGATTTTTAATGATTTTTTAAATAGACATAATTCTATTGTATTGGCTGTATTGAACTGAACACAAGTTTCCTTGAATTTCTGAAGAATATTACAGTAAATCTGGCTGAAACCTGGCCCACAGGTACAGCAGGTTTCCCAGAGGAAGAATGTCTTGAAAGTTGGACCTCAACTATTAAGGAAGATTTTTAATGCATTTTGGAAATTGACATAATTGTATTGGCTGTATTGCATTGAATACCAATGACCTTTAATCTTTGAGGAATTTTACAGTAAATCTGGATGAAACCTGGCACACAGGTACAGTAGGTGTCCCAGAGGAGGGATGTGTTGAAATTTGGACCTCAACTACTAAGGACGATTTTTAATGAATTTTTGAAATTGACATAATTGTATTGACTGTATTGAATTGAATACAAGTTTCTTGTAATTTCTGAGTAATATTACAGTAGATCTGGATGAAACTTGGTACAGAGGTACAGTAGGTGTCCCAGAAGAGAAATGTGTTGAAAGTTGGACCTCAGCCCTCCTAGCTGTGGTTTCGAGTGGAGAAGGGGTCCAGCGGCAGGGAGACACTGCTTTTACCCCTCTGTTGCGAACCATTGCCATAAGTTACCGGTTGCAGTTCCGGGTCAAGCCACCTCGTTTCCAGAGAGTCGTAAACACGACTGTCGGCCCCGAGGCAGCCATGATAATCAGAGAGGAAATAAAGGCGCTATTGCAGAAAAGAGCAATAGTGGAGTGGTCCCTGCTTCGGATTCAGACAAAGGTTGGTACAACCGTTATTTTGTTGTTCCGAAAAAAGGGGGAGGGCTTCGTCCTATCCTAGACCTGCGAGTCTTGAACACGTATCTAAGAACGTACAAGTTCAAGATGCTAACCCTCGACAGCTCTTGAATGCAGTTGGCCCGGGAGATTGGTTTGCAACAACCTGAAACACAGGCAGTTTCTGAGGTTTGCATTCGAGGGCGTAGCCTACAAATACCGGTTGCTGCCGTTTGGGTTATCGCTCGCTCCTCGCACCTTTGCGAAATGTGCCGAAGCAGCGCTAGCGCCCCTCAGAGAGAGACGCATCCGCATCTTAGCCTACCTAGACGACTGGGCTCTCATAGCTTGCTCCAGAGAGCAGGCAGAGACACAGCTGTCACTGGTTCTGTCACACATTCAGACACTGGGGTTCTCTGTGAACTTTCGAAAGAGCTCGCTAATCCCGAGTCGGCAGATTTCTTTCCTCGCTTTGGAAATATGCTCGCTTTCCAGCCGCGCATATTTGTCGGAGCACAGAGTGGCCGCATTTCATCACTACCTCGCTCAGTTTCAGCTGGGATGCAGACTACGTTTCCAGACGATATTATGGTTGTTGGGCATGATTGCATCTATGACAGTCGTATTGCCACTTGGACTGTTAAAAATGAGACCGTTTCAACGCTGGACTCTCTCTCACCATCTGTGTGCATCGCGTCACCTCCAGAGGAGGCTGAGGGTAACCGCGTCTTGCGTGCTAGCCTTGGAGGGAGGCTGCTGCATCAGGGCTCTCGGATTTGGAGGGCGTTTTTTCCTAAGGTGGTGTCCACAGATGCTTCCCTAAGAAGGTGGGGAGCGCTGTGCATCAGTGAGAGGGATCTGGTCCACAGCCCAGCACGAGCTGCACATCAACCACTTAGAGCTGTTAGCAGTGTTCTTAGCTCTAAAACATTTCCACCCAGTCCTGGAGGGCTAGCATGTCTTAGTCAGGACGGACAATTCAACAGTGGTGTCTTAGATAAACAGGCAGGGAGGAACACGCTCTCTTCCTCTGTTGAAGCTGTCTCGCTCTCTGCTGTTATGGTGCAGTGTTCTTTTTCTGTCTCTATGAGCCAACCATGTCCAGGGCCACCTGAACCTGGGGCTGGACCTTCTTTCCTGGGGGGGTCCTCTGGTGAGAGAATGGAGGTTACACCCTTTAATAGTGGCTCAGATTTTCAGGGTAATCAGGGTAAGCTTCCAGGGTAAATACTCACTGCCCCCTGTTCTTCTCCATAATCGACCACGATGCATATCTCCAGTTCTAGAGAGAGTGCGTCGGCAGTCTCTCTCTCTGATTCTAGTGGCCCCTTGGTGGCCCACAAGATTGTGGTATGCCGAGATAATCAGCCTGCTAGCAGCCAGTCCTTGGCAGCTTCCTCTCCACAGGGACCTCCTCTCTCAGGCAGGAGGAGAAGTGGTTCATCCGCACCCAGATCTGTGGCGCCTTCATGCTTACCTGCTGAGAGGTTAAACTTGATTGCTACAGGTTTGCCACCTAGTGTGATAGCGACAATTCAGAGCACTAGGGCCTCATCTACTAGAGGCTTGTACGCTTGCAAATGGCGAGCCTTCGAGCAATGGTGCCAGGACTACCACACTCTCCCATTTCAGTGCTCTATTGTGGATGTTTTGACATTCCTGCAGGAGCTGCTGGATAAGGGCCTTTCATTTTCGACAATTAAGGTTTCTTTAGCAGCTAGATCTGCTTGTCATATTGGCTTTGACGGGGTGACACCAGGTGCACATCCCCTTGCCATACGTTTTCTGAAAGGTGTTCGCCGGCAGAGACCCGTGCTTAAGTCGATTGTCCCTGCTTGGTGCTTGTCTTTGGTGCTGGAGGCCCTTTGTAGCCACCCGTTTGAACCCACTGAGTCTGTGGATATGAAATTTATTTCATATAAGACTGCATTACATCTTGCTTTGGCTTCGGCAAAGTGAGTGGGTGACCTTCATGTGCTGTCTGTGCATCCCTCCTGCACGCAGTTCTCTCATCATGGCCACAAGGTCGTATTGCGTCCAAATGCTGCCTATTTTCATGCCTGCATCTTATAGCTCAATGGAGTTTGACTTGCTGAGCTTTTGCTCCCCTCCTTTTGCATCTGAGGAGCAGAGGAGGATGCATTCTCTTTGTCCAGTGCGTGTACTACGCACCTACATTGAGTGCACTCAGAGTGTGTATTTATGGGACCATCTGTTTGTCTGCTTCACTAATCCAAATAGAGGTAGAGCTCTGTCTAAACAGAGGCTGTCCCACTCGATTATGGAAGCTATCTCACTGGCATACGGCACCAGAGGTCATGTGTTGTACCTCATTCCTCTCCTTCAGGGAACAGAAGTTATAAAAATAACTGTTCGTTTGACCAGGTACCAAAATTCTGGCTCTTTTTAGAGAACCGGTTCTTTCGGCTCGACTCACTAAAAAGAGCCGGCTCTTTCAGCTCCCAAGTGGCTCTTCAGGTTGTTTTATTGCTTTAATTAATTTATTATCAACAACAATAGAAAATTATGCACAAAATGAACTACTGATGTAAAAAATTTATTTTTATTTATATATGTTTATTATATAACTATTCTTTTATTTATTCAAACCACACAAAATGTAAAAAGACACAGCTGAGACACCCACATCTACATTATTCTGCATTATTCAGAAATCAGATACGAGATTTAGCCGAGCCATTAGGCTTGAACCATGAAAAGGACTGAACAAGTGGGTTAGCTAATCTCCAAGGATCTATTAGGCTTAACTCTAAACAGAAGTTGTGTAAAAATGAACTTATATGATGGGATTGGAATTTAGAGTGTGATCTATCAAGCCATTTGTCATAAACCATATTGAAATCTCCTCCTAATATAAGATTGTTTGTGGAGTATTTGTGAGATAGTTCTTTTAGGTGATTGGCTATTTCAGTTAATAAAAGTTTGTTCTGAGCAACATTGTTGTAACCATAAGCATTACATAAAATCAGAAAGCTATTATCCACTTTGAGTACAAAAATTAGCCAATGTCCAGATTGCCTTTCCTATGAGTATCAATTTTATTATGAACGTTTTTAAATAGTAAGGCTACACCAGCTGATTTGTTAGTACTGTGACAAATATAAATAGTAGTACTCTATAAAACTGGGAACACTGAATCCCTTAAAATTGAATTCACAAAGTGCAAATGACCTCTAATAAAAATTATTATAGTAAAGTACCAAATAGGTAATATAAACAGTAAGTATTGAGCCTGCCTTTTTAAAACTTTTGGCATTCTTAAAGTTTGGTTGAAGAAAGTAACTTATTTAGTATTGTTAGCAAAACACATTGTACTCATAGAGTAATGTGTGAATAGCTGGACAGTCACCCAGGGAATACCCGAACTCCGCTGATGTAACCGGCGTGCCCTCGGTAGTAGACGTTCTTCCCTTCAGCTCTGGCTTGCTCCATTTTGGGCCAAAATGCAGCTCTTTCCTCCCAGTCTAGTTTGGAGAAATCTTCCTGGGTGTGCAAGGAGCTAGATGCCTCCTCCTCCAGGAATTCTTGGTCAGATTTCCAGAAAGTGTCTCTGTAGTGGTGAACTGAACTATTATTTGTTGAGGATTGCCCGCTTCTTTTTTCACAAGGCGATGGTGGGTGTCCACAGCGTTGCCGAGTGAAGAAGTGAAGAAGCCCAATGTGGCACGATCTTAGCTAAGATGTCGATAACTTCTTTGCTTCTTCGTCGTTTTTTTCTTTTCAGTGTTGAATTTTCAAGTTCCAGCGACGCATGTATTGTTCTAGCCCTTGTGATGTCCACGGGTCATTTTTGTCCTCTAAAGAAATCTTTTGCTATCAAAAATGTGTTTTTTATTCATCAAATGGTCTGAAAATAACAGAAGTTATTCATTACTATACTATGAATGATTGGAATAAGTTTTAAGTAATTTGATTTATTTATGTGGTTTTTATTGAATTTTATAACATTGGTGGTCCTTGTAGGACAAAAATGACCCCAAAGTACAAAGTGTTGCAAAGAGCCGTATTTTCACACCATACTGCTTTCAAACATCTTTGATCTTGGATCACTGATGTGTGGGGTCAAGCACTGGTCATAACAACCACAACAGGCAGCACAATGAGGAGGCAGGTGCTCTATATTCAATGAAATTTTATTTATACAGCACCAAATCACAACAACAGTCGCATCAAAGTGTTTCGTATTGTAAGGTAGACTCTACAATAATACATACACAGAAAGTATGCTCAAAAGCCTCCATTGCACTGGAGATTTGCATACTTTGATGAGCATACTTTTTTTTACCATGTTGTGCAAAGCAATGACCAGTAGGACAAAGCACATATTGTCCTCTAGTATAATGAGGAGGGAGAATCAATGTTCAGGAAGATCCAGGGTTAGAAGATATAGAAAATATTGTCAATATTTAGAGCACATGCTACCCTTTCTCTGAAAAAGCACATCAGCCACCTGCAGAAGTGGAAGAAGGCTATGAAGTGAAGGAAAGTGATGAAGAATCTGAACTATGTTCAAGTAGGTTCTCAGGCATCCAGGACATGGTAGTCTGAGGAGCTTGGAGAGAAAGTGACTGGGCTTCTTGAAGTTTCTTGAATTTTCAGAATGTGAAACTGAAATAGAAGATGTGTCAGAGGACTACACATCATCCATTTCAATTATGATGAAGACAAAGAATCAAGCAGGAAAGAGGAATCAGCTGAGACAGAGGAATATTTGCAGTAACGTGAGGAAACACTGATCTGGTCTTCTAACCTTCCCAGTGACAGACAATGCATGACTCTCTCATGTGCCTCAGAGAAAGATGATCTACCACAGTCCAAGCACATGTGCCAGGTCCCATACTCCTTCAGTGGCTTTTCTACTCGAGTACTGAAAGCATTATACACAGTGTATTCTGCTTGTATTCTGCTTTTTAACGTTCACGTGCCAATGGATGCATCAGAGACCAAGTTGGGGTTCAGTAACTTGCCCAATGACACCTTGGTAAGAACTCCAGACTAGAGCACACAGAGATTGAACCAACAACCATCCAATTAGCAGATGACCTGCTCTACAGCCAACTCGATGACGAACAAGGAGGGACAACGAGAGAGGAAGAAAAATGGACCGAATGCAGCTGTAGGTAGAGCTGGGCGATATGAGATTTTTCCATATCACGATATGTTTTTTTCATTTCAGGCGATAACGATATCTATCACGATATAAGCCAAATAACTAAATTTGTAAGATTTAAATGTGCCGTTGCTCACAAGTAAAATGTGAAATAATCAGCCGCTTGTTTTGATTTAAATATTTATTTCCCATAATAAGTTAAACAGGGCAGATGTACTTAAGGAAAATGAGACTTCAGTTTCAAATAAATAAAGGCAAATATTGCAAACTAAACAAAAAGCAGCCACTAAAGCGTTTAAGTTTGAAAATAGAACAAACAAAACAGACTACTAAATTGTCACTTCCACTTAGAAACAAAATATTAATTCTAAAAATAAATCTTAGTTTTTTTTACAGAAGAACAGACAAAATTGACTAACTTTTGTCAATATCAAATGAACTGAGAACTAAAAGGAAATTCTCACTCTCCTTGTTGTATAGCTGAGCTTTTCCAACAGTTTTAAAATAAAGATGCTAACAGAACATTCTTTAAATCCTAGGTACACATCCAAGGTGCAACACACACACACACACACACACACACACACACACATATATATATATATATATATAAACTTTAGTCTGAAAAAAGCCTACAGGTTGTGGGACAGGAAGACAAGTCTATCCACTGCTTCAGGCTTTAAAGCGGCCCTGTGGCAAGTCACAATATTACCCCCTGTACTAAATACCCTCTCAGAGGGGCTGCTGGTTGCGGGGATGCACAGGTAGCGCTTTGCCAGGCAGCTAACTCTTGGGAAGCTTCTGTCGTTGATTTTCCACCACTCAAGTGGGTCCATTTCACTGTCTGCATCAGGTGCCAGCAAGTACTTTTCAAGCTCCTTTTCAACTGTCTCTTTCTCAGTGAGCCCTGTGCTGGTGGGGTGGGATTTCTTAAAGAAACTGCCCAGTGACTTTCTCTGTTTCTTCTGGGTTGGTAGTACTGCAGCAGCTCCACCATCTTCTGTTTCCTCCGTTCCAGCTGAAGTGGATGGGTGCTCAATTTGCCCCAACATCTCATACACTGCTCTCATTTTGATGGCATCAATGTGTTCTGCATTAATGTATTGTACTTTGAAGCGCGGATCTAGCAGGGTTGCAACATCAAGCAGTTCATTTGTAATCTGGTCATTGTACTTTTCATCAAGGTATGTCATGACTGTCATCTTAAGGTCTTTTGTAAGTTGTGTTTCATCCTCAGATGGTTTCAGAATCTGTGTTCTGAAAAGGTGAAGCATCGGCTTGAGGTAGGACACACTCACGTAACACTCTCCAGAAAGTGAATCTGTGAATTCCAGTAGTGGGTTCAGGGCCACATGCACAGACTCCAGAACATCTAGATCTTGCCAGGAAGGAACCAAGTGCCTGGTCTTCTTATCTGCACTGAGGACCTGAGAGATAGCTTTATGTTGCTCCAGAACCCTCCCAACCATTTTTTGGCGTGAGCCCCACCTGGTGGGCGACTCTGTCACTAACTTGTGCTGGGGTAGGTGAAGCTCCTCCTGAGCAGCAGCCAATTCCCTTTTCTTCTTCCAAGAGAAACTGAAGGTGGCCACCACTCTCTTACACACGGCCACAGCTCGCTCCATCCTCTTGTCTTTGCCGGCTTTTTCTGTGGATAAAAAGGTAAATAATAGCACATATTAACCTCAGAATTTAATTTAAGATTTTTGATTTTTTTTTTCCAGTCACAAATAAATTTCACTGCCCTGAAAACACATTTACTTGCTATGATTGTACTTTTACTTTTTTAAATTTTGCTGACAGACTGACCAAATTTTTTTTTCTTATATTTAAAAAGGTGACAGAGGCTGGTGTTATCAACATCATTGTTTGACGTTTTCATCACTTGTTCTTTTTGTCTTGAATTGCCCCATTTGGTGGAATCGTAATTTAATGTTCTTTATAGGAAAAAGAGCTGAGGTTCTGTATTAGCCAATTGGGATCCTGATAGAACCCCAAAATTCTAAATTTTATTTGGCACATTTTGTCAACTTGATTTACACTGAAGAGTGACTGAATATTTGCCTATTATGCATGCCAACAGCAACTATTACCTCAAATAAATAGGCTGACATGAAGAATATTCTTTCTGATGTTTATTTTTTAACAATAACCATTGAAGTGATTTAGATCTCTAGCTTTTAATATGTTTACATGGGCTCAAAAACACAATTAAAAGAGGCATTTTTAATTTTATTCTGCTTCCCAACTTACCGATAGCTGAGTGAAGTCGATGTCTGAAGCACTGCAGCCGGGTCCAGTTATTCAGGGATGTGGCCTTCACTATATTTGTCCCACTATCGGTTGTGATGCAGACTTGTTTGTCTTCACTCAGTCCCCAGGATGCAAGCGCTTCTGACAGTCCTAATGCAATTACTTCACCCGTGTGGTCGTCGGGAAGGTAGGCAGCTTGAAGACATTTGCTTTTCAGATTCCAGTCTTGGTCGATATAGTGGGCAGTAAGGCTAAGGTAAGGTTCTGACGTGCGACTTGACCACATGTCGGATGTAGTAGCGAAGAACGATACAGTTTGTAGCTCCTTCTCAACAGCCTCACGGTACTCTCTATATAGCGTTGGAAGCGCTATCTGAGAGAAATGTTTACGTCCAGGGAGTTGGTAACGAGGATCCAGTACCTTAATTAGCTGCTTGAATCCTTCATTTTCGACCGTGTTTATTGGTAGCATGTCTTTAGCAAGACAGTAGGCTATGGCATTCGTTATGTCGCTATGTCTCTTAGCTTTTTTGTCATATGGTAAGACGCTGGAGAAAGCCGACTCAATTGACTGTTGCTGCTTCGCAGGGATTCCCCCGGTTGTTTTTGATGACAAATTAGCACTTTCAGTCAGAGATTGAGCGTGCTCTTGTGGGTGGCACTGCTTCAGGTGATGAAACAGGTTAGTTGTATTTCCAGTCTTGGTGGGAACATGCTGTCGGCACAACTTACAGTGCGTGCTACTCTGTTTTTTGTCAGACTTCAAATAGCCGAAATATCTCCACACTACGGAACTTTTCCGGCCCTTCCTTTCGACAATCTCTTCGGCATTCGAGCCGTCATCTGTGTTCTCTCGGTTGATTTTTCTCTACTTGGTGCACTCGTTTTCTCCATCACCCAGTCGACACGGCGGTTAGCTGCTAGCTGCTTCGCAAACAAATACGCACGTGCGCCTTGGCACTTGTGCTGTACGTAACAAGTCACGTGACGTGACGCTGCGGCTGTGATTGGTTCGGCTCTGCGCTACTTAATTTGGATTGGCTGACTTTTTTTTTTTCTTTTAAGAGGACAAGAGCGGCGAGGTCTATCGCGATAGTTTAATTTCTCTATCGAGTAAAAGTTATATCGCGATACATATCGTTATCGTTATATCGCCCAGCTCTAGCTGTAGGCATATGTGGGTGTGTTGATTCTTACTGCCGTGCATCCAGTAGAGTCGCTACGGCCAGTTTATGACATCCTGAGTCTGGTAGAGAAGTTTTAAAGGTGACACAAGATTAATGATAGAAGCACAAAAAGGACATAATTTCTTGATAAAGACACAATAGATGATCATCGTTCATGACACAAACGTGCTCCCATTTGAGGTGTATGGTGTGTGTTGGTGTTGACTTGACTTGAAACACAAGTGGGTGTTTCTCCTGCTGTGATGTAAGATCCTGGTATTGATGTGACTGTATGAGCACCAAGTCCCCTTCAAAGGACTCTGTCCCCTCCAACAGAACATCCAAGTAAACCAAGGAACTTTGAGACAAAAACATGGGCAGCATGTGATGCAGGTCCAGCTGTACATGGAACATGCTAGTGTGCGATGGCAAACCGTCTGTCCTGCAGTCAGGAAACGTGAGTTGTCCCTAACATTGCAGGTTTCCAAAAGAAAACAATCACCTGTAACAGCTTGTTTACTGTATATGCCTCTTGGCCTGCAACTGCAGAAAGAAAGCTGTCCATGATGGGACCAGTGCAGAGGAATAAACCTGAGCTTCCTCCTGCACTTGGGTCAAATATGGACACGCCTTTGTCCTCATGAAAGTTTGCCTTCACTCAGACTCATGCCCTGCTGTTCCTACCATGCCAAAATATAGAAAACTGTCAGGCAATGAGTTGGAATAAAGTTGAATAAAACCTTGAAACACAGAGATGGATGATATTTTATACTTGTTGCTTTATAAACAGTGAAAGCAAACGGGGTCATTTTTGAGCCCTGAGGACCACAGGTGTGATTATGTGCTGCCATTTAAAATTTATAAATGGTTCAAAAAAAGAATTCTCACTAAAGTTCAACATACAGCACTCTGTATGTTGAACTTTAGTGAGAATTTTTTTTAAATATTTAATTTAATTAAATATTTAATTTTCTTGTTTTATTTTCGCTAAAAAACAGGGTGTATTTTTTGTAAACAAGGTCTGGTGGCCCTTAAATGTAAAATGTTGGGTAAATTATGTGTTAATGTGTTGGTCTTAAGTAAAACTAAGGTGTAACACTGAATTGATTGACAATTTATACTTTTTACTTTAAAAAACAGTCAAATGAAGTGGGGACATTTTTGACCCCTGATGAACTGCATTGTATGCAAATCGGGAGGACATCACAAGGGCTAGTTCCAACATTCTCTCCTGCAGCTCCGTATTTTCTTTGTTGAAAGCAGACATGCCTTTTTCCAAACCAGATAGTTTAGCTTTAGCTTCGTGGTCAGTGGCTGCGGAGCTCTTGGAGGCTACCGCTGACTTAGCTGAAGCTTCTGCTTTTTCCCATGTCATCTTCTTCTCTTTTAAATGGCAGATTTGGTCCATTCAAAAAAGTCTCAGTCCTTGTGTCCTTGGGCAAGACACTTCACCCGTTGCCTACTGGTGGTGGTCAGAAGTCCCGGTGGCACTAGTGTCTGGCAGCCTTGCCTCTGTCAGTGCGCCCAAGGGCGGCTGTGGCTACAAAGTAGCTTGCTATCACCAGTGTGTGAATGGGTGGATGACTGAACGCGCTTTGGAGTCCTTAGGGACTAAGTAAAGCGCTATACAAATACAGGCCATTTACCATTAATTGGATCAATAATTTCTTCTGAGTAGCTGGAGATTCAAAATGTTATTCCCCAAGGAAGTAGTATTAGTCCTGCTTTGTTCAACATTCGTGTGCATGGCATGGTTAGTAGGGTGGGAAAAGAGTTTTGATGTTACTCTGTTTGGAGATGATGGGGCCATTTAGAAACGAGGAAGAAACTTTCTGTCTATTTTCTCTCAAATTCAGAAAGCTTTTGGAATAAGTGTTTGTGTTTAGATACCTGGCAGTATCAGAATGTTGATGATATATAGAGCCAGCATAAGATCTGTCATTAATGGAAATATTTGAAATGCCTTTAAAAATGATGAGATATAAACTTGGGCTTAAGTATTTGTTACCGGCACCAGACCTAGGGGAATCTGGACCGGCAGCAAGCGGCACACAGGCTAGGGAGCACTGCGTAGCTAAATATGAGCAAACTGTGGATTAACAGAGAGGACACCGAAGTTAGCGTCTTGCTCAGGCCGGAGCTCATTTATTTCTACATATACAAAATACAAATCACACTAGACCATACATTCTTCCCATAAAATAACAGAGTTCATAAACATAAATAAAGTTACAAAAAGCATTCTCTCAAAAGCAAAATAAATACAAACTAATTCAAAATGACTTTACATACTCACAACTTAAACAAAACACTCGCGGCTAAAGCATAACAACATACCAAAATAACCCATCTCACATTCACACAACCTTTCCCCACATTCGCGCCATATACGCTATTACTTTTGAACATGGCGTCCCCTGAACGCAACACAACATGGCGGCAGACGACTGCAAACATTGTTTCACCAATAAAAAGCTTTGCCCTTAATACATGTACTCAGTACTGCTTGGCTAACACTAAAACAAACAATACAACACATTTTCGGAAGTCACAGGTTGCCACTGTCATAGCATATACTTATAGTGCTACGTAGCATTATGCCGATGATACACTAATACTCATTACAACAAAATACCACAAAACAACATCATCACTATCATCTCAAAATATAGCCGAACAGTTGTTACTCAACTTGCATGACATTTAGAACCAGTTTGGTAACATAAAAGTTTGTTTGTCAGTACCTGTGGATTAATAGAGAGGACACCGAAGTTAGCGTCTTGCTCAGGCCGGAGCTCATTTATTTCTGAGCTGCGCATGCGCAGAGCCTATAGCTAGAGTCTCTCTGATAGTTCCACAGCAGTGCAAGAGCACCATCTACTGGCATAATGAAATATAACCATGGTCTGGCAACACATAACAATGTCAAAATAAGTCACAATAATAAACAAAAAATAAGGGGGTAATTGGTTTTCTTACAAAAATAAACACGTAGCTTTTCAACCTGCTACATATTTGATGAAAATGAAAGGACAAAATGAAGTTGTTCCAAACAAAACACCAACTAAAGCCAAAGTTGGCTCTGGTGCAAAGTTATAATTAATAGTGTTAATTAAAACTCTTCCTGAGCTAAAGTAGCTCATGTTTCAAGTAGTTGTCAGCAACTTTGCAGTTTGAGACAAGCATGGCATTTTCACTGGTAGTTCCTGTCACTGATGTCCAGAATGAAAATGTTAAAGAGCTTTGGCCTGCTGTGGTCGTGGCTATTAAAACGGCATCCTTTGTTGCACTGAACATGGTAAGTACAAGTTCTTCATGTTGAAATAATTTGGTTTCTACGAGGTTTCAAATAAAATCAAATCACTTTTATCGTCACTGTTACTGTTTCTCATCACTTTAGATGCACAGTTTGTAATGTGGAGGTTTGCAGAAAATTTGGGAACAGGAAGTCTTTGCTGGCTGAGTAAGTAAAAGTCTTTGTGAGCTGAAGTAGTGTATTAGTAGGTTGTGCAAGAAGCCTTGGGAAATAGATGCTTGTCGTTTTCTCTGACTCTTGTAATATTTCAGATCCACTGAGGACAGATACAAAGCTATATATCATGCAACCCGGTCCCGCTCCATCCTCTTGTTGGGAATCGGATGCTACAAGAAACTGGATCAAAATGTGCAAAAATGATACTTAGAGTAGCTTAAATGTTGTCACGTACTGCACATTAAACCAGTTATTACACAGTACTCATAAGTGTAACATGCTGGTACAGCAGTGCCAGTTAGACTGTTGATACACAGAGTTAAATAACGCTATTAGATCTTTGTGTATTACATTACAGAAACTGCCACTGCAGACTTCACAAATGTAACAGGTGATCAAACGCATCCTCATTCTCTTCCCCCAGCCTGCAGACTCGTACCTAGTCCAGGTGTATAACCTCACCATTCTGTGTTCAGAGGAGTACATCATAGAGCACCAGTCAGTGCATTTCCTGGTGCAGCACGGATTTGACATCAGCAAGCAGTATGGCCACAGAAGCCATACTGCTTGTTCACAATTACCACTGGCCATAAGCCAGTGGTAATTGTGAACCAGAGGGCAGGGATCGCACTAAGGTGAAACACAGACAACCAGTTCACAAATGATAATGAAATAGAAAGGCGTGACATGCAAAAAAAGCCCATTTTTTTCTCTGTCAAACCTGTAAGAGAAGCACTTTGCGCTCCAATCACAAAATGGCATATAAAATGGGAACGGAAAGCGATATTGATGTGCTTGAAAAACTGAGCATTCCAACGAGTTGCTCTACATACCTGTGGGTTTTTGTGTTTGTAGATCCTAAGTTGAGGTCAATAGAGTTAAAAACAGTTATTTTTCTTTCTCTCCAAACTGACTGAAGAAATTAAATAGGGAGTGAATGGGAGCTCAGGATGGCATTCCTCTGAAACAAATGGCACCAGTTCATAAAGCATCAGACGTGTAGAAAAAAACAACCCCCCCCCCCAAAAAAAAACCAAAAAAAAGATACAGTATATATATATATATATATATATATATATATATATATATATATATATATATCTTTCAGGTCAGTTCCGGATCGTTGAGTGTGAGAAGAACTGACCTGAAAGATAGGATCATGGCCAAGCTTGGAACCTGGACCCCCCGTAGCTGGTTACCAAGATTGCGTGAAGTACCCTCAGAAGGTCTGCTAGATGATGCTAATGCAGCACTACGGACGATACCTACAGCCACGATTACCGACACTAACAAGTTGATCTACAATACGGCAGCCATGATCAGTGAGATGCTTGGCTACAAGTTGAACAGCCACAAGGGGCAGTACCCTCCATGGAGAAGGAGGCTAGAGGCTAAGATCAAGGTAGCACGGAGGGAGGTTAGCTAACTATCGGAGTTGCAGAAAGGCGCGATGTGGAAGGTGCCTAAGAAGTACAGGAAACTGTCCATACCTGAATCCTTGGAAACTGCCAAGCAAAGACTCACAGCCTTGGCTGGCCGCTTGAGGAGGTACACCAGAGAGATAGAAGGCAGGAGAATAAACCAGCTGTTCTCCACAGAACCAGCCAAGGTATACTCTCAGTGGCAGGGGAACAATATGAGAACAGCACCACCAAGGCTGGAGGCAGAACAATACTAGAAGAGCATATGGGAGAAGGACGCAACCCATAACGGCAATGCTCAGTGGCTAGTGGATCTGAGTGCAGACCACAGTGACCTCCCCGAACAGGGTCCAGTAACCATCACAGTGGCAGATATACAAGAAAGGGTCTCCAGTATGAAGAGTTGGACAGCACCAGGCCCTGACATGGTTCACGCCTACTGGCTGAAGAAGCTGACTGCACTCCACGAGCACCTGGCAGCACAAATGAATCAGATGCTAGTTGACGAGAGACACCCAGAATGGCTAACCGAATGCCAAACAGTCCGGATCCCCAAGGATCCCCAGAAGGGACCGGTCCCCTCCAACTACCAACCAATAACCTGCCTCAGCACCACGTAGAAGCTCCTGTCAGGCATCATAGCGGCTAAGATGAACAGGCACATGGGTCAATACATGAGCGGGGCACAGAAAGGGATGGGCAAGAATACCAGAGGCGCAAAACACCAGCTACTGGCAGACCAAGCAGTCAGCCGAGACTGCAGGACCAGACTGACCAACCTGTGCACTGCCTGGATTGATTACAAGAAGGCCTATGACTCAATGCCCCACACCTGGATCTTGGAATGCCTAGAACTATATAAGATCAACAGGACCCTGAGAGCCTTCATCAGGAACTCAATGGGGATGTGGCGGACCACACTAGAGGCCAACCTCAAGCCCATAGCACAAGTCACCATCAAGTGTGGGATCTACCAAGGAGATGCTCTGTCCCCACTGCTGTTCTGCATAGGCCTTAACCCCCTCAGTGAGATAATTGACAAGACTGGCTACGGATACCGACTATGGAATGGAACAGTTGTCAGCCTGGATGACATCAAGCTGTATGCCAAGCGTGAACGAGACATCAATTCACTGATCCACACCACCAGGATATACAGCAAGGACATCGGAATGTCGTTCAGGCTGGAGAAGTGTAGTCGGATGGTAACAAAGAGAGGGAAGGTAGTCAGAACGGAGGGGATCAAACTACCAGAAGGCAACATTGCAGACATAGAGGACAGTTACAAGTACCTGGGGATCCTGCAGGTGAATGGGAATCATGAAGAGGCCGCTAGAAAAGCTGCAACCACCAAGTACCTGCAGAGGGTCAGGCAAGTCCTGAGGAGTCAGCTGAATGGTAAGAACAAGATCCGGGCTATCAACACCTAGGCCCTGCCCGTGATCAGGTACCCTGCTGGGGTAATAGGCTAGCCAAAGGAGGAGATAGAAGCCACTGACAAGAAAAGACAAGACAAGAAAGCTCCTTACCATGCATGGAGGGTCACCCCAAGTCCAGCACCCTGACGCTGTACGCTAAGCGGAAAGAAGGGGGCCGGTATAAATGACCTCATTAATATTTGGTAAAGTGTTTTGTAAACTTATGAGTGACTATTATATTGTTGGAGTGAATGCTTTTATTTTGAAAGTCACAGAGCGACAAGGTGCCGTAAATCAAGTGGCGTAAACCATATGGCAGAAGCGCGAGTTTTAATGCACAGAGAGAAGGTGTGCTCTATGGTTAATGGACGGGAATGGGAAAAAGAACAGCTATTAAGGTGCAACACTGAGTCGAAAGCAGTTTCTTAGCACCTGGTTGATGAGGGAACAAGGTTTGTAACAAAGTTTGTCCTGTAGATATGTATTTTGTTGTTTTACGGAGCATATAGCTGCTGACCGCTACTAAGCATAAAGGCTAAGTTTTCACCCACTAGAGGGCGCTAACGTACCTCGTCATGTTTAGGCAGCGATGCAACGATCTCCCTGTTATATGCAATAATTTACAAGTTTTAGTGTTATTTGTTATGTAAGGTAAGGAGAATTAATTTGTGATTAATGAATAAGTCAAAAGGTTAAAGGTAACACACTGTTTGATTTACTAATAGTCTTTTATTCTGTATGTTGTAACTCTTACGGTGTGTTCACATACACGGCTGTTTAATAAAAGGATTGTGAACCATCAGTTTGAGAGACCATCTTTTCAACCGGGGATGCTACAGTAAGAGCTTGACCCCAGCTGAGAAGCGCTCCATCCCACGCTCAGCATCGAGGTCCCAGTTCCACAGCTCCACACAAGGTCTTCTGGGATCTGATGGTCAACTAAATTGCCCCGTCCTCAGCATGGAAGCATCTGCGCGAGATATGTGAAGACTTATCGAAGTGTCTGAAATGTAACATTCCAACTTCCCCCTTAGTGTGTTTGTTGGGCAGCTTAGATAATGTCACTTCAGAAAAGAATATCGCCCATATGGTTTTCACTGCCCTATGCATAGCCAAGAAAACAGTCCTCATGAACTGGAAAAATAAAAATAATCTTAATTCTAACCAATATAGAAATTATCTATTAGATTACATTAGTCTTGATACAGCCTCTGCCACCACATCAGATCAATTGCTCTGGGCTCCTTTGATCAGCTCCATCACCTAGTGGGGGTGGGGGGTCATAGTTTGGTCCCGCCTTCACTGTTGTGATTGGTGTGGGGTAGAGATGGACCGATCCGATATTACGTATCGGTATCGGTCCGATACTGACCTAAATTACTGGATCGGATATCGGAGAAAAATAAAAAATGTAATCCGATCTATTAATTATCACGAAAGCACCTCACAAAACTTGCAACACGCTGTAACTCACCTTAGAACGTTAGCACGTCGGAGCAGTATGCATCACGTGATAGAGCGGCTGTGGCATGCGGGACCTGTGGTCTGGATAGCATTTGGAGCTTCGCTAGCAACATTGCATCTCCGACAAAGTTATTCCCGAGAGAAGTAAAGCAAGTGTGTAAGTCCATCTCTGAATGTTTGTAAAGCATTCCTGCCTTAAGCTTAACAAGCGACTGCCTCTTCTCGCTGCTACTTCAATCATGAAACTGCTTAATGATCAGCTGATCGGCTTTTCTGTCGGGAGTCCGTCTCTCTTGTTTGTTTTTGGCCCACTTTGCACCAGAAAGAGGAAACCAGCGGCTGAACAACAGCAGCACGTTTAAGCTTGATAAGCTGTTCTTAGAATTTATTTAATATTACTTTCTACTCGAGGATCTTTTTCTACGTAGCTGACGGCTGGTAACTGTGCAGGGGCGGATCTAGCAAAGTTTAGCCAGGGGGGCCGATAGGGCATTAACAGGGAAAAGGGGGCACAAAGACATACTTTTCTTTCTTATTCTCATTTAAAATGTCTAGCTTTTAATAAATAATTATCTGACACCCAAAGTTTTAATTTGATGTAAAATGAATAGAAGTCAATTACTGTATATAGTGACTATTAAGTCTAATATAAATACCCTAGTAAGCTATAGTACTTTTTCCTTTGTGCAGTCTGCAATTTTGTTGAAGAAAGATGTTGAATCTATTTAATATTTCTTGAAAAATAATTGATTTCTGTGCATTTTTTTTCACACTGCATCAAATTAAGGTTGATTACGTCGATTAAGCATCATGAGGTGGAGCGTGAGGGGTGGTTCCCTATTTTTTATTTATTTATTTTTGTTGTTGCTGGGAGTTGGAACCCTATTAGTTAGGTTGCTTAATATTTACGCTAAGTACTCTTTAAAATACCAGAATAGGGAGGATGGTGTAGGTTTAAGTTTATTAGATTGATCAGTATTGCTGAACTATGAAATTTTTTTTTTGCATACAGGTATAACAGAATAGCTTTAGTGTAGTTGTTGTTTTAAACTTGAGTATGAACTTATACAAAATGCAGCAAGATATTTTAAAAAACAGTTTTGTCGATTAAAAAACACTATATCGGATTCATATCGGTATCGGCAGATATCGATAAATAATTTCCCCCAGGGATCAATAAAGTATTCTGATTCTGATTCTGATATCCAAATTTATGATATCGGTATCGGACATAAAAAAGTGGTATCGTGCCATCTCTAGTGTGGGGGTAGGGACAGGCTTAGGGCGTCGGGGGGTTCCCCGGAGGCATCTTCCTTGGGGGGCTCAACCCGGGGTAGCGGTCATGTCCGGTTAGGGGCTCTGTTGGCTCTCAGGTGACTGTTTCCTCGCGGCTGCGTGCAGCGGGGCTAGGGGAGGGTCTGTGCTGACGGACGTGGGTTACTGACCTGGTAGCCTGGCTGCCCCTGGATGGGCGCTCCGCCTCTGGGCTGGGACCCGGACCGGGCCTCGGGGGCTTGGGTCCTGGTTGGTGTGTTGCCGGGGTTGTGGGCGGGTGGGTGCATGGGGGCCCAGCCCTGGAGCAGGTTGCCGCCGGTGCATCGAGCCACCTGGGGGGCTCTTCAACTGGTGGGGGAGATTGTCACATCTTGCAGGAGCTTACCTCTCCTCAGGAGCTCCCTCTGCAGGAGGGGGAGATACAGGAGAGGTGGAGGAAGATCTCAGCCTGGGTGTTTATTGTCTTATGTAGTCTGGAAGATGAGTGGATGGTGGGGTGGGTGCAGTTTTCTCTGTGGTGGGGTTGGGTGGACTGTCCCGGGCTCTGTGAGGCCGGGCGGCGCTGCTGCACTGGGCCCCGGTCTGGATGGGCCTGGGCCCCCTTTCCCTGGCGGGTCGCGGAGTATGGGGGTGCCTACTGGGGTCAGCGGGGGAGCTGGCCCCAGGGAGGGGTCACTTGCCCCTCCCTTCCTTCCCTCCCCATCTCCAGCTGCCTCCCTCTTCCCGCTCCACCACAACCACCCACACATGCAGGGCCTTGGAGTAGGGGTATGTCACCAGGGTGCAGAGGAGGCTACCCCCCCCTCTGTCCCCTTCTGGCTGCCTCTGCCTCAATTTTATCCCACAACTTAGACATTCACATTACTCACACTCTCATTACACATACATATAGGATCTTGGGGGTGGGCACAATACACGGAGTCCAAAGTACCATCAGGGTGTACACCCCACCCCTGGCATCGTTGCCCACCTCTCAATTTTAAATACACGTAGACATTGAGGGCTAGCAGGAGGGACCATGCGCTTACCTGCTGCTCTCTGGCAGGTAGCTCCAAGCCCTCCTGGGTTTTAAATGCACCTTAGAACACACATGCATCAACACTACAATGAGCGGGTGGAGGGAGGTTTGGAGTCTTCTCTCACCCCCATTCTCTGCGACCTGCTGGAGCAGGGGGGCTAGGAGGAGGAGTTGGCCGTCCGACTGCGGTCTGGAGTGTGGAGCCTTCCTGCTGCTGCGGAGTCGGGGCGGTCTGCCTCCCCCCACCGCAGGGAAAAGGGAAACACCACCTGGGTCTGGGTGCAGTTCCCCCCTCCAGGGGCGGGGGCACCTAGACCCAGTTTGTAGAGTACGCTTGGGGAGTGTGATCGTGTGTACAACGTCTCTTTATGTCTGTCTCCACGTTGGTTGAGTGTGGAGTAAGTGCATATGAGAGCATGAGGGTGGGAATGGATGTTTGTATCTGTGTGTGCCTGTATGTCTGTATCTATATGTCAGGTTGGGTGTCAGGCGCCACCTCTCTGGGGACATCTCAGGCCCTCCAAGGTTTGGAGGCCTATCTCCCCCTACCACCACTTCCCCTGCAAGTGGCGGACCCCCTCAGACATCGGTGCGTTGGTGGTTCTTTGTGTCCGGGGATGGGCGTCCGGGTACACACCGGCTCACTCCTTGGCGGCCGCTTATCGGGGCCTGGAGCCTGGGGCTCGCTCGGGCCACTACAGAGGTGGGGTGCCCCCGGCCTCTCGGCCTGGGGCTCGGTCACTCAGGCGCAGCTGGCTGCCGGCGGAGCTCACGGGCGCGTCACTGCAACTCCCCCTGGCTTCTGCTCCGCGGCTGCTGAGTGAGCCCTCATCTGGGACTCTCCTCAGCTCTTTCCGGGACAGTGGCGCAGCTGCCCCTCTGTTGGTCTTCCTTGGTCTCTTGTGTTCTGGGGGCCTCTGGATGTCTGGAGTTTTGATCTCCTCCACACCTGCTTCATGCCCTGGAGGACGGGGCTGTGGCCCCCCCACACCCTCTAGCAGATTATTACATGAAGGAACCTTTTAAAAAACAAAAAACAAGCGCGTCCATGCTCACAGGTGTACACACGGGTGATCACACCCACAAACTACACCCCTTTTGGCTCCTACCTCAAAGCACACTGTGTTCTGTTGATCTTATGTGCTGCACAATAATGTTTAACATTTAGTATTTACTGTCATATTCCCATATATCATTGTGATGTTGTTTATTTTATTACTCTTGTTCTCTTCTGCTTGCTTTCTTTTTTCTTTCTCAGCAGGTGACCCAGGTGATTGATATATGCATTTTTTTTCTCTGCCCGTTCTGTTGGTTTTTGTCTTTTGCCCTTCTCCCCCGTCCCTCTTCTCAGCTGTTTCTCTTTCCCTCTTTCTTTCTCCCCTTCTTTCCCCCAGTCAAGTCTGTCCCGTATTCAGTAAGTGAAAATAAAATAAACAATAAAAGGTGAATCAAATGGACCATTACGGCAAGGCTGGGATGGTCAGTTTGGTAAAGTAAATCCGTTGGGCATCTTTCTTTGCCTTTAGACAACAATTCTGAGGGCAAAAGAGCCAAACGGGACAGGCCCAAAAAAAAAAAAAAAAAAAAAGCAAAAAAAAAAAAAAAGCATGGAAGCATCTGAAGAAGAGACAGAGTTTGCGGAGGATCCCAAGGCCAATGAGGAAGAGGAGCCTCCACACTCTGTTCGTCAAAGGAGGCCTTCTGAAAAAATGCAAGCATATCAGGAGGAGGAGGCCCACAAGAAAGAAAAACGGCTTCTCAAAGTTTATGATGAGTGGAAAAAGCAAGTACGTAAAACACGAGAGCAATTAAAAGGAGACTTAACAAACAATCAAATTGCTTCACTCATGGACATGTTAGAGAATGAAAAGGAGAATGTCATAAAGTTGTATATGGAAATTAGAGAAAATATTACTCCCTCGAGTGGCACAAGGCGACTCGTAGACGCATGTGAAGCAGTCACCAGAGACATTATCAAGATTGCTCATGAAAGACTCTCAGGCATAGATGACTATGATAGGGACAAGGTAAAGATACGTCTCCGTGAGCTTCTTGAGCCAGACTATGCTCAGTCCATTTACAGTTCCTCAGTCACGCACTCAAGTAAAAACTCTTCTGCCAGTAAGTCATACTCTGCAATGTCAATAGTAGCTGTTAGGAGAGCAGAAGCTGCAGCAGAGTTGGCAGCCAAAGAAGCAGAGTATGAGGTGTTATTAGAGGAGGAAAAACAAAAGGTTTTAGAAGAAAGGCAAAGAAAGGAGCTTGAATCTCAAAGGCGTGAGCTAGAGAAACTGAAGGCTGAAAAGGATTTAAAGGCTGCACGAGCTAGATTAAGGACCTATGACACTGAGATAAAGAGTGAAATCAGTGCCTCTGATGTTGACTATAGAAACACTGCTCAGAAAGCCTCAGTAAAGTCCCTGACAACAATGTAGTGTCTACCTCACTTCCACAAACAGATGTCCTCTACTTAGCACAAGCAGTACTGGATAGTGTTGCATTGAACAGACTGCCAGTGCCAGAGCCCTCCACGTTCACAGGTGACCCAATACAATTCATAGAGTGGAAAGCTTCCTTTACTGCTCTCATTGATAAAAGGAACATCTCACCTGCTGACAAACTGCACTACTTAAAGAAATACATAGGAGGTCCAGTTCGACAAACGCTTGATGGCATCTTCTATAGAAACGACAGTGAAGCATACAGAGATGCATGGGAGCGTCTCAACCACAGGTATGGACATCCATTTGTGGTACAGAGGGCTTTCAGAGAAAGACTGGCAAAATGGCCAAAGATCCAAACAAATGACTCCACAGGATTCAGGGCATTTGCTGATTTCATTCAAACATGTCACGAGGCCATGCCCCACATTGAAGGCTTAAGCATTCTCAACGATTGTGAGGAGAACCAAAAACTCGTTCAAAAGTTACCAAACTGGGTAGCTGCAAGGTGGAATCATCAGGCCACTCAGTTTATGAAAGAAAGTGGGAAGTTTCCAGGTTTAAAGGACTTTGCCAAGTTGATGTCTTCTGAAGCAGAGATCATGTGCAACCCGATTACATCATTTCAGGCTCTCCACTCTGGTAAGGGCTGCCAAAAGGACAAAAGGCCCACCTCTAGTGTTCTCCATATCCAGGCGATAACTGAGACTGAAAATAAAGGTCCAAATGTTAAGGCCCCATGCATGTTCTGTCAAAACAACGGACATAAACTTCACAGTTATCCACAGTTCAATGGAATATTGCTTGAGGAACGAAGGAAATATATAAAGGAGAAAAAACTCTGTTATGGTTGTCTCAAACCCGGACACAGCGCAAAGAACTGTAATTACAGACTTGTATGTGAAGTGTGTAAGAAAAAACATCCTACCTGTCTGCACGACTTCAACTATAACAATGATAAATCAGCCTCAAACCAGCCACAAACTCAGATCAGCACAGAACAGGCTGCAACCACCCTGTCTCTGAATGCAGAAGCCAGTGAACAGTGCGTGAGCACCTCCATGATTGTACCAGTATGGGTTTCTTCAGAGCAACATCCAGGTACAGTGGGGCAAAAAAGTATTTAGTCAGCCACCAATTGCGCAAGTTCCCCCACTTAAAATGATGACAGAGGTCAGTAATTTGCACCAGAGGTACACTTCAACTGTGAGAGACAAAATGTGAAAAAAAAAATCCATGAATCCACATGGTAGGATTTGTAAAGAATTTATTCGTAAATTAGGGTGGAAAATAAGTATTTGGTCACCTCAAACAAGGAAAATCTCTGGCTCTCACAGACCTGTAACGTCTTCTGTAAGAAGCTTTTCTGTCCCCCACTCGTTACCTGTATGAATGGCACCTGTTTGAACTCATCATCTGTATAAAAGACACCTGTCCACAGCCTCAAACAGTCAGACTCCAAACTCTGCCATGGCCAAGACCAAAGAGCTTTCGAAGGACACCAGGAAAAGTATTGTAGACCTGCACCAGACTGGGAAGAGTGAATCTACAATAGGCAAGCAGCTTGGTGTGAAAAAATCAACTGTGGGAGCAATCATCAGAAAATGGAAGACACTGATAAATTCCCTCGATCTGGGGCTCCACGCAAGATCTCATCCCGTGGGGTCAAAATGATCATGAGAACGGTGAGCAAAGATCCCAGAACCACACGGGGGGACCTGGTGAATGACCTGCAGAGAGCTGGGACCAAAGTAACAAAGGTCACCATCAGTAACACACTACAACGGCAGGGAATCAAATCCCGCAGTGCCAGACGTATTCCGCTGCTGAAGCCAGTGCATGTCCAGGCCCGTCTGAAGTTTGCCAGAGAGCACATGGATGATACAGCAGAGGATTGGGAGAATGTCATGTGGTCAGATGAAACCAAAGTAGAACTTTTTGGTATAAACTCAACTCGTCGTGTTTGGAGGAAGAAGAATACTGAGTTGCATCCCAAGAACACCATACCTACTGTGAAGCATGGGGTGGAAACATCATCATGAGAGCGGTTAACTGGTATACATTCTTTAGTGTAAGCAGGAGGGAGTTCAATCATTTCTGAGGAGTTATAGCCTCTTACCTTGAGACCTGAGATGCGTTCGCTTGGCACAACAACATCCTTACCAAGCAGTGTAGTGAGCTTCAACCTTATTGGGGTAGCCCTAGCTTGGAGGTTATTAGACACATCTTGGTCAATGAACACGGTGTCACTTTGCGTGTCTAGGAGGGCATAAACAAGCCTTTCTGTACTGTACCTCCACCTGCAGACATCGACATGAACATACCACTTGGAGACCCAGAGGTTAAGAAGGTACAGGCACTGAACACGCTCAAAACAGAGAAAAAAGGTTTATCAGACAAGTTAACAAAGTTTTCCTCATGGTACAAAGCCACCCAAGCCATAGCTCGACTCATTCGCTGTGCCAAGGGAGACAAAACAACAGGCCACAGTACAGTACAAGAAAGACAAAATGCACAATGTGTTATTCTAAGGGACACACAAGTAAGTGAATATGCAGAGGAGATAAGGTTGCTAAAGAACGGGAAACCACTTCCACACAAAAATAAACTGTTTCAAATGGACACCTTTCTTGATACTGATGGACTCCTTAAGGTGGGAGGAAGACTTAAAGATGCTTCATTCTCCTCCATACTGAAACACCCAGTGATAGTTCCAAAAGGTCACCATGTCACTCAACTAATAATAGATCATTTCCACATTAAGGTGCAGCACCAAGGGAAAGGTTTTACAATCAATGAGATCAGAGTGAATGGATTTTGGATTCCAGGCATCAACAAGGCCGTAGCAAATTTTATACACCACTGTGTGAAGTGTCGCAAACTCAGAAGAGGCACAGAGGAACAAAAGATGTCTGATCTCCCAACGCAGCGCTTAGATCCATCTCCACCATTTACATTCTGTGGAATGGACTGTTTTGGTCCTTTTCTAACCAAACAAGCTCGCAAAGAGCACAAGCATTATGGACTTCTTTTTACATGCCTTTGCTGCAGAGCAGTGCACATAGAAATGTTGGACAACATGACTACAGACGCCTTTATCAATGCGCTCTGCTGTTTTATAGCCATAAGAGGAGCAGTCAGTGAGATTAGATACGATCAAGGAAGCAACTTTGTCGGAGCCAAAAATGAACTACAAGAAGCTTTAAAACAAGTGGACTCCAACCGCATTACCACATTTCTTGCAGAGAAGCAGTGTGACTTCAAAATGCACACTCCTCATTCAAGTCATACAGGAGGTGTATGGGAAAGACAAATCAGGACAGTTCGAAACATTCTGCGCTCCACAGTTTCACTTTCATCTGGCAGAATGGATGACGCATCGTTAAGGACATTCTTTTATGAGGCAATGGCGACTGTCAACAGCAGGCCTCTAACGGTGGACAACCTAAGTGACCCAAGCAGCCCAGAGCCCTTGACGCCAAATCACCTGCTTACTATGAAATCAAAGATACCCCTGCCCCCTCCAGGCACATTCATCAAAGAGGATATTTACGCACGTAAAAGGTGGCGGCAGGTGCAGTACTTATCAGAACAGTTTTGGTCACGTTGGAAAAGGGAGTATCTATCCAACATCGCAACAAGACAGAAATGGCACACTCCAAGGAGAAACTTGAAAGTTGGAGATGTTGTCATGGAGAAGATGGATGATCTACCCCGCAATGAATGGAGATTAGCACGTGTAATGGACACAGTAACTGACAAAGACGGACTTGTAAGTAAGGATTTGCTTCGGAGAAAGGAAGACTGAGAAGGGACAATGTTCAAGTAAACGTTCTATAGTGGAACGCCCAGTGCAGAAACTGGTTTTGCTATTAGAGACTGTTTAACTGCAGTGTTTTGTAAACTTATGAGTGGCTATTATATTGTTGGAGTGAATGCTTTTATTTTGAAAGTCACAGATCGACAAGGTGCCGTAAATCAAGTGGCGTAAACCATATGGCAGAAGCGCGAGTTTTAATGCACAGAGAGAAGGTGTGCTCTATGGTTAATGGACGGGAATGGGAAAAAGAACGGCTATTAAGGTGCAACAGCAGTTTCTTAGCACCTGGTTGATGAGGGAACAAGGTTTGTAACAAAGTTTGTCCTGTAGATATGTATTTTGTTGTTTTACGGAGCATATAGCTGCTGACCGCTACTAAGCATAAAGGCTAAGTTTTCACCCACTAGAGGGCGCTAACGTACCTCGTCATGTTTAGGCAGCGATGCAACGATTTCCCTGTTATATGCAATAATTTACAAGTTTTAGTGTTATTTGTTATGTAAGGTAAGGAGAATTAATTTGTGATTAATGAATAAGTCAAAAGGTTAAAGGTAACACACTGTTTGATTTACTAATAGTCTTTTATTCTGTATGTTGTAGCTCTTACAGTGTGTTCACATACACGGCTGTTTAATAAAAGGATTGTGAACCATCAGTTTGAGAGACCATCTTTTCAACCGGGGATGCTACAGCCGGGGACTGGTGAGTGTCAGCACCACAGTCCAGGATGAGACAAGGAACATCCACGAATACATCACAAAGATGGACCCAACTGACAGCGTGCTCAGTGAATACCTCAGGCAGCAGAAACCCAAGAAAGTGGAGGAAGGCAAGGAACCATCATGGAAGGACAGGCCCCTGCATAGTTGGTACCACCGGCAGATAGAGGAGGTGGCTGATATCCAGAAATCCTACCAGTGGCTGGACAAAGCTGGACTGAAAGACAGCACGGAAGCACTAATCATGGCAGCACAGGAACAAGCTCTGAGCACAAGATCCATTGAGGCTGGGGTCTATCACACCAGGCAAGACCCCAGGTGCAGGCTGTGTAAAGATGCTCCAGAGACACATAACAGCAGGGTGTAAGATGCTAGCAGGCAAGGCATACATAGAACGCCATAAACAAGTGGCCGGCATAGTGTACAGGAACATCTGTGCCGAGTATAACCTGGAAGTCCCGGGGTCAAAATGGGAGATGCCCCCAAGGATGATGGAGAATGACCGAGCTAAGATCCTGTGGGACTTCCAGATACAGACGGACAAAATGGTGGTGGCTAACCAACCGGACATAGTGGTGGTAGACAAACAGAAGAAGACGGCCATAGTGATCGATGTAGCGGTTCCGAATGACAGCAACATCAGGAAGAAGGAACACGAGAAGCTCAAGAAATACCAAGGGCTCAGAGAAGAGCTTGAGAAGATGTGGAGGGTGAAGGTAATGGTGGTCCCCGTGGTAATCGGAGCACTAGGTGCGGTGACTCCCAAGCTAGGCGAGTGGCTCCAGCAGATCCCGGGAACAACAGCGGAGATCTCTGTCCAGAAGAGCGCAGTCCTAGGAACAGCTAAGGTACTGCGCAGGACCCTCAAGCTCCCAGGACTCTGGTAGAGGACCCGAGCTTGAAGGATTGACCGCCCACAGGGGACGAGTGGGGAATTTAAAAAAAAAAAAAAAATTTCTTACTCTAACCTCACTGTAGTTCTCACACATATTTTTGGTGATATTTTGGAAAATAAATGAAAAACTAGAAAGTACAGTAACAAAAATGTGTTTGTTTTGTAGGCACGTTTGTGCTGGTCGATTTGGCATGACAGCGGTGTCTGCAGGGCAAACGGTTTGGGAGAAAACCAGCCTAAAGGAAGGAGAGTCACAGCAGAAAAGAGAAAGACCGGTCTCTTTTACGTGGTCTTGGTCTTGTCTTGGTCTTGGATCCCTTGGTCTTGTCTTGGTCTCGCTGTCTCCGCCTTGCTGTCTCAGATCGACATAGTGGTCGGGAGATTTGGACTCAACAGTATACATGACACAGAACGTAATGTTTGATAATGTGTCATGCAAAAGCATCAGCTCTAAGAGCCGTGCTTAGAGAGTGCTTTGTAGTGAATCAGAAGAGTCGACTCCCATTGAACGAGAGCCGGTTCCTCACTTAATTTCCTTTCACTGGTCAGCTCTCACACAGTGGCTCAGCTATGCTCCAATCCCTCCATATTGTGGCCAATCACATGTGAGGATATAGGATAAAATCATTATGTGACAAACAGAGAGGGTGAGAGACGCGACAGTCAAGTGGAGCGTGCGTCTGTCCTCTCAGTAAGTGAGTGAGACAGTAGACAGCGGTGAGGAGGGCTGTGTGAGTGCATCGCAAAAACACATAAATATGTCTGACACCCGTAAATGAAGCAGCATCTGGCTGCAGTTTAAAGACTTTTTGTCTCGGTCTTGGTCTCGTCTCGACTTTTAGAGCATCCTCACACAGAACATGACATCGTGGTTTGGGAACAGCTGTGTGAAGGACCAAAAAGCTCTCCAGAGAGTGATCCGTACAGCAGAACGCTGCTGCAGGATTGCTCTCCCCCCGCTTCAGGACACCTACACCAGGAGATGCCGGACTAGAGCAGCGCAGATACTGAAGGACCCTTCCCATCCTGGCAACAAACTGTTCCAACTTCTGCAATCTGGTAGAAGGTTCCGCATCATCCGGGCAAGGACAGAGAGACTCAAGAGGAGCTTCTATCCCCAAGCCATCCAGGCCCTAAACACACACACACCCGCCCTCTCACATCATCTATAATTGACTGAGACAGGACTCTCTTCCAGACACTCTAAACCCAGGCACAATGTACATTTCAAATTCCTTTAATTTTAAATATGTTTATATTGTCTATTCTGTAAAATAGTCAGATTTCTATTCTTATTAATGTACAGAATTCACCTGCTTGCTGCTACTACTGCACATTCACTCAATGTATATACTACATATATATAATGTTCTTCCTCTACCCCCCTCCCCCCACCCCCACCCCCGGAGCCAACTAGACCCGGAGGCGGGACCAATGGGGAAGCTTGTGCAGCACTCCACCTTTGATAGATAAAACCGTCCTATTCCAGAAAGGAGGTCTAGCTAACATCTCTGAGTTTGTTAAAATTGAGACGGTGGAAACTCAGGTTTCTTGTTTCAGAAAGAGAGTTCACTTCAACTCTTAGTGAGTTACCAGGATAACAGACTCCATTTGGTTGTCAATACATAAGGACAGCGATTACATCACAGATTTATTATCAGCTCAGAATAAAATCTAAAAGACTCCATCTGATGTTGTCCCTTTGTACCGAAAATATTTACTGTATGTTACACATTGATCAATTGTTTATCTTATTATAATAAGTTACACTGACCTAAAAATGTCTGTCACAATTGGATCTTGGAGATGATGACTTTAAGAGTCTAACATTAAACAAAAACTAATGTTTTAAATGCAGCCTGCAGACAATCTGTGTTCCCAAAATTTCACTTTGAAATGTGTTCACAGATTTAGGTACAGTATTTGAATTTTAGAGTCTGAGCTTTGAGATATTTTTCACTGAAAATCATTGAAATCAGTCTGGGTGGTTCAAACCAGAACCAGATCAACTTGACGAAATCATAGGGTCTGTAACAGATCAATAAACTGTGTCTGGATCCAAAGTGGATCTTATTTTAAATCACAGATTTAGACCGCATCAATCCCAGATCAATTAGACTCCAGCCATTCCTCAGCTGATCACATCTGGATCTATTCATAGAAGGGTTTTTTTTAATGTTTATGATCTGTATTCCTATTTAAAATGTCTTGAAATATCTTGAAATCTTGAAATATCCAACTATACCATAAATTGAAATGCTCTGCTCTTTACCCGTTGCCATGGTGAATCCTAGTATCGGTTTTCCATGGAGAATGACTTTCTTTCACTCCTCATGCTCTAGCTTAAATCAGCTTGAACACACTCTGAGTTTGCTGTTCTAGAACAGCAGATCAGAGTATGTTCAAATAACTCAGGCTACGTCCACACGTACACGGGTATTTTTGAAAACGGAGATTTTCCGTTTTCGTTTTAAAAAAGAATCCCGTCCACACGTAAAGGCAGAAATGAAGGAAAACGCTGCTAGGAACATGCCAAAGCAACAGGTGGCGATATATTGCTAACCGTGCAGAAATGTTGGCCAATCAGAAGTCTAGAAGCCTCTGTGGGAAAAAGTAAACAAAGCTGGGGCATAGAAGCAGAACCCAGTCATATGTGTGGAGGGACAGTAACTGTGTGTGTATATGTAAGCATTTAAACACTGCAGAGAGTACAATTAACAGTAACAGTATTGTAGAAAATCATTTCACCAAAACAATAACGTGGCGCACAGTGTGACGTCAAAAAATGCGCACACCTTTGACGCTGCATTTTCTCCGTTTTTCTCGTCCACACGCAAAATGCAAAAATTGAGTTTTCAAAAATATCCACCCTGGCCGGAGTTTTTAAAAATCTCCGTTTTCAGTGACCAAAAATGCCGTTTACGTGTGGACGAAAGGTGCAAATGCATAGAAAAATCTGCGTTTTCAAAAATACCCGGGTACATGTGGACGTAACCTCAGAGTTGTCAATCTCACAGTTTATCAACTTAGAGTTTGCTTTCAAACTCAGAGTTTGATGAACATGCTTTCTGGAATAGCCCCCTACTATTAATGTAATAGGCATTATGAAAAGAAATACTGTGACCCTGAATTGGGTCACAGTTGGGATAGATCCTATCCCAGCTGTTATGGGGTGAAATTTAAGATACACCCTCAAAGGTCACCAGTATTTCACAGGCCTAAGGCCATGTCCACACTAATACGTTTTCGTTTGAAAACGCATATTTTTCTCTCTGTTTTGTCCTTCCGTGCACACTGAGATGGCTTCTTTGGTCAAGGAAAACTGATCTTTTTGAAATTGTAGATGAATTTAAAAACACTGTTTTCACACTGCAGTGTGGATTGCGAAAACGGAGGCTTTTGAAAACGATGACGCATTTTAGTCATATGATGCAGTCATGTAACCAATCAACTAAGATGGTGTATGGCATTGTACAGCAGTTTTGTTTTTCCCCCATTTTTCATAGCGCTATTAAAGATTAATATAAGTTTGTACATGCTCCACATTTTCACGTTTTTCTTCAAAGAAGACGGAATGTTAATTTCGGCATATTTGTTGTGGTACGTCTCCCAGTTTATATTCACGCTTGCTTTTCCAACTTTGTACTCTTGTGTTACTCGCAGCAACAATTCCACCTCATTGTTAGTCCATTTAAAAAACTTGGTGTTTTTCCTCGACATTTTGCCATGATGTTTCAAAGAGCTGGAAAGTAAATAAATGCAAGACGGAAATGACGCAGATCGAATCGTCCTACGTTTCATGGATGCACAGTACAGGAACATAAGCGTTTAAATAAAATTATCCATATATACAAAACAAAATGTTTTAATGAATTCTATTCTGTTATATTAGCTTTAGGTTTTCTATAAAAATTAAAAGAAACAGTAAAATGATAAATGATCCCAGAGGAAGTTAAGCCCCTCCATGAAGCAAAGAGGTCTTTGAGGTTATTAAGGACTATGATAAGGAATCAAACTGATTTTACATCAGGTTTGTATATTAGTAATGCAGAAATTTACATTTGCTTGCTCACCCCCAATCTCCACCTCACCTGATGTTCATGTGTCTGTGTGTGTTGGATAGTAGTGTTGTATGATCTGACCAAGCAGTGCATGTATGCGTGCATGAATGGATAAATGTGGATTGTAGTGTAAAAATACAAGCTATATCAATGCTAGTCATTTATCAATTCTTGTAATCCCACAGTAGTGTTTAAGAGGCAATGTATAGTTTATGTTTAGAAATATGCAAATGGGTATGTTTTAATAACAAGTCAAGGTGCAGTATTAGCAACATGGACGTTTGAAGACAATTTGTACATTTCGTGAACAAATCAAGTTGCATTTTAACCACATATCAGGAAAAGTTATACATAAGGTAGCACATGTACAAAATATCCTTAACAATCAAGTTTATTGCTAACACAGTAACTAAAAATATTTAAATCAAGTGATGGAAATACATATTTAGGGGAAAAAAACCTCCTAATAAATGATTAAGTAAATCTATCTCTCTAATATCTATCATTTCTCTCAGGAAATGCTATGTTTATTATACACTATATAATGCACTGCAAGCCATATAATTGATCCCGTACCCTGCAATGAAAACTGTATAGCTGAGGTATTGCAGTAAGTTTTTAGTATCCCCACTAATGGGTTAAAGCTGCATGAAAAATATGCAGGCTGAGGCTTAGCTTTTTGTGCGATAGGAACACAAAACCCAGTTTTACTTAACTCCTGCACTAATACTCATTGTACAGACCTGGTAACAGGTATTTTTTTTCAACAGTTAAATTCTTTGATGCCCACATGCACAGACAGCGTGTGTTCTGCATTCTTGGTTAGCATTGAACTGATGAGAAATGTGTGAGTTCAGGTACTCAGTTGAAGGTTAGGTTTCGGACTCCTGACAGGGTGCCGACTGGAGCGCTCTTGCCTTTCAGAAGGGTGAGGGACATGATGAAGAAGCATAGGCACATGACACCCAGAATGATCATGCCTGAGATGAGTGCGATGGTCATTGTATTTGTGTGAAACACTGGAGCTTTAAGATGGGCTAAGCAGCACAAACACAAAGAAACATTCCAAAATGTAAAAATGTCTTTCACATTCTCAATGCTTTTTCTTAAGTTCATGCAAAATGCCAAATAGCAGTGAGTGTTAAAACACTAATACCTTTTTTGCCATTCCAATGAGAAATGACACAACTTTTAATGTCAGATTGAGACATCCCGGCTCAGTATTTGATTTTCAATAACAACTAAAGCAATATACTGGCTGAACAATAAAATGAATCCTGAGGAATATAGTATGCGCAGGCATTGCATAGCCATATAGACTGACTTCTAACAGACCAAAATTTTTGAACATTGATGATCATTGCCGGCCGTAACTCACATAGTGTGTCATATATTGCTGCATATATTGCTATGTTCCTGTCTAGATTATTGTGGAATCATCCAGTTAAGGAAATCCCAAAGCTTGATTCTGTTCATCTGGACATAGTATTTTCAGTTGGGGAAACATTTCATCACTCATCCAGACTTCTTCAGTCTCAGCTGGCTGCAGGTTTCACCAGCTCATAATGCATTTGTAGCATTGTAAAATGGTAAAAGATGTACCATACAATGCTGTGATTCCAAACATGCTGGAAATCTTCTAATGGTACTCATGGCCAGCGATCAAGGGTCATGACTACGGATGGGTATTGATAAGATTTTCACGATTCCGATTCCATTTTCGATTCTGTTTAACGATTTGATTCTTTATCGATTCTCTTATTGATTCTTTTTTAGAAAGGAGAACACTAAGGTCGAATAGCTTAGAACTTTGTTTTATAGCTTCTCTTTGAACGAGATAGAAATTTAGGAGTAACATGGCCTTACAAACCCAACAGTGAGATCTTAAGAGATCCAGCCTATGGCTCTTCCATGGGGTATCACAGGGTCCCCAGGAAAAAAAATTGTAAATGTAAAATAATAAAATAAATATTCTTCTGTAGCAATAACAAAGTATAACATCAATTATTCTGTAGCAATTACACAAGAATATCCAGTAATGTTCCTGCCTACAATTAAACACATTCACTTACCATCTGCTGTGGCAAATGGGTGCAAGCCTTTTACCACAAACTTAGTCACTGCACGGTGACATTCGTCTATCCTGGCCTGAAAGGAGACGTTACCAGTAGACTGCAGCGAGAACTGCCAGCATCTGAGCCAGCCAGACTCTGTCTGTCTCTCTCATCATGATCACCTAAATGCAGCGCACAGTAATGGCAGGTTTTGTAATAAGGCAGATCGCACTAACATAATATGCACTGTTAGTTGATTATTTACCTGCCGCATTAACGGGAGAGGACGTGCAAACGTTACCGCTGCTGCTGGGTTGGATTTCACGAGTCCGGAGCGGAATTAAAAACACGACATTCATTTAAGGTCATCGTGTGTTTTGTGAGCAAATGCTTTTGCATATTCGTAGTGTTTCCTCCCTTAAATGAAATGTCTACTTTGCAAGTATTGCAAGTTGCCCTGTTGTCATCCGTTCTCGTAAAGTATAATCAAACTTTTGAGCATTTGAGCCGCCATGTTTCCTGCCAGGTAAATGACGCTCCGCAACGTGGTGACGTCATTCGGGGCAACTGGAATTGATAAGGGAATCGTTTGCAAAAATGGCAAACAATTCCAAGGAATTGAAACAGTGGGAACCGGTTCTCAACAAGAACCGGTTTTCGATACCCATCCCTAGTCATGACAATTTGCATGTTAATGATTATAAAATTGATATTACAGCCCATTGTTAGTTAGTAGTGCGTTAGTTAGTCCTTTTTATAAGGTAGGAAAATCTGCAGTCAGCTATGACTAAAGAAGTCACTTGGATGAGTGAAAATGTTTCTCCCAGTGAAAACACAAATATCTTATAACCTTTAAAAGTAGAACAACACACAAAAGCATCATACCACTTATTGAACAGAATGACAAGACTTACCCAGCTGAGAATTATTGGCTGGTATTTCATCTGTGAAAAACAAAGACATGGCATTTCAGCACACTGTAATCCATATGGTATATAGTTTCTTTCATTCGCGTGTATACAGTACGATAGACAAGGATGCCTTGTCTAACGTACTGTTTTGAAAATCCTAGGTCACCCAGACAAGCTTGCAACTTTAGTCAACATTTAGGTGTCAAATCTTGGATTTTGACATACATTAGTGTCTTGTAATACATTGGATAATCAGTAAAAATTATTCAGCTGTGGAAATGTTAGGCGAGAGTGTTATTAAACTATACCACTCCGAGTTATGATAGGCCCAGCAGTCAGGATGGCGTTTCCAGATGCAGCATTTGATCCCTTTCCATCAGAGACATCTCTCTTTTTCCTGCTGCCACAGATCTATGAAAATATTACACAGAAAGAATGAGTCCTCTCTCATGTGGTGTATGTTCTTATGATGAGGAATTCAGGACACAGACTACTAATATAACCCATCGATGTTGCCAAGATATGTGTCCAATTTGATATCGGAGGAATATCTAACCCCTTATTCTGCAGTGAGGGAAATAATGATTTGATCCCCTTTGCTCAAATGAACAGTCTCTAATATTTTTGGTAGTTTTATTATTGTATAATGGGGAGACACAGAACTAATCAATCATTCAGTTACAACTACTGTTGATCTCAGCTTGTCATCTGTATAAAGTAGACCTGTTTTCTTCCACTCTAGTCGCTCCACAATGCTCCATGATGATTCATGGTGAAACATGAAATCTAGATGCTCAGGTGTCTTTCAAGACATCGTACTGTCTGAAAAATGAGGAATGTAGGCTAATAACCTGTTATATCTTGTAACTGCTGTGCCCTCACCACTGTTCAATAACGGTACTGCTGTCTGTTAGACTCTATGGAAGGACCATTTGGAAATCTCAGTCTGTTTGGAAAGTCAGACAGTCACTTAGTCTGAAGAAATATGAATGTAATCTGGTCAACTAATTGCTTCTATGAGCAACTCTTTAGTGACAGTGGGAAGGAAAAACTCTCTTTTAATAGGAAGAAAGTTCCAGCAGAACCAGGCTCAGGGAGGGGCGGTCATCTGCTGCGATTGGTTGCGGTGAGAAGAGGTGGACATTCATCTAACACTGTATACTGAAGCATCAGATTAGCTCCAGCAAATTTATTACAATGAACTTTGCTTTGTAACGAATCCTTTATCACATACAGATGCTTTACGAAATGCCCATTGTGATAACAAGGAATGTTTCTATGAGCACCTAACTATACTTGAAGAACTGAATTTATGAATGCTGAAGTGAAGCTGATGTTTATATTCAAGAAATTTCTATAATTAATATTAAATTAGATGCAATGATGCAGTATATGCTTTGTAGGAAAACATAATGGAACTAGTATTTATTAATTCAAATAAACGTATACTTACCCTTTGAATGTAGAGTGAATATAAAAAACTATGAGAGGTATAAACTGTAATGGAAAAGAATGTACAGTAGAAGTATTTCCCAATTGTTTTTAAGAATTTGTAAATGAGCTTACGTATTTTAACCTAAGTAATAATAATAATAATAATAATAATAATAATAATAATGTCAATGGAGTTTTCCATTTTGAAATGAAGGTGACTCTAACAAGATTATTGTGTTATATTTTATCTCAAGATTTTTTTTTATGTGTGAGTGTGTCAGTATCCAATCTCACTGGCATCAGCATTGCACAATCATCTGCTCGGCACAGCTTGGTGACACAGTGTAGGAAGACAGTGGACATCTTCTGGTTCTTGTGCTTTACAAAGCGGAATACTTCAAAGGCAAAACGACCCATCTGGCTCTTCCCATTCTCAAACACTGTGGTCTGGGGGTCTTTTTCACAACTAGTTCAGAAAAGCAACATTAGAAAAGACTATTAAAACATTGTCAAGGATAGTCGGAGTCAGAGTTTTACACAATCATGGGCCTGTTATTGTACTGGAGTTACCTAAAGAAAAGATCGTAACGCAGGTCATCATTAGGATTTCCAGAAGGTGTGGTGTAACAGTAGTCCATTAGAATGTTCCATCTAATTTGCACAAAAATGTGATTAAAAGCAGAACAAAGGAACAGAACATGGTACAACCTGTTTTAGGATAACTCTGTTTCAGTATGCAGCCTTATGTGGAAATGGTGCCTCCAGAGCAAAGTTGTGAAAAAAAAACATTTTTGGATAATAATGGATACTAAAACCCATTATTGAATTGGATGCTTATTTATAACAGTAGCAATACCAATAGTGCCTTCTTTACCTCCTCTAGGTGTGACACAACTTCATAGAGCAACATTGCAGATGGGCATTCCAACAACACAACACTAAAATACTAAACAGTTATGGTAACTGTTAACTTGGCCAGTGGATACATTAATGTTCTCAGTTTAACTTAAGTTATTATTCAGATAGCAACTAATGTTATTGGTCCTACCCATCAGTAATGTTAATAGACAGTGCTGATTTTGCAGTCTAACAAAAAAGAAGTGTCTAAAAAGTGCTACGTTCTTCTTAAAGCCTCAGACTGAAACTGGCTAAACCCACCTGTGATCAGATCAATATCCCAGAAGGGTCATTTAATTCATGATAAAGTCCATTTAAAAATTGTTTATGTATTTTTTAGTATTGTATAAAAACAAACAATCAAGCAAAAAAAAAAAGAAACTCCCTCTCACCCCTGGTGCATACTTGCCAAACTTGAGACCTCAGAAAGTGGTATACATATACATTTATATACAAAAAACTGGTACTTTACAGTATTAATTTATCGGATAAAAGAGTTCTCTCGGTGGTGTGAAACTCTGCCATCTACTCCTTGCTATCTAAAATAAACCAGACGCTGGCATAAATTCTCAACCATCTCACACTTCTGTTTATTACGTTTTCTGTTTGACGTTTATTCAGCTGTCTAAAAACCCCGGAGGAACCCTCCTGAGGGATTAATCTAATCTAATCTAATCTAATCTAATCTAATCTAATCTAATCTAATCTAATCTAATCTAATAATTTAAATCTCAGCCGAACTGATTCAATTTTGTTGTCCGGGTGGAAAATCAGGAGAAATTCAGGAGAATGGTTGCTCGGGAGATTTTCGGAAGGGTCACTGAAATTCGGGATTCTCCCGGAAAAAATCGGGAGGGTTGGCATGTATGTGGGTGGATTGTATTTATTACAAAGTTTTAGTACAAAAGCTCTTCAGGTCTCTGCACACTGGTAGGACAGAAAGAAGAAGAAGAACAACAACAACAATCAAATATGCCCTTTTATTCCTTTGCTCTGAGCTGATTCAGCTAATTGCAGCGCAAGTTAAATAATTTCTTGTGCAGGAGGAAGAAAATTGTGGTTTGGTCTATAGCTAAATTGTGGACACTATTTATTTACTGATTGCAATGGTACAAAAGCACATGGTGAAATGCAAACTGTGTCCAGGAGAAAAATATGATTCAGTACTTGATAAATAAACCCTTGTTTACAAGCACAAAAGTAGGACATTTCTGTAGTTGGTCACCTGGTTTGCATACATCAAAGGAGGGATTGTGGCCTATTTCTCTATGCAGAAACTTGCACATGTCCTTAGGTTACTTGGTTGCCTCTTGGCAACTCAAAGCTTCAACTTCCTCAGCTGATTCCTTTTCTCCCCTCCTTTGTTGTCATGATTCTGTGTTTTTGGTCATTGTCATGCTGGAAGACTCATCCATGGTAAATTGTAAATGGCCTGTATTTATATAGCGCTTTACTAGTCCCTGAGGACCCCAACGCGCTTTACATATCCAGTCATCCACCCATTCACACACTGGTGATGGCAAGCTACACTGTAGCCACAGCCACCCTGGGGCGCACTGACAGAGGCGAGGCTGTCGGACACTGGCGCCACCGGGCCCTCTGACCACCACCAGTAGGCAACAGGTGAAGTGTCTTGCCCAAGGACACAACGACCGAGACTGTCCAAGCCGGGGCTCGAACCAGCAACCTTCCGACTCTTGAGCCACGATCGCCCCGTGATCCATGATTCATTTTTAGTGTTCTGGTTGAGAGAAGGACGCTCTAATCCAAAATTTTACAGCCTATTGGCTTGTTAATATAGTGAAGTCATCCATTAGCATAAAAACAGCTCCACAGCATGACTACCAGATGATCCGACGCGATGTCTATGCCTGTCCTGTAGCTTGACTGTACCTTCTTTTGGTGATATTTAGTATTTTGCTTCCTCCAAACACGGTGTGACAAGTTGATGCCAAAGAGCTTGAGTTTGTTTTCATCCTACCACAGCACTTTGTCCTAAGTCTTCTCTGAAACATTTAGATGTTCAAGGCTGTCTTGAGCAGGGTGAGCAGGTGTAGGCAATGCCAGACCTGTCCAATATAGTGCAGTGTGTTACCAATTATGTTTTTGGTGACTGTGGTTCCAGCTGCCTTCACATCATTAACAAGTTCATAGTTTTGGGCTAATGTCCCATCTTTCTCATGATCCTCCTCACCCCATGAGACAACAACTTGTATGGAGCTCCAGATAGAGGGTGATTGATGGCCTTTCTTCCATATCTAATTAACTGCACCAGCTGTTGTCACCTTCTTATCTAACTTCTTGCTGATGGTCATTTGAGCCACATGCAGATCTACAGTCTTGCTCATGACAAACTCTGACAGCTCTTTGGTCTTCTCCATGGTAGTGGAAGAAGTTGGAATTAAAGATTTTTTATTCTGTGGGCAAGTGTGCTTTATAAACATAATAAGCTGACTATCTGTAATTGATTGGTGGTCTGTATCTGTTTCTGAAACTGATTAATTGATTGTAATCTAATCTCTGGGAGCCAGAATTTTATCTAGATTGTAGGGATTCAAATGCATACTTAACTCAATTATATGAAAATCCATTTATAATTTTATGTAATGTGGGGATTTTTTTCTGGATTTTTGGTTAAAATTGTGTCTCGCTTCATTGAACTTAAACTATAAACAGTGTTGGGAAGGTTACTTTTATCATGTATTCCACTACAGATTACAGAATACTTGCCCCAAAATGTATTTTGTAATGTATTCTGTTATGTTACTCAATGAAAGTAATGTATTCTGAATACTTTGGAGTACTTAATATATTATCATGCTTTTTACAACTACATGAATGTACTATTGCTTTGTGATTTAATAACTATTACTGAAGGTTACTCACCATAACAGTACCAACTAGATTTTTAAATCTTAATATAAAATGAGTAACAGTAGGATGGACATTAGATAAGGCTGCACTTTTTGCACCAATCTCATATAGGAAACTATTCTGTGTGTATCTCCAAAAGTTGGTTCTCTTAATCTGGACGTAGCTTTTAAAGTGGGAGAAACGTTTTGTCACTCATCCAAGTGACTTCTTCAGTCTCAGATGACTGCAGGTTTCCCCAATCTTATAAACCAGGGATAGGCAACCTTTCTGATGATGAGTGCCATCTAAAATTTCCTCAGAAGTCAATGTGCCATTTGATTGCATTAGCAATAAATTTAATAACGCTCTATATTAACAGTTACACACTATATAAAACAACTTTATAGAATTATATTTGTTCACAGATGTTTGCAACTATCAGCGAATAGTTATCAGCTATTTTGAAACAAAAAAAGAAACTTTTTATCCATAACAAGAACTTCATAACAGCAAATGAACTGTACAACAGAAAGTGCAAATGCTATTTGTGGTCTCCTCACAACAATGATAAGAAAAATAAACTGGGCCAATATGGCATGTTTGTTAATACAGGGATACACATATTAATGTGATCTCTGGTCTCCCACTCAGAGACACAGGTCTCCGAGTGTCCAGCATTCAGACCTGAGGACACTCTTCGTGTAGAGAAAATCTGCTCACACAGATATGTAGAACCAATTACTGTCAAGGCCTCTGCGATGTTCTGAAGACAGTTAACCTTGTCAGGTAGTGATGTCCAGCAGGTGAAAATGCAAGCTCCATGAACACGCACAGCTGTGGATTCCAGCTGCGTTCGTAGTTCTGCAAACTTTTCTGCAAAGAATAAACTCCACCTAAACTTGGTTTATATCTGACCCAGATAGACTGCAGTTCATAACTTCTTAGTGTCAGTCCAAGTGTCAGTTCACCTGACACTTGGACACAGCGGCCGCCTCGGGTCTCTCCTTCTCCTGCCTCCCCTTTCCACCTGCTGGCCTCTGTGAAAGCTCCGCCATAGCCACCACCAAACAACTGACTTATTTTTACACATCGGCCACCATCTGGCCAATCCACCACCTTTCATTGTTTATACCGTTACAAAAAAGAAAAAAACCTTCGGCCCATAGAAACTGATGTTTCTATGTTACACACAACGCGCTCTGTTTAGACCCAGACCAAACAGTATTGTTTGACTGATGGCCCTGGTCTTTAAGTCTGACGTCACTAGCCTTGTCTGGGCTCAACTCCAGTGTGGGTCCATAAATCAAACAATCACTGTGGCATCACCGAGAGTTGAAAAACTGTCTTAAGTCTTTCATCTGTAATAAAATGATCAGCGTTCTGCTCTACCAGGTGTAACAACTCATTTTAACATCCAGGCATCCATGAAAACGGAATTTATGACATTTAACGGAGTTAGAAATTAGCAGGAAGTTAGCTCACTAGCTTCCTTCTAAATATTAATAATGCCAGTAATATAGCATGTCCTGACTGAGGGATTTTGGAAACAAATTCAAACGTACAGCTCCGACATAAATGAAGACAGAAAACTAAACAGCATTGACGTTTGTAGGGTTACTTAAGTTTGGCTAGCTGGTATATAACGATGTGCTACGTGACCGCTAGCGACACGGCTATATGAGCATAATATAAACACGCTTTTTTCAACTCAATAAAAGTTAACGTGAGGATTCTTGGTGGTCAGGAACAAATGTAATCGCATGGCAGGATGCTGTAAACAGACCAAACTTCAGCCAGGAGAACAACTGAGATAATCCATCCACAATACCAGGTTAGTCATTCATATACTGCTGTATGGGCTGGGCTGTACTTACATCGTAAGGTTTTAAAAACTGAGCTTTAAAAAGATTAGTGTTAATAAAAGCCGAGAGAGGCTGACAGTGATCACTGATTGATCACCCAGTTTTGTTTTAAGTTATAAAGTTATTTTGTTATTTTCATATGGCTTAATAATTATCCTTATTGCTGTTTAAGAGAGGAGTGGTGCTTCAAAGGATAGTTGCAGATTTCTGTCAGAATCTGCAGATTATACAGTACAAATAAAATGTTCACGTTTGTCCAGCGTTGTCTTCTCAACAGTTTCACTAACATCTACACTGGATGGCCAGGAAGCGTTCACGTCTTCTGGGGTGCTTCACCGGCGCTGATAATTGGCGTCTGTCTTGTGTCAGCAACGTAAAAGACGGATTTAATGCAACATGACCATTCAAACAGCAGTCGCTTTCTCAAACATCAGTTGTGTATCGGATTCAGTACCACATACGAAAGTGACCCAGGTTGGATTTGAAAATATCGGATTTGTGCTGTTCACGCTGTCATACCATGGGTTGCATAGGGTCAGAAAAGTCGGATTTGATGCGATTTCACCTGCAGTGTGAACGTAGCCTTAGTTACTCTGTTCTGGGGGACCCCATCCTTGGGGTGGACCAATTTTTGGCGCAGCGTGTTTTGCGGTTTAAAAGCCACAGAGACGCAGTGTTTAGAAAATGCGTCTCAAGTATTTCGATACTCCTGACATGTATGGGATAACTACAGGCTTTCGCTTAGTCAGCAGTTGTCCTTCTCTCCTTGATCGGCTGGAGCTTTCTTTAGGCGCCTTCCCAGCTTTGACAAATGTCCAGCTGGGATAACCACATTTCCTCAGGGCCTTCTTGATGTGATGTTCTTCTGCTTCCCTGGCCACTGTGTCTGCGGGGATGGTGTTGGCTCTATGTTGTTTATGCTCCAGTGGACGATGAGAGTCAAACCTTAAATACTGATCCGTATGCGTAGGTTTACTCCTCAACACTGACTATAAACGAACATGAAAATTAGAAATTACATTTACATCTATGTTAGAAATAACATAAATGTAGCCTTTTATTTTATGCCGAGAGACCATTTTCTTAGCTGTTTATACAGTTAAGGGTCACAGGGTGCTGGAGCCTATCCTAGCTTTCAGAGCCCAAAACAGAATTAGCAGTTAACCCAACATGCATGCGTGTGTGTGTGTGCGTGAGGGGGGGGGGGGGGGGGGTCATGTATCTCATCTGAAGACAGAAGCTAAGCACAGGTGGGCCTGATTAGTACTTTGATATGAGAACACTTAAGAATACTAGGTAATGTAAGCTGGACGTCTGTTGCTCAGGAGGTAGAGAAGGTCATCTACCAATCAGAAGGCAGAACACTGAACCTCAAGTTGCTCTACAGTACAGTCATTGAAGTGTGAACATTAGACGGTGAATGAGGCATGTTGTATAAGGAGGTTTGAGCGCTAAACTAGAAAAATACTATATAAGAATCAGTTCATTTACAATGAATAATGTCAATGTATTATTTTAACATATTCAGTGCTTTTATGCACAGATGAAAGTCATCATGTATCATAGTTTAATGAGTCATCGTGTGGGTGGCATATTTAGGCTGAAAGGCTACATTGTGACTGAATACCTTCTATCCAGATTAGTGGCTTTTACAGCTGCAAATATGCGTGTCTTCAGGGTCAGTCCTGCCATTGGGATGGACAACTGCTGAATATATGATGAGTCCTGTATAAAAAGCAAATTGTCATTTAAGCATAGATGTGATATTACATGGCTCTTCGCGTCCACCCAACTGACAGTGATTTATTTGCTTTTTAGACATTTATTTTCTAAATAATTCGATGTAGCCCTAGTGTTTAATTCAAGTGGATTTAGGGTAAGAGTAAGAGTAAATTTAGTATACGTTTGTATAATTACAGTATTAGCAATAATTTGCTTTTTACATCAACTGTATAACAAGAATTTCTGGGAATCTGGCATCATTCTTCTTTTGTACATGGACAATTGATGCATACATCTGTAAGAGGTAGAGATCAACTTTACATAGATGCAGAGTTTCTTTATGTTCACTTTATGCATACAAGTATGGCTTTATCTTTGGTGCAACAGACTAAGATCACCTGTAAAACACAAATGAACATTTATAACTCACTGTTGTGAACTTACATTATAAAGCAGGAGATTCAATGTGCTAATGAAAGTGCCATTGCTTTCCTTCACTGAGATTGCAGCTGATGACCTACAGTCAAGATAAAGGAAAAAAGAAGTAAGTACCTAAAACATTATGAAAGTTAACAGTAATTATGGTAGCATCAGTATTTTAAAATTACATTTTTATATTAAAATTTACATAACATTGAGGAATCCTTGTCTTTAAAACCATGCCTATACGTCACTCTTTCAGGTTAACATATACACTTTCCTGACCAAACATTTCCAATATCTCCTTTTAGAAGTTAATATATGTAATCTGAATTGGACTTTTTGTGGGGTCGAGGACCTAAAATCTGAAAATATGTAACAAACTGTGTTTTGGGTTGTATTTCATGAAAACAACAACAAAAAAAAATTCTGTTGTATTGTGTGGAACTTAATAACTTTATATTATAAATTTTCATTATTATTATTAGTATTGCTTTTATTAATATTGTTGTTATTTTTTTTTTATTGTTATTATTAACTTATTATTAAACTGCTTCTTTTTTTGTCTGCCAATTGATATAATGATTGAAACTTACATGTATATAGGATCACGGTATCAAACAAGCTTAAAGGTATGAGTGAGACTTACGAGGCCAGCTGTGTATTGTTGACTAGGTATTCCAATGGGTAGCTGCAGCTAAACTTATACAGCAGACCTGGCAGGTAGCTGATGATGGTTGGAGGGTCTGGTGTATCAATATACCCTGATATGTTTCCAATCTGCACCAGGGACAGGTTCCCATAAGCATTGGGTCCTTGAGCAGTTAACACCTGTAAGCAACATCAGTGTGAGTAAAATTCCTGCTCCAGCTCTTTTACTAAGATAAGAAGGGTTGGACATTGTGCAGGATAAAAAGAAAAGTTCTCAAGATCAAGAAAAGCTTGATTGAAGTACATATCTCTCTCTCTCTCTCTCTCTATATATATATATATATATATATATATATATGTGTGTGTGTGTGTGTGTGTGTGTGTGTGTGTGTGTGTGTGTGTGTGTGTAATTTAGTAAGAGCAGTTAATACAAAAAAGAAAATGTTTTTCTTACCACCAAAGAATTACCACAGGACTCAAGTGTTGCCAGGCTGATGCTAAAGATTACAACAGTGGGGAAGGTGTTGTTATTGATAAAGCCTCTGCAGTGGGCATCTCCATGGCGACCATTAAGGGCTAGGTCGGTGTCAGTGTAGCCAGAGAAGAGAACAGGGCAAAAATTGATCTTGAGGGTAATGGTCTGGACCCCACAGTATACACTGATATCTCTCTCAGCTGGAAAAGAAGCCAAAAAATCTAATGATATGTACATAAATTGTGTATTTTACAATAGTACATTTCTCTCTCTCTCGCTCTCTCTCTCCCCCCCCCCCCCCCCCCCCCAAAAAAAAAGAAAAAAAAAAGATTTAGCTTCTGGGATTACAGTCTGTAACATTTAGTTTTGTATGTCATAATACTGGTGTCCAAAAAACTTATCACCTCATCTTTGGAACATGTAGGTAGTCCAAAAGAATTTTTTTCACATTTTTAGAATGTTAACATAATTTCTATTCAGTTATTCACAAAACAAAAGTCTTTAAGTCCTCACCAGGGAAGCGGCTGTGAAAATTTGCATCACAGTTGTATCCATTGAATTGAGCTCCAACTGAAAAGGCCTTACTAAACATTAAAAAAATGACAAATATATGTTCCATTTCAGCACCTGAAACAGATCAATAATGTAATGTGAATAATCCAATCAACACCATTTGTTTTATATTGTGGGGTCTTTACCTTACAGTATAAAGTGCACCGAGGCAACTGTTGTTGTGAATTGCCACTATATAAATAAAACTTAATTAAAATTCATTTTTCACTTTAGAAAATACAACGTCTCATGTAGGAAGACAGAAAGTAAAATCTGTTTTACATGCACTAATGGCAGGAGGGAAGATTTACAGTTTTCCCTTAAGTTGAACATTTTTTATATTCCTACCAAATACATTCACTGAGCACCCACAGCTTTGGCAAGTTATAAGAAACTGATACAGTTTTAAATGAGGCCTCAGTGACAATTACAATGATTGAAAGTCCTCTGGAAACTGTTAAATTAAAACTAGTTTGTAGCAGATTATGTAGTTAATAAAACCCTCACCTACAAAAGCAAACAGTTGTTCTGTGAGAGGGAGAACTACTCACCCTGGTTCCTGGCAGCCAGCAAGTGAGCGGTTCTCCATAAGCCTGGGACAGACGATGGAGTGGTCTGCACAGCATCCCTACCTGACAACTAGAAACAGAACTCATGAGCAGGAGGGAAAAAGGGACCATACACATAACAGATTCATTATTTGAACGTGTCAACAAAAAGGGTTGTCTGGATTGAACATGGGAAAGTCCATCAAAACTGAATGTGTTATACAAATCCTTTCACATCCACAGAAATATGAGCAGGTTTTGAAGTTTCCCACTCATATCCTTTCGGCCCAATCTGGCTCTGTCACTGCTCACAAATGGTTTGACGCTGCATGAGGTCCAGGAGCTGGGGGGGTGGGGGGGGTGGGGGTGGGGGTGTTGAATTATCTTTTCATCGCTTCAGTGGCCTTGGCTTGCTGACTGAGCCATTCCTTTCTCTCTAGGCCAGTCAGGGAGTGCAAAGCCCACTGTGCGGGCCTTTGGCCCAGGGAATCCATGCTTTTTCATTCTTTGTCTGCTGCAGTTCTCAGTCAACACAACAGCAGGCAATCTGGTAGGTGGGGCTGCAAGCTGCCTGTGACTGCATACCTGATCCCAAATTTTGACTCCTGGTCACAGGACCCTCACCACATGGCAAAGTAAAAGAAAGCTAAATTTGTGGAGTTTCATGGGATTAGCCAGTTGAAATATGAATATAAATGTATGTGGAACACGAGGACAGGACATTGCGGTTTGAATTTTTAGGAAACTTCTCACTCTAGGCCTATTGGGGGGAAAAAAGGACACATTTTTGGTGCTAAAGCTAAAAAGCATTCTTCTTTTGCACAAATTAATCTGTTTAATCAGGTGTAGTCTGCTGAGTTGTATCACCTTCATACTTCTCCAGTCCACAAAATATCTTGTTGAGGCTGTACATTAGGAAGTCTGCAGCTAAGAAAAAAAGTCTTTGTTCTTGTGATTCCTTGGGCTTTTTGAGAGGGACAGAAAAGGTTTGGTTACATCACAAAAATACACAGCCAGTGTGCACAGTCCACAACTTTAGACTATTAAAACAAGAATTTAAGAATATGAAAAAAGGCTCAACACAACAGGAACTCAGCGTAATTGTCAGTCCACAAATATAATCAAACAGTATATTGGAATATATCAGGAAACAATATCAGGAAATACCAAACAAAATATGCAAGACAAAACTAGAATTGAAATTATTAATAAAAAAGAAAAAATCATTTCCTAGTTCAAAGACTGCTTGCAGAACTTTGAACAGTAACAAATCCGGTTGATTTCTAGCTAACCAGTTAAAAATAAATAAAGAAAAAACAACTATATGTGCTGTTAAAGATTTATCTGGGAACACAATATATGAACCTGAAAGAATAAACAACATTTTTAGGGATTTCTATGAAACTTTATAGTCACCACAAATGAACCCGTCTAAAAATGAAATTGACCAGTTTCTTGGCAACGTAACTCTTCCAAAATTATTAGACCGTCAAGCAATGGCACTGGATTTGCTACTGACACCAGGGGAACTCCAGAAGCCCTGATAAGTATGCCCAATAATAACGCTCCAGGTCCAGACAGTTTTCCTGCAGAATTCTACAAAGAATTCTGGACAGTTCTGGCACCAGTATTCCACAGAATGTTGCAGGAAGTCAAGGAAAATGGCAGACTACCACCAAATATGAATTCTGCCAATATTAGTCTCCTGCTAAAACCAGGCAAAGACTCCTGATTTCCCTCAAGCTATCGTCCAAAATCCCTTATTAATGTAGACCTCAAAATAATCTGTGAAGCTCTCTCAGAAAGATTAGAGAAGATAACCCCCCTTTTAATTCTAACTGACCAGACTGGTTTCATAAAAGGCAGGCACTCGTCAACAAATATACGTAGATTGCTTGATTTAATAGACTACTCATGAAGTGAAAACATTGAAACTACAATATTGTCTCTAGATCCCGAAAAAGAGTTTGACAGAGTTAACTGGAAATTTTTATTTGAAACTTTACGCAAATTTGGTTTTGGAAACTCTTTCATAAACTGGCTAAAAATATTAGAATTATATAGAATTCCCCAACAGCTTGTGTCAGAACAAATGACCAAACATCCTCCAGCTTCTGTGTCCTGAGGGGCACCAGGCCCTGATGTTGTGTAATATGCCTCACCCAGCAACTAAGGCCCTGGTGTGGTGTAGATGGCCTCAGCCAGAGCCACAGGCCCTGGTGTGGTGTAGGTGGTCTCAGCCGGCAACTCAGGCCCTGGTGTGGTGTAGGTGACCTCAGCCGGCAACTCAGGCCCTAGGGTTGTGTAGATGGCCTCGGACAGAAATACAGGCCCTGGTGTGGTGTAGGTGGCCTCAGCTGGGAACTCAGGCCCTGGTGTGATGTAGATGGCCTCAGCCAGAGCCACAGGCCCTGGTGTTGTGTAGGTGGCCTAAGCCGGCAACTAAGGCCCAGGTGTGGTGTAGATGGCCTCAGCCAGAGCCACAGGCCCTGGTGTGGTGAAGAAGGCCTCGACCACCAGCACAGGCCCTGGTGTGGTGAAGATGGCCTCATGCACCAGCACAGGGCCTGGTGTGGTGTAGTTGGCCTCATCCAGAGCCACAGGCCCTGGTGTGGTGTAGGTGGCCTCAGCTGGGAACTCAGGCCCTGGTGTGATGTAGATGGCCTCAGCCAGAGCCACAGGCCCTGGTGTTGTGTAGGTGGCCTAAGCCGGCAACTAAGGCCCAGGTGTGGTGTAGATGGCCTCAGCCAGAGCCACAGGCCCTGGTGTGGTGAAGAAGGCCTCGACCACCAGCACAGGCCCTGGTGTAGTGAAGATGGCCTCATGCACCAGCACAGGGCCTGGTGTGGTGTAGTTGGCCTCAGCCAGCAGTACAGGCCCTGGTTTGGTGTAGGTGACCTTAGCCGGCAAATCAGGCCCTGGGGTTGTATAGATGACCTCGGCCAGAAGCACAGGCCCTGGTGAGGTGTAGGTGGCCTCAGCCAGAGCCACAGGCCGTCGTTAATGTGCCCTCATTAATGGGCAGCTGCTTTGAGTCTTTCAATACGCCCCTTCTCTGGATCAAAAGCAGTTCAATGACATGAAAAGTAAAGGCTTACAGCACCTGGTATTCCCAGGCAGTCTCCCATCCAAGTACTAACCAAGACAAGCCCTGCGTAGCTTCCGAGGTCAGACGAAGTCAGGCGTGCTCAGGGTGGTATGGCTGTAAGCTGCTGGTGCCAGCACAATGTGTCAATTTATGGAATCAAGTGATGAGGTGGCCAGTACCTGAAGTTTCGAACACAACCCTACAATTGAACTACAGAGTTAACGGTACCTGCATACTTGCCTAATACCCTAACCCAAAGACTCAGATAAGCATTAAACCAGCAGCACAGGCTCTGGAGTTTTGAAGATGGGCTCAGGCACCAGCACAGGGCCTGGTGTGGTGAAGTTGGGCTCGGCCAGAGCCACAGGCCCTGGTGTGGTGAAGATGGTGTTGAAATCTCCCAATTCTTTTGATCTTTGGGCTGAAGGAAGGACAATACTCGGTGTATAAATGCTCAATCAACAATCATTTATTTCCATACAATTCAACACAAAGAGCATTTAGAACCATCATGATGGGGAGACATGCCTGAAGAGGGTCACAGCAGTCTCAAAATGGTGACGGGTTACACAGCCTCTTATAGCTCCTAGCGGCCCCCACCTAGTTGTAAAAGCCTAAACATTCACATTCTTTTCTCCCTTACGGCGTCTAAGTTATGACCTCGGCAGTTGTTTCTCTGCTTTCTGTAAGGTGGGGGTATGGAATGTGGTCTATCTCCCCTGTCTTAGACACCAAGTCTCCTGCTTACAACCTTCTTTTTATGATTCAACAATAGAGCATGTCAAGAAAACAGTGTAACACATTCCCAGCAGATCAAGGATACAGAGTGATGCACATTTATCTAATGAACTAATATGTGAATATGTTCTGTTAACTCAAAAGTATAATGAGAACTAAACTACATACAGATCACACGCTCTATATTAAAGGGTATAATATGATCTACAGCAGTATTCTAATTCAACTACTTTGATTACATATATAAGGTAACCTATAATAACAGAATAATCTAATAATTCCCCCTTTTGATCTCTTAAAAAGAGATCACTTATAACGTACACTCCAGCATTGCAAGGTCCAGTTCTTCTTGGTCCTGAGGCCCTCTGTCCCCCTTTAACGGGTGGACCATATGTGGGATGACCTCTGTGTTCACGCAGTTCAGATGCAAGCAAAGTTAGATTTACAACCATAACAGCAGTTACAGATGACACTCCCATCACTCCCCAATTCTCCCACAACTTTATTTTGGTGCTCCAGTTTTCCACTCCCATTTTAATGCCACCTTATACCTTTCAAATGTACTTAGACTAGAACCTCTGTCTAAGGAGCTTTTAACCTTTATTTTTATTGCTGCAGCTACCAGTGTCTTCCAGTTGGGTGATTCTCAGCTTCTTTCTTCGACCTCCGGGGTTAGACCACCCTTTAGTCATTGCACAGTTCTGGGGATTATTCTGCCCCGATTTCAAACAAAGATCTGTGTGTTTTGGGATCACCGCCGTGTCCCCCTTTTTGCCAAGAGCCTCTCGAACCTCGTTGGTCTGGTGTTCCTGGTTTTCGCCAACCCCTTCATGGTTATTGCTGTGTTTCTGGGATCCATCTTCTCCAGGAGCCCAAACGCCATGACACTTGACCCCAGTTGATGTCTCGGCAGTCCCTACATCTGTCTCTGCTGTGAAGGGTCCGCATATCTCCATGTCCCCGTCTGGTGTCTGTTCCTTTCTCTGCAAGAGACAGAAAACCAAAACACCTCTCTCCCTAGCCTTGATAATCTAATATTGTTATCTATTGTTGTTCTAATGATTCAAATTTGGTTTCAAATATTATGTTCAGGACTCTTTGACCCAGGGACTTATTCTAATCATAATCTATGTGTGTGTAAAAGAAATCAAAAATTAATAAACCATTTCTAAGTCTAACACATTATAAGCTTAAGTTTTACCATAGCTAAATTATTAAACACACAAATAACGTGATAAGATGTTCATAAAACCATTGTTTGATGTTTGGACTCAACTCCCCCTTTTTGACACACTCCCATGTGTCAATTCATTGGAGCTATAAAATTAAGAACTCTGTTCTGTCTCTAAGTTTTGGAAAATTTTATGCTTGTCAAAATTTGAAGAATTTTTATCATAAGTAAAAGTTATGGCGTTATCATCCCCTCAGGGCTTAGCTTTCCCTCTTTTAGTAATATTCCTCCCACAAATATTCGCAATTACCCTCCTTTGGTGTGAAAACTGTTGGTATGGTCAAGTGGGAACTATAGAAACAAAAGCTCAGGACAGAAGAGTTATCAGTCATGTACTTCATACCAATTTTGCATATGTTTTATTTCATCTTGATCCTCTGAGTGTAATGGTACATTTTAATTTGAATTTATCAAAACTAAACACAACAGGTTTTCTTTCTTTACTTTGCTCTTGTTCTTTTGCAGTACCACATCCTATCAAATGTCCCTGTCGATTATATTCTACTTTTAATAACTTACTATTTCAAGCGAGAACCTAAATCACGTGGACCAATGTTTGTTTTTGCATATCTCTATTTCGAATGTGGCAAGTCATTCATAGATATTGTTAAAGTTTTGGCGATTTTCCTCTATAAAATTTTATTGACTTTTTACAGTGGCCTGCTATGGTTAATAGATAAGATAAGATAAGATAACCTTTATTAGTCCCACACGTGGGAAATTTGTTTTGTCACAGCAGGAAGTGGACAGTGCAAAAGTTATGAGGCAAAAATTAGAATACATACAATACAATACAATAGTAACATATTCCAGTCATGAGTGATATCAAAAGTTTTCTCCACTGTAGCATTTGGCATTCCCAGTAATATAACATGATACCTTAATCAAAACACAGCTAATATAGCACAGTTTTCTTAATGCAAACATCAGTAACTCAGAATTAGCAACCAAAGTGTCAAGTCTGCAGTTCATACTTATGTGAAGCTACAGTCTCCTCCTCCAGTCTCTCTTATCCTCCTGCTCCTGCAAAAACGAAACAAAGCGAAGCATCCACCCTTCTCTTGCCGGCTGGATGAATTGTGTATCGGCATTTACTAATCCTAAAGTTGGTACAGTCTTTGTCTCAGTATCAAGTCAGTCAAAACTTTTAGTCGTCAGTCCATCACAGTCCATTCACATGCCTTCATCCACACACATTCATACCAGATGTTGCTGATAATGGAGTCTCACGCGCGACCTATTCGAGCCTCCATCACCAGCAAGATGACGTCATCATTTTAAAAGGAAACAACTCTTTGTTCTTTTGTTCTGGATTGACTCACTGCAATCCTTTTAAACTCAGGACTTCTCATATGATCAGTGTCACATATAAGTGAATTTCTCCCAAGCCAATTACAATCATGGAGAAGCACACTTTGCAACTGTTTACAGTAATAATATTTTATAGCGCTTTAAATCTCAATCTTTCAGGCCTGGTTTAAAGAGCTGATTGTTCAATCATGGACTCACAAAATATCAACATATCACCACCGGTGGATCACACCTCTCAGATTTTCTTATCTCAGTGCACTGTAACAAAAACGAAAACAGACGTAACCAACAAAATACTACTAAAATAACACAAACTAGGGCCCGTTGCAGACATGTCCAAGCATAAAACTATCCCTCTCTCACTTACGAGAAAGAACACAAGCCAAAGCTCACTGATAACATCAAGCTAGCGCTAAACAAAACCAAAAAATCAGCCAGAAATTCACAGGAACGTTTTGCTTCCTGCTGGGACAATATTGTGTGGGAATGAGAACCTCAGGTGCCGTAACACCCTTTGTTCCTCCTTGAATTAAATCTCAATCACAGAAAATGCCGTACTCCAACCTAAACTTACACTATTAATTCATCATTTTTCACTCTGCGCCACTGTTCCTCATCAGGGCTGTGTGAAGCACAGCAAAGAATTCAGTCAAGGCCTTGAGGCATAAACAGACATCACGCACAGACATTATTTTCATAACCAAACCGTTTTAGACCTTATTCCTAAAATCTACATAAATGCCCTCTGGGTGACATATAACACATTCTAAGTAATCAATGGTAATCAATGGCTCCTCGTAAAAATTATGCATTGGGATGTTTGTGTGCAGCATTTTGCATATCAGCATAAGCATTTGTTAGCAAAGCATTCTTCATTGCATCAGCGTGTGTGTGTGTGTGCGGATCACTTCTCAGTGAATCAGCATTCCAATATGTGTGTGTGTGTGTGTATGTGTGTATTTCACTTCATTCTGAATCTGTGTGTGTAGACGTGTGTGTTTGTGTGGGTGTTTATGTTCATCACTTTCCTGTTCTGGTGTTCTGGGTAAACCACGGCCTGAAGCATGCCCTGGGGTCCTGCCCTCCTCCTTTTCAGTCTGTTTGCGACCATTGCTGCTGCTGCTGCGGCTCAAAGTTCAGTCCGTCCTGGTTCTGACCCCAATTGGGGCGGTCCTTTCTCCAGTGTCCATGCTCACCGCAGGTGAAACCTGCATCTTCTCCTGTGTTTTTTGTCCATTCTGAGGTGCCTTCTGTCCTCAGTTACTCCTCCTGTCCCGGCCACGCCCTTTTTGCTGCCCGATCCTCCGTATTGGTCCATCACTGTCCTGCACAGTGTAAATGCAGAGTTATCAAGGTCAGCATTCTTTTGCTCGGCCTTACTTTTCCTTCGGGCTTGGCGGGCGTCTCGTCACAGCTCTGTCAGCTGACGCAGTCTGGGAATTTTCCCCCGTGTAGTGAAATGGGCCTTAGGTTTAGTGCTCTCCGTCTCTGCTGCATGAGATCGCATTCCTGCAGCACCGTTGACTTTTTCAGGTTGTTGTTGTGGGTCCAGCTGTTGCAGCATTTGGTCAGTGTCACGTATAGGGGAGAGCAGGAGTCCAGTCAGCCTCGGCTTTCAGGGCCGGCAAAGCAGCCTGTAATTAAATATACAGAGAAAAAAAAAAACAGACAAAAAACAAAAGCAAACAAACAGGAAAATGATGTTGTGTTGGCTGTATTACAACGAGAGGGGAGAACCACCGGGACCAGGCCCTGTGTCAGCCTTCTCTCCCCCCCTTTTTTTTTTCTCTCCCGATATAATCATCTCCTAACCCACCAAGTTGACAGGACAACATGCACCTGTTCAAATTCGTAAGATCATGTTTAAACTCACAAAAGAGAATTTTCTTTCATTCAGTAATCACTTGTGTTAATCAATCAACAGAAAACGTGTCACAATTTGGATCTTTTTACCACTAGATTTGTTGTGTCTTCACTGGTTGGTCAGACCAGTGTCTTTTTTTCTTTGAAGTTAAATTATTGTCCTGCAACCCAGAGAGTTTATTTGTCAGTAATGTATTTATCCTTTAACAACAGGTGTCTGGTAAGTTTCGCTGCGTTAGCCTTGCTGGAAAATCTTCACGTGTTCATGAATGTAAGCTGTTTCTTCATTGCGTGTGTGTGCATTTGTAGGCAGGCAGGTTAATTTTAATTTTTTCTCAAAGTAGGCGTTACCTAAAAAGGAGCCTTTCTCTCACATTTCTCTGCTTGTGTGTGTTTTTGTTTCACCTTTTGTTGTGATGCTCCGGACGCCTTCCCAACCTCCACAAGTCTGTTGGCCCCAATTTTATGTGTTAAAAATTCTCTTAATTTCTCCTCTAATTCTCTCCTCTCTGCTGTCTATTTCACAGCTGCTGATTCGTGCTGGGTGTGGTTCCCATTACTTATAATTTTGCTTCGGCCGCTGTGCTTGTGGGGGCAGTTGGTCCAGGTCCGCAGCTTCCTGTATTGACACACTAAGAGATTTATTTAATTAAATTTTCATCACTGTTACACAGATAAGCAGGCAACACGCCTACCTTGACAGCATAAACTGCACGCCAGTCTCCCAACACATTCCTCTCTCTACTCCTCCATAAGTCTCCACTACACACCTCTTACTATCTCTCTTTTTTATTTTTATTTTTTATATTTATTACACCACAGAGTAATACACCCAATTATGCCCGTCTATCTCTATGTGGCTCCAAATTCCCTCTTTATTTAATTTCACACTCGTCAGGGGACAGGCACACAACAATTTCAACCACTGAAACGAGGAATTCAACCTTTTTATATTTCACCTATGATAGAACTCAACCTTAGATGTAAAAGCATTCTCTTGTTCTATTCCAGAATAAATGTGAACCCGTGATTACACGGCCGTTCCAGTGTTATTCTGTAGCTATGCGGGAGTCCTCAGTTCCCAAGTTGCCACCTTAGCATCCAGACGCCGCTGGTCCTGGCCACGCGTCCACGACCAGGAGGGGCGCCACTCCTTGAACAAAATTAGTTTCCACAGGTACACTAGGCGTCAACCTTTGATCTTAAAGCATTTTCTTCGCACTAATGTCCTCCTATTCAAACACATCAACCGTCACTGTGACTGTGTTTCACGCTTCACACACAGACAACACACCCAAAGTGCGCCTCACACACACACCCAGAGCGCGCCTTACACACACACAGCACTCTTCATCAGCGGAACTTTACACAGAAAACTCTGAGCTCAACTGTTAGAACTCTTTGAAGCACAACTGCACCATAGACCAAAATACCCCTTTCTCTGCGCTTATGACCGCCACCACGGGGCAAAATCGCATCATAAAAGTGACACTCGTCCCCGAGGCTCAAAACCGACACCATAAGCCAGGTTCTGCTTTACCTTTATTTCATGGCAAGTAAAATTTTACTTATTATTTATGACCGCAGCCCTCGAGGCAAAAACCGACACCACAAATCACCGTCAAACCTCTATTCAATGTACTGAAATCAGCACCAATCGCTGCTGTACCCACGGCCGCACCACCAGAACACGGCCATATCATAAACCAAAACCTACGGACGTGTTTCGCTTTTACACGTTGCCAGCGTTCAACCGCACCGTAAGCCAGCAGCTGCTTTTCCTTATTTCTATACTAATTTCATGGCCGCATCAACGAAGACTCAAACCGACATCATAACCAACTTCAAAACCTCTACTCAATGTACTGGACTTATGGCCGCGTCTCCAAGAGATTCTAATGTATTATTGCTACAGAAGCCAGTCTTAGACAAAGTTAAATGTGGAAGGTAAAGTGGGCTGCAACTAGTCCAACGTAGTATCTTATTAGTATCTCGGTAGAAGCAGTTTACTGCAACTAGTCCAACGTAGTGTCTTATTAGTATCTCGGTAGAAGCAGTTTACTTAACACACTGGAATTCAGCCTCAACTTATGTTGTTAGTATCTTGCGCCAAAAACCAGACACCGACAAATTTAATGTGAAAATACGTGTAACTCAGTGAACAGATTAATTTGGAAAGCCCAATATGCACATTTGGTATTTATAATACAACAGGCTGTGCTTACCTTTTTATATTTGGACCGGTCCTCTGTTCACCTCGCCCCAAGATCTCACCAAAGGCCAAATCTGCCCCTCCTCAGCACACCAAAGATCCGGGTCACCAGGCACCAAGTTGTTGAAATCTCCCAATTCTTTTGATATTTGGGCTGAAGGAAGGACAATACTCGGTGTATAAATGCTCAATCAACAATCATTTATTTCCATACAATTCAACACAAAGAGCATTTAGAACCATCATGATGGGGAGACATGCCTGAAGAGGGTCACAGCAGTCTCAAAATGGTGACGGGTTACACAGCCTCTTATAGCTCCTAGCGGCCCCCACCTAGTCGTAAAAGCCTAAACATTCACATTCTTTTCTCCCTTACGGCGCCTAAGTTATGACCTCGGCAGTTGTTTCTCTGCTTTCTGTAAGGTGGGGGTATGGAATGTGGTCTATCTCCCCTGTCTTAGACACCAAGTCTCCTGCTTACAACCTTCTTTTTATGATTCAACAATAGAGCATGTCAAGAAAACAGTGTAACACATTCCCAGCAGATCAAGGATACAGAGTGATGCACATTTATCTAATGAACTAATATGTGAATATGTTCTGTTAACTCAAAAGTATAATGAGAACTAAACTACATACAGATCACACGCTCTATATTAAAGGGTATAATATGATCTACAGCAGTATTCTAATTCAACTACTTTGATTACATATATAAGGTAACCTATAATAACAGAATAATCTAATACCTGAAGTTTCGAACACAACCCTACAATTGAACTACAGAGTTAACGGTACCTGCATACTTGCCTAATACCCTAACCCAAAGACTCAGATAAGCATTAAACCAGCAGCACAGGCTCTGGATTTTTGAAGATGGGCTCAGGCACCAGCACAGGGCCTGGTGTGGTGTAGGTGGCCTAAGCAAGAGGCACAGGCCCTGATGTTGTGTAATTTTCCTCACCCAACAACTAAGGCCGTGGTGTGGTGTAGATGGCCTCAGCCAGAGCCACAGGCCCTGGTGTGGTGAAGATGGCCTCATGCACCAGCACAGGGCCTGGTGTGGTGTAGTTGGCCTCATCCAGAGCCACAGGCCCTGGTGTGGTATAGATGACCTCGGCCAGAAGCACAGGCCCTGGTGTGGTGTAGGTGGCCTCAACCAACAGAACAGGGCCTGGTGTTGTATAGATGGCCTCATGCACCAGCACAGGGCCTGGTGTGGTGTAGTTCAACAAAGCCAGCAGCACAGGCCCTGGTGTGGTATAGGTGACCCAACCCGTTCTCACTCCCAAAGCGTAACATTTTACGCTAGGTGACAAATCGTCACCATATTACGTTTTCGGCTACCCACCACGTTCCTAAATGACGACCTCGGAAAAAGAGGAAATATGAGAACCGTCTGGACTGAACCTACACATGTTCGCTCTTTTTCTTCAAATCGCTTAGAAACACGCTATTTAACATCATTAAAGTCCTGGTTACGGTCTGGAATAAGGTTATGGTTAGGGCTAGGGATAAGGTTAGGTTTAGGGCTGGAATACAGGGCTGGAACGTCTATTACCGTGGGAGCGTCATTGCACTGGATTCCAGCCATAACCCACCGCGTACCATAAGAACGCCGAAGGTCTCCTTTCGCGTTCCTCAGGAACGCCGCGGGACGTGACAAAACGTCGACATGTTACGCCTCGGGAGTGAGAACGCTCTGGGTGACCTTAGCCGGCAACTCAGGCCCTGGGGTTGTATAGATGACCTCGGCCAGAAGCAGAGGCCCTGGTGAGGTGTAGGTGGCCTCAGCCAGAGCCACAGGCCCTTATGTTGTGTAATTTGGCCTCACCCAGCAACTAAGGTCCTTGTTTCGTGTAGATGGCCTCGGCCAGAGCCACAGGCCCTGGTGTGGTGTAGGTGGCCTAAGCCAGAGCCACAGGCCCAAGCCAGAGCCACAGGCCCTGGTGTGGTGTAGGTGGCCTCATGCACCAGCACAGGCCCTGGTGAGGTGTAGGTGGCCTCAGCCAGAGCCACAGGCCGTTGTTAATGTGCCCTCATTAATGGGCAGCTGCTTTGGGTCTTTCAATACCCCCCTTCTCTGGATCAAAAGCAGTGCAATGACATGAAAAGCAAAGGCTTACAGCACCTGGTATTCCCTGGCAACCTCCCATCCAAGTACTAACTAAGACCAGCCCTGCTTAGCTTCCGAGGTCAAACGAAGTCGGGTGTGCTCAGGGTGGTATGGCCGTAAGCTGCTTGCACCAGCACAATGTGTCAATTTATGGAATCAAGTGATGAGGTGGCCAGTACCTGAAGTTCCGAACACAACCCTACAATTCAATATTGAATTGGTGTTCAATATTGAATCGGTGTGCAACTTTGCTAAAACAATGTCGGACTCTGTAGTTTTCTCTGGTCCCCTCCCCAATCAGACCAGGAGTGACATGTTTAGCCGCATGTTCTCCTTAAATTGCTGGCTGTCTGAGTGGTGTCCCAGAAACGATGTGGGCATCATAGATAATTGGCAAACCTTCTGGAGGAAACCTGGTCTTGTTAGGAGAGACGGCATCCATCCCACTTTGGATGGAGCAGCTCTCATTTCTAGAAATATCCTCCTCCTGTTTTGGCTTCCCTTCACTGGCTTCCTGTTAAGTCCAGAATTGAATTCAAAATCCTGCTCCTCACATACAAGGTCTTAAATAATCAGGCCCCATCTTATCTTAATGACCTTGTAGTACCATATCACCCTATTAGAGCACTTCGCTCTCGCTTTGTAGGCCTACTTGTCGTTCCTAGAGTATTTAAAAGTAGAATGGGAGGGAGAGCCTTCAGTTTTCAGGCCCCTCTTCTGTGGAACCAGCTTCCAGTTTGGATTCGGGAGACAGAAACTATCTCTACTTTTAAGATTAGGCTTAAAACTTTCCTTTTTGCTAAAGCATATAGTTAGGGCTGGACCAGGTGACCCTGAATCCTCCCTTAGTTATGCTGCAATAGACGTAGGCTGCCGGGGGATTCCCATGATGCGTTGAGTTTTTCCTTTCCAGTCACCTTTCTCACTCACTATGTATTAACAGACCTCTCTGCATTGAATCATATCTGTTATTAACCTCTGTCTCTCTTCCACAGCATGTCTTTTATCCTGTCTTCCTTCTCTCACCCCAACCGGTGGCAGCAGATGGCCCCGCCCCTCCCTGAGCCTGGTTCTGCCGGAGGTTTCTTCCTGTTAAAAGGGAGTTTTTCCTTCCCACTGTCGCCAAAGTGCTTGCTCATTGGGGGTCATATGATTGTTGGGCTTTTCTCTGTATCTATGAAGCGCCTTGATATAACAGATATGATTCAATGCAGAGAGGTCTGTTAATACATAGTGAGCGAGAAAGGTGACTGTAAAGGAAAAACTCAATGCATCATGGGAATCCCCCGCAAGCCTATGTCTATTGCAGCATAACTAAGGGAGGATTCAGGGTCACCTGGTCCAGCCCTAACTATATGCTTTAGCAAAAAGGAAAGTTTTAAGCCTAATCTTGAAAGTAGAGATAGTGTCTGTCTCCTGAATCCAAACTGGAAGCTGGTTCCACAGAAGAGGGGCCTGAAAACTGAAGGCTCTCCCTCCCATTCTACTTTTAAATACTCTAGGAACAACAAGTAGGCCTGCAGAGCGAGAGCAAAGTGCTCTAATAGGGTGATATGGTACTACAAGGTCATTTTGATAAGATGGGGCCTGATTATTTAAGACCTTGTATGTGAGGAGCAGGATTTTGAATTCAATTCTGGATTTAACAGGAAGCCAATGAAGGGAAGCCAAAACAGGAGAAATATGCTCTCTCTTTCTAGTCCCTGTCAGTACTCTTGCTGCAGCATTTTGGATTAGCTGAAGGCTTTTCAGTGAGTTTTTTGGACATCCTGATAATAATGAATTACAGTAGTCCAGCCTGGAAGTAATAAATGCATGAACTAGTTTTTCAGCGTCACTCTGAGACAGGATATTTCTAATTTTAGAGATGTTGCGCAAATGGAAGAACGCAGTCTTACATATTTGTTTAATATGTGCATTGAAGGACATGTCCTGGTCGAAAACGACTCCAAGGTTCCTCACAGCGTTACTGGAGGCCAAGGTAATGCCATCCAGAGTAAGAATCTGGTTAGATACCATATTTCTAAGCTTTTCAGGGCCGAGTACAATAACCTCAGTTTTATCTGAATTAAGAAGCAGAAAGTTAGCGGCCATCCAGGTCTTTATGTCTTTAAGACATTCCTGCAGTTTAACTAATTGGTGTGTGTTATCTGGCTTCATGGACAGATAGAGCTGGGTGTCATCTGCATAGCAGTGAAAATGTATGCTATGTCTTCTAATGATACTGCCTAAGGGAAGCATGTATAATGTAAACAGAATTTGTCCTAGCACTGAACCCTGTGGAACTCCATAATTAACCTCAGTGTGTGAAGAGGACTCTCCATTTACATAAACAAATTGCAGTCTATTAGATAGATATGATACAAACCACTGCAGTGCAGTACCTGTAATACCTACAGCATGTTCTAATCGCTCTAATAGGATATTATGGTCGACAGTATTGAATGCTGCACTAAGGTCTAGCAGGACAAGCACAGAGATGAGTCCACTGTCAGAGGCCATAAGAAGATCATTTGTAACCTTCACTAAAGCTTTTTCTGTGCTGTGATGAGCTCTGAAACCTGACTGAAACTCTTCAAATAAATATTTATGGCTTTATCTTATAGAATTCAATATTCCCGTGTTGAGGAAACAGGTTTTGCAGCTGTTTGAGCTAAGATTTTCAAGTTATTCACATAATGAAAACCTCTACTTTGTTTCGGGCCAGTTCCCCATTCAAATGCATGTAACAGTGACAAACGCACTGTCTTGGCGAAAGAAAGCGTTTTTGTACAACTTCATATAAATTAGCTGTAACTTTTGATAGACGACTCAGACTCACATATTTATGGCTTTATCTTATAGAATTCAATATCCCCATGCTGGGCAAACAGGTTTTGCAGCTGTTTGAGCTAAAATTTTCCAGTTATTCACATAATGAAAACTGTTAGAGTTGAATTGTTAGATGTTTGTCATTTTTATGTTTACCATTTGTACAGTGTTTTAACTGATGAAACTCCACTGTCCTTCCCCCCAGATCCTCGAGGTTCTGGTGGGGGGCTGTAATGTTTTATTGCAGATACATCCTATCTGGAAGATCTGCTTCTTTTGATGTAGGCTTCCTGCGTTTACGACCCTTTAGTCAGCAGGAGGTCTAACACACACACACACACACACACACACACACACACACACACACACACACACACACACACACACACACACACACATTCTTAAGGAAGTTCACACATATACATAAAATGCTTTCTCTTAGAACCAAGGGGGCGTGGCTTTGTTCTGACGTGTTTTGTGTGAACTGTCTCTCAATAAAAGGTAGCAGGAGGAAGTCAGATCTGGGGGTCATTTTCGTGGTGGACACAGACGAGGCCTCCCTTGCGCAAATAATCGATCGATCGACTGTCTTGTTTTCTTCATGATGAATAAGTCTCTAGAATTAGCGGGGCTTGTGGAAACACAGACCCAACATTTATTTGGTCCTTCGGAGCCGGAGCCTAACATATTGCATCCACCGAGGAGAGGGAGAGGACGCCACCGCAATGTCTGGGGTGATTGACGTAAAGCCCTGGTGTTTCACTTTGCTTTGTTACCAGGCCGGGAAGTTTGCGCCTGACCTCCCCTCGGGATGGATGACAATTGATGGGATTCAGAGACTCTTCCCATGAACGTAAACAAACAGTGAGTACAGAAGGCCTTAGAGAGCGGCTACGTGCCCGTGCGTGAAAGCAGGTACGTGAGCGCGCAAGCTGTGCGTGTAGACGCAAGCTGCCTGGTTTCTCCGCCAGTGTTTTTGTTTTAATCTTTTTTGATTTATTTAAGGAGGGTTAAGTCGGTTTCTCCACCGAATAGAAGGAGGGCAAGGACGGTTTCTCCACCGAAAGAAGGATAGAGCTCTATAAAATAAAAAGGGACTCCACAGTTAAGGACGTTGAGTGAATGGTTTCTCCACCAATGTTAAGGAGGAAAGAGCTCGCCGCGGTAAGGGGGATTATAGGCCTTAAAAAGAGTGTGAATGAGCGTATGCGTGTGTGAGTGCCAGCAGCACAGAAGGAAACCTAAAGCGGTGTTAACGGAATTCTGTGACCTGTTGTGTACACGTAGCCTGGGTTTTGGAGTAAGGTGTTACCTGCCGTAAACTTAAAAGAATTGTCATAATGGGGAATAAAATGTGTAAGTCTGCCTTAGAAGGGGATGTAAAATTTATGGAGAAATTTTCACTGGGCAGCACGCAGTATGTAGGTTGTTGGCGTGAAAAATATGGATTTGAAGGGACATCAGTGGAAGTTAAAGGTAAAATGCTTGTAGAAAGAATAGCTGTAAGTGTAGCAGGTAAAACAGGGAAAGCGAAGCAGAGGAAGGAATTGCAGTTAGCAGTTGCTAAGTTGTGGCTGGAGCAGGCTCAAAAGAGAAGAGAAGCACAGAATGTTAAAAGAGCAATATTGCAAGCAGTAGTTGTGAAACCTGAGGATGAAACCACAGCTCAATCCACTGCAACTACTTTAGAACAACACCGTAGAAAAGCATTAGGAAGAGCAAGAATGTTAGCAGAAAGAAGAAGAGCCAGAGAAGAGCGTGAGAGAGCAGAGGCAGAGGTGGAGGAGAAATTAAAGGCTGAGTATGGAGAGACATTAGGAGCAGCATTGAGTCCAAGACAGATTAGGCAGGGCAGGAAACAGAAAGTAAGATTAGTGAACACAAACGTTACAACCACATATCCATCCCCGACACAACACAAAAAAAAAATATGGTGTTTCTGTCCCAGAGTGTGAAGATGAAGAAAGTTTTTCTCCTGATCCATTCCGTGAGTGTGAGCATGTTTGACGTCATGGTGTGTGTGAAAAGGTATCCAGCTGGGGCAGACGTGATTCTGCAGATCACCTGCCCAGTGGACAAAAAGAAATAAAATAGTTGTGTGGATGAATGATAGCATGAAGAGTGTTTGGTGTTTCTCAGCCTGAAACAGCTGTAATGCTATTTTCTGTTTTGGAGAAAAGTACAGTTAAAAAAAAAAAAAACAGAGAGAGAGATGTGTGTTGTTTAAGCAGTGATGAGAATAATGAAAGTGTGATGAGAGAGGAACACAAAAACATACAGAAAATGCATTAACTATACTAACCCTACATGCACATACACAGTAAATGATACTCGTGAAGACCAGACAGCATCTTAAGCATGAGATTCTGTTTGTCATCTTGTCCAAGTCACTAGTAAGATGAAAGTGATACATAGACTAGTGGACTGAATATTATAGGAAGACAGATGGTTGCATCATAGAGGAGAAAACAGAATGCTGATGAGAGGTCTTAAATGAGTGAGCTGAGTGAGCTGATTTTGAGTTTCTGGTGTGTGAAGACGTTTTACCATGGCACACAATTAGTTACATGAGAAGAAACGTATTATGTGCTGAGACAGGAGGGTTATGCTGTGTGTTGTGTGTATGGCTGATTTGGATGAATGTTTGAGATTAAACTGGCTGTTGATTTGTCTTTTGTTATTAAGTTGAGCCTGCCAATTGGGTTGTTACGATTTATCCCCCTGGCATGAAGAACACGTGTCATGACTTAAACAAGGCCTTTCTTTCCTTTGCTTTCCTTTATTTTCTTTCTTTTATTTTGTTACTTTCATGGTGCACTGAAAGTTTTGTTTGATGATCCATGTTTGAGAAGATCTGGATGATTAGAACCAAAGCGTCGTCGAGAAAACTGTTGCAAAGTGAGCTTCTCCAAAATTAAAATGGGCTCAGGAGAAAGCCACTTATTGAGACAATTAGGAAACAAGTTCCTGTCCAAAAGGATTCAACGAGGAAATCCAGTCTAAATTATTTTTTCTTTTTGAAATGACGTCGTTTTGCTGAGTGTGGAAACGAATGCGACGATAATTTCCACAATTAGCAAAAGAAGAAATCACTGAGTGAATGAAGTAAGAATTTTAAAATAAATGGGGAACTGACTGACTGACAAAAGCTGACAAGACTGACTGACTTAACACCATTGTGTGAAGTTAACCCCCACCTGACAAAGGTGTGGATGTATCTCTGTGTGTGTCTCTGTTGCAGGAGCAGAAGGAGACCACAGGAGGAAACTTGGGTCACATGACTATGTGAACTTTGAAAATTTAACCTTTTTAGTTTAAATTTTCTGTGTCTGTGAATTTACCAGGTACCATTCACTACCTTGTGTTGCTCACAGAGATTACTGTGAGAAAGAGTGTATACACCTTGTTACACCCCGGCCTAGGCAACCGGCGTGCAACTCAGGAAAAATAGGAAAAAGGGAAAAAAAGGGCCCCCAAGCTCACTGCTCTTAGGGAGGGCGAACTCATAAAAAAAAAACTAATACGAGCTACCACAAAAATAATCCCAAAACGAAAGTATCGACCACTATTGTCTTTAAAGCAAAATATGATATTTATTTACATCACAACACAAGGCGCCAAACTATTTACAAGGGGGGGGGGGAAGATCGCGACCATGACATACAGAAACACCGGGCTTAAATACATAGAGGGAGCAATTAGGGAATGGATCACAGGAGGGAAACACAGCTGGGGCAAATTAGACCTGACGAGACAAGGAAACGTAAACTGAACACACCAAGATAACACAGACTTTCAAAGTAAAACAGGAAACACATAACAGTCACGCCAAACCAAAACGCCTAAAACAATACACTGCCAACGCCGAACCATAACATACCCCCCCACCCAAAAAAAACAATCATTTAAAACATACAACCCCAACGAAAAATGTTCGTTCCATGTCCAGCCCATATGGCACCGGCCGCCGTCCCGCCGGCGACGCTGATGGCTGGACGGGTCCTCCAGTGGAAACGGAAAACTGGAGCGGGCCCTCGGATCCTCCAGCGAAGACAGACGAAAGGCTGGAGCGGTCCCACGGGTCCTCCAGCGAAGACAGACCAGCTGCAAACACGGACACGCAGCCCACCAGCTGCAAACACGGACACGCAGCCCACCAGCTGCAAACACGGACACGCAGCCCACCAGCTGCAGAAGGCTGGAGCGGTCCCACGGATCCTCCAGCGAAGACAAACAAAGGCTGGAGCGGTTCCCCGGACCCTCCAGCGACGGCAGATGAAGGCTGGAGCGGTCCCTCGGATCCTCCAGCGAAGACAAACGAAGGCTGGAGCGGTTCCCCGGACCCTCCAGCGACGGCGGATGAAGGCTGGAGCGGTCCCTCGGACCCTCCAGCGACGGCGGATGAAGGCTGGAGCAGTCCCCCGGATCCTCCAGCGAAGACAGACGGCTGAAGCGGTCCCTCCCTCGGACCCTCCAGCGACAGCGGATGGCTTAAGCGGTCCTCGGACCCCCCAGCGACTGGACGAGCCCCCATATGTTACACCCCGGCCTAGGCAACCGGCGTGCAACTCAGGAAAAATAGGAAAAAGGGAAAAAAAGGGCCCCCAAGCTCACTGCTCTTAGGGAGGGCGAACTCATAAAAAAAAACTAATACGAGCTACCACAAAAATAATCCCAAAACGAAAGTATCGACCACTATTGTCTTTAAAGCAAAATATGATATTTATTTACATCACAACACAAGGCGCCAAGCTATTTACAAGGGGGGGAGATCGCCGAACCGTAACAACCTGCGCAGCGCTAACATTTACATTTCTTTTTACAGCAGATGGCTAATCATGTGCTTTGATCATGTGATTTACAGCAGGACACAACTTAATGATGTTTTTCTACCACAGGATTACTGAGATTTTGTATGAAGAGAACTGTAGTTACAGGCTATATGTTGATGGTGAAATTACACTGTGTTGTTGAGAGAATGTTGGAGAAAATGTGAATGTTACAGGGGAGAAATTAATACCATTTCAGACATACTGTGATGAGACCATTGTTACTTTTCCACAGCGAGTGTTAACTTTACAACTTTTCATAGCTCCTCTGGAATCTGGATGGCCGACACCTGACAACCAGGATGAACCGCATGTTTGGCTAATGTTTGTTTTTCTTTAAGAGTGCTTGTAAAGGATTCAGCACAGACAGACAAGTGATAATTGAACAGATGTGCAGTGGTTACAGAATAGTTACATGGAGCTCATTATCTGACCACACTGTTGGGCTCATGGTGAGTGACAAACTTAAGGGAAGTCACTGATTACAATGTGGAATGACATTGAGATGTTAAACAATTTGGAACAAATTATGGGAAAAAGTAGGAGTTTAATGAGTTTAGAATAAACCTGCAATGATACTTGTCTCTGTGACGCTGAATACTTTATTACTCTTATGATCTATAGTTAGTTGCAAATGTGAAGTTGTTTTAACTTTAAGACTTTGTCTTCTAGGATACAGGCTCAGGGTGGAGCTGGGAGCTAAACAAGCTAAACATTTAAGTGCTGACTAATGCTTTTACACAGGGTTACAGCTTGGAGTGAAGCTGCTCCAAGGGACAAACCCTGGAGATTGTTTTAGAGAGAATGTGCAACATTCTTGTGCATGTCTCATTGGGGAGTTGACACGTGGCGAAAGCCGTGTGGCGAGAGGAGTGTCATTTTTTAATTTGGAGAAGGAGTGACTGAGAGGATCGCCCACAAGATGGAAGCTGAGGCCTGGAGAGAGTCTTCAGGAGGATCGGAGATCACCTTCAGCACAGAGAGCTGTGCTACTGGGCTTCCAAAGGATTGTCACGAGGAGATCATCACGAGGAGACTTTGCACAGCAAAATCTTAAATAAGATGAAAGAGTTACGACGTTGACGTTAAGGAAGACAACTAAGGGGTACGACGTGCTCTGCCTTAAAATCTTCAGCAGCGTTGGAAAATGGAACATGAGGGAGCGTGCCAAGCTCCAAAAAGTGACAGCGCAGAGGAGGTCCAGCGATGAACTTGTGGTTCTGTGAACAGCACAAATGCCAGGTGACTGTAAAATAACTAACAGCACTTTTTCCACAAGTGAAGCCAGTAACTTACTATCCTAAAAGATTAGCTCTAGTTGCTCGTGCTTTACCTCCATGCGTGAGATCAGTATGTGCAGCAGCTTAAGCTGTACAATGTTTCAATAGTTTATTTCACCTTTTGACAGTGTTAGTTCCACACGAGGTAGATGTTTACTACTGCAGACTAAACTTACATTTCTGTCACCTACAAGACACTTGTCTTTAATGTTACTGTTTCTCTCACAACCATACATATTACCATAAAGTGGTGCACAATTCTGAATCTGTCAACCCTTTTTGCCAACGAAAGAAGAGGGCACTTCTCATGAGAGTAGAGAGCGCGAGGAGAAGAAGTGTAAGCCGAGGGATGACTTAATAGCTGTGCCACTCGTTGAGGGAAAGGTTTGGTTTGTTGATGATTTGAGTTTTACAACAGCAGAGGGACAGACTAGAACAGGTTTTACTGTAGCAGACAGTGAGAGAGTTGGCGGTGCTGGACCAAGGCCAGGAAGATCGTGAAGGACCTCAGCCATCCCAACAACAGACTGTTCTCTCTGTTGAGGTCAGGAAAGCGATTCCGCTCCCTGAAGACCAACACAGAGAGACTGAGGAGGAGCTTCTTCCCGCAGGCGATACGGTCTCTCAATCACACCACCACACAGTACTGACCCACACATATGGTTCTTACACACACACTGGACTTTCTGGACTTTGTTTTTGCACAACACTGGTCACTATATTCTTCATTTCCAGTTAATACTTGTACAGCTGCTGTTATTGTGTATATATTTATTTATATTTAGATTTCTTCATACATTCTTATATAGTTCTATATTGTGTATTGTGTATTTTGTTGTACAGTTATTTTATTTTCAACTTTAATTTATATATTTTATCTTATTCTTCCCAGTTAAATTTACCCTTCATTCTAATTTGTGTTGTACAGTTATTTCATTTTTAACCTTAATTTATATTTTATTCCTTCCTAGTTAAATTTACCCTTTTTAATTTTTCATATTTATTTCCTATCTTATTCATAGCCTTTTCCTTTTTTGTTTTCTTTAGGTCACGAGCAGTTGTCCAAGCATTTCACTACATATCGTACTGTGTATGACTGTGTACGTGACAAATAAAATTTGAATTTGAATTTGAATTTGAATTTGAGAGTTATCTATGTAGGACAACTAGCATGCTTAATAGCTGCTTGAGCAGCAGAGATGCTAGCTTTAACGGAAGTGTGTCAAGCTGTAGAGAGACAATATACACTGAGAGCCAGTGTGTATTTGCTACTGTACATTTCCTTGTAGTGCAGTGAGTGAGACGAGGTGTGACAACCTCTACAGGGAAACCTGTAGAACGCACCAAACTCTTGCAAAATCTGCTGGAGGCAGTGTTATTAACCAGTGGAATTGCCGTTTGTAATTGTGCAGCACACATGCGAGGGCAAGATCAAGTTGCATTAGGGAAAGTTTCTGCAGATAAGATCGCAAAAGAGGCAGCTTTAGTTAAACATGGTGTTAACATTTTAGCAGTGCAACATCAGCAGACATGTAGGGCCACTCACCTACAGCAGGAAAACAGTTGTGACTTACAGAGGGAGCAAGCTAGCAGGATGGTGTTTATTATCTGTGTGATAAACCAATACTGCCTAATAATTTGTATAAGACAGGGGCAGGGATAGCTCAGTAGGTAAAGTGGTCGCCCCATGATCGGAAGGTCGGCGGTTCGAATCCACTTAACGGCTACCCTGAGGTACCCCTGAGCAAGGTACCGTCCCTACACACTGCTCCCCGGGCGCCTGCTTAGTGGGCTGCCCACTGCTTCACTGAGTGAATGGGTCAAATGCAGAGAAAAACAAGTAATTTCCCCATGGGGATCAATAAAGTATCCATTATTATTATTATTATTAAGACTGCTGCTATTTTGAGCCATGGGCCATGCCATGTCTCAACAGGAGGGAGATGAGCAGTCGTTATACTCACTCTAGAAGTAGTTTATACTTTAGGATTATTTAAATACTTTTTAAAAAAAAAACTTTTTGCAGGCAGAGAGAACTAATAGAACAGTAAAGTTAAGACTTAGGAAGACAGACAGGACATGGTTAGACTGTATAGAATTACTTAAGATATACATGAGGATTCCTCCAACAGAGAATGGTCTGACTCTTTGAGATTACATATGTTAGAGCATTTAGAGTTCTTCTGTAGTGATGATAGAAAAGCAGAAGAGAGAGCATATTAGCAGATTAGATGCTTGAAATGTTTAAAAGTAAAGAAGTCATGAGAACAAATGATCTGCCAGATGATTCTGTTTCTCTGCAGGAGCAGAATCTGATGTCTGGAGATTGGATGTTGATAAGGCCATGGAGAGGAAGTGCTGGTCCAGTCCGCAGTGGAGAGGTCCCTATCGGGTGCTCCTGACAACGACCACAGCAGTGAAGATTGCTGGAAGAAACACTTGGATACATCAAGCGTACTGCAAGAAGGTGACACACATCCAGGCCAGCTCGGAGCAAGTGGCAGGAAGACCGGGTATAAAGGGGGGGAAAGCCTCCAGGGCCCCTCGTCTCAATCCGGTGAAGAAACCAACTGAGCCACAGGTACTCATCAGAATGGCTGGGAATGTGCTGTGCATCTTCTTGAGCCTGTGGACCCTGAGTGGGATGACAGGGAGCGCACTGGAACAGAGCAAACCACACCCAGTACCCGCATGGGTTTTCAACAACTACTGGTGGCAGTTTATGAACACAACCGCTCACATAAAGAACGAGACCAATGGTTATGCTTGTGCCACTGGCTACACATTCTTCTGGACTGTGGCCATATAGCATCACTGAGAGCGAGACAGTTTGTTTGGTTGCTTTAGCAACACATCCAGGGACACTGCTGACTTTTCAACTGCTCGGAACCTGAATGGAAGGTTGATTCACCAGTAGCTGGTAAGGTGAACTGCTCTGGTACGACAGACAGTACTGACTCAAAGAATATGACTTGTTGCAGGACATTGAACAGTTAAACGAACTGGAAACAGGCCAATTGCCTATGTGTATGAAGGACAATGGATTAGTCCAAGTTGGAGATTTATCATGGAATTTGTGCAACATCACCTATTCTTTTGTCTTCTGTAAGAAGGATGTAAACAGAGAAGCCTTTTGTCTACATTTACATCATAAACACTTGAGGTTTTGAGCCAAGAAGATCAAAACAGCTTGATCCAATTTCCTTTACAAAGCTTTTTCTGTGGTGACAACAGGACAGGAGAAGAGTTGTAAATGCAGATAATTCACCAGTTGACTCTAACCCCCACAGGATGCCTACAGTGAGAAGATTTGGGGGGTTGATAGGAGTCATAAAGAAGGGTGTTGACCAGGCTGCAGCTTTGAAGCTAGCTGAGAGCCACACGGACAAACAATGAAGTCAACTGATGCGTTTAAATGCCTATGTCTGTATACAGTTGGATTGTAGTGACACATGATTTTTGAGAATGATGATTCTTCTTGTTCGACTGTTGACATTCAGTTGTTTACTTGCAGAAATACATAATGAATTGCACCAGGAGTAGATGAGCCACAAGGCTGGATAGCTTGGTTAATGTCTGGTCCTTGGTGGCATCTTCTTTTGAAAATATTAACTCCTGTTTTTGTATTGTTGATACTGATTTTCTTATGTATAGGATGCATTTTACCTTGTATGAGATCAATGCTGACTAAGATGATTTCCAATACATTTGTTAATTATGTACTTTTATAACAACATGATATGACTGAAATTACTGACATGACAGAAGCCTGTGTATAAATGATGCCTGCTCTGAAAATGTCAAGCAAGAGGTGCATGGCTAGAATGTACTACATAGGAATAACTGGAGCATAAAAATAACATAACAGGAGGGAATGTTAGAGTTGAATTGTTAGATGTTTGTCATTTTTATGTTTACCATTTGTACAGTGTTTTAACTGATGAAACTCCACTGTCCTTCCCCCCAGATCCTCGAGGTTCTGGTGGGGGGCTGTAATGTTTTATTGCAGATACATCCTATCTGGGAGATCTAACACACTTGTCTGAATTTCTACGAACATTATTGCTAAGGATTGTCTTATTGCATTGGAGTCACACTGGGTTAAATATGTACACTTGGGTTTTAAGGGGTATTTATTATTTTCTTCTTTTTTTTGGGTTGTATGGAAGCCCCAAACGCAATTTCATTGTTCTTGACAATGACAATAAATAAATAAATACTAAAATACTAAACACACACACACACACACACACACACACACATTCTTACAGAAGTTCACACATATGCATAAAATGCTTTGTCTTAGAACCAAGGGGGCGTGGCTTTGTTCTGACGTGTTTTGTGTGAACTGTCTCTCAATAAAAGGTAGCAGGAGGAGGTCAGATCTGGGGGTCATTTTCGTGGTGGACACAGACAAGGCCTCCCTTGCGCAAATAATCGATCGATCGACTGTCTTGTTTTCTTCATGATGAATAAGTCTCTAGAATTAGCGGGGCTTGTGGAAACACAGACCCAACAAAAACCTATACTTTGTTTCGTGCGAGAACTCCATTCAAATACATGTAATAGTCAGAAACGCACTGTCTTGGCGAAATAAAGTGTTTTTGTACAACTTCATGAAGTTAGCTGTAACTTTTGATAGAAGGCTCAGACACACATATTTACGGCTTTATCTTATAGAATTCAATATTCCCGTGTTGAGAAAACAGGTTTTGCAGCTGTTTGAGCTAAGATTTTCAAGTTATTCACATAATGAAAACTTATACTTTGTGTAGCACCCTCAAGGATTGACGTACGCACGATGTAGTTATAAAACAGGGTTTATTCTGGTCTTGGCAACCCTTGAGAACTGCTCACGGACAAAACAATAAAACAAAAACATCACATCAAAATGCGCTCTTGTACTTAGTGCCAATCAATCAAAAATCCTTAATTACAGAAAATAAACATTTATTTTATTTTATTTTATTTTTATTTTATTTTACTGAATACAGTGTTCCAAGCTGGAACAGATTAATGCCAATTAAAGTTGAACACTGTGTACATGCGCTTAAAAAAAGAGTCGACTGCCCGACTGCACAAATTCCATTAATTTGTATTTGCTGATATTGCTCTAGGCTGATAGCACTATATTGCATCCAATGACGTATTGTAATCATTTCAAGATTTGTTATTTTGTTGTTTTTGTTTTTAATTAGTGCGTCACAGTCTTGTATCCTTTGCTCTTATTTCCTTTTCAATATACTGAAAAGTCAGGCGCAGTGAATCAGATGATTTGTTATTAGGAGACTTCCACTGGATGCAAAGGGCTGCACTGAATGTGGGAGCTTGTAGTGTGGCCGTAGACATAGCTGTAGAAACAGAAAATAAACATTTAAAATACACAAACCTCATGAGCTGACATCCAGGAGGTGCTAAATAGTCCTTTATGGCCTTATTGCCTTATCTTCCATCTTCTTTGTCAATTATTTCCACTCTTTAAACGATATTTTCTCCATGTGTGGAGCTAACTGTGAGTTGCAGCATGCAAAGGAGGGCGCAAAGGAACAAAATCCAGACATACAGCTTAACAAATATCAAATGCAACAAACATCAAATGCAAAAGACCGTTACACTCCCACCAATCACTTGTGATTAAAAAGAATAAAGTATTGCCTATGAACTAATGAACGGCTTTTGAATGAACTATCATGAATTATCCTTTAAGCAGAGTGCGGTGGAGAATCTTCTTCCGCTTCCATCAGAATGACTGTCTTCTGAATGGGTCTTTCCAGGTGAACAGGTTTGGAGGTACGTTTTCCTGCCCTATCCAGGGTTGGATCACTCAGCAGCAATTTCACCTTCCTCACTTTTCCATCCTTTCCAGGATACACTTCAATGATCCTTGCCAACTTCCACTGGTTGCGTGGAGTTATCTCATCCTTCAGGAGGACAACATCATTGATCTTAGCATTTCTGTGCTCTTTGGTCCACTTCTGTCTGCCTTGAAGATTTAACAAATACTCCTTTTTCCACCTTGTCCATAAAGTGTTGGCAAGTAGTTGAACACGACGCCACCTCTTACGGAGATAAAGATCTTCTTTCACAAACCTTCCTGGAGGTGGAGAGATGATTGTGGACTTCATGGTTAGTATGTGATTCGGTGTCAAAGGTTCTGGGTTTGATGGATCACATAGTTGGTCAGTAGTCAATGGTCTGCTATTAATCATTGCCATGACTTCATACAGGAATGTCCTCAGAGTGGAGCTGTCGAGTTGTTTGGCTGATTGTTCCAGAATGGACATGAGAACACTTCTTATGGTGCGAATTTGTCTTTCCCAGACACCACCCATATGACTAGATGCTGGGGTGTTCATGAGAAACTCACAGTCCAGTTTCCGTAGCTTGGCTTGATCCATTTCCTTAAATGCTCCAATAAACTCATTTCTAGCGCTGACAAAATTCGTGCCTTGATCGCATCTTATCTGGCGAACTGTACCTCTGATGGCCATGAATGCACGTAAGGAGTTGATGAGGGAATCTGTAGAGAGATCGTCAAGCATTTCAAGATGCACTGCTCTGGAGCGCATGCAAGTGATTAGCAAGCCATAACGCTTTAGCTCCTTGCGGCCTTCTTTGACATAAAAAGGACCAAAGCAGTCCATCCCACAGTAGGTGAATGGCGGTGTGGTCTCCATCCGATCCTCTGGGAGGTCTGCCATCTTCTGCTGCTCTGTGCGCCTTCTGAACCTTCTGCATTTTACACATTTATAGATGTAAGATGACACAATCTTGCTGCATCCAAGAATCCAGAATCCGTTAGCTCGAAGTTCATTCATGGTGATCCCTTGTCCTTGATGGTATGTCTTCTCGTGATAATGTTTGACCGTGACTGTCTCTTGGCAGGATCGCAGGATGCTTGACATTGGGGTGCAAAGCTGCATGTGTTAAGCGTCCGCCTACCCGAAGAATGTCTTGGTCATCAAGAAATGGACATAACTTGTGTAACTTGCTAACCTTGTCGTTCATCTGCATCACATCATGATGTTGCAAGGTTTTTATTTGCTGAGCAAAGGCTGTTTCTTGAACCATCTTTATGATTGTTAACTCTGCTTCCTTTCTCTCTTGTAGGCTCCTGATGTCGTGTGATCTAATCTTGTGATCCTTCGCTTCTTTCACATAGCACTTGAGTCTAGCAACTGCCTTAATAATCCTCGACCAGTCGGAAAACTTGTGTAAGCAATCTAACAGTGACCGTTGTTCCTCCACTTGTATCTTGTGGACTTGAACCTTCTTAACCTCCGGGTCACTGGTCGATAACTCTCCCACCTTAATTTCCCCACTGGGTATGACCTTCTGCCAAAGGAGGTCTGGGCCTTTGAACCAGTTTGATGCTACAAGTTGTTCTGCTGTGAGACCTCTTGAGGCGTGGTCCGCCGGATTATCTTCGGAAGTTACATACCTCCATTGGGTTGAATCTGTGCTTTGTTTGATGTGTTCCACTCGGTTTGCAACAAACACATGAAATCTTCTGGCTTCATTGCTGAGGTATCCGAGTACCACCTTCGAGTCAGTCCAATACCTTTCTTCTGAAATTTCCACTTCCAATTCCTTTTTCAGCATGTCACCAGTGCGCACAGCAACAACGGCCGCCGACAACTCAAGCCGAGGTATAGTTGTGACTTTGGTTGGTGGAACTTTTGATCTTCCCATCACCAATGAGCAGTGGACTTCACCAGTTGTGCTTACTGCTCTGAGGTAAGTGCACATTCCATATCCAGATGCACTTGCATCAGAAAAATGATGAAGTTCGTAGTGCTGTGCCTTGAAGTTCAAAGGAATGTAGCATCTGTGAACCTTTACGTCTGCAAGGTTTCCCAGGTCACGCAACCAATACTCCCACTGAGGTCGAAGTCTGTCAGGTAAGTTATCATCCCAGCTGAGTTTATCTCGACACATTTGTTGCAAGATCTGCTTTCCCAGCAGAATGAAAGGTGACACAAACCCAAGTGGATCGAACACTGAGGCGACTATGGCCAATACTCCTCTTCTACTACTCTGAACTGAAATTGATCTGATGCCACACACCATTGTACGCCAAGTGCTCTTTCCATGTGTACTTCACCGAATGCCATATCTAGCTCTTTGGGAGCTGCAGCGCATTTTTCTTTCGGAAGCGAAGCTAGAACTTTGGTGCTGTTTGAGATGAACTTGTGTTTGCCCATGCTGCAGAGTTTGCGTGCTTCATTAACCAGCTGTATTGCCTGATCTTCAGTGTCAACACTTGCTAGTCCGTCATCAACATAGAAGTTGGTTTTGATGAACTTGATGGTTTCTTCATTAAAACTTCCTTCCCCTTCAGCTGCAAGATGCTTGAGGCCATAGTTGGCGCAACATGGAGAAGATGCCTCTCCAAATAGGTGTACCTTCATCCTGTAGACAGTGAATGGAGTTTCAAGGTCACCGTTCTCCCACCACAAGAACTGTAGGTAATCTTGGTCACAAGCATCCACATGGAATTGGTGGAACATACGTTCGATGTCACACATGAAAGCCACTGGGCCTCTTCGGAAGCGACACAAGACTCCGAGCAAGGTGTTTGTTAGCTCTGGACCAGTGAGGAGATGGTCATTTAAGGAAGTGCCTTGGAACTTGGCAGAGGCATCAAAGACGACACGAATCTTTCCGGGTTTTTGTGGATGATACACACCATGGTGTGGGATGTACCAAACTGGTGTCTTGTCAATGTCTTGCTCTGGGACCTTTTCAGCATCTCAATGGGCTAGGATCTCATCCATGAATTTCTTATAGTCCATGTAGTACTGCTTGTTACTCTTGAGCCTTTTTTCTAAACATTTGAGGCGATGAATAGTAGGGGTGCAACGATATTCGTATCGATATTGAACCGTTCGATACAGTGCTTTCGGTTCGGTACGCATATGTATCGAACAATACAAAATTTGTAATTTATTTGATCAACTTTCCTTCTGACGATGCTGTCTGTGTTGAGCGCTCAGTGAATCTGCGTTCGACTGCTCCGCCTAGGGTCGACAGTGCAGCCTAGGCGGAGTAGTCGAACGCAGATTCACTGAGTGCTCAACACAGACAGCATCGTCAGAAGGAAGAGCGCAGGGCAAGCTAGCGAGACAGAAGTTAAGCTCTCCTTACAACATGGACCTCCCCCACCCTCATTCAGATCTGGCGTTTGGAATTATTTTGGTTTTCATGTGACGTATGACCCTGAAGGTAAGCGAGTCATGGACTAAAGTAAAACAGTATGTTGGATGTGCCATGCAATGCTCAATTACATGGGTGGGAACTAGTGTGTTAGCGCAGTTAACTCGTTAACGTGTTGGCTGTCTAGCCCCATGCACGGGGCGATCGGCGGTAGCTCGTTAACGGAGATTTGCCGTGTTGTGGCGTTAAGGTCATTTCAACGAGATTAACCTGAAAGCACTAGTGGGAACACAACGAATATGACTGCACATTTACGCTGACATCATCCTAGTGCAAAGATAAGTGGAAGCAGAAAAAAAACAAGCAAGCATGCTACTAACTTTAGCCAAGTCATTTAGACAGCTGTTTAATATGCTGCTGAGAATATAGCCCAGAAGAAGCGGATAGTATAGCTTTTATTTTGGAAAGAGACATTTCTCTGTAATAAACTCTCTTTTCCAAAGATGAGTGATTCCTCAATCAGATACAGGGCTCGCAATATCGCTAGCCCGACGTCCCGGGGCTAGCGATTTTTTCAGTCGGGGTACCAAAATCTATCTCTGCCCTGCCCGTCGGGCTTTTGTAGGAAGGAAAAATATATGTCAATGCTTTTGCATTCTTTCGGAATTGTAGCTGGGTAATTATGTCATTGGCATCGGTGAGCCACTGTCAATATGTGACATATTGAAATCGCGTTTGAATTTGCGCTTGTTTTTTTGCTTTCACTTTGCAATCACGTGAACTGTGTATAGAGAGCGACAGCACTGATCTGTGAGTGATGATAATTTGTGCACCAATTCCTCTGACATCGTCTTATTAATTGTTAGCTTACTATGCAAACATGACAAGTGAAATCTCCTGCAGTAAGCTTAAACATGTGAGAGGTTGATCGCGCAGAGAATCGCTGAGCTTATGTGAGTCCGTGTGTAAAAGCAGCAGGATATATATTTGACTACGATGACCTGGATGACTGAGAACCTTCACAGACAGATATATATTTTAGTTCTGCTGAGCCAAATAAGACAGGTCAGGGTGAAGAAGTGACAGCCAAAGAAAAGCTTACCACAAAACGGAGAAGTTATGACAAATCAGACTATAAGGCAAAAAGAAAGTACAGCTTTATGGTTTCATGGACAAAAGAATTTCTGTGGCTGCAATATGACGAGCTAAATAACCAGGGCTGCACATAAGTGGTCCGCAGGTGCGTATTCGCTGTCAAAATAAAAAACACGCACAAGGGTTAGGGTTAAATTTAAAAACTGTACTTTTGAGTTAAAATATATATTTATAATTTTAATAAATGACAAATTAAAAAGGCATGAACATTTTTTTGTATCGAAAAAACTATCGAACTGTGACACCAAAGTATCGAACCGAACCGAACCGTGAATTTTGTGTATCGTTGCACCCCTAATGAATAGCACATGCCTTGTTGTTTGGCAGGTTCGGCCTTTCACTCTTAAATGGGAGTGGCATTTCAAAATGACCATCCTCTTTGTGCCTAATGCCGGCCTTCATCTTTGTTAAAAATTTGAGATCTTCTTGAGAGACCTTTGTGTCTTCTGGTGCTTTCTCAACAAAGTCAGACTCCAACATCTTTAGGACCTCTGTGGGAGAGATCATTTCCTTTATTTGAGTTCTGTAGACATAGTGAACCTTGTTGGTGAGATTTGAAGAGGGATTAATGTCAGGCACCACTTCCTTCACAATGACTTGGTGACTTATTCCGAAGGCGTCTCCATAATCGAGACATGGATTGCCATAACCCACAATACTCCATCCCAGATCAGTTCTTTGCGCAAACGGCTGATTTTCCTTTCCAGACACAACCTCCCAAGGAACAAGTGCTTGGGGGCAGTTGTACCCAATCAGCAGATCAACATCACAGCTTTGTAGTGCAGTGATCTCACTTGCAATGCATTCAAGATGAGACCATGCCTTAGCTGTTGCAGGCGATGGAATGTGATCTCGGTTTGCGGGAATAAAGTCTCTGGCATACGTCACTGGTAGGGAAATGGTCTTATTTGAGTAGAACCCTCTGACTTGTAGACCTGAGAGCTTGCGACAGGACACAACTGTGTTTCTTGAAGACATGGTAGTGAGCTTTAGCTGAGTCGATTCACCTTTGATATGCAGAGCTTGTGCCGTTTCTTCAAGAATAAAGGCCGTATCGCTCTGTGTATCAAGGAGCGTGTACACAAGAATTTCATGCTCTGGCTCACCTTTGGTTGACACCCATACTGGAATAATGGAAGATGTGTGAGTGTCGTGAACATTCTGTTAGAAGTTGCTTCACTTGTTGTTGGTGTGACACTGTTGTCTTGTGAGACATCTGCGTTCATTTGTCTTGTCCTGTCACTGTTCTTGTGTGGATTTCTCCTTTTTCTGTCTTCCTTCGTGCGATTGTCATGAAGACATGTTGGATGTCTTTTATTGCATGTGTCACAGGTTTCTCTCCCTTCGCAATCTTTGGAGCGATGACCAGAGTTCAGACAGCCAAAACATAACTTCTTGTCTTGAACAAACTTTAGTCTCTCAACAATGCTCTCATTTATGAACCTTCTACACTTAAGTAGGCTGTGACCCGACCTTTCACAGTACACACAACTAGCACTAACAGTCCTTTCATTTGAGTTAGTTGCTAGCACCTTTGCTCCATTGCCTCTGCAATTGCAATTTTGGCTTCTCGTGAGATGAAATCTACAAATTGGCTGAAGCATGGAAAGGTGTGAGTCTCTTCTTGCACTTCTGTAACCTTTCTGTTCCACCTTGAAGTAAGCCAATCTGGAAGTTTTGCGAGCATTTTTTGGTTTTCATTGCAGTCATTGAGCACTTCAAGCCCCTTCATTTGCGACATGGCTGTCTTACAGCAGCAAAGGAAGTCAGCAAATGCTTGAAGTTCCATACTGCCTTTAGAGCTTGCGTGCGTCAAGTTTGTCTCTGAAGGCCTTTGCTACGAGGAAGGGATTGCCATACCTCTCTTCGAGAACTGTCCATGCTGCATAGTATGCAGACTCTGTGCCAAGCGGGAAGTAGCCTTCTATTGCCTTCCTTGCAGGTCCACTTACATATTTCCTCAGATAATAAGTCTTCTCTTCAGTTGGTATATTTTTCCTGTCAATCAGAGTCTGAAAGGAAATTTTCCAATCATTATATCTGATAGGGTCGCCACTGAATATTGTTGGCTCTGGTACCGGAAGACGACTTGCATTAAGAGACACTGCAAATGCTTTGACCAGATCTTCTGTGTTCACCTCTCGGTGCGGTGTCACATTTCGTGGCGAGGAACACCGTTTCATATGCTGGTCATTGTTTTCAGACTTGACTTCATTTTTCTTATCAGATCTGTGGTGAAGTAGGTTGTATATTTCTTCATCTGAACATTCACTTTGTTCATACACCCGCTGTCGAGCCTTTGCTGCATTCAGCTTTTTTACAGTCTCAAGTCGCTCTACTTCTCTGCGCTTAGCTTCTAGAGCCTTTTGTCTTTGTGCTATTTCTGCTTCTTGCCTTTCAATTTCCTTCATATGGATTTCTTGTTCAAGCAGAACTTGGAGAGCAGCCTCATTTGCTGCAACTTCAGCAGCTGCATCTTGTCTTTTAGCTGAGAGCCGGCTGGAGTGTCTAGAGGAAACCCTCGAATGCGAAGAGAGCTTAGTGTGGTGTGACTTAACACTCATCCTGTCTGAGGCTTCTAACTTAGGCATAGACTCAGTCTCCTTCCATTTTTCATCCCTTTGACTTTTCACATCTGAGGCTACGGATTTAGATGAAGACTCAGTGTCCTTCCAAAGTTCTTCATCTCTTTGAACCTCCGCACTACTTGGGCTTGGACACTTTCTTACAGATTCGATAATTGTCTTTGTCATGGCTTCACACGTATCCATCCTTCGTCTTGTGTCACTATCTGGAGATTCAATACGTCTCAAGTCATCATAGGCTGCATTCACATCCTTAGAAGCACTCAAAACCTTGGAAACATGTTCTTGTAGCAGATCCTTTCAGCATTGACCATCTATAGCTCCTTTGGCATCCTTAATGACAACCTTCCACTTCTCATAGCGCACACTGAAACGATATGCAGCCTTCTTTATGTGCTCACCGTACAGTTCTTTGCCCTTTTCTGTCAATGTACGGACTCGTTGGCTCTGTCGTGCTCTTTGTGAGGTAGTAGAAACATCATCAGCTGTGCCTTCAACTGCTTGTAGTTGCTCATCTGCAGAGAGTTGTTCCACATCACCCTTTTCACTGACTTCTGGATTAGCCTCAAACTCTGCCATTGTTGGAGGGGTTTGGGTTTTTTTGTGTATCTTACTTAGCCTTAATGTAAAGGTGCAGCAGCTTAAATTTGATTTGGTAGTTGAGGAGCAAATGAATATTAATCTACGTTTACTGTTACAACTTTAAAGCACAGTAATTACTATTACTCCTTAACATCACTTAACATGTATACTTAAGTCACATTACATATCTTGTCCAAGCCAGTAATACTGTTTCTTACAGCAACTGCTGAAGCCCACCATATGCACAATGCACAGGTTACTCATCACAACATTAACTTAACACTGTATGAATATCAGTCACTTAAACAGCAGAAATGTAAACAATGAGAAATAAAGAAAAAAGAAGAAATATTCCAGTCCTTTGTTCCTTTATAAAAGGAAACTTATCTTAATTAATTTTACAGTCCATTTTTTTCTTTTTATTTCTCTTTCTTGAGGATAATTATATTGAGTCCTTCAACTGAGGAAACACTTATTTTCGGGGCACCTGACTTTCCTGCGGGGCTGCGTCCGTCATCTACCCGTGCAGAGCGGAGTTCTCACTGTAGCACCCTCAAGGATTGACGTACGCACGATGTAGTTATAAAACAGGGTTTATTCTGGTCTTGGCAACCCGTGAGAACTGCTCACGGACAAAACAATAAAACAAAAACATCACATCAAAATGTGCTCTTGTAATAAGTGCCAATCAATCAAAAATCCTTAATTACAGAAAATAAACATTTAAAATACACAAACCTCGTGAGCTGACATCCAGGAGGTGCTTAATAGTCCTTTATGGCCTTATTGCCTTATCTTCCATCTTCTTTGTCAATTATTTCCACTCTTTAAACAATATTTTCTCCATGTGTGGAGCTAACTGTCAGTTGCAGCATGCAGACACCATGTGCGCTAGCAAAAAAAGGTGGCTGGGTGGAGACCCAAACAGCAAAGCTGTACCCTACACAGTTCACCACCAGAGGGCGTAAAGGAACAAAATCCAGACATACAGCTTAACAAATATCAAATGCAACAAACATCAAATGCAACAAACATCAAATGCAAAAGACCGTTACACTTTGTTTCGTGTGAGTTCCCCATTCAAATGCATGTAATAGTCAGAAACGCACTGTCTTGACGAAATAAAGCCCTTTTGTACAACTTCATATAAATAGCTGTAACTTTTGATAGGCGACTCAGACTCACATATTTATGGCTTTAGCTTTCTTATACAATTCAATATCCCCGTGCTGGGCAAACAGTTTTTGCAGCAGTTTGAGCTAAGATTTTCAAGTTATTCACATAATGAAAACCTATACTTTGTTTCGGGCGAGTTCCCAATTCAAATGCATGTAATAGTCAGAAACGCACTGTCTTGGCGAAAGAAAGCGTTTTTGTACAACTTCATATAAATAGCTCTAACTTTTGATACATGACTCAGACTCACATATTTATGGCTTTATCTTATAGACTTCAATATCCCCGTGCTGCGCAAACAGGTTTTGCAGCTGTTTGAGCTACGATTTTCAAGTTATTCACATAATGAAAACCTATACTTTGTTTCGTGCGAGAACTCCATTCAAATACATGTAATAGTCAGAAACGCACTGTCTTGACGAAATAAAGCCCTTTTGTACAACTTCATATAAATTAGCTTTAACTTTTGATAGACGACTCAGACTCACATATTTATGGCTTTATCTTTCTTATACAATTCAATATTCCGGTGCTGGGCAAAAAGGTTTTGCAGCTGTTTGAGCTAAGATTTTCAAGTTATTCACATAATGAAAACCTATTGTTATGTTACTGCCTAGTTAGTTTCATGTTTTAAATGTCAGTAAATGCGCCGCCCTGTGGTCCCTTTAAGTTGATATTTTGTGACAGTAGAAGAAGAGTTAGACAGGAAGTTCATGTTTTCTTGCTATGTTGCTTCGAGATGGCTGCTCCACATTCATGTCCTTCTTTGGGTGTTTGTTAAAGCATTGTCTGTAAGTACTCAATGGAAAAGCAATGAGACACTCCAAGTGTTGTCTTTATGTGTGATGGACCACAGTTAACAAGTTTTCTATGTGCTATTCATATGTAAATGAGATCGCCAGTTCATATGCTAATTAGCGGTGCTAATCGTCATGCTAGCTTCTCAAATGCATTGTTATTGTCATTGGCACAAGTTGTTGTTAACAGTACAGATGAGTAATGTACATTTCCACATATGTTTTATTGTTACAGTTTCACAAAATGAAAGAATCAGTAAACTTCTCAAGATCTCATCTATTGTCTGGAGTTCCTGGGTTCATGTTTAGCTGTGTGGATAGCTAGTCAGACTTCTAGCGAAGCCATTTACAGTGAAAAGACAGCACCACAGCAAACATCATAGCTACAGAAGCCACCGCGTGGAGCTACGACCATCCTATAAGCTAAGTAAAGTATACGGGCGGACACAATCAAAATACAACAAATCCAAAATGTCTGAAAGTAAATCCTCCAAAGCCGAGACAGAGTCAGTCCGTTCCCACAAACCACCATCAAGAGCAGGTTCGTCAGCTAGCATTGAACTGCTCAGAGCAAGAGCAAAGGCTGAAGCTGCTCAAACAAGAGCCTCATATACAAAGAAAGAAATAGAAATTAAAGTCGAGCAAGCACGCTTACAAGCTACTCTTGACGCGCTGAGAGCGGAACAAGAGAAGGAAGCTGCCATAGCAGAAGCTAATTCTTTAGAAGCTGGTCTACTTGAATTAGGCTTCGAAACACGCAGTGTAGCTTATGGGCCACCCCTATCTGAGAGCAAAGAAAAACGCACTGCGCAGTATGTTTTGGAACAAACAGCTATCAATGCAGCAGAATCAACAGCCCCAGTAAAAACTGAATACAAAGACCCTACACCCGCCTTTCAAGAAATTGCTATAAAAGAAGGAAACAAAACAAACTGTGCTGCTACTCATAACGAACTGTACAAGCCCCCATCCACCAACTACAAAGAGTTTACACCTCTTGTTCAGACACCATATAAATCCAGTTATACTCAGGGCAATGAACATGCCCCGAGCCAACACACTTACGACCTCGCCAAATATCTAGCCCGCAGCCAGCTCATTACTACAGGCCTTACCAGCTTTGATGACCAACCCATGAGTTACTGGGCATGGAAATCATCTTTCAAAACCGCAATAGCAGGGTTAGACCTTTCACCAGGAGAAGAGCTGGATTTGCTGGTGCGCTACCTTGGTAAAGATTCAGCTAAACAAGCCAAACAAATGAGAGCTGTCAATATCAGATGCCCTGAAGTTGGTTTAGCTATGGCTTGGGACAGACTTGAAGAAATATATGGCTCCCCAGAAGCTGTAGAGCAAGCTCTCTTTCAAAAGGTCGACAGCTTCCCTAAAATCACACTTAAAGAGCCTTATAGACTCCGTGATCTTGCCGACCTAATGTTAGAGCTAGAGACAGCCAAGTTGGACAGTTACTTACCTGGCTTGACCTACTTAGACACATCAAGAGGGATCCAAGCGATAGTCGAAAAATTGCCGTACAATCTACAAGAAAGGTGGATGAATATTGGTTCAAGGTACAAGCACGATTATGGCGTCAGCTTTCCCCCCTTTACTGTGTTTGTCAACTTCATTCGCACTGAAGCCAGAACACGAACTGACCCTAGCTTCAGCGTCCACAGCCCTAACCAACCCATAACATCAGAACGAAGACACATGCACGAAAGGTTCTCCAAAGGACCCATATCTGTTCACAAAACTCAAGTACAGGACAAGGCAGATGCAGAAAAGTCTAAGTATGCTGTGAATCCAAATAAACAGTGCCCAATTCACAGCAAGCCTCATCCTCTGAAAAGGTGCAGAGGGTTCAGAGAGAAACCCTTGGAAGAGCGCAAACAGATCCTCAAAAAATTAAACGTCTGCTTTCGCTGCTGCTCATCTACTGACCATTTAGCCAAGAACTGTGAATCAGAAACCACGTGCACTGAGTGTGACAGCAAAAATCACATTTCTGCCCTCCACCCAGGTCCAGCACCATGGGAGTCTAAATCGCCCCCTTCCCCACAGCAAGGCGGGGAGAGAGACAAAGCAGACACCCAAGAAGTCACATCTCGGTGTACTGAGGTGTGTGGGGAAGGAGTGAGCGCCAGAGAATGTTCAAAAATCACACTAGTGAATGTATACCCTGCTGGACACAGAGATCAAACAAAGAAAATGTATGCAATCTTGGACGATCAGAGCAATCGATCGCTGGCACGTACCCAGTTCTTTGATGTTTTTCAGATCCAAGGAGAGAGTCGCCCGTACATGTTAAAGACGTGTGCCGGACTCACAGGAGTATCAGGAAGAAGTGCTTCTGGCTTTATAGTAGAGTCAGTGAATGGAAAGGCAAGTCTTCCTCTGCCAACACTCCTCGAATGTAACGAAATTCCAGATAACCGCTCTGAGATACCAACTCCAGAAGCTGCCCAACACCACGCCCATCTACGACAGATTGCCAACTTGATCCCGCCATTAGACCCAAATGCTGACATACTACTACTGCTGGGACGAGACATGCTTCGAGTCCACAAAGTCCGGGAGCAGATAAACGGCCCAGACGACGCCCCATTTGCTCAGAGACTCGACATGGGTTGGGTCGTGGTAGGTGACATCTGTCTCGATGGAGTGCACAGACCCCCACACGTGAACAGCTATAAGACTTTCATACTGGAGAATGGCCGTGCAAGCCATTTTCAGCCATGCAACGGTCAAATAACTGTTAAAGAGACATTTACCAAAGCTCCTGAGCGCAGTCACAGCCTCCCAAGCCTTCCTGTGTCAGGATGTAATGTGGACAGCATTGGTCAGCAGGTCTTCACACGAACAGCGGATGATCACAAACTTGCACCATCAGTTGAGGATATGCAGTTTCTCCAAATAATGGACTCAGAGTTCTATCAGGGCAGCGACAATAGCTGGGTTGGTCCTCTGCCTTTTCGATCGCCTCGACAACGGCTCCCGAACAACAGACAACTGGCCTACGATCGCCTTATGTCACTCCGGCGCACTCTTGAAAAACGACCTGAAATGAAAACACACTTTCTGGAGTTTATGGAGAACATGCTTACCAGAGGACATGCTGAAGTGGCACCAGCTCTCAGAACCAGGAATGCTGGTACCTCCCTTTGTTTGGGGTTTACCATCCAAAGAAACCCGCCAAAATTAGGGTCGTGTTCGACTCAAGCGCCCCACATGAAGGAGTCTCTCTCAACGACGTGTTGCTAACAGGCCCCGACCTCAACAACAGTCTTGTTGGGGTGCTCATAAGATTCAGAAAGGAGCAGGTGGCCATAACGGCGGACATTGAACATATGTTCCACTGTTTTGTTGTCAAAGAGAGCCACAGAGACTTTCTCCGCTTCTTGTGGTACAAAGATAACGACATGTCATCTGAAGTTATAGAGTATCGCATGCGAGTGCACATTTTTGGGAACAGTCCCTCCCCCTCTGTCGCCATATATGGGTTGAAGAAAGCAGCAGCGACTGGTGAGCTAGATTTTGGGATTGAGGTGCGGACATTCATTGAGCGAGATTTCTATGTCGATGACGCTCTCAAGTCATTTCCTACTGAAGAAAAGGCCATACAAGTTCTCCAACAAGCTCAACGGGCTCTTGCTTCTTCAAACCTCAGACTACACAAAGTAATCTCCAACCGCCCTACAGTCCTAGAAGCTTTCCCACCAGAGGACAGGGCAAAAAACATTGGAAACTTAGACCTGTGTGCTCAAGACTCGCCAGTGCAACGCAGTTTGGGGCTGCTGTGGAATGTTGACACAGACACCTTCACATTCAAAGTTGACAATGAGCAAAAGGCCTTCACACGTAGAGGTGTCCTCTCTACTGTCAACAGTCTCTACGACCCTCTGGGGTTTCTCGCTCCAATCACAATTCAAGGCAGACTGATTCTTAGAGAACTTACCAGCTTGACGGACGACTGGGATGCAGCACTCCCAGACAACATGAAGGCAGAGTGGAGCAATTGGAAGGACTCACTTCAAGATTTAGAAGATCTCCAAATACCACGCCCCTACACTTCTCTCTCTACATCTGGCGCCCAAACCAAAACACTTTGTGTATTCGCTGATGCATCCGTGAAAGCCATTGCAGCTGTCGCTTACATCAAACTGTCTACTTTGAACAAAACAGAAATCGGCTTTGTGTTTGGAAAAACAAAGCTAGCTCCTCAAGCCGGCCTCACAATTCCAAGACTAGAGTTATGTGCCGCAGTGCTTGCAGTTGAAGTTGCGGAGCTGATAGTAGCAGAAATAGACATCATGTTTGACGACATTGAGTACTACACTGACAGTAAAGTCGTGCTAGGCTACATCCACAATCAGTCACGAAGATTTTATGTGTACGTGCATAACAGGGTCCAACGCATCCTCCAATCAACATGCTCCAACCAGTGGAGGTACGTTCCATCTGAACTCAACCCAGCAGATCATGGGTCCCGCTCCGTTGCAGCAGCACAACTGAGCAGCACAACATGGTTTAAAGGGCCAGCCTTTCTCCTCAAACCGTCCGCACAGTCGCAATCTCCAGTCACGTTTGACCTTGTGGATCCCACTCTTGATACAGAAATACGTCCGCTGGTGACAACAAATCTGACACAAATCGCAAGGTCAACAGTAAGTTCATCCCATCTTGAGAGGTTTTCCGACTACAGTCCTCTCCTCAGAGCAGTTGCCCGCTTGACCCACATTGCTCGTTCCTTTGGTCAATCCAACCAAGCATCCAGCTGTCGTGGTTGGCATCTCTGTCAACCCACAGTGGAAGAATTGGAAAATGCGAAGGTCTGTATCATAAAGAGCGTTCAGAGTGAGTGCTACGAAAAGGAAATAAAGTGTATTCAGGAAGGGATCCCTATTCCCCCCTCAAGCAGTCTTTGGAAACTGCATCCTATTCTAGATAGCAATGGACTCTTAAGAGTTGGAGGCCGAATCATACAATCTGAACTGGGTATCGACACCACTCACCCTCTCATCATCCCTGCCCGACACCACTTGGGAACGCTCTTAATACGGCACTATCACGAGACTGTGAAACACCAAGGAAGACATTTCACGGAAGGTGCCATTACAGCTGCAGGATTCTGGATGGTAGGAGCCAAAAGGGCTATCAGCACAGTGCTTTTTAAGTGTGTCACATGCAAGAAATTGAAAGGAAAAGCGGAATGTCAGCAAATGGGAAACTTACCATCTGAACGAATGCAAGTTGCACCCCCCTTCACATATGTGGGTGTAGACGTGTTCGGGCCATGGGACATTGTAACCCGGCGCACGAGAGGAGGACAACCTAGCTCTAAAAGGTGGGCCGTGATGTTCTCATGTCTGTCAACAAGAGCAGTCCATATCGAGTTGATCGAATCAATGAGCACAGACAGCTTCATAAATGCTTTAAGGCGACTTTTTGCAATCAGAGGCCCAGCAAGACAACTAAGATCGGATTGCGGTACGAACTTTATCGGCGCCTCTCGGGAACTGAAAATGGACGGATCGAACATGTCAGTCAAGGATGTCGAAGGCTACTTAAGCAAACAAAACTGTTCATGGATCTTCAACCCACCTCATGCATCCCATATGGGCGGTGCCTGGGAGCGGTTGATTGGGATTGCGAGGCGTATCCTCGACTCTATGTTACAGGACTGCAAAAGAACACTACTAACACATGAACTGTTGTCAACATTCATGGCAGAAGTCTGTGCCATCATGAATGCTCGCCCCCTGATTCCTGTGTCCACCGATCCTGAGTCACCCCTCATCCTCACGCCGTCGATGCTGCTCACGATGAAACCAGACTCAGCAGCGCCACCCCCTGGTGACTTTGGAAAGGGGATATTTCTGAAAGAACAATGGAAAAGAGTACAAGGTCTCGCTGACATGTTCTGGTCCAAATGGAGACGGGAATACCTTCATACTCTTCAGTTGCGACACAAATGGCAGGACAAGAAACAAAGTCTCAAGGAAGGAGACATCGTTCTGCTCAAAGACATTCAGGTGAAGAGGGGCAATTGGCCCATGTGTATCATAACCAAGACTTTCCCAGGGAACGATGGACTTGTCCGGAAAGTCGAAGTAACTACTTCACATTCAGGCAATAAGAAGACTTTCTCTCGTCCTGTAACGGAAGTGGTTTTGCTGCTGTCCCCCGAAAAGTTTAGTGACTGACAGTTTAATGTGGGATTGTCATAATCCCAGGCGGGGAGTGTTATGTTACTGCCTAGTTAGTTCATGTTTTAAATGTCAGTAAATGCGCCGCCCTGTGGTCCCTTTAAGTCGATATTTTGTGACAGTAGAAGAAGAGTTAGACAGGAAGTTCATGTTTTCTTGCTATGTTGCTTCGAGATGGCTGCTCCACATTCATGTCCTTCTTTGGGTGTTTGTTAAAGCATTGTCTGTAAGTACTCAATGGAAAAGCAATGAGACACTCCAAGTGTTGTCTTTATGTGTGATGGACCACAGTTAACAAGTTTTCTATGTGCTATTCATATGTAAATGAGATCGCCAGTTCATATGCTAATTAGCGGTGCTAATCATCATGCTAGCTTCTCAAATGCATTGTTATTGTCATTGGCACAAGTTGTTGTTAACAGTACAGATGAGTAATGTACATTTCCACATATGTTTTATTGTTACAGTTTCACAAAATGAAAGAATCAGTAAACTTCTCAAGATCTCATCTATTGTCTGGAGTTCCTGGGTTCATGTTTAGCTGTGTGGATAGCTAGTCAGACTTCTAGCGAGGCCATTTACACCTATACTTTGTTTCGGGCGAGTTCCCCATTCAAATGCATGTAACAGTCAGAAATGCACTGTCTTGGCGAAATAAAGCGTTTTTGTACAACTTCATATAAATAGCTGTAACTTTTGATAGACGACTCAGACTCACATATTTATCGCTTTATCTTATAGAAGTCAATTCACAGGGAGCACTGGCCCTGGTGAAATGTAAATATCCTCAGCCAGTAGCACAGGCTCTGTTTTAATGTGGATGGCCTCATCTAACAACACACTCCCTGGTGAAATATGGATGGTATTGGTCAGCACCACACACCCTGGTGTAATGTGAATGGCCTTAGCAAACACCACTGGCCCTGGTGAAATGTGCATGATATCGGTCAGCACCACAGGCTCAGGTGTAATGTAGATGGCATCAACAAGCAGCAGAGGCCCTGGTGGGGTGAATATGGCCTCACAGGAAGCACTGTCCCTGATGTAAAGTGTATGGCCTCAGCCAACAACAGTGGTCCTGCTGAAATGTGGATGGTATTGGCCAGCACCACAGGCCCTGGTGTAATGTGAATATCTTCAGCCAGTAGCACAGGCCCTTGTGTATTGTGGATCGCATCAGCCAGCAGCACAAACCCTGGTGAAATGTGGATGGTATCAACGAGTAGCACAGGCCCTGGTGTAATGTGGATGGCCTTATCCAGCACCACAGGCCCTGGTGGGGTGAAGATGAACTCAAAGGAATCACTGTCCCTGATGTAAAGTGTATGGCCTCAGCCAACAACAGTGGTCCTGCTGAAATGTGGATGGTATTGGCCAGCACCACAGGCCCTGGTGTAATGTGAATATCTTCAGCCAGTAGCACAGGCCCTTGTGTATTGTGGATCGCATCAGCCAGCAGCACAAACCCTGGTGAAATGTGGATGGTATCAACGAGTAGCACAGGCCCTGGTGTAATGTGGATGGCCTTATCCAGCACCACAGGCCCTGGTGGGGTGAATGTGGCCTCACAGGAAGCACTGTCCCTGGTGTGATGTGGATGGTAGAAGGCGGCATCACAGGCTGTGATGTAATGTGGATGGCCTCAGCCAAAAGCACAGGCCCTGGTGTGGTGAAGATGGCCTCACAAGAAGCACTGTCCCTGATGTAATGTGTATGGCCTCATCCAAGAAAAGTGGCCCTGGTGAAATATGGATGGTATTGGTCAGCACCACACACCCTGGTGTAATGTGAATGGCCTTTGCCAGTAGCACAGGCCCTTGTGAATTGTGGATCACATCAGCGAGAAACGCAGGCCCTGGTGTGGTGAAGATGGCCTCACAGGGAGCACCGGCCCTGGTGCAATGTGGATGGCATCAGCCAGTAGCACAGGCCTTTGTATATTGTGGATGGGATAAGCCACCAACACAGGCCCTGGTGAAATGTAGTTGGCCTCAGCCATGACCACAGGCCCTGGTGAAATGTAGATGGCCTCATCTAACAACACTGTCCCTGGGGAAATATGGATGGTATTGGTCAGCACCAAACACCCTGGTGTAATGTGAATGGCCATAGCCAACACCACTTGATCTGGTGAAATGTGCATGATATCGTTCAGCACCACAGGCCCAGGTGTAATGAGAATGTCCTCAACCAACACCACTGGCCCTGGTGTAATGTGGATGGCATCAGCCAGTAGCACACTCCCTGTTGTGGTGAAGATGGCCTCACAGGAAGCACTGTCCCTGGTGTAATGTGTATGGCCTCAGCTAAGAATAGTGGTCCTGGTGAAATGTGGAGGGTATTGGCCAGCACCAGAGGCCCTGGTGTAATGTGGATGGCCTCATCCAACAGTACAGGCCAAGGTGTGTTGAAGATGGTCTCACAGGAAGCACTGTCCCTGGTGCAAAGTTTATGGCCTAAGCCAACAACACTGGCCCTGGTGAAATGTGGATGGTATTGGTCAGCACCACAGGCCCTGGTGTAATGTGAATAGCCTCAGCCAACAACACTGGCCCTGGTGAAATGTGGATGGTATTGGCCAGCACCACACAACAGGCCCGGGTGTAATGTGGATGGCATCAGCCAGCAACACAGGCAGTGGTGTGTTGAAGATGGCCTCACAGGAAGCACTGTCCTTGGTGTAATGTGGGTGGCCTCAGCCAACAACAGTGGCCCTGGTGAAATATGGATGTTATTGGTCAGCACCACACACCCTGGTGTAATGTGGATGGTGTCAACGAGCAGCAGAGGCCCTGGTGTAATGTGGATGGCATGACCCAGCAACGCAGGCCCTGGTAAAATGTGTATGGTATCAGCCAGCAGCACAGGCCCTGGTGTGGTGAATATGGCCTCAGAGGGAGCATTGGCCCTGGTGCAATGTGGATGGCCTCTGCCAGAAACGCAGGCAGTGGTGTGGTGAAGATGGCTTCACAGGGAGCACTGGCCCTGGTGTAATGTTGATGGCATCAGCCAGTAGCACAGGCCTTTGTATATTGTGGATGGGATCAGCCACCAACACAGGCCCTGGTGAAATGTAATTGGCCTCAGCCATGACCACAGGCCCTGGTGAAACGTAAATATCCTCAGCCAGTAGCACAGGCCCTGTTGTAATGTGGATGGCCTCATCTAACACCACTGGTGCTGGTGAAATGTGCATGATATCGGTCAGCACCACAGGCTCAAGTGTAATGTAGATGGCATCAATGAGCAGCAGAGGCCCTGGCGGGGTTAATATGGCCTCACAGGAAGCACTGTCCCTGGTGTAATGTGGATGGTAGAAGGTGGGATCACAGGCCGTGATGTAATGTGAATGGCCTTAGGCAGTAGCACAGGCCCTTGTGAATTGTGGATCACATCAGCGAGAAACGCAGGCCCTGGTGTGGTGAAGATGGCCTCACAGGGAGCACTGGCCCTGGTGTAATGTGTATGGCCTCAGCCAAAAACACTGGCCCTGGTGAAATGTGGATGGTATTGGTCAGCACCACACACCCTGGTGTAATGTGAATAGCCTTAGCCAACACCACTGGCCCTGGTGAATTGTGCATGATATTGGTCAGCACCACAGGCCCAGGTGTTATGTGGATGGCATCAGCAAGTAGCACAGGCCCTGGTGTGGTGAAGATGGCCTCCCAGGAAGCACTGTCCCTGGTGTAAAGTGTATGGCCTCAACCAACAACACTGACCCTGGTGAAATGTGGATGGTATTGGTCAGCACCACACACCCTGGTGTAATGTGAATAGCCTTAGCCAACACCACTGGCCCTGGTGAATTGTGCATGATATTGGTCAGCACCACAGGCCCAGGTGTAATGTGGATGGCATCAGCAAGTAGCACTGGCCCTGGTGTGGTGATGATGGCCTCACAGGAAGAACTGTCCCTGGTGTAATTTGGATGTCCTCATCCAACAGTACAGGCCCTGGTGTGGTGAAGATGGCCTCACAGGAAGCACTGTCCCTGGTGTAAAGTGTATGGCCTCAGCCAACAACAGTGGCCCTGGTGAAATGTGGATGGTATTGGCCAGCACCACAGGCCCTGGTGTAATGTGATGATGGAATCACAGGAAGCAATGGCAGTGGTGTAAAGTGTATGGCCTCAGCCAACAACAGTGGCCCTGGTGAAATGTGGATGGTATTGGCCAGCACCACAGGCCCTGGTGTAATGTGGATGGCCTTATCCAACAGTACAGGCCCTGGTGTGGTGAAGATCGCCTCACAGGAAGCACTGTCCCTGGTGCAAAGTGTATAGCCTAAGCCAACAACACTGGCCCTGGTGAAATGTGGATGTTATTGGTCAGCACCACAGGCCCTGGTGTAATGTGAATAGCCTCAGCCAACAACACTGGCCCTGGTGAAATGTGGATGGTATTGGCCAGCACCACAGGCTCTGGTGTAATGTGGATGGCCTCAGCCAAAAGTACAGGCCCTGGTGTGGTGAAGATGGCCTCACAAGAAGCAGTGTCCCTGATGTAAAGTGTATGGCCTCAGCCAACAACAGTGGTCCTGGTGAAATGTGGATGGTATTGGCCAGCACTAGAGGCCATGTTGTAATGTGAATGTCCTCAGCCAGTAGCACAGGCCCTTGTGTACTGTGGATTGCATCAGCCAGCAACACAAGCCCTGGTGTAATGTGGATGGCCTTAGCTTACACCACTGGCCCTGGTGTAATGTGCATGATATCGGCCAGCATCACAGGCCTTAATGTGGATGGCATCAACGAGCATCAAAGGCCCTTGTGGGGTAAAGATGGCCTCACAGGAAGAACAGGCCCTGCTGTAATGTGTATGGTAGAAGCCTACATCACAGTCTCTGGTGTAATGTGGATGGCCTAAGCCAAAAACAGTGGCCCTGGTGAAATGTCGATGGTATTGGCCAGCATAACAGGCCCTTCTTTTATGTAGATGGCATCAGCCAGTAGCACAGGCCCTTGGGTAATGTGGAAGGATAGCAGCACTGTACCTGGTGTAATTTGTATTTCCTCAGCCAAAAACACTGGCCCTCTTTAAATGTGGATGGTATTGGCCAAAACCACAGGCCCCGGCGTAATGTGAATGTCCTCAGCCAACACCACTGGCCCTGGTGTAATTGGGATGGCATCAGCCAGTAGCACAGGCCCTTGTGCATTGTGGATCGCATCAGCCAGCAACATAAGCCCTGGTGAAATGTGGATGGTTTCGGCCTGCACCACAGGCGCTGGTGTAATGTGGATGGCCTCAGCCAGTAGCACAGCCACTTATGTATTGTGGATGGAATCATCCAGGAGCACAGGCCCCGGCGTAATGTGGATGGCATCAACGAGCAGCAGAGGCCCTGGTCTGGTGAAGATGGCCTCACAGGAGGCACTGTCCCTGGTGTAATGTGAATGGTAGAAGCTAACAACATTTGCCCTGGTGAAATGTGGATGGTATTGGCCAGCACCACAGGCCCTGGTGTAATGTGGATGGCATCAACGAGTAACACAGGCCCTGGTGTAATGTGGATGGCCTCATCCAGCACCACACGCCCTGGTGTGGTGATGATGGCCTCAGCCAAAAGCACTGTCCCTGGTGTTATGTGTATGGCCTCAGCCAACAACAGTGGCCCTGGTCAAATATGGATCGTATTGTTCAGCACCACACACCCTGGTTTAATGTGAATGGCCTTAGCCAGTAGCACAGGCCCTTGTGAATTGTGGATCACATCAGCCAGCAACGCAGGCCCTGGTGTGGTGAAGATGGTCTCACAGGGAGCACTGGCCCTGGTGTAATGTGGATGGCATCAGCCAGTAGCAGAGGTCTTTGTATATTGTGGATGGGATCAGCCACCAACACAGGCCCTGGTGAAATGTAGTTGGCCTCAGCCATGACCACAGGCCCTGGTGAAATGTAAATGTCCTCAGCCAGTATCACAGGCCCTTTTGTAATGTGGATGGCCTGATCTAACAACACTGTCACTGGTGAAATATGGATGGTATTGGTCAGCACCACACTCCCTGGTGTAATGTGAATGGCCATAGCCAACACCACTTGATCTGGTGAAATGTTCATGATATCGTTCAGCACCACAGGCCCAGGTGTAATGTGAATGTCCTCAGCCAACACCACTGGCCCTGGTGCAATGTGGATGGCATCAACAAGCAGCAGAGGCCTTGGTCGGGTGAAGATGGCCTCACAGGAAGCACCGTCCCTGGAGTAATGTGGATGGCCTCAGCCAACAGTACAGGCCCTGTTGTGTTTAAGATGGCCTCACAGGAAGCACTGTCCGTGATGTAAAGTGTATGGCCTCAGCCAACAACAGTGGTCCTGGTGAAATGCGGATGGCATTGGCCAGCACCACAGGCCCTGGTGTAATGTGAATGTCTTCAGCCAGTAGCACAGGCCTTTGTGTATTGTGGATCGCATCAGATAGCAACAAAAACCATGGTGAAATGTGGATGGTATTGGTAAGCACCACACACCCTGGTTTAATGTGAATGGCCTTAGCCAGTAGCACAGGCCTTTGTGAATTGTGGATCACATCAGCCAGCAACGCAGGCCCTGGTGTGGTGAAGATGGTCTCACAGGGAGCACTGGCCCTGGTGTAATGTGGATGGCATCAGCCAGTAGCAGAGGCCTTTGTATATTGTGGATGGGATCAGCCACCAACACAGGCCCTGGTGAAATGTAGTTGGCCTCAGCCATGACCACAGGCCCTGGTGAAATGTAAATGTCCTCAGCCAGTATCACAGGCCCTTTTGTAGTGTGGATGGCCTGATCTAACAACACTGTCACTGGTGAAATATGGATGGTATTGGTCAGCACCACACTCCCTGGTGTAATGTGAATGGCCATAGCCAACACCACTTGATCTGGTGAAATGTGCATGATATCGTTCAGCACCACAGGCCCAGGTGTAATGTGAATGTCCTCAACCAACACCACTGGCCCTGGTGAAATGTGGATGGCATCAGCCAGTAGCACAGGCCCTGGTGTAATGTGGATGGCATCAACAAGCAGCACAGGCCTTGGTCGGGTGAAGATGGCCTCACAGGAAGCACCGTCCCTGGAGTAATGTGGATGGCCTCAGCCAACAGTACAGGCCCTGTTGTGTTGACGATGGCCTCACAGGAAGCACTGTCCGTGATGTAAAGTGTATGGCCTCAGCCAACAACAGTGGTCCTAGTGAAATGTGGATGGTATTGGCCAGCACCACAGGCCCTGGTGTAATGTGAATGTCTTCAGCCAGTAGCACAGGCCTTTGTGTATTGTGGATCGCATCAGATAGCATCAAAAACTGTGGTGAAATGTGGATGGTATTGGTAAGCACCACACACCCTGGTGTAATGTGGATGGCCTTAGCTTACACCACTGGCCCTGGTGTAATGTGCATGATATCGGCCAGCATCACAGGCCCTAATGTGGATGGCATCAACGAGCATCAAAGGCCCTGGTGGTTTAAAGATGGCCTCACAGGAAGCACAGGCCCTGGTGTAATGTGGATGGTAGAAGCCGACATCACAGTCTCTGGTGTAAGGTGGATGGCCTAAGCCAACAACAGTGGCCCTGGTGAAATGTGGATGGTATTGGCCAGCACCAGAGGCCCTGGTGTAATTTGAATGGCTTCAGCCAGCAGCACAGGCCCTCGTGTGGTGAAGATGGCTTCACAGGATGCACTGGCCTTGGTGAAATGTCGATGGTATTGGCCTGCACCACAGGCCCTTCTGTAATGTAGATGGCATCAGCCAGTAGCACATGCCCTTGAGTATTGTGAATGGCATCAGCCAGCAACACAGGCCCTTGGGTAATGTGGAAGGCTAGCAGCACTGTACCTGGTGTAATTTGTATTTCCTCAGCCAACAACACTGGCCCTCTTTAAATGTGGATGGTATTGGCCAAAACCACAGGCCCTGGCGTAATGTGAATGTGCTCAGCCAACACCACTGGCCCTGGTGTAATTGGGATGGCATCAGCCAGTAGCACAGGCCCTTGTGTATTGTGGATCGCATCAGCCAGCAACACAGGCTCTGGTGAAATGTAGATGACCTCAGACAGCAGCGCAGGCCCTGCTGTCGTGAAGTTGGCCTCAGAGGGAGCACTAGCCCTGGTGCAATGTGGATGGCCTAAGCCAGCAATACAGGCCCTGGTGTGGTGACGATAGCCTCACAGGGAGCACATGCCGTGGTATAATGTGGATGGCCTCATCTACCAACACTGGCCCAGGTGAAATGTGGATTGTAATGGCCAGCACCACAGACCTTGGTGTAATGTGGATGGCCTTAGCCAACACCACTGGCCCTGGTGAAATGTGGATGACATCGGCAAGGACCAATGGCCTTGATGTAATGTGGATGGTTTCAGCCAACAGCAAAGTCCCTGGTGTGGTGAATATGGCCTCACAGGAAGCAATTGCACTGGTGTAATGTGGATGGCCTCAGAAAACTACACTGGCCCTGGTGAAATGTCGGTGGTACTGGCCAGAACCACAGGCCCTGGTGTAATGTAGATGGCATCAGCCAGTAGCACAGGCCCGTGAGTATTGTGAATGGCATCAGCCAGCAACACCACTGGCCCTTTTAAAATGTGGATGGTTTCGGCCAGCAACACAGGCCCTTGGGTAATGTGGAAGGCTAGCAGCACTGGCCCTTGTGTAATGTGGATGGTATCAGCCAGCACCACAGGCCCTGGTGTGGTGATGATGGCCTCACAGGAAGCACTGTAATTTGGATGGCCTCATCCAACAACACTGGCCCAGGTGAAATATGGATGGTATCAGCCAGCAAAACAGGCCCTGGTGTAATGTGAATGTCCTCAGCCAGAAGCACAGGCCCTTGTGTATTGTGGATCGCATCAGCCAGCAACACAAGACCTCGTGAAATGTGGTTGGTATCAAAGAGTAGCACAGGCCCTGGTGTAATGTGGATGGCCTCAGCCAGCACCAAAGGCCCTGGTTTGGTGATGATGGCATCACAGGAAGCACTGGCAGTGGTGTAACGTGGATGGCCTGAGCCAACAACACTGGCCCTGGTGTAATGTGGATGGTATTGGCCAGCACCACAGGCCCTGGTGTGGTGATTATGTCATCAGCCAGCAACACAAGCACTGGTGAAATGTGGATGGTTTCGCACAGCACCAAAGGCCCTGGTGTAATGTGAATGGCCTCAGCCAAAAGTACAGGCCCTGGTGTGGTGAAGATGGCCTCACAAGAAGCAGTGTCCCTGATGTAAAGTGTATGGCCTCAGCCAACAACAGTGGTCCTGGTGAAACATGGATGGTATTGGCCAGCACTACAGGCCATGTTGTAATGTGAATGTCCTCAGCCAGTAGCACAGGCCCTTGTGTACTGTGGATCACATCAGCCAGCAACACAAGCCCTGGAGAAATGTGGATGGTATAAACGAGTAAAACAGGCCCTGGTGTAATGTGGATGGCCTCATCCAGCAACACCACAGGCCCTGGTGAAATGTGGTTGTTTTCGGCCAGCAACACAGGCCCTTGGGTAATTTGGATGGCTAGCAGCGCAGGCCCTGGTCTGGTGGCGATGGCCTCACAGGAATCACTGGCCCTGGTGTATTGTGGATGGCATCAGCCATCAACACAGGCCCTCGTGAAATATAGGTTGCCTCAGCCAGCAGCACAGGCCCTACTGCAATGTGAATGGCCTCAGCCAGCAACACAGTCCCTGGTGTAATGTTAATGTCCTCATCCAACCCCATGGCCCCTGTGCAATGTGGATGGCCTCAGCCAGCAGCACAGGACCTGGTGTAATGTGGATGGCCTTAGGTTACACCACTGGCCCTGGTGTAATGTGCATGATATCGGCCAGCAACACAGGCCCTAATGTGGATGGCATCAACGAGCATCAAAGGCCTTGGTGGGGTAAAGATGGCCTCACAGGAAGCACAGGCCCTGGTGTAATGTGGATGGTAGAAGCCGGCATCACAGTCTCTGGAGTAATGTGGATGGCCTAAGCCAACAACAGTGGCCCTGGTGTAATGTGGATGGTATTGGCCAGCACCAGAGGCCCTGGTGTAATTTGAATGGCTAGCAGCGCAGGACCTGGTCTGGTGACGATGGCCTCACAGGCATCACTGGCCCTTGTGTATTGTGGATGGCATCAGCCATCAACACAGCCCCTCATGAAATATAGGTGGCCTCAGCCAGCAGCACAGGCCCTACTGCAATGTGAATAGCCTCAGCAAGCAACACAGTCGCTGGTGTAATGTTAATGTCCTCATCCAACCCCATGGCCCCTGTGCAATGTGGATGGCCTCAGCCAGCAGCACAGGACCTGGTGTAATGTGGATGGCATAATCTAACAACACTGGCCCTTGTGAAATATGGATGGTATTGGTAAGAACCACACACCCTGGTGTAATGTGGATGGCCTTAGCTTACACCACTGGCCCTGGTGTAATGTGCATGATATCGGCCAGCAACACAGGCCCTAATGTGGATGGCATCAACGAGCATCAAAGGCCCTGGTGGGGTAAAGATGGCCTCACAGGAAGCACAGGCCCTGGTGTAATGTGGATGGTAGAAGCCGGCATCACAGTCTCTGGTGTAATGTGGATGGCCTAAGCCAACAACAGTGGCCCTGGTGTAATGTGGATGGTATTGGCCAGCACCAGAGGCCCTGGTGTAATTTGAATGGCTTCAGCCAGCAGCACAGGACCTCGTGTGGTGAAGGTGGCCTCACAGGAATATTGTCTCTGGTGTAATGTGGATGGCCTCACCAAACAACACTGGCCTTGGTGAAATGTCGATGGTATTGGCCAGCACAACAGGGGCTCTGGAATGTAGATGGCATCAGCCAGTAGCACAGGCCCTTGAGTATTGTGAATGGCATCAGCCAGCAACACAGGCCCTTGGGTAATGTGGAAGGCTAGCAGCACAGGCCCTTGTGTAATGTGGATGGTATCAGCCAGCACCACAGGCCCTGGTGTGGTGATGATGGCCTCACAGGAAGCACTGTCCCTGGTGTAATTTGGATGTCCTCATCCAACAACACTGGCCCTGGTGAAATGTGGATGGTATTGGCCAGTACCACAGGCCCAGGTGTAATGTGAATGTCCTCAGCCAACAACACTGGCTCTGGTGAAATGTGGATGGTATTGGCCAGCACCACAGGCCCTGCTGTAATATAGATGGCATCAGCCAGTAGCACAGGCCCTTGAGTATTGTGAATGGCATCAGCCAGCAATACAGGCCCTTGGGTAATGTGGAAGGCTAGAAGCACAGACCCTTGTGTAATGTGAATGGTATCAGCCAGCACCACATGCCCTGGTGTGGTGATGATGGCCTCACAGGAAGCACTGTCCCTGGTGTAATTTGGATGGCCTCAGCAAACAACACTGGCCTTGGTGAAATGTCGATGGTATTGGCCAGCACAACAGGGGCTCTGGAATGTAGATGGCATCAGCCAGTAGCACAGGCCCTTGAGTATTGTGAATGGCATCAGCCAGCAACACAGGCCCTTGGGTAATGTGGAAGGCTAGCAGCACAGGCCCTTGTGTAATGTGGATGGTATCAGCCAGCACCACAGGCCCTGGTGTGGTGATGATGGCCTCACAGGAAGCACTGTCCCTGGTGTAATTTGGATGTCCTCATCCAACAACACTGGCCCTGGTGAAATGTGGATGGTATTGGCCAGTACCACAGGCCCTGGTGTAATGTGAATGTCCTCAGCCAACAACACTGGCCCTGGTGAAATGTGGATGGTATTGGCCAGCACCACAGGCCCTGCTGTAATATAGATGGCATCAGCCAGTAGCACAGGCCCTTGAGTATTGTGAATGGCATCAGCCAGCAACACAGGCCCTTGGGTAATGTGGAAGGCTAGAAGCACAGACCCTTGTGTAATGTGAATGGTATCAGCCAGCACCACATGCCCTGGTGTGGTGATGATGGCCTCACAGGAAGCACTGTCCCTGGTGTAATTTGGATGGCCTCATCCAACAACACTGGCCCTGGTGAAATGTGGATGGTATTGGCCAGCACCACAGACCCTGGTGTAATGTGAATGTCCTCAGCCAACAACACTTGCCCTGGTGAAATGTGGATGGTATTGGCCAGCACCACAGGCCCTGGTGTAATGTGAATGTCCTCAGCCATGACCACAGGCCCTGATGAAATATAGTTTGCCTCAGCCATGACCACATGCCCTGGTGAAATGTAAGTGTCATTAGCCAGTAGCAAAGGCCCTGGTGTAATGTGGATGGCCTCATCCAGCACCACCACAGGCCCTGATGAAATGTGGTGGTTTTCGGCCAGCAACACAGGCCCTTGCGTAATTTGGATGGCTAGCAGCACAGGCCCTGGTCTGGTGAAGATGGCCTCACAAGGATTTACTGGCCCTGGTGTATTTTCGATGGCATCAGCAAGCAGCACAGACCCTGGTCTACTGAAAATGGCCTCACAGAAATCACTGGCCCTGGTGTATTGTGGAGGGCATCAGCCATCAACACAGGCCCTCGTGAAATATAGGTGGCCTCAGCCAGCAGCACAGGCCCTACTGCAATGTGAATAGCCTCAGCAAGCAACACAGTCGCTGGTGTAATGTTAATGTCCTCATCCAACCCCATGGCCCCGGTGCAATGTGGATGGCCTCAGCCAGCAGCACAGGACCTGGTGTAATGTGGATGGCATAATCTAACAACACTGGCCCTTGTGAAATATGGATGGTATTGGTAAGCACCACACACCCTGGTGTAATGTGGATGGCCTTAGCTTACACATGTCGGCCCTGGTGTAATGTGCATGATATCGGCCATTATCACAGGCCCTAATGTGGATGGCATCAACGAGCATCAAAGGCCCTGGTGGGGTAAAGATGGCCTCACAGGAAGCACAGGCCCTGGTGTAATGTGGATGGTAGAAGCCGACATCACAGTCTCTGGTGAAAGGTGGATGGCCTAAGCCAACAACAGTAGTCCTGGTGAAATGTGGATGGTATTGGCCAGAACCAGAGGCCCTGGTGTAATTTGAATGTCCTCAGCCAACACCACTGGCCCTGGTGTAATTGGGATGGCATCAGCCAGTAGCACAGGCCCTTGTGTATTGTGGATCGCATCAGCCAGCAACACAAGCCCTGGTGAAATGTGGATGGTTTCGGCCTGCACCACAGGCGCTGGCTTGGTGATGATGGAATCACAGGGAGCACTGTCCCTGGTGTAATGTAGATGGCATCAGCCAGTAGCACATGCCCTTGAGTATTGTGAATGGCATCAGCCAGCAACACAGCCCCTTGGGTAATGTGGAAGGCTAGCAGCACTGTACCTGGTGTAATTTGTATTTCCTCAGCCAACAACACTGGACCTCTTTAAATGTGGATGGTATTGGCCAACACCACAGGCCCTGGCGTAATGTGAATGTCCTCAGCCAACACCACTGGCCCTGGTGTAATTGGGATGGCATCAGCCAGTAGCACAGGCCCTTGTGTATTGTGGATCGCATCAGCCAGCAACACAAGCCCTGGTGAAATGTGGATGGTTTCGGCCAGCACCACACGCCCTGGTGTGGTGATGATGGCCTCAGCCAAAAGCACTGTCCCTGATGTTATGTGTATGGACTCAGCCAACAACAGTGGCCCTGGTGAAATGTGGATGGTATTGGTCAGCACCACACACCCTGGTTTAATGTGAATGGCCTTAGCCAGTAGCACAGTCCCTTGTAAATTGTGGATCACATCAGCCAGCAACGCAGGCCCTGGTGTGGTGAAGATGGCCTCACAGGGAGCACTGCCCCTGGTGTAATGTGGATGGCATCAGCCATTAGCACAGTCATTTGTATATTTTGGATGGGATCAGCCACCCACACAGTCCCTGGTGAAATGTAGTTGGCCTCAGCCATGACCAAAGGCCCTGGTTAAATGTAAATGTCCTCAGCCAGTATCACAGGCCTTGTTGTAATGTGGATGGCCTGATCTAACAACACTGTCCCTGGTGAAATATGGATGGTATTGGTCAGCACCACACACCCAGGTGTAATGTGAATGTCCTCAGCCAACACCACTTGCCCTGGTGTAATGTGGATGGCATCAACATGCAGCAGAGGCCCTAGTCGGGTGAAGATGGCCTCACAGGAAGCACCATCCCTGGTGTTATGTGGATGGCCTCAGCCAGCAACGCAGGCCCTGGTGTGGTGATGATGGCCTCACAGGGAGCACTGGCCCTGGTGTAATGTGGATGGCATCAGCCAGTAGCACAGGCCTTTGTATATTGTGGATTGGCTCAGGCTCCAATACAGGCCCTGGTTTTACGGCCCTAGCTGGGCCTCCTGATACTGCCCTTGTGTGGGTGTGGTGTTTTTCTCCGCCTCCTCCTCTTTTGCTCCACCCCTCTGTCTCTCTCTTGCTCTTCTCTCTCCCCAGGACACAGCTGCTTCTGATTAGCCTCGTTTGCCACCTGGGCCCAGTCAGCTATCACCTCTCTGAGGTCATATAAGCTGGGGATGAGCTGTGAACAGGGTGGGGTGTTCTCTGGTGTCTCTGCGTTGTGTGTGGTTAGCCTGCTCGTAGTGTGGAGTTGTGGAAACAGCATAGCTGCTTTACATGAGTAGTGTGGGCTTGTGGGCTTTGGCAGCAGTAAGCCAGCTGCTGTTAGTGACAGGGTGAGCTTGTGGGCCCCTGGAAGTGCCTCCTCGTGGTGTGGAGTTTTTGTTTGGTTGTTGTGTTCTTTGTTGTTGCAACCTTTTTTCTCTTTTTCCAAGTGTTATTGGTAAAACGGCGTTGCCGGCTCTTTATGTTAAGATGATCTATAATAAAGACTATTTTATTTATTAAAAACACTGGTCTGTTTTCCTTTCATTCTGTTCTGGACTCATTTGTTACTGGTCCCCTCACTCGCATGCCTAGACCCTTTTGGGGGGAACGTAACACCTGGTGATATGTAGTTGGCCTCAGCCATGACCATATGACCACCTGGTGTAATGTAAATGTCACAAGCCAGTAGCAAAGGCCCTGGTGTAATGTGAATGACCTTAGCCAACACCACTCGCCCTGGTGAAATGTGCATGATATCCAGCACCACACGCCCAGGTTTAATGTGGTTGGCATCAACGAGAAGGAGAGGCCCTGGTCGCGTGAAGATTGCCTCAAGGGAAGCACTGTCCCTGGTGTAATGTGGATGGTAGAAGCCGGCATCACAAGCCCTGGTGTAATGTGGATGGCCTCAGCCCACAGCAAAGGCCCTGGTGTGGTGAAGATGGCCTCACTGTCCCTGGTGTAATGTGGATGGTAGAAGCCGGCATCACAGGCCCTGGTGTAATGTGAATGTCCTCGGCCAACACCACTGTTGGATGGCCCTGGTGAAATGTGGATGGTATCAACAAGTAGCACAGGCCCTGGTGTAATGTGGATGGCCTCATCCAGCACCACAGGCCCTGGTGTGGTGATGATGGCCTCAATGAAAGCACTGGCAGTGGTGTAATGTGGATGGCCTCATCCAACAACATTGGCCCTAGTGAAATGTGGATGGTTTTGGACAGCACCACTTGCGCTGGTATAATGTGGATGGCATCAACGACTAGCACAGGCCCTGGTGAAATGTAGTTGGCTTCAGCCAGTAGCACAGGCCCTGTTGTTATGTGGATGGCATGAGCAAGCAATGCAGGCCCTTGTGAAATGTTGATGGCCTCATCTAACAACACTGTCCCTGGTGTAATGTGGATGGCATCAGCCAGTATCACATGCCCTTGTGTATTGTGGATGTCGTCAGCCAGCAACACAAGCCCTGGTGAAATGTAGTTGGCCTCACCCAGTAGCACAGTCACTGGTGTAATGTGGATGGCATGACCAAGCAACGCAGGCCCTGGTGAAATGAGGATGGCCTCAGCCAGCAACAAAGGCCCTGGTGTGGTGAAGATGGCCTCACAGGGAGCACTGGCCCTGGTGTAATGTGGATGGCATCAGCCAGTAGCACAGGCCTTTGTATATTGTGGATGGGATCAGGCACCAATACAGGCCCTGGTGATATGTTGTTGGCCTCAGCCATGACCACACACCCTGGTGTAATGTAAATGTCCTAAGCCAGTAGCAAAGGCCCTGGTGTAATGTGAATGACCTTAGTCAACACCACTGGCCCTGGTGAAATGTGCATGATATCGGTCAGCACCACAGGCCCAGGCGTAATGTGGATGGCATCAACGAGCAGCAGAGGCCCTGGTGGGGTTAAGATGGCCTCAAAGTAAGCACTGTCCCTGCTGTAATGTGGATGGTAGAACTCGGCATCAAAGGCCCTGGTGTAATGTGAATGACCTTAGTCAACACCACTGGCCCTGGGAAATGTGCATGATATCGGTAATGTGGATGGCATGAGCAAGCAACGCAGGCCCTGGTGTGGTGAAGATGGCCTCACAGGGAGCATTAGCCCTGGTGTAATATGGATGGCCTCAGCCAGCAACGCAGGCCCTGGTGTGGTGATGATGGCCTCACAGGAAGCACTGGCAGTGGTGTAATGTGGATGGTCTCATCCGACAACACTGGCCCTGGTGAAATGTGGATGGCATCAGCCAGTAGCACAGGCTTTTGTATATTGTGGATGGGATCAGGCACCAATACGCCTGTATTGGTGCCTGATCCCATCCACAATATACAAAAGTGATATGTAGTTGGCCTCAGCCATGACCACACCCTGGTGTAATGTAAATGTCCTAAGCCAGTAGCAAAGGCCCTGGTGTAATGTGAATGGCCTTAGCCAACACCACTGGCCCTGGTGAAATGTGCATGATATCCAGCACCACACGCCCAGGTTTAATGTGGTTGGCATCAACGAGAAGGAGAGGCCCTGGTGGCGTGAAGATTGCCTCAAGGGAAGCATTGTCCCTGGTGTAACTTATCCACATTACACCAGGATACATTACACCAGGCTTCTACTGGCCTGTGATACCAGTAGAAGCCAGCATCAAAGGCCCTGGTGTAATGTGGATGGCATCAACGAGCAGAAGAGGCCCTGGTTGGGTGAAGATGGCCTCACAGGGAAGCACTGTCCCTGGTGTAATGTGGATGGTAGAAGCCGGCATCACAAGCCCTGGTGTAATGTGGATGGCCTCAGCCCACAGCAAAGGCCCTGTTGTGGTAAAGATGGCCTCACTCTCCCTGGTGTAATGTGGATGGTAGAAGCCGGCATCACAGGCCCTGGTGTAATGTGAATGTCCTCGGCCAACACCACTGTTGGATGGCCCTGGTGAAATGTGGATGGTATCAACAAGTAGCACAGGCCCTGGTGTAATGTGGATGGCCTCATCCAGCACCACAGGCCCTGGTGTGGTGATGATGGCCTCAATGTAAGCACTGGCAGTGGTGTAATGTGGATGGCCTCATCCAACAACACTGGCCCTGGTGAAATGCAGATGGTTTTGGACAGCACCACTTGCGCTGGTATAATGTGGATGGCATCAACAACTAGCACAGGCCCTGGTGAAATGTAGTTGGCCTCAGCCAGTAGCACAGGCCCTGGGAAATGTGCATGATATCGGTCAGCACCACAGGCCCAGGTGTAATGTGGATGGCCTCAGCCCAGGGCAAAGGCCCTTGTGTGGTGAAGATCGCCTCACAGGAAGCACTCTCCCTGGTGTAAAATGTATGGCCTAAGCCAACAACACTGGTACTGGTGAAATGTGGATGGTATTGGCCAGCACCAAAGGCCCAGGTGTAATGTGAATGTCCTCAGCCAAAACCACTGGCCCTGGCGTAATGTGGATGGCATCAGCCAGTAGCACAGGCCTTTGTATATTGTGGATGGAATTAGCCACCAATACAGGCCCTGCTGAAATGTACTCGGCCTCAGCCAAGACCACACACCCTGGTGTAATGTAAATGTCCTAAGCCAGTAGCAAAGGCCCTGGTGTAATGTGAATGGACTTAGCCAACACCACTGGCCCTGGTGAAATGTGCATGATATCGGTCAGCACCACAGGCCCAAGTGTAATGTGGATGGCATCAACGAGCAGCAGAGGCCCTGGTCGAGTGAAAATGGCCTCACAGGAAGCACTGTCCTTGGTGTAATGTGGATGGTAGAAGCCTGCATCACAGGCAGTGATGTAATGTGGATGGCCTCAGCCAAAAGCACAGACCCTGGTGTGGTGAAGATGGCCTCACAGGAAGCACTGTCCCTGGTGTAAAGTGTATGGCCTAAGCCAACAACAGTGGCCCTGGTGAAATGTGGATGGCATCAGCCAACACCAAAGGCCCTGGTGTGATGTGGATGGCCTCAGCCAACAGTACAGGCCCTGGTGTGGTGAAGATGCCCTCACAGGAAGCACTGTCCCTGATGTAAAGTTTATGGCCTCAGCCAACAACAGTGGCCCCCTCTCTGAGGTCATATAAGCTGGGGATGAGCTGTGAACAGGGTGGGTTGTTCTCTGGTGTCTCTGCGTTGTGTGTGGTTAGCCTGCTCGAAGTGTGGAGTTGTGGAAACAGCATAGCTGCTTTACGTGAGTAGTGTGGGCTTGTGGGCCTTGGCAGCAGTAAGCCAGCTGCTGTTAGTGACAGGGTGAGCTTGTGGGCCCCTGGAAGTGCCTCCTCGTGGTGTGGAGTTTTTGTTTGGTTGTTGTGTTCTTTGTTGTTGCAACCTTTTTTCTCTTTTTCCAAGTGTTATTGGTAAAACGGCGTTGCCGGCTCTTTATGTTAAGATGATCTATAATAAAGACTATTTTATTTATTAAAAACACTGGTCTGTTTTCCTTTCATTCTGTTCTGGACTCATTTGTTACTGGTCCCCTCACTCGCATGCCTAGACCCTTTTGGGGGGAACGTAACACCTGGTGATATGTAGCTGGCCTCAGCCATGACCATGACCATGACCACCTGGTGTAATGTAAATGTCACAAGCCAGTAGCAAAGGCCCTGGTGTAATGTGAATGACCTTAGCCAACACCACTCGCCCTGGTGAAAAGTGCATGATATCGGTCAGCACCACAGGCCCAGGCCTAATATGGATGGCATCAACGAGCAGCAGAGGCCCTGGTGGGGTGAAGATGGCCTCAAAGGAAGCACTGTCCCTGGTGTAATGTGGATGGTAGAAGTCGGCATCACAGGCCCTGATGCAATGCGGATGGCCTCAGCCAAAAGCACAGTCCCTGGTTTGGTGAAGATGGCCTCACAGGAAGCACTGTCTCTGGTGTAAAATGTATGGCCTCAGCCAACAACACTGGCCCCGGTGAAATGTGGATGGTATTGGCCAGCACCACTGGCCCTGGTGAAATGTAGATGACCTCAGCCAGTAGTAAAGAACCCTCCTATATTGTGGATCGCATCAGAAAGCAACACAAGCCCTGGTGTGGTGATGATGGCCTCACAGGAAGCACTGGCAGTGGTGTAATGTGGATGGTATTGGCCAGCACCAAAGGCCCAGGTGTAATGTCATCATCATCATCATCATCATTTATTTATTTATATAGCACTTTAAAAACACACCTGGTAGACCAAAGTGCTGTACAATACTAATATGCACATAAAACCAGACATAGCAATAAAGTTAAAAAACAATAAAAAATGAAAAAATAAAAAAAAAAATAAAAAAAAAAATAAAATAAAATAAAATAAAAATGTCAGTTACCCACAGAGTTAAAAGCCAGGGAATAAAAATAGGTTTTTAATAAAGACTTAAAAACTGGCACTGATGCAGCCTGTCTAATATGGAGAGGAAGGTTATTCCAAAGCATCGGCGCGGCAACAGAGAACGCTCGGTCTCCTCTAAGTTTCAGCCGTGACTTTGGGACCGAAAGCAGCAACTGCTCAGCTGACCGAAGGGAACGAGTGGGGACGTGGGGCTTCAACAAATCAGACAAATAAACAGGTGCCAGACCATTTAGAGATTTAAAAGCCAATAAAAGGACTTTAAAACGGATCCTGAATTCAATTGGAAGCCAGTGTAAAGAGGCCAAAATCGGAGTGATGTGATCAAATTTTCTTCTACCAGTTAAAAATCATGCCGCAGCATTTTGCACTAATTGCAAGCGTGACAAAGTGCCCTGCCCAACCCCTGTTAAAAGAGAATTACAATAATCTAAACGTGAGGTAATAAAGGCATGAATAACGCTTTCCAAGTCACGCTTGGAAAGAAAGGGCTTAACCTTTGATAAACGTCTGAGGTGATAGAATGCTGATTTTACCACCCGTTTACATGGTCATCAAAGGTGAGTGCAGAATCAATTTTAACTCCGAGATTTGTGATCGAACTCTTTAGTTGGGAAGTCAAAGCTGCAAGATCAACATCCAGAGTATGAGAAGAACGATTTGGGCCAAATAAAATTGCTTCTGTCTTCCGATCATTAAAATTTAAAAAGTTGTTTGCCATCCATGCTTTGACATCAGTAAAGCAGTCAAGCAGACGTCCAGTTGGGAGACTATCAGAATGACTAAGAGGTAAGTAGAGCTGGCAGTCATCTGCGCATAGATGGAATGGCACTTTATGCTTTCGGAAAATCGCGCCAAGGGGCAAGAGGTACAATGAAAACAATAACGGCCCAAGAATAGATCCCTGTGGAACACCCCAAAGCAGAGGGGCCACAGAGGATGAAGCCGACCCCAACTTAACACAAAATGTCCTATTTAAAAGATAGGACTTTAACCACAAAAGTGCCGAACCAGTAATTCCCACACCGTGCTGTAAGCGGGAGATCAGCAAATCGTGATCCACAGTGTCAAATGCAGCTGTCATGTCCAACAAGACCAGCACTGCATATTTACCACGGTCTGTCGCTATCAGGATGTCATTCATAACTTTTACGAGGGCTGTCTCCGTGCTGTGGAATGGCTTAAAGCCGGACTGAAAGATTTCTGACAATTTAGAGTCATTCAAGTAGTCCATCAACTGAGTATAAACAATCCTTTCCAGAATCTTACTAAGAAAGGGAAGCTTAGAGATGGGTCTAAAATTTGATATGACTGAACTGTCTAAGCCTGGTTTCTTAACTAAAGGATGTATGACTGCATGCTTAAATTCCCTAGGTACTTGACCAGACAAAAGACTAGTATTAATAATGTTCAGAATATGTGGTCCGATGATAGGAAATACCTTTTTAAGAAAACGGGGAGGAACAACGTCATTTGGAGAGCCACACGGTTTAGCATTCAACACAAGTTTCTCTAAATCAGATAAAACAATTGGTAGAAAAGCAGAGAACAGACTTGAGCAAGAACCATGCATGGCTGGGTCAGCAATAGGTAGAGTCGGAGGTCTCAAACTAGCAACCTTTTCCACAAAATAATTAAGAAACTTATTGCACATAACCGCAGAAGAGTGCAAAAGAATATAGCCTTCCGGATTAAGTACAGAATTTATAGTGTTATATAGAACACGAGGGTTATGCGAGCTGGCAGCAATAAGTTGAGAAAAATAGGAGTGCTTGGCAGCCTTTACTGCTCTCTGATAGACTTTCCAGCTAGTCTTAAGAGCTTCCATAGAGACGCACAGCCTATCTTTTTTCCACCGTCTTTCACATCTTCTACATTCTTTTCTAGCGGCTCTGGTAAAATCAGTTAGCCAAGGACTAGCCTTTGGCTTGCATTGTCTGAATATAAAAGGAGCGACAGCGTCAAGGACAGATTTACAAGCAGAATCCAAACAAGAAACTAATCCATCTGAGACGGACAACTCAGGAGGATAAGAAATAAATTGGTCAAACAATGTGGAAAACCGCTCGGCAGTATCTGAGCCAAAAGCACGATAACATCGAGCAGGTACAGCACGCTTAAGAACAGGATTAAAAAGAACAATATCACATAAAATAGGCATATGGTCAGAGAACACCGCATCCTCGACAAGTACGTTTTGGACAGATAAACCATGTGATAAAACCAAGTCCAGTGTGTGACCACGTTCTTGAGTGGCACCTTTAACAGACTGAATAAAGTTAAAAGAGTTCACTAAGTCCAGAAAGTCCTTAGCCAGAGGCTTCCCCGGGCAGCAGACGTGTATATTAAAATCACCAAGTAAAAGGATCTGGTCATACCGTGATGCACAGTCAGCAAGAAACTCTGAGAACTCAGATAAAAACTCCTTGTTATATTTTGGGGGCCGATAAACAATCGCACACAACAGCGAAGACGAGTGGCCCAGTTCACACAAACAGAGTTCAAAACTGGTGTGGCGTGTTGATGGGGATAGCTGCTTAAAGTCAAGATGTGCCTTAAAAACAACAGCTAGCCCTCCTCCGCGACCAGAAACTCTCGGAACACTAAAAAAGGCACAACCAGCCGGCAGTAATTCAGAAAAGGCACTTAACTCACCGGGTGGAATCCAAGTTTCAGTCAAGCAAAGAAAATCCAGTGCATGGGAAGCGAAAAATTCCTTCAAAATGAATGTCTTATTTGCCACCGATCTGGCGTTAATTAATCCCAACCTGAGAGGAATTGGCTCGGGAGCTTCCGAGGCAGCAACAACCAGATCCACGGGTCGGAGGTTTGTTTGGTCCACTCCACGCCAACGCAGATGTCGGAGAGGAGAGGGTTTTGCAGAACCCTTCTCGAGAGATCCCACAACAGGAACCAAGCAGGAGTCCACCGGGTCCAAAGCACGCAACGGCACCAAGAGTAGCGGGTAGGATCGACAAATTGAGCGAAGCTCATGAGGAAAACAAGAGATCCTGAGTCTCAGTTTGACAAGGCGACCTCCACGGTTACCTCGTCTCCTGCGTCGCTTCCGCACATCCAGTGGCAATGGTAAGGAGCGCCAGTGTGGTGGTGTTACTTCCAAATCGGGAGGCAGAAAGCCTTGGTTGTCATTTCCAAACCGAGCTAAAGCTTGGGTAGATGAGCCTATTTCCAATAATGTCTGGCGATCATAAAACAATGCAGGGCTGACATGTTGCACAAAATTGACTAAAAACAATAAAATAAAACAAATAGAAGAGAGCGATAGATGTAATGTGAATGTCCTCAGCCAAAACCACTGGCCCTGGCGTAATGTGGATGGCATCAACGAATAGCACAGGCCTTTGTATATTGTGGATGGGATAAGCCACCAATACAGGCCCTGGTGAAATGTACTTGGCCTCAGCCAAGACCACACACCTGGTGTAATGTAAATGTCCTAAGCCAGTAGCAAAGGCCCTGGTGTAATGTGAATGGCCTTAGCCAACACCACTGGCCCTGGTGAAATGTGCATGATATCGGTCAGCACCACAGGCCCAAGTGTAATGTGGATGGCATCAACGAGCAGCAGAGGCCCTGGTCGGGTGAAGATGGCCTCACAGGAAGCACTGTCCCTGGTGTAATGTGGATGGTAGAAGTCGGCATCACAGGCCCTGAAGTAATGTGGATGGCCTCAGCCAAAAGCACAGTCCCTGGTTTGGTTAAGATGGCCTCACAGGAAGCACTGTCTCTGGTGTAATGTGAATGGCCTTAGCCAACACCACTGGCCCTGGGAAATGTGCATGATATCGGTCAGCACCACAGGCCAAGGTGTAATGTGGATGGCTTCAGCCCAGGGCAAAGGCCCTTGTGTGGTGAAGATCGCCTCACAGGAAGCACTCTCCCTGGTGTAAAATGTATAGCGTCAGCCAACAACAGTGGCCCTGGTGAAATGTGGATGGTATTGGCCAGCACCACTGGCCCTGGTGTAATGTGGATGGCCTCAGCCAGTAGTACAGAAACCTTGTATATTGTGGATCGCATCAGAAAGCAACACAAGCCCTGGTGTGGTGATAATGGCCTCACAGGAAGCACTGGCAGTGGTGTAATGTGGATGGCCTAAGCCAACAACACTGGCACTGGTGAAATGTGGATGGTATTGGCCAGCACCAAAGGCCCAGGTGTAATGTGAATGTCCTCATCCAAAACCACTGGCCCTGGCGTAATGTGGATGGCATCAACGAATAGCACAGGCCCCGGTGTAATGTGGATGGCATGAGCAAGCAACGCAGGCCCTGGTGTGGTGAAGATGGCCTCACATGGAGCATTAGCCGCGGTGCAATGTGGATGGCCTCAGCCAGCAACGCAGGCCCTGGTGTGGTGATGATGGCCTCACAGGAAGCACTGGCAGTGGTGTAATGTGGATGGTCTCATCTGACAACACTGGCCCTGGTGTAATGTGGATGGCATCAGCAGGTAGCACAGGCTAGGTATATTGTGGATGGGATAAGCCACCAATACAGGCCCTGGTGAAATGTACTTGGCCTCAGCCAAGACCACACACCCTGGTGTAATGTAAATGTCCTAAGCCAGTAGCAAAGGCCCTGGTGTAATGTGGATGGTAGAAGTCGGCATCACAGGCCCTGATGTAATACGGATGGCCTCAGCCAAAAGCACAGTCCCTGGTTTGGTTAAGATGGCCTCACAGGAAGCACTGTCTCTGGTGTAATGTGAATGGCCTTAGCCAACACCACTGGCCCTGGGAAATGTGCATGATATCGGTCAGCACCACAGGCCCAAGTGTAATGTGGATGGTATCAACGAGAGCAGCAGAGAACCTGGTCGGGTGAAGATGGCCTCACAGGAAGCACTGTCCTTGGTGTAATGTGGATGGTAGAAGCCTGCATCACAGGCAGTGATGTAATGTGGATGGCCTCAGCCAAAAGCACAGACCCTGGTGTGGTGAAGATGGCCTAACAGGAAGCACTGTCCCTGGTGTAAAGTGTATGGCCTAAGCCAACAACAGTGGCCCTGGTGAAATGTGGATGGCATCAGCCAGTATCACAGGCCCTTGTGTTTTGTGGATGTCATCAGCCAGCAACACAAGCCCTGGGAAAATGTGGATGGTTTCGGACATCACCACAGGCCCGGGGGTAATGTGGATGGCATCAACGAGCAGCACAGGCCCTGATGTAATGTGGATGGCATGAGCCAGCAACGCACGGCCTGGTGAAATGAGGATGGTATCAGCCAGGCCCTGGTGTGGTGAATATGGCCTCATAGGGAGCAATGTCCCTGGTGTAATGTCCATGGCCTCATCCAACAGTACAGTCCCTGGTGTGGTGAAGATGGCCTCACAGGAAGCCCTGTCCCTGGTGTAATGTGTATGGCCTCAGCCAACAACACTCGCCCTGGTGAAATATGGATTGTATTGGTCAGCAACACAAGCCCTAGTGTAATGTGAATGGCCTTAGCCAGTAGCACAGGCCCTTGTGTATTGTGGATCGCATCAGCCATCAACGCAGGCCGTGGTGAAAAGAGGATGGTATCAGCAAGCAGCATAGACCCTGGTGTTGTGAATATGGCCTCACAGGGAGCAGTGGCCCTGTTGCAATGTGGATGGCATCATCCAGTTGCACAGGCCTTTTTATATTGTGGATGGGATCAGCCACCAACACAGGCCCTGGTGAAATGTAGTTGACCTCAGCTATCACCACAGGCCAAGTTGTAATATGGATGGCCTTAGCGAACAGCAAAGAACCTTGTGTGGTGAAGATCGCCTCACAGGAAGCACTCTCCCTGGTGTAAAATGTACGGCCTCAGCCAACAACAGTGGCCCTGGTGAAATGTGGATGGCACTGGCCAGCACCAAAGGCCCTGGTGTGATGTGGATGGCCTCAGCCAGTAGCAGAGGCCCTTGTGTATTGTGGATCGCATCAGCCAGCAACACAAGCCCTGGTGAAATGTGGATGGTATCAATGAGTAGCACAGGCCCTGATGTGGTCATGATGGCATCACAGGAAGCACTGGCAGTGGTGTAATCTGGATGGCCTCAGCCAACAACACTGGCCCTGGTGAAATGTGGATGGAAAAGCTATACTTTGTTTCGTGCCAGTTCCCCATTCAAATGCATGTAATCGTCAGAAACGCACTGTCTTGACGAAATAAAGCGTACTTGTACAACTTCATATAAATAGGCGTAACTTTTGATAGAAGATTCAGATATACGTATTCATGGCTTTATCTTGTAGAATTCAATATCCCCGTGCTGGGCAAACAGGTTTTGCAGCTGTTTGAGTTAAGATTTTCAAGTTATTCACAAAATGAAAACTACTTTGTGTCGGGCGAGAACTAAATTCAAATGCATGTAATAGCGAGAAACGCACTAACGTGGTGAAATAAAGCGTTTTTCATGGTCTTCTTAAAGACAGCTGTAACTTTTGATAGAAGACTCAGAAATACATATTTATGGCTTTATCTTATACAATTCAATATCCCCGTGCTGGGCAAAAAGGTTTTGCAGCTGTTTGAGCTAAGATTTTCAAGTTATTCACATAATGAAAACCTATACTTTGTTTCAGGCGAGTTCCCCATTCAAATGCATGTAACAGTGAGAAACGCACTGTCTTGGCGAAATAAAGCATTTTTGTACAACTTCATATAAATTGCTGTAACTTTTGATAGAAGTTTCAGATATACGTATTTATGGCTTTATCTTATAGAATTCAATTTCCCCGTCCTGGGAAAACAGGTTTTGCAGCTGTTTGAGCTAAGATTTTCAAGTTATTCACATAATGAAAACCTATACTTTGTGTCGGGCGAGAACTCCATTTAACTGCATGTAATAGCGAGAAACGCACTAACGTGGTGAAATAAAGCCTTTTTCATGGTCTTCATAAAGACAGCTGTAACTTTTGATAGAAGACTCAGAAATACATATTCATGGCTTTATCTTATAGAATTCAATATCCCCGTGCTGGGCAAACAGGTTTTGCAGCTGTTTGAGCTAAGATTTTCAAGTTATTCACATAATGAAAACCTATACTTTGTTTCGTGCGAGTTCCCCATTCAAATGCATGTAATCGTCAGAAACGCACTGTCTTGGCGAAATAAAGCGTTTTTGCACAACTTCATATAAATCGGTGTAACTTTTGATAGAAGATTCAGATATACGTATTCATGGCTTTATCTTATAGAATTCAATATCCCCGTGCTATGCAAACAGGTTTTGAAGCTGTTTGAGCTAAGATTTTCAAGTTATTCACATAATGAAAACCTATACTTTGTTTCGTGCGAGTTCCCCATTCAAATGCATGTAATCGTCAGAAACGCACTGTCTTGGCGAAATAAAGCGATTTTGCACAACTTCATATAAATCGGTGTAACTTTTGATAGAAGATTCAGATATACGTATTCATGGCTTTATCTTATAGAATTCAATATCCCCGTGCTGGGCAAACAGGTTTTGCAGCTGTTTGAGCTAAGATTTTCAAGTTATTCACATAATGAAAACCTATACTTTGTTTCGTGCGAGTTCCCCATTCAAATGCATGTAATCGTCAGAAACGCACTGTCTTGGCGAAATAAAGCATTTTTGCACAACTTCATATAAATCGGTGTATTTTTTGATAGATGATTCAGATATACATATTCATGGCTTTATCTTATAGAATTCAATATCCCCGTGCTGGGAGAAAAGGTTTTGCAGCTGTTTGAGCTAAGATTTTCAAGTTATTCACATAATGAAAACCTATACTTTGTGTCGGGCGAGAACTCCATTCAAATGCATGTAATAGCGAGAAACGCACTAACGTGGTGAAATAAAGCCTTTTTCATGGTCTTCATAAAGACAGCTGTAACTTTTGATAGAAGACTCAGAAATACATATTCATGGCTTTATCTTATAGAATTCAATATCCCCGTGCTGGGCAAAAAGGTTTTGCAGTTGTTTGAGCTAAGATTTTCAAGTTATTCACATAATGAAAACCTATACTTTGTTTCGTGCGAGTTCCCCATTCAAATGCATGTAATCGTCAGAAACGCACTGTCTTGGTGAAATAAAGCGTTTTTGCACAACTTCATATAAATCGGTGTAACTTTTGATAGAAGATTCAGATATATGTATTCATGGCTTTATCTTATAGAATTCAATATCCCCGTGCTGGGCAAAAAGGTTTTGCAGCTGTTTGAGCTAAGATTTTCAAGTTATTCACAAAATGAAAACTACTTTGTGTCGGGCGAGAACTAAATTCAAATGCATGTAATAGCGAGAAACGCACTAACGTGGTGAAATAAAGCGTTTTTCATGGTCTTCTTAAAGACAGCTGTAACTTTTGATAGAAGACTCAGAAATACATATTTATGGCTTCATCTTATACAATTCAATATCCCCGTGCTGGGCAAAAAGGTTTTGCAGCTGTTTGAGCTAAGATTTTCAAGTTATTCACATAATGAAAACCTATACTTTGTTTCAGGCGAGTTCCCCATTCAAATGCATGTAACAGTGAGAAACGCACTGTCTTGGCGAAATAAAGCATTTTTGTACAACTTCATATAAATTGCTATAACTTTTGATAGAAGTTTCAGATATACGTATTTATGGCTTTATCTTATAGAATTCAATTTCCCCGTGCTGGGCAAACAGGTTTTGCAGCTGTTTGAGCTAAGATTTTCAAGTTATTCACATAATGAAAACCTATACTTTGTGTCGGGCGAGAACTCCATTTAACTGCATGTAATAGCGAGAAACGCACTAACGTGGTGAAATAAAGCCTTTTTCATGGTCTTCATAAAGACAGCTGTAACTTTTGATAGAAGACTCAGAAATACATATTCATGGCTTTATCTTATAGAATTCAATATCCCCGTGCTGGGCAAAAAGGTTTTGCAGCTGTTTGAGCTAAGATTTTCAAGTTATACACATAATGAAAACCTATACTTTGTTTCGTGCGAGTTCCCCATTCAAATGCATGTAATCGTCAGAAACGCACTGTCTTGGCGAAATAAAGCGTTTTTGCACAACTTCATATAAATCGGTGTAACTTTTGATAGAAGATTCAGATATACGTATTCATGGCTTTATCTTATAGAATTCAATATCCCCATGCTGTGCAAAAAGGTTTTGCAGCTGTTTGAGCTAAGATTTTCAAGTTATTCACATAATGAAAACCTATACTTTGTGTCGGGCGAGAACTCCATTTAACTGCATGTAATAGCGAGAAACGCACTAACGTGGTGAAATAAAGCCTTTTTCATGGTCTTCATAAAGACAGCTGTAACTTTTGATAGAAGACTCAGAAATACATATTCATGGCTTTATCTTATAGAATTCAATATCCCCGTGCTGGGCAAAAAGGTTTTGCAGCTGTTTGAGCTAAGATTTTCAAGTTATACACATAATGAAAACCTATACTTTGTTTCGTGCGAGTTCCCCATTCAAATGCATGTAATCGTCAGAAACGCACTGTCTTGGCGAAATAAAGCGTTTTTGCACAACTTCATATAAATCGGTGTAACTTTTGATAGAAGATTCAGATATACGTATTCATGGCTTTATCTTATAGAATTCAATATCCCCGTGCTGGGCAAAAAGGTTTTGCAGCTGTTTGAGCTAAGATTTTCAAGTTATTCACATAATGAAAACCTATACTTTGTGTCGGGCGAGAACTCCATTCAAATGCATGTAATAGCGAGAAACGCACTAACGTGGTGAAATAAAGCCTTTTTCATGGTCTTCATAAAGACAGCTGTAACTTTTGATAGAAGACTCAGAAATACATATTTATGGCTTTATCTTATACAATTCAATATCCCCGTGCTGGGCAAAAAGGTTTTGCAGCTGTTTGAGCTAAGATTTTCAAGTTATTCACATAATGAAAACCTATACTTTGTTTCGTGCGAGTTCCCCATTCAAATGCATGTAATCGTCAGAAACGCACTGTCTTGGCGAAATAAAGCGTTTTTGCACAACTTCATATAAATTGGTGTAACTTTTGATAGAAGATTCAGATATACGTATTCATGGCTTTATCTTATAGAATTCAATATCCCCGTGCTGGGCAAAAAGGTTTTGCAGCTGTTTGAGCTAAGATTTTCAAGTTATTCACATAATGAAAACCTATACTTTGTGTCGGGCGAGAACTCCATTCAAATGCATGTAATAGCGAGAAACGCACTAACGTGGTGAAATAAAGCCTTTTTCATGGTCTTCATAAAGACAGCTGTAACTTTTGATAGAAGACTCAGAAATACATATTCATGGCTTTATCTTATAGAATTCAATATCCCCGTGCTGGGCAAAAAGGTTTTGCAGCTGTTTGAGCTAAGATTTTCAAGTTATTCACATAATGAAAACCTATACTTTGTTTCGTGCGAGTTCCCCATTCAAATGCATGTAATCGTCAGAAACGCACTGTCTTGGCGAAATAAAGCGTTTTTGCACAACTTCATATAAATTGGTGTAACTTTTGATAGAAGATTCAGATATACGTATTCATGGCTTTATCTTATAGAATTCAATATCCCCGTGCTGGGCAAAAAGGTTTTGCAGCTGTTTGAGCTAAGATTTTCAAGTTATTCACATAATGAAAACCTATACTTTGTGTCGGGCGAGAACTCCATTCAAATGCATGTAATAGCGAGAAACGCACTAACGTGGTGAAATAAAGCCTTTTTCATGGTCTTCATAAAGACAGCTGTAACTTTTGATAGAAGACTCAGAAATACATATTTATGGCTTTATCTTATACAATTCAATATCCCCGTGCTGGGCAAAAAGGTTTTGCAGCTGTTTGAGCTAAGATTTTCAAGTTATTCACATAATGAAAACCTATACTTTGTTTCGTGCGAGTTCCCCATTCAAATGCATGTAATCGTCAGAAACGCACTGTCTTGGCGAAATAAAGCGTTTTTGCACAACTTCATATAAATTGGTGTAACTTTTGATAGAAGATTCAGATATACGTATTCATGGCTTTATCTTATAGAATTCAATATCCCCGTGCTGGGCAAAAAGGTTTTGCAGCTGTTTGAGCTAAGATTTTCAAGTTATTCACATAATGAAAACCTATACTTTGTGTCGGGCGAGAACTCCATTCAAATGCATGTAATAGCGAGAAACGCACTAACGTGGTGAAATAAAGCCTTTTTCATGGTCTTCATAAAGACAGCTGTAACTTTTGATAGAAGACTCAGAAATACATATTCATGGCTTTATCTTATAGAATTCAATATCCCCGTGCTGGGCAAAAAGGTTTTGCAGCTGTTTGAGCTAAGATTTTCAAGTTATTCACATAATGAAAACCTATACTTTGTTTCGTGCGAGTTCCCCATTCAAATGCATGTAATCGTCAGAAACGCACTGTCTTGGCGAAATAAAGCGTTTTTGCACAACTTCATATAAATTGGTGTAACTTTTGATAGAAGATTCAGATATACGTATTCATGGCTTTATCTTATAGAATTCAATATCCCCGTGCTGGGCAAAAAGGTTTTGCAGCTGTTTGAGCTAAGATTTTCAAGTTATTCACATAATGAAAACCTATACTTTGTGTCGGGCGAGAACTCCATTCAAATGCATGTAATAGCGAGAAACGCACTAACGTGGTGAAATAAAGCCTTTTTCATGGTCTTCATAAAGACAGCTGTAACTTTTGATAGAAGACTCAGAAATACATATTCATGGCTTTATCTTATAGAATTCAATATCCCCGTGCTGGGCAAAAAGGTTTTGCAGCTGTTTGAGCTAAGATTTTCAAGTTATTCACATAATGAAAACCTATACTTTGTTTCGTGCGAGTTCCCCATTCAAATGCATGTAATCGTCAGAAACGCACTGTCTTGGCGAAATAAAGCGTTTTTGCACAACTTCATATAAATTGGTGTAACTTTTGATAGAAGATTCAGATATACGTATTCATGGCTTTATCTTATAGAATTCAATATCCCCGTGCTGGGCAAAAAGGTTTTGCAGCTGTTTGAGCTAAGATTTTCAAGTTATTCACATAATGAAAACCTATACTTTGTGTCGGGCGAGAACTCCATTCAAATGCATGTAATAGCGAGAAACGCACTAACGTGGTGAAATAAAGCCTTTTTCATGGTCTTCTTAAAGACAGCTGTAACTTTTGATAGAAGACTCAGAAATACATATTTATGGCTTTATCTTATAGAATTCAATATCCCCGTGCTGGGCAAAAAGGTTTTGCAGTTGTTTGAGCTAAGATTTTCAAGTTATTCACATAATGAAAACCTATACTTTGTTTCGTGCGAGTTCCCCATTCAAATGCATGTAATCGTCAGAAACGCACTGTCTTGGTGAAATAAAGCGTTTTTGCACAACTTCATATAAATCGCTGTAACTTTTGATAGAAGATTCAGATATATGTATTCATGGCTTTATCTTATAGAATTCAATATCCCCGTGCTGGGCAAAAAGGTTTTGCAGCTGTTTGAGCTAAGATTTTCAAGTTATTCACAAAATGAAAAGTACTTTGTGTCGGGCGAGAACTAAATTCAAATGCATGTAATAGCGAGAAACGCACTAACGTGGTGAAATAAAGCCTTTTTCATGGTCTTCATAAAGACAGCTGTAACTTTTGATAGAAGACTCAGAAATACATATTTATGGCTTTATCTTATAGAATTCAATATCCCCGTGCTGGGCAAAAAGGTTTTGCAGTTGTTTGAGCTAAGATTTTCAAGTTATTCACATAATGAAAACCTATACTTTGTTTCGTGCGAGTTCCCCATTCAAATGCATGTAATCGTCAGAAACGCACTGTCTTGGTGAAATAAAGCGTTTTTGCACAACTTCATATAAATCGGTGTAACTTTTGATAGAAGATTCAGATATATGTATTCATGGCTTTATCTTATAGAATTCAATATCCCCGTGCTGGGCAAAAAGGTTTTGCAGCTGTTTGAGCTAAGATTTCCAAGTTATTCACATAATGAAAACCTATACTTTGTTTCGGTCGAGTTCCTCATTCAAATGCATGTAACAGTGAGAAACGCACTGTCTTGGCGAAATTAAGCGTTTTTGTACAACTTCATATAAATAGCTGTAACTTTTGATAGAAGACTCGGATACACATGTTTATGGCTTTATCTTATAGAACTCAAGGTTCCCGTGCTGGGCAAACAGGTTTTGCAGCTGTTTGAGCTAAGATTTCCAAGTTATTCACATAATGAAAACCTATACTTTGTTTCGGTCGAGTTCCCCATTCAAATGCATGTAACAGTGAGAAACGCACTGTCTTGGCGAAAGAAAGCGTTTTTGTACAACTTCATATGAATAGCTGTAACTTTTGATAGAAGACTCGGATACACATGTTTATGGCTTTATCTTATAGAACTCAAGGTTCCCGTGCTGGGCAAACAGGTTTTGCAGCTGTTTGAGCTAAGATTTCCAAGTTATTCACATAATGAAAACCTATACTTTGTTTCGGTCGAGTTCCCCATTCAAATGCATGTAACAGTGAGAAACGCACTGTCTTGGCGAAAGAAAGCGTTTTTGTACAACTTCATATAAATAGTTGTAACTTTTGATAGAAGCCTCGGATACACATGTTTATGGCTTTATCTTATAGAACTCAAGGTTCCCGTGCTGGGCAAACAGGTTTTGCAGCTGTTTGAGCTAAGATTTCCAAGTTATTCACATAATGAAAACCTATACTTTGTTTCGGTCGAGTTCCCCATTCAAATGCATGTAACAGTGAGAAACGCACTGTCTTGGCGAAAGAAAGCGTTTTTGTACAACTTCATAGAAATAGCTGTAACTTTTGATAGAAGACTCAGACAAACATGTTTATGGCCTTATATTATAGAACTCAAGGTCTCCGTGCTGGGAAAACAGGTTTTGCAGCTGTTTGAGCTAAGATTTCCAAGTTATTCACATAATGAAAACCTATACTTTGTTTCGGTCGAGTTCCCCATTCAAATGCATGTAACAGTGAGAAACGCACTGTCTTGGCGAAAGAAAGCGTTTTTGTACAACTTCATATGATTAGCTGTAACTTTTGATAGAAGACTCGGATACACATGTTTATGGCTTTATCTTATAGAACTCAAGGTTCCCGTGCTGGGCAAACAGGTTTTGCAGCTGTTTGAGCTAAGATTTCCAAGTTATTCACATAATGAAAACCTATACTTTGTTTCGGTCGAGTTCCCCATTCAAATGCATGTAACAGTGAGAAACGCACTGTCTTGGCGAAAGAAAGCGTTTTTGTACAACTTCATATGAATAGCTGTAACTTTTGATAGAAGCCTCGGATACACATGTTTATGGCTTTATCTTATAGAACTCAAGGTTCCCGTGCTGGGCAAACAGGTTTTGCAGCTGTTTGAGCTAAGATTTCCAAGTTATTCACATAATGAAAACCTATACTTTGTTTCGGTTGAGTTCCTTATTCAAATGCATGTAACAGTGAGAAACGCACTGTCTTGGCGAAAGAAAGCGTTTTTGTACAACTTCATAGAAATAGCTGTAACTTTTGATAGAAGACTCGGATACACATGTTTATGGCTTTATCTTATAGAACTCAAGGTTCCCGTGCTGGGCAAACAGGTTTTGCAGCTGTTTGAGCTAAGATTTCCAAGTTATTCACATAATGAAAACCTATACTTTGTTTCGGTCGAGTTCCCCATTCAAATGCATGTAACAGTGAGAAACGCACTGTCTTGGCGAAAGAAAGCGTTTTTGTACAACTTCATATAAATAGTTGTAACTTTTGATAGAAGCCTCGGATACACATGTTTATGGCTTTATCTTATAGAACTCAAGGTTCCCGTGCTGGGCAAACAGGTTTTGCAGCTGTTTGAGCTAAGATTTCCAAGTTATTCACATAATGAAAACCTATACTTTGTTTCGGTCGAGTTCCCCATTCAAATGCATGTAACAGTGAGAAACGCACTGTCTTGGCGAAAGAAAGCGTTTTTGTACAACTTCATAGAAATAGCTGTAACTTTTGATAGAAGACTCAGACAAACATGTTTATGGCCTTATATTATAGAACTCAAGGTCTCCGTGCTGGGAAAACAGGTTTTGCAGCTGTTTGAGCTAAGATTTCCAAGTTATTCACATAATGAAAACCTATACTTTGTTTCGGTCGAGTTCCCCATTCAAATGCATGTAACAGTGAGAAACGCACTGTCTTGGCGAAAGAAAGCGTTTTTGTACAACTTCATATGATTAGCTGTAACTTTTGATAGAAGACTCGGATACACATGTTTATGGCTTTATCTTATAGAACTCAAGGTTCCCGTGCTGGGCAAACAGGTTTTGCAGCTGTTTGAGCTAAGATTTCCAAGTTATTCACATAATGAAAACCTATACTTTGTTTCGGTCGAGTTCCCCATTCAAATGCATGTAACAGTGAGAAACGCACTGTCTTGGCGAAAGAAAGCGTTTTTGTACAACTTCATATGAATAGCTGTAACTTTTGATAGAAGCCTCGGATACACATGTTTATGGCTTTATCTTATAGAACTCAAGGTTCCCGTGCTGGGCAAACAGGTTTTGCAGCTGTTTGAGCTAAGATTTCCAAGTTATTCACATAATGAAAACCTATACTTTGTTTCGGTTGAGTTCCTTATTCAAATGCATGTAACAGTGAGAAACGCACTGTCTTGGCGAAAGAAAGCGTTTTTGTACAACTTCATAGAAATAGCTGTAACTTTTGATAGAAGACTCGGATACACATGTTTATGGCTTTATCTTATAGAACTCAAGGTTCCCGTGCTGGGCAAACAGGTTTTGCAGCTGTTTGAGCTAAGATTTCCAAGTTATTCACATAATGAAAACCTATACTTTGTTTCGGTCGAGTTCCCCATTCAAATGCATGTAACAGTGAGAAACGCACTGTCTTGGCGAAAGAAAGCGTTTTTGTACAACTTCATAGAAATAGCTGTAACTTTTGATAGAAGACTCAGACAAACATGTTTATGGCCTTATATTATAGAACTCAAGGTCTCCGTGCTGGGAAAATAGGTTTTGCAGCTGTTTGAGCTAAGATTTCCAAGTTATTCACATAATGAAAACCTATACTTTGTTTCGGTCGAGTTCCCCATTCAAATGCATATAACAGTGAGAAACGCACTGTCTTGGCGAAAGAAAGCGTTTTTGTACAACTTCATATAAATAGCTGTAACTTTTGATAGAAGACTCAGACAAACATGTTTATGGCTTTATCTTATAGAACTCAAGGTTCCCGTGTTGGGCAAACAGGTTTTGCAGCTGTTTGAGCTAAGATTTCCAAGTTATTCACATAATGAAAACCTATACTTTGTTTCGGTCGAGTTCCCCATTCAAATGCATGTAACAGTGAGAAACGCACTGTCTTGGCGAAAGAAAGCGTTTTTGTACAACTTCATATAAATAGCTGTAACTTTTGATAGAAGCCTCGGATACACATGTTTATGGCTTTATCTTATAGAACTCAAGGTTCCCGTGCTGGGCAAACAGGTTTTGCAGCTGTTTGAGCTAAGATTTCCAAGTTATTCACATAATGAAAACCTATACTTTGTTTCGGTCGAGTTCCCCATTCAAATGCATGTAACAGTGAGAAACGCACTGTCTTGGCGAAAGAAAGCGTTTTTGTACAACTTCATAGAAATAGCTGTAACTTTTGATAGAAGACTCAGACAAACATGTTTATGGCCTTATATTATAGAACTCAAGGTCTCCGTGCTGGGAAAACAGGTTTTGCAGCTGTTTGAGCTAAGATTTCCAAGTTATTCACATAATGAAAACCTATACTTTGTTTCGGTCGAGTTCCCCATTCAAATGCATGTAACAGTGAGAAACGCACTGTCTTGGCGAAAGAAAGCGTTTTTGTACAACTTCATATGATTAGCTGTAACTTTTGATAGAAGACTCGGATACACATGTTTATGGCTTTATCTTATAGAACTCAAGGTTCCCGTGCTGGGCAAACAGGTTTTGCAGCTGTTTGAGCTAAGATTTCCAAGTTATTCACATAATGAAAACCTATACTTTGTTTCGGTTGAGTTCCCCATTCAAATGCATGTAACAGTGAGAAACGCACTGTCTTGGCGAAAGAAAGCGTTTTTGTACAACTTCATATGAATAGCTGTAACTTTTGATAGAAGCCTCGGATACACATGTTTATGGCTTTATCTTATAGAACTCAAGGTTCCCGTGCTGGGCAAACAGGTTTTGCAGCTGTTTGAGCTAAGATTTCCAAGTTATTCACATAATGAAAACCTATACTTTGTTTCGGTTGAGTTCCTTATTCAAATGCATGTAACAGTGAGAAACGCACTGTCTTGGCGAAAGAAAGCGTTTTTGTACAACTTCATAGAAATAGCTGTAACTTTTGATAGAAGACTCGGATACACATGTTTATGGCTTTATCTTATAGAACTCAAGGTTCCCGTGCTGGGCAAACAGGTTTTGCAGCTGTTTGAGCTAAGATTTCCAAGTTATTCACATAATGAAAACCTATACTTTGTTTCGGTCGAGTTCCCCATTCAAATGCATGTAACAGTGAGAAACGCACTGTCTTGGCGAAAGAAAGCGTTTTTGTACAACTTCATAGAAATAGCTGTAACTTTTGATAGAAGACTCAGACAAACATGTTTATGGCCTTATATTATAGAACTCAAGGTCTCCGTGCTGGGAAAATAGGTTTTGCAGCTGTTTGAGCTAAGATTTCCAAGTTATTCACATAATGAAAACCTATACTTTGTTTCGGTCGAGTTCCCCATTCAAATGCATATAACAGTGAGAAACGCACTGTCTTGGCGAAAGAAAGCGTTTTTGTACAACTTCATATAAATAGCTGTAACTTTTGATAGAAGACTCAGACAAACATGTTTATGGCTTTATCTTATAGAACTCAAGGTTCCCGTGTTGGGCAAATAGGTTTTGCAGCTGTTTGAGCTAAGATTTCCAAGTTATTCACATAATGAAAACCTATACTTTGTTTCGGTCGAGTTCCTCATTCAAATGCATGTAACAGTGAGAAACGCACTGTCTTGGCGAAAGAAAGCGTTTTTGTACAACTTCATATGAATAGCTGTAACTTTTGATAGAAGACTCGGATACACATGTTTATGGCTTTATCTTATAGAACTCAAGGTTCCCGTGCTGGGCAAACAGGTTTTGCAGCTGTTTGAGCTAAGATTTCCAAGTTATTCACATAATGAAAACCTATACTTTGTTTCGGTCGAGTTCCCCATTCAAATGCATGTAACAGTGAGAAACGCACTGTCTTGGCGAAAGAAAGCGTTTTTGTACAACTTCATATAAATAGCTGTAACTTTTGATAGAAGCCTCGGATACACATGTTTATGGCTTTATCTTATAGAACTCAAGGTTCCCGTGCTGGGCAAACAGGTTTTGCAGCTGTTTGAGCTAAGATTTCCAAGTTATTCACATAATGAAAACCTATACTTTGTTTCGGTCGAGTTCCCCATTCAAATGCATGTAACAGTGAGAAACGCACTGTCTTGGCGAAAGAAAGCGTTTTTGTACAACTTCATAGAAATAGCTGTAACTTTTGATAGAAGACTCAGACAAACATGTTTATGGCCTTATATTATAGAACTCAAGGTCTCCGTGCTGGGAAAACAGGTTTTGCAGCTGTTTGAGCTAAGATTTCCAAGTTATTCACATAATGAAAACCTATACTTTGTTTCGGTCGAGTTCCCCATTCAAATGCATGTAACAGTGAGAAACGCACTGTCTTGGCGAAAGAAAGCGTTTTTGTACAACTTCATATGATTAGCTGTAACTTTTGATAGAAGACTCGGATACACATGTTTATGGCTTTATCTTATAGAACTCAAGGTTCCCGTGCTGGGCAAACAGGTTTTGCAGCTGTTTGAGCTAAGATTTCCAAGTTATTCACATAATGAAAACCTATACTTTGTTTCGGTTGAGTTCCTTATTCAAATGCATGTAACAGTGAGAAACGCACTGTCTTGGCGAAAGAAAGCGTTTTTGTACAACTTCATAGAAATAGCTGTAACTTTTGATAGAAGACTCGGATACACATGTTTATGGCTTTATCTTATAGAACTCAAGGTTCCCGTGCTGGGCAAACAGGTTTTGCAGCTGTTTGAGCTAAGATTTCCAAGTTATTCACATAATGAAAACCTATACTTTGTTTCGGTCGAGTTCCCCATTCAAATGCATGTAACAGTGAGAAACGCACTGTCTTGGCGAAAGAAAGCGTTTTTGTACAACTTCATATAAATAGCTGTAACTTTTGATAGAAGACTCAGACAAACATGTTTATGGCTTTATCTTATAGAACTCAAGGTTCCCGTGTTGGGAAAACAGGTTTTGCAGCTGTTTGAGCTAAGATTTCCAAGTTATTCACATAATGAAAACCTATACTTTGTTTCGGTCGAGTTCCCCATTCAAATGCATGTAACAGTGAGAAACGCACTGTCTTGGCGAAAGAAAGCGTTTTTGTACAACTTCATATAAATAGCTGTAACTTTTGATAGAAGACTCAGACAAACATGTTTATGGCTTTATCTTATAGAACTCAAGGTTCCCGTGTTGGGCAAACAGGTTTTGCAGCTGTTTGAGCTAAGATTTCCAAGTTATTCACATAATGAAAACCTATACTTTGTTTCGGTCGAGTTCCCCATTCAAATGCATGTAACAGTGAGAAACGCAGTGTCTTGGCGAAAGAAAGCGTTTTTGTACAACTTCATATAAATAGCTGTAACTTTTGATAGAAGACTCGGATACACATGTTTATGGCTTTATCTTATAGAACTCAAGGTTCCCGTGCTGGGCAAACAGGTTTTGCAGCTGTTTGAGCTAAGATTTCCAAGTTATTCACATAATGAAAACCTATACTTTGTTTCGGTCGAGTTCCCCATTCAAATGCATGTAACAGTGAGAAACGCACTGTCTTGGCGAAAGAAAGCGTTTTTGTACAACTTCATATAAATAGCTGTAACTTTTGATAGAAGACTCAGACAAACATGTTTATGGCTTTATCTTATAGAACTCAAGGTTCCCGTGCTGGGCAAACAGGTTTTGCAGCTGTTTGAGCTAAGATTTCCAAGTTATTCACATAATGAAAACCTATACTTTGTTTCGGTCGAGTTCCCCATTCAAATGCATGTAACAGTGAGAAACGCACTGTCTTGGCGAAAGAAAGCGTTTTTGTACAACTTCATATAAATAGCTGTAACTTTTGATAGAAGACTCAGACAAACATGTTTATGGCTTTATCTTATAGAACTTAAGGTCTCCGTGCTGGGCAAACAGGTTTTGCAGCTGTTTGAGCTAAGATTTCCAAGTTATTCACATAATGAAAACCTATACTTTGTTTCGGTCGAGTTCCCCATTCAAATGCATGTAACAGTGAGAAACGCACTGTCTTGGCGAAAGAAAGCGTTTTTGTACAACTTCATATGAATAGCTGTAACTTTTGATAGAAGACTCGGATACACATGTTTATGGCTTTATCTTATAGAACTCAAGGTTCCCGTGCTGGGCAAACAGGTTTTGCAGCTGTTTGAGCTAAGATTTCCAAGTTATTCACATAATGAAAACCTATACTTTGTTTCGGTCGAGTTCCCCATTCAAATGCATGTAACAGTGAGAAACGCACTGTCTTGGCGAAAGAAAGCGTTTTTGTACAACTTCATATGAATAGCTGTAACTTTTGATAGAAGACTCGGATACACATGTTTATGGCTTTATCTTATAGAACTCAAGGTTCCCGTGCTGGGCAAACAGGTTTTGCAGCTGTGTGAGCTAAGATTTCCAAGTTATTCACATAATGAAAACCTATACTTTGTTTCGGTCGAGTTCCCCATTCAAATGCATGTAACAGTGAGAAACGCACTGTCTTGGCGAAAGAAAGCGTTTTTGTACAACTTCATAGAAATAGCTGTAACTTTTGATAGAAGCCTCGGATACACATGTTTATGGCTTTATCTTATAGAACTCAAGGTTCCCGTGCTGGGCAAACAGGTTTTGCAGCTGTTTGAGCTAAGATTTCCAAGTTATTCACATAATGAAAACCTATACTTTGTTTCGGTCGAGTTCCCCATTCAAATGCATGTAACAGTGAGAAACGCACTGTCTTGGCGAAAGAAAGCTATTTTGTACAACTTCATATGAATAGCTGTAACTTTTGATAGAAGCCTCGGATACACATGTTTATGGCTTTATCTTATAGAACTCAAGGTTCCCGTGCTGGGCAAACAGGTTTTGCTGCTGTTTGAGCTAAGATTTCCAAGTTATTCACATAATGAAAACCTATACTTTGTTTCGGTCGAGTTCCCCATTCAAATGCATGTAACAGTGAGAAACGCACTGTCTTGGCGAAAGAAAGCGTTTTTGTACAACTTCATATAAATAGCTGTAACTTTTGATAGAAGACTAAGACAAACATGTTTATGGCTTTATCTTATAGAACTCAAGGTTCCCGTGCTGGGCAAACAGGTTTTGCAGCTGTTTGAGCTAAGATTTCCAAGTTATTCACATAATGAAAACCTATACTTTGTTTCGGTCGAGTTCCCCATTCAAATGCATGTAACAGTGAGAAACGCACTGTCTTGGCGAAAGAAAGCGTTTTTGTACAACTTCATATAAATAGCTGTAACTTTTGATAGAAGACTCGGATACACATGTTTATGGCTTTATCTTATAGAACTCAAGGTCTCCGTGCTGGGAAAACAGGTTTTGCAGCTGTTTGAGCTAAGATTTCCAAGTTATTCACATAATGAAAACCTATACTTTGTTTCGGTCGAGTTCCCCATTCAAATGCATGTAACAGTGAGAAACGCACTGTCTTGGCGAAATTAAGCGTTTTTGTACAACTTCATATAAATAGCTGTAACTTTTGATAGAAGACTCGGATAAACATGTTTATGGCTTTACCTTATAAAACTCAAGGTTCCCGTGCTGGGCAAACAGATTTTGCAGCTGTTTGAGCTAAGATTTCCAAGTTATTCACATAATGAAAACCTATACTTTGTTTCGGTCGAGTTCCCCATTCAAATGCATGTAACAGTGAGAAACGCACTGTCTTGGCAAAAGAAAGCGTTTTTGTACAACTTCATAGAAATAGCTGTAACTTTTGATAGAAGACTCAGACAAACATGTTTATGGCCTTATATTATAGAACTCAAGGTCTCCGTGCTGGGAAAACAGGTTTTGCAGCTGTTTGAGCTTAGATTTCCAAGTTATTCACATAATGAAAACCTATACTTTGTTTCGGTCGAGTTCCCCATTCAAATGCATGTAACAGTGAGAAACGCACTGTCTTGGCGAAAGAAAGCGTTTTTGTACAACTTCATATGAATAGCTGTAACTTTTGATAGAAGACTCGGATACACATGTTTATGGCTTTATCTTATAGAACTCAAGGTTCCCGTGCTGGGCAAACAGGTTTTGCAGCTGTTTGAGCTAAGATTTCCAAGTTATTCACATAATGAAAACCTATACTTTGTTTCGGTCGAGTTCCCCATTCAAATGCATGTAACAGTGAGAAACGCACTGTCTTGGCGAAAGAAAGCGTTTTTGTACAACTTCATATGAATAGCTGTAACTTTTGATAGAAGACTAAGACAAACATGTTTATGGCTTTATCTTATAGAACTCAAGGTTCCCGTGCTGGGCAAACAGGTTTTGCAGCTGTTTGAGCTAAGATTTCCAAGTTATTCACATAATGAAAACCTATACTTTGTTTCGGTCGAGTTCCCCATTCAAATGCATGTAACAGTGAGAAACGCACTGTCTTGGCGAAAGAAAGCGTTTTTGTACAACTTCATATGAATAGCTGTAACTTTTGATAGAAGACTCGGATACACATGTTTATGGCTTTATCTTATAGAACTCAAGGTTCCCGTGCTGGGCAAACAGGTTTTGCAGCTGTTTGAGCTAAGATTTCCAAGTTATTCACATAATGAAAACCTATACTTTGTTTCGGTCGAGTTCCCCATTCAAATGCATGTAACAGTGAGAAACGCACTGTCTTGGCGAAAGAAAGCTATTTTGTACAACTTCATATAAATAGCTGTAACTTTTGATAGAAGACTCAGACAAACATGTTTATGGCTTTATCTTATAGAACTCAAGGTCTCCGTGCTGGGAAAACAGGTTTTGCAGCTGTTTGAGCTAAGATTTCCAAGTTATTCACATAATGAAAACTTATACTTTGTTTCGGTGGAGTTCTCCATTCAAATGCATGTAACAGTGAGAAACGCACTGTCTTGGCGAAAGAAAGCGTTTTTGTACAACTTCATATGAATAGCTGTAACTTTTGATAGAAGACTCGGATACACATGTTTATGGCTTTATCTTATAGAACTCAAGGTTCCCGTGCTGGGAAAACAGGTTTTGCAGCTGTTTGAGCTAAGATTTCCAAGTTATTCACATAATGAAAACCTATACTTTGTTTCGGTCGAGTTCCCCATTCAAATGCATGTAACAGTGAGAAACGCACTGTCTTGGCGAAAGAAAGCGTTTTTGTACAACTTCATATAAATAGCTGTAACTTTTGATAGAAGACTCGGATACACATGTTTATGGCTTTATCTTATAGAACTCAAGGTCTCCGTGCTGGGAAAACAGGTTTTGCAGCTGTTTGAGCTAAGATTTCCAAGTTATTCACATAATGAAAACCTATACTTTGTTTCGGTGGAGTTCCCCATTCAAATGCATGTAACAGTGAGAAACGCACTGTCTTGGCGAAAGAAAACGTTTTTGTACAACTTCATAGAAATAGCTGTAACTTTTGATAGAAGACTCAGACAAACATGTTTATGGCCTTATATTATAGAACTCAAGGTCTCCGTGCTGGGAAAACAGGTTTTGCAGCTGTTTGAGCTAAGATTTCCAAGTTATTCACATAATGAAAACCTATACTTTGTTTCGGTCGAGTTCCCCATTCAAATGCATGTAACAGTGAGAAACGCACTGTCTTGGCGAAAGAAAACGTTTTTGTACAACTTCATATAAATAGCTGTAACGTTTGATAGAAGACTCAGACAAACATGTTTATGGCCTTATATTATAGAACTCAAGGTCTCCGTGCTGGGAAAACAGGTTTTGCAGCTGTTTGAGCTAAGATTTCCAAGTTATTCACATAATGAAAACCTATACTTTGTTTCGGTCGAGTTCCCCATTCAAATGCATGTAACAGTGAGAAACGCACTGTCTTGGCGAAAGAAAACGTTTTTGTACAACTTCATATAAATAGCTGTAACTTTTGATAGAAGACTCAGACAAACATGTTTATGGCTTTATCTTATAGAACTCAAGGTCTCCGTGCTGGGCAAACAGGTTTTGCAGCTGTTTGAGCTAAGATTTCCAAGTTATTCACATAATGAAAACCTATACTTTGTTTCGGTTGAGTTCCCCATTCAAATGCATGTAACAGTGAGAAACGCACTGTCTTGGCGAAAGAAAGCGTTTTTGTACAACTTCATATAAATAGCTGTAACTTTTGATAGAAGACTCAGACAAACATGTTTATGGCTTTATCTTATAGAACTCAAGGTCTCCGTGCTGGGAAAACAGGTTTTGCAGCTGTTTGAGCTAAGATTTCCAAGTTATTCACATAATGAAAACCTATACTTTGTTTCGGTCGAGTTCCCCATTCAAATGCATGTAACAGTGAGAAACGCACTGTCTTGGCGAAAGAAAGCTATTCTGTACAACTTCATATAAATAGATGTAACTTTTGATAGAAGACTCGGATACACATGTTTATGGCTTTATCTTATAGAACTCAAGGTCTCCGTGCTGGGCAAACAGGTTTTGCAGCTGTTTGAGCTAAGATTTCCAAGTTATTCACATAATGAAAACCTATACTTTGTTTCGGTCGAGTTCCCCATTCAAAATGCATGTAACAGTGAGAAACGCACTGTCTTGGCGAAAGATAACGTTTTTGTACAACTTCATAGAAATAGCTGTAACTTTTGATAGAAGACTCAGACAAACATGTTTATGGCCTTATATTATAGAACTCAAGGTCTCCGTGCTGAGAAAACAGGTTTTGCAGCTGTTTGAGCTAAGATTTCCAAGTTATTCACATAATGAAAACTTATACTTTGTTTCGGTGGAGTTCCCCATTCAAATGCATGTAACAGTGAGAAACGCACTGTCTTGGCGAAAGAAAGCGTTTTTGTACAACTTCATATGAATAGCTGTAACTTTTGATAGAAGACTCGGATACACATGTTTATGGCTTTATCTTATAGAACTCAAGGTTCCCGTGCTGGGAAAACAGGTTTTGCAGCTGTTTGAGCTAAGATTTCCAAGTTATTCACATAATGAAAACCTATACTTTGTTTCGGTCGAGTTCCCCATTCAAATGCATGTAACAGTGAGAAACGCACTGTCTTGGCGAAAGAAAGCGTTTTTGTACAACTTCATATAAATAGCTGTAACTTTTGATAGAAGACTCAGACAAACATGTTTATGGCTTTATCTTATAGAACTCAAGGTTCCCGTGCTGGGAAAACAGGTTTTGCAGCTGTTTGAGCTAAGATTTCCAAGTTATTCACATAATGAAAACCTATACTTTGTTTCGGTCGAGTTCCCCATTCAAATGCATGTAACAGTGAGAAACGCACTGTCTTGGCGAAAGAAAGCGTTTTTGTACAACTTCATATGAATAGCTGTAACTTTTGATAGAAGACTCGGATACACATGTTTATGGCTTTATCTTATAGAACTCAAGGTTCCCGTGCTGGGAAAACAGGTTTTGCAGCTGTTTGAGCTAAGATTTCCAAGTTATTCACATAATGAAAACCTATACTTTGTTTCGGTCGAGTTCCCCATTCAAATGCATGTAACAGTGAGAAACGCACTGTCTTGGCGAAAGAAAGCGTTTTTGTACAACTTCATATAAATAGCTGTAACTTTTGATAGAAGACTCAGACAAACATGTTTATGGCTTTATCTTATAGAACTCAAGGTTCCCGTGCTGGGAAAACAGGTTTTGCAGCTGTTTGAGCTAAGATTTCCAAGTTATTCACATAATGAAAACCTATACTTTGTTTCGGTCGAGTTCCCCATTCAAATGCATGTAACAGTGAGAAACGCACTGTCTTGGCGAAAGAAAGCGTTTTTGTACAACTTCATATAAATAGCTGTAACTTTTGATAGAAGACTCAGACAAACATGTTTATGGCCTTATATTATAGAACTCAAGGTCTCCGTGCTGAGAAAACAGGTTTTGCAGCTGTTTGAGCTAAGATTTCCAAGTTATTCACATAATGAAAACTTATACTTTGTTTCGGTGGAGTTCCCCATTCAAATGCATGTAACAGTGAGAAACGCACTGTCTTGGCGAAAGAAAGCTATTCTGTACAACTTCATATAAATAGCTGTAACTTTTGATAGAAGACTCGGATACACATGTTTATGGCTTTATCTTATAGAACTCAAGGTCTCCGTGCTGGGAAAACAGGTTTTGCAGCTGTTTGAGCTAAGATTTCCAAGTTATTCACATAATGAAAACTTATACTTTGTTTCGGTGGAGTTCCCCATTCAAATGCATGTAACAGTGAGAAACGCACTGTCTTGGCGAAACAAAGCGTTTTTGTACAACTTCATATGAATAGCTGTAACTTTTGATAGAAGACTCGGATACACATGTTTATGGCTTTATCTTATAGAACTCAAGGTTCCCGTGCTGGGAAAACAGGTTTTGCAGCTGTTTGAGCTAAGATTTCCAAGTTATTCACATAATGAAAACCTATACTTTGTTTCGGTCGAGTTCCCCATTCAAATGCATGTAACAGTGAGAAACGCACTGTCTTGGCGAAAGAAAGCGTTTTTGTATAACTTCATATAAATAGCTGTAACTTTTGATAGAAGACTCAGACAAACATGTTTATGGCTTTATCTTATAGAACTCAAGGTGTCCGTGCTGGGAAAACAGGTTTTGCAGCTGTTTGAGCTAAGATTTCCAAGTTATTCACATAATGAAAACCTATACTTTGTTTCGGTCGAGTTCCCCATTCAAATGCATGTAACAGTGAGAAACGCACTGTCTTGGCGAAAGAAAGCGTTTTTGTATAACTTCATATAAATAGCTGTAACTTTTGATAGAAGACTCAGACAAACATGTTTATGGCTTTATCTTATAGAACTCAAGGTCTCCGTGCTGGGAAAACAGGTTTTGCAGCTGTTTGAGCTAAGATTTCCAAGTTATTCACATAATGAAAACCTATACTTTGTTTCGGTCGAGTTCCCCATTCAAATGCATGTAACAGTGAGAAACGCACTGTCTTGGGGAAAGAAAGCTATTCTGTACAACTTCATATAAATAGCTGTAACTTTTGATAGAAGACTCGGATACACATGTTTATGGCTTTATCTTATAGAACTCAAGGTCTCCGTGCTGGGCAAACAGGTTTTGCAGCTGTTTGAGCTAAGATTTCCAAGTTATTCACATAATGAAAACCTATACTTTGTTTCGGTCGAGTTCCCCATTCAAAATGCATGTAACAGTGAGAAACGCACTGTCTTGGCGAAAGATAACGTTTTTGTACAACTTCATAGAAATAGCTGTAACTTTTGATAGAAGACTCAGACAAACATGTTTATGGCCTTATATTATAGAACTCAAGGTCTCCGTGCTGAGAAAACAGGTTTTGCAGCTGTTTGAGCTAAGATTTCCAAGTTATTCACATAATGAAAACTTATACTTTGTTTCGGTCGAGTTCCCCATTCAAATGCATGTAACAGTGAGAAACGCACTGTCTTGGCGAAAGAAAGCGTTTTTGTACAACTTCATATGAATAGCTGTAACTTTTGATAGAAGACTCGGATACACATGTTTATGGCTTTATCTTATAGAACTCAAGGTTCCCGTGCTGGGAAAACAGGTTTTGCAGCTGTTTGAGCTAAGATTTCCAAGTTATTCACATAATGAAAACCTATACTTTGTTTCGGTCGAGTTCCCCATTCAAATGCATGTAACAGTGAGAAACGCACTGTCTTGGCGAAAGAAAGCGTTTTTGTACAACTTCATATAAATAGCTGTAACTTTTGATAGAAGACTCAGACAAACATGTTTATGGCTTTATCTTATAGAACTCAAGGTTCCCGTGCTGGGAAAACAGGTTTTGCAGCTGTTTGAGCTAAGATTTCCAAGTTATTCACATAATGAAAACCTATACTTTGTTTCGGTCGAGTTCCCCATTCAAATGCATGTAACAGTGAGAAACGCACTGTCTTGGCGAAAGAAAGCGTTTTTGTACAACTTCATATAAATAGCTGTAACTTTTGATAGAAGACTCAGACAAACATGTTTATGGCCTTATATTATAGAACTCAAGGTCTCCGTGCTGAGAAAACAGGTTTTGCAGCTGTTTGAGCTAAGATTTCCAAGTTATTCACATAATGAAAACTTATACTTTGTTTCGGTGGAGTTCCCCATTCAAATGCATGTAACAGTGAGAAACGCACTGTCTTGGCGAAAGAAAGCTATTCTGTACAACTTCATATAAATAGCTGTAACTTTTGATAGAAGACTCGGATACACATGTTTATGGCTTTATCTTATAGAACTCAAGGTCTCCGTGCTGGGAAAACAGGTTTTGCAGCTGTTTGAGCTAAGATTTCCAAGTTATTCACATAATGAAAACTTATACTTTGTTTCGGTGGAGTTCCCCATTCAAATGCATGTAACAGTGAGAAACGCACTGTCTTGGCGAAACAAAGCGTTTTTGTACAACTTCATATGAATAGCTGTAACTTTTGATAGAAGACTCGGATACACATGTTTATGGCTTTATCTTATAGAACTCAAGGTTCCCGTGCTGGGAAAACAGGTTTTGCAGCTGTTTGAGCTAAGATTTCCAAGTTATTCACATAATGAAAACCTATACTTTGTTTCGGTCGAGTTCCCCATTCAAATGCATGTAACAGTGAGAAACGCACTGTCTTGGCGAAAGAAAGCGTTTTTGTATAACTTCATATAAATAGCTGTAACTTTTGATAGAAGACTCAGACAAACATGTTTATGGCTTTATCTTATAGAACTCAAGGTCTCCGTGCTGGGAAAACAGGTTTTGCAGCTGTTTGAGCTAAGATTTCCAAGTTATTCACATAATGAAAACTTATACTTTGTTTCGGTCGAGTTCCCCATTCAAATGCATGTAACAGTGAGAAACGCACTGTCTTGGCGAAAGAAAGCGTTTTTGTACAACTTCATATAAATAGCTGTAACTTTTGATAGAAGACTCGGATACACATGTTTATGGCTTTATCTTATAGAACTCAAGGTCCCCGTGCTGGGAAAACAGGTTTTGCAGCTGTTTGAGCTAAGATTTCCAAGTTATTCACATAATGAAAACCTATACTTTGTTTCGGTCGAGTTCCCCATTCAAATGCATGTAACAGTGAGAAACGCACTGTCTTGGCGAAAGAAAGCGTTTTTGTACAACTTCATATAAATAGCTGTAACTTTTGATAGAAGACTCGGATACACATGTTTATGGCTTTATCTTATAGAACTCAAGGTTCCCGTGCTGGGAAAACAGGTTTTGCAGCTGTTTGAGCTAAGATTTCCAAGTTATTCACATAATGAAAACCTATACTTTGTTTCGGTCGAGTTCCCCATTCAAATGCATGTAACAGTGAGAAACGCACTGTCTTGGCGAAAGAAAGCGTTTTTGTACAACTTCATATAAATAGCTGTAACTTTTGATAGAAGACTCGGATACACATGTTTATGGCTTTATCTTATAGAACTCAAGGTTCCCGTGCTGGGAAAACAGGTTTTGCAGCTGTTTGAGCTAAGATTTCCAAGTTATTCACATAATGAAAACCTATACTTTGTTTCGGTCGAGTTCCCCATTCAAATGCATGTAACAGTGAGAAACGCACTGTCTTGGCGAAAGAAAGCGTTTTTGTACAACTTCATATAAATAGCTGTAACTTTTGATAGAAGACTCAGACAAACATGTTTATGGCCTTATATTATAGAACTCAAGGTCTCCGTGCTGAGAAAACAGGTTTTGCAGCTGTTTGAGCTAAGATTTCCAAGTTATTCACATAATGAAAACTTATACTTTGTTTCGGTGGAGTTCCCCATTCAAATGCATGTAACAGTGAGAAACGCACTGTCTTGGCGAAAGAAAGCTATTCTGTACAACTTCATATAAATAGCTGTAACTTTTGATAGAAGACTCGGATACACATGTTTATGGCTTTATCTTATAGAACTCAAGGTCTCCGTGCTGGGAAAACAGGTTTTGCAGCTGTTTGAGCTAAGATTTCCAAGTTATTCACATAATGAAAACTTATACTTTGTTTCGGTGGAGTTCCCCATTCAAATGCATGTAACAGTGAGAAACGCACTGTCTTGGCGAAAGAAAGCGTTTTTGTACAACTTCATATGAATAGCTGTAACTTTTGATAGAAGACTCGGATACACATGTTTATGGCTTTATCTTATAGAACTCAAGGTTCCCGTGCTGGGAAAACAGGTTTTGCAGCTGTTTGAGCTAAGATTTCCAAGTTATTCACATAATGAAAACCTATACTTTGTTTCGGTCGAGTTCCCCATTCAAATGCATGTAACAGTGAGAAACGCACTGTCTTGGCGAAAGAAAGCGTTTTTGTATAACTTCATATAAATAGCTGTAACTTTTGATAGAAGACTCAGACAAACATGTTTATGGCTTTATCTTATAGAACTCAAGGTGTCCGTGCTGGGAAAACAGGTTTTGCAGCTGTTTGAGCTAAGATTTCCAAGTTATTCACATAATGAAAACCTATACTTTGTTTCGGTCGAGTTCCCCATTCAAATGCATGTAACAGTGAGAAACGCACTGTCTTGGCGAAAGAAAGCGTTTTTGTATAACTTCATATAAATAGCTGTAACTTTTGATAGAAGACTCAGACAAACATGTTTATGGCTTTATCTTATAGAACTCAAGGTCTCCGTGCTGGGAAAACAGGTTTTGCAGCTGTTTGAGCTAAGATTTCCAAGTTATTCACATAATGAAAACCTATACTTTGTTTCGGTCGAGTTCCCCATTCAAATGCATGTAACAGTGAGAAACGCACTGTCTTGGGGAAAGAAAGCTATTCTGTACAACTTCATATAAATAGCTGTAACTTTTGATAGAAGACTCGGATACACATGTTTATGGCTTTATCTTATAGAACTCAAGGTCTCCGTGCTGGGCAAACAGGTTTTGCAGCTGTTTGAGCTAAGATTTCCAAGTTATTCACATAATGAAAACCTATACTTTGTTTCGGTCGAGTTCCCCATTCAAAATGCATGTAACAGTGAGAAACGCACTGTCTTGGCGAAAGATAACGTTTTTGTACAACTTCATAGAAATAGCTGTAACTTTTGATAGAAGACTCAGACAAACATGTTTATGGCCTTATATTATAGAACTCAAGGTCTCCGTGCTGGGAAAACAGGTTTTGCAGCTGTTTGAGCTAAGATTTCCAAGTTATTCACATAATGAAAACTTATACTTTGTTTCGGTGGAGTTCCCCATTCAAATGCATGTAACAGTGAGAAACGCACTGTCTTGGCGAAAGAAAGCGTTTTTGTACAACTTCATATGAATAGCTGTAACTTTTGATAGAAGACTCGGATACACATGTTTATGGCTTTATCTTATAGAACTCAAGGTTCCCGTGCTGGGAAAACAGGTTTTGCAGCTGTTTGAGCTAAGATTTCCAAGTTATTCACATAATGAAAACCTATACTTTGTTTCGGTCGAGTTCCCCATTCAAATGCATGTAACAGTGAGAAACGCACTGTCTTGGCGAAAGAAAGCATTTTTGTACAACTTCATATAAATAGCTGTAACTTTTGATAGAAGACTCAGACAAACATGTTTATGGCTTTATCTTATAGAACTCAAGGTTCCCGTGCTGGGAAAACAGGTTTTGCAGCTGTTTGAGCTAAGATTTCCAAGTTATTCACATAATGAAAACCTATACTTTGTTTCGGTCGAGTTCCCCATTCAAATGCATGTAACAGTGAGAAACGCACTGTCTTGGCGAAAGAAAGCGTTTTTGTACAACTTCATATAAATAGCTGTAACTTTTGATAGAAGACTCAGACAAACATGTTTATGGCCTTATATTATAGAACTCAAGGTCTCCGTGCTGAGAAAACAGGTTTTGCAGCTGTTTGAGCTAAGATTTCCAAGTTATTCACATAATGAAAACTTATACTTTGTTTCGGTGGAGTTCCCCATTCAAATGCATGTAACAGTGAGAAACGCACTGTCTTGGCGAAAGAAAGCTATTCTGTACAACTTCATATAAATAGCTGTAACTTTTGATAGAAGACTCGGATACACATGTTTATGGCTTTATCTTATAGAACTCAAGGTCTCCGTGCTGGGAAAACAGGTTTTGCAGCTGTTTGAGCTAAGATTTCCAAGTTATTCACATAATGAAAACTTATACTTTGTTTCGGTGGAGTTCCCCATTCAAATGCATGTAACAGTGAGAAACGCACTGTCTTGGCGAAACAAAGCGTTTTTGTACAACTTCATATGAATAGCTGTAACTTTTGATAGAAGACTCGGATACACATGTTTATGGCTTTATCTTATAGAACTCAAGGTTCCCGTGCTGGGAAAACAGGTTTTGCAGCTGTTTGAGCTAAGATTTCCAAGTTATTCACATAATGAAAACCTATACTTTGTTTCGGTCGAGTTCCCCATTCAAATGCATGTAACAGTGAGAAACGCACTGTCTTGGCGAAAGAAAGCGTTTTTGTATAACTTCATATAAATAGCTGTAACTTTTGATAGAAGACTCAGACAAACATGTTTATGGCTTTATCTTATAGAACTCAAGGTCTCCGTGCTGGGAAAACAGGTTTTGCAGCTGTTTGAGCTAAGATTTCCAAGTTATTCACATAATGAAAACCTATACTTTGTTTCGGTCGAGTTCCCCATTCAAAATGCATGTAACAGTGAGAAACGCACTGTCTTGGCGAAAGATAACGTTTTTGTACAACTTCATAGAAATAGCTGTAACTTTTGATAGAAGACTCAGACAAACATGTTTATGGCCTTATATTATAGAACTCAAGGTCTCCGTGCTGGGAAAACAGGTTTTGCAGCTGTTTGAGCTAAGATTTCCAAGTTATTCACATAATGAAAACTTATACTTTGTTTCGGTGGAGTTCCCCATTCAAATGCATGTAACAGTGAGAAACGCACTGTCTTGGCGAAACAAAGCGTTTTTGTACAACTTCATATGAATAGCTGTAACTTTTGATAGAAGACTCGGATACACATGTTTATGGCTTTATCTTATAGAACTCAAGGTTCCCGTGCTGGGAAAACAGGTTTTGCAGCTGTTTGAGCTAAGATTTCCAAGTTATTCACATAATGAAAACCTATACTTTGTTTCGGTCGAGTTCCCCATTCAAATGCATGTAACAGTGAGAAACGCACTGTCTTGGCGAAAGAAAGCATTTTTGTACAACTTCATATAAATAGCTGTAACTTTTGATAGAAGACTCAGACAAACATGTTTATGGCTTTATCTTATAGAACTCAAGGTTCCCGTGCTGGGAAAACAGGTTTTGCAGCTGTTTGAGCTAAGATTTCCAAGTTATTCACATAATGAAAACCTATACTTTGTTTCGGTCGAGTTCCCCATTCAAATGCATGTAACAGTGAGAAACGCACTGTCTTGGCGAAAGAAAGCTATTCTGTACAACTTCATATAAATAGCTGTAACTTTTGATAGAAGACTCGGATACACATGTTTATGGCTTTATCTTATAGAACTCAAGGTCTCCGTGCTGGGCAAACAGGTTTTGCAGCTGTTTGAGCTAAGATTTCCAAGTTATTCACATAATGAAAACTTATACTTTGTTTCGGTCGAGTTCCCCATTCAAATGCATGTAACAGTGAGAAACGCACTGTCTTGGCGAAAGAAAGCGTTTTTGTACAACTTCATATAAATAGCTGTAACTTTTGATAGAAGACTCGGATACACATGTTTATGGCTTTATCTTATAGAACTCAAGGTCCCCGTGCTGGGAAAACAGGTTTTGCAGCTGTTTGAGCTAAGATTTCCAAGTTATTCACATAATGAAAACTTATACTTTGTTTCGGTCGAGTTCCCCATTCAAATGCATGTAACAGTGAGAAACGCACTGTCTTGGCGAAAGAAAGCGTTTTTGTACAACTTCATATAAATAGCTGTAACTTTTGATAGAAGACTCAGACAAACATGTTTATGGCTTTATCTTATAGAACTCAAGGTCTCCGTGCTGGGAAAACAGGTTTTGCAGCTGTTTGAGCTAAGATTTCCAAGTTATTCACATAATGAAAACCTATACTTTGTTTCGGTTGAGTTCCCCATTCAAATGCATGTAACAGTGAGAAACGCACTGTCTTGGTGAAAGAAAGCGTTTTTGTACAACTTCATATAAATAGCTGTAACTTTTGATAGAAGACTCAGACAAACATGTTTATGGCTTTATCTTATAGAACTCAAGGTCTCCGTGCTGGGAAAACAGGTTTTGCAGCTGTTTGAGCTAAGATTTCCAAGTTATTCACATAATGAAAACCTATACTTTGTTTCGGTCGAGTTCCCCATTAAAAATGCATGTAACAGTGAGAAACGCACTGTCTTGGCGAAAGAAAGCGTTTTTGTACAACTTCATAGAAATAGCTGTAACTTTTGATAGAAGACTCAGACAAACATGTTTATGGCCTTATATTATGGAACTCAAGGTCTCCGTGCTGGGAAAACAGGTTTTGCAGCTGTTTGAGCTAAGATTTCCAAGTTATTCACATAATGAAAACCTATACTTTGTTTCGGTCGAGTTCCCCATTCAAATGCATGTAACAGTGAGAAACGCACTGTCTTGGCGAAAGAAAGCGTTTTTGTACAACTTCATAGAAATAGCTGTAACTTTTGATAGAAGACTCAGACAAACATGTTTATGGCCTTATATTATAGAACTCAAGGTCCCCGTGCTGGGAAAACAGGTTTTGCAGCTGTTTGAGCTAAGATTTCCAAGTTATTCACATAATGAAAACTTATACTTTGTTTCGGTCGAGTTCCCCATTCAAATGCATGTAACAGTGAGAAACGCACTGTCTTGGCGAAAGAAAGCGTTTTTGTACAACTTCATATAAATAGCTGTAACTTTTGATAGAAGACTCGGATACACATGTTTATGGCTTTATCTTATAGAACTCAAGGTTCCCGTGCTGGGAAAACAGGTTTTGCAGCTGTTTGAGCTAAGATTTCCAAGTTATTCACATAATGAAAACCTATACTTTGTTTCGGTCGAGTTCCCCATTCAAATGCATGTAACAGTGAGAAACGCACTGTCTTGGCGAAAGAAAGCGTTTTTGTACAACTTCATATAAATAGCTGTAACTTTTGATAGAAGACTCAGACAAACATGTTTATGGCCTTATATTATAGAACTCAAGGTCTCCGTGCTGAGAAAACAGGTTTTGCAGCTGTTTGAGCTAAGATTTCCAAGTTATTCACATAATGAAAACTTATACTTTGTTTCGGTGGAGTTCCCCATTCAAATGCATGTAACAGTGAGAAACGCACTGTCTTGGCGAAAGAAAGCTATTCTGTACAACTTCATATAAATAGCTGTAACTTTTGATAGAAGACTCGGATACACATGTTTATGGCTTTATCTTATAGAACTCAAGGTCTCCGTGCTGGGAAAACAGGTTTTGCAGCTGTTTGAGCTAAGATTTCCAAGTTATTCACATAATGAAAACTTATACTTTGTTTCGGTGGAGTTCCCCATTCAAATGCATGTAACAGTGAGAAACGCACTGTCTTGGCGAAAGAAAGCGTTTTTGTACAACTTCATATGAATAGCTGTAACTTTTGATAGAAGACTCGGATACACATGTTTATGGCTTTATCTTATAGAACTCAAGGTTCGCGTGCTGGGAAAACAGGTTTTGCAGCTGTTTGAGCTAAGATTTCCAAGTTATTCACATAATGAAAACCTATACTTTGTTTCGGTCGAGTTCCCCATTCAAATGCATGTAACAGTGAGAAACGCACTGTCTTGGCGAAAGAAAGCGTTTTTGTATAACTTCATATAAATAGCTGTAACTTTTGATAGAAGACTCAGACAAACATGTTTATGGCTTTATCTTATAGAACTCAAGGTGTCCGTGCTGGGAAAACAGGTTTTGCAGCTGTTTGAGCTAAGATTTCCAAGTTATTCACATAATGAAAACCTATACTTTGTTTCGGTCGAGTTCCCCATTCAAATGCATGTAACAGTGAGAAACGCACTGTCTTGGCGAAAGAAAGCGTTTTTGTATAACTTCATATAAATAGCTGTAACTTTTGATAGAAGACTCAGACAAACATGTTTATGGCTTTATCTTATAGAACTCAAGGTCTCCGTGCTGGGAAAACAGGTTTTGCAGCTGTTTGAGCTAAGATTTCCAAGTTATTCACATAATGAAAACCTATACTTTGTTTCGGTCGAGTTCCCCATTCAAATGCATGTAACAGTGAGAAACGCACTGTCTTGGGGAAAGAAAGCTATTCTGTACAACTTCATATAAATAGCTGTAACTTTTGATAGAAGACTCGGATACACATGTTTATGGCTTTATCTTATAGAACTCAAGGTCTCCGTGCTGGGCAAACAGGTTTTGCAGCTGTTTGAGCTAAGATTTCCAAGTTATTCACATAATGAAAACCTATACTTTGTTTCGGTCGAGTTCCCCATTCAAAATGCATGTAACAGTGAGAAACGCACTGTCTTGGCGAAAGATAACGTTTTTGTACAACTTCATAGAAATAGCTGTAACTTTTGATAGAAGACTCAGACAAACATGTTTATGGCCTTATATTATAGAACTCAAGGTCTCCGTGCTGGGAAAACAGGTTTTGCAGCTGTTTGAGCTAAGATTTCCAAGTTATTCACATAATGAAAACCTATACTTTGTTTCGGTCGAGTTCCCCATTCAAAATGCATGTAACAGTGAGAAACGCACTGTCTTGGCGAAAGATAACGTTTTTGTACAACTTCATAGAAATAGCTGTAACTTTTGATAGAAGACTCAGACAAACATGTTTATGGCCTTATATTATAGAACTCAAGGTCTCCGTGCTGGGAAAACAGGTTTTGCAGCTGTTTGAGCTAAGATTTCCAAGTTATTCACATAATGAAAACTTATACTTTGTTTCGGTGGAGTTCCCCATTCAAATGCATGTAACAGTGAGAAACGCACTGTCTTGGCGAAACAAAGCGTTTTTGTACAACTTCATATGAATAGCTGTAACTTTTGATAGAAGACTCGGATACACATGTTTATGGCTTTATCTTATAGAACTCAAGGTTCCCGTGCTGGGAAAACAGGTTTTGCAGCTGTTTGAGCTAAGATTTCCAAGTTATTCACATAATGAAAACCTATACTTTGTTTCGGTCGAGTTCCCCATTCAAATGCATGTAACAGTGAGAAACGCACTGTCTTGGCGAAAGAAAGCATTTTTGTACAACTTCATATAAATAGCTGTAACTTTTGATAGAAGACTCAGACAAACATGTTTATGGCTTTATCTTATAGAACTCAAGGTTCCCGTGCTGGGAAAACAGGTTTTGCAGCTGTTTGAGCTAAGATTTCCAAGTTATTCACATAATGAAAACCTATACTTTGTTTCGGTCGAGTTCCCCATTCAAATGCATGTAACAGTGAGAAACGCACTGTCTTGGCGAAAGAAAGCTATTCTGTACAACTTCATATAAATAGCTGTAACTTTTGATAGAAGACTCGGATACACATGTTTATGGCTTTATCTTATAGAACTCAAGGTCTCCGTGCTGGGAAAACAGGTTTTGCAGCTGTTTGAGCTAAGATTTCCAAGTTATTCACATAATGAAAACCTATACTTTGTTTCGGTCGAGTTCCCCATTCAAAATGCATGTAACAGTGAGAAACGCACTGTCTTGGCGAAAGATAACGTTTTTGTACAACTTCATAGAAATAGCTGTAACTTTTGATAGAAGACTCAGACAAACATGTTTATGGCCTTATATTATGGAACTCAAGGTCTCCGTGCTGGGAAAACAGGTTTTGCAGCTGTTTGAGCTAAGATTTCCAAGTTATTCACATAATGAAAACTTATACTTTGTTTCGGTCGAGTTCCCCATTCAAATGCATGTAACAGTGAGAAACGCACTGTCTTGGCGAAAGAAAGCGTTTTTGTACAACTTCATATAAATAGCTGTAACTTTTGATAGAAGACTCAGACAAACATGTTTATGGCTTTATCTTATAGAACTCAAGGTCTCCGTGCTGGGAAAACAGGTTTTGCAGCTGTTTGAGCTAAGATTTCCAAGTTATTCACATAATGAAAACTTATACTTTGTTTCGGTCGAGTTCCCCATTCAAATGCATGTAACAGTGAGAAACGCACTGTCTTGGCGAAAGAAAGCTATTTTGTACAACTTCATAGAAATAGCTGTAACTTTTGATAGAAGACTCAGACAAACATGTTTATGGCCTTATATTATGGAACTCAAGGTCTCCGTGCTGGGAAAACAGGTTTTGCAGCTGTTTGAGCTAAGATTTCCAAGTTATTCACATAATGAAAACCTATACTTTGTTTCGGTGGAGTTCCCCATTCAAATGCATGTAACAGTGAGAAACGCACTGTCTTGGCGAAAGAAAGCGTTTTTGTACAACTTCATAGAAATAGCTGTAACTTTTGATAGAAGACTCAGACAAACATGTTTATGGCTTTATCTTATAGAACTCAAGGTCTCCGTGCTGGGAAAACAGGTTTTGCAGCTGTTTGAGCTAAGATTTCCAAGTTATTCACATAATGAAAACTTATACTTTGTTTCGGTCGAGTTCCCCATTCAAATGCATGTAACAGTGAGAAACGCACTGTCTTGGCGAAAGAAAGCAATTTTGTACAACTTCATAGAAATAGCTGTAACTTTTGATAGAAGACTCAGACAAACATGTTTATGGCCTTATATTATGGAACTCAAGGTCTCCGTGCTGGGAAAACAGGTTTTGCAGCTGTTGGAGCTAAGATTTCCAAGTTATTCACATAATGAAAACCTATACTTTGTTTCGGTCGAGTTCCCCATTCAAATGCATGTAACAGTGAGAAACGCACTGTCTTGGCGAAAGAAAGCGTTTTTGTACAACTTCATAGAAATAGCTGTAACTTTTGATAGAAGACTCAGACAAACATGTTTATGGCCTTATATTATAGAACTCAAGGTCCCCGTGCTGGGAAAACAGGTTTTGCAGCTGTTTGAGCTAAGATTTCCAAGTTATTCACATAATGAAAACTTATACTTTGTTTCGGTCGAGTTCCCCATTCAAATGCATGTAACAGTGAGAAACGCACTGTCTTGGCGAAAGAAAGCTATTCTGTACAACTTCATATAAATAGCTGTAACTTTTGATAGAAGACTCGGATACACATGTTTATGGCTTTATCTTATAGAACTCAAGGTCTCCGTGCTGGGCAAACAGGTTTTGCAGCTGTTTGAGCTAAGATTTCCAAGTTATTCACATAATGAAAACCTATACTTTGTTTCGGTCGAGTTCCCCATTCAAATGCATGTAACAGTGAGAAACGCACTGTCTTGGCGAAAGAAAGCGTTTTTGTACAACTTCATATAAATAGCTGTAACTTTTGATAGAAGACTCAGACAAACATGTTTATGGCTTTATCTTATAGAACTCAAGGTCTCCGTGCTGGGAAAACAGGTTTTGCAGCTGTTTGAGCTAAGATTTCCAAGTTATTCACATAATGAAAACCTATACTTTGTTTCGGTCGAGTTCCCCATTCAAATGCATGTAACAGTGAGAAACGCACTGTCTTGGCGAAAGAAAGCGTTTTTGTACAACTTCATAGAAATAGCTGTAACTTTTGATAGAAGACTCAGACAAACATGTTTATGGCCTTATATTATAGAACTCAAGGTCCCCGTGCTGGGAAAACAGGTTTTGCAGCTGTTTGAGCTAAGATTTCCAAGTTATTCACATAATGAAAACTTATACTTTGTTTCGGTCGAGTTCCCCATTCAAATGCATGTAACAGTGAGAAACGCACTGTCTTGGCGAAAGAAAGCGTTTATGTACAACTTCATATAAATAGCTGTAACTTTTGATAGAAGACTCGGATACACATGTTTATGGCTTTATCTTATAGAACTCAAGGTCCCCGTGCTGGGAAAACAGGTTTTGCAGCTGTTTGAGCTAAGATTTCCAAGTTATTCACATAATGAAAACTTATACTTTGTTTCGGTCGAGTTCCCCATTCAAATGCATGTAACAGTGAGAAACGCACTGTCTTGGCGAAAGAAAGCGTTTTTGTACAACTTCATATAAATAGCTGTAACTTTTGATAGAAGACTCAGACAAACATGTTTATGGCCTTATATTATGGAACTCAAGGTCTCCGTGCTGGGAAAACAGGTTTTGCAGCTGTTTGAGCTAAGATTTCCAAGTTATTCACATAATGAAAACCTATACTTTGTTTCGGTGGAGTTCCCCATTCAAATGCATGTAACAGTGAGAAACGCACTGTCTTGGCGAAAGAAAGCGTTTTTGTACAACTTCATAGAAATAGCTGTAACTTTTGATAGAAGACTCAGACAAACATGTTTATGGCTTTATATTATAGAACTCAAGGTCTCCGTGCTGGGAAAACAGGTTTTGCAGCTGTTTGAGCTAAGATTTCCAAGTTATTCACATAATGAAAACTTATACTTTGTTTCGGTCGAGTTCCCCATTCAAATGCATGTAACAGTGAGAAACGCACTGTCTTGGCGAAAGAAAGCTATTTTGTACAACTTCATAGAAATAGCTGTAACTTTTGATAGAAGACTCAGACAAACATGTTTATGGCCTTATATTATAGAACTCAAGGTCCCCGTGCTGGGAAAACAGGTTTTGCAGCTGTTTGAGCTAAGATTTCCAAGTTATTCACATAATGAAAACTTATACTTTGTTTCGGTCGAGTTCCCCATTCAAATGCATGTAACAGTGAGAAACGCACTGTCTTGGCGAAAGAAAGCTATTCTGTACAACTTCATATAAATAGCTGTAACTTTTGATAGAAGACTCGGATACACATGTTTATGGCTTTATCTTATAGAACTCAAGGTCTCCGTGCTGGGCAAACAGGTTTTGCAGCTGTTTGAGCTAAGATTTCCAAGTTATTCACATAATGAAAACCTATACTTTGTTTCGGTCGAGTTCCCCATTCAAATGCATGTAACAGTGAGAAACGCACTGTCTTGGCGAAAGAAAGCGTTTTTGTACAACTTCATATAAATAGCTGTAACTTTTGATAGAAGACTCAGACAAACATGTTTATGGCCTTATATTATAGAACTCAAGGTCTCCGTGCTGGGAAAACAGGTTTTGCAGCTGTTTAAGCTAAGATTTCCAAGTTATTCACATAATGAAAACGTATACTTTGTTTCGGTCGAGTTCCCCATTCAAATGCATGTAACAGTGAGAAACGCACTGTCTTGGCGAAAGAAAGCGTTTTTGTACAACTTCATATAAATAGCTGTAACTTTTGATAGAAGACTCAGACAAACATGTTTATGGCTTTATCTTATAGAACTCAAGGTGTCCGTGCTGGGAAAACAGGTTTTGCAGCTGTTTGAGCTAAGATTTCCAAGTTATTCACATAATGAAAACCTATACTTTGTTTCGGTCGAGTTCCCCATTCAAATGCATGTAACAGTGAGAAACGCACTGTCTTGGTGAAAGAAAGCGTTTTTGTACAACTTCATATAAATAGCTGTAACTTTTGATAGAAGACTCAGACAAACATGTTTATGGCTTTATCTTATAGAACTCAAGGTCTCCGTGCTGGGAAAACAGGTTTTGCAGCTGTTTGAGCTAAGATTTCCAAGTTATTCACATAATGAAAACCTATACTTTGTTTCGGTCGAGTTCCCCATTAAAAATGCATGTAACAGTGAGAAACGCACTGTCTTGGCGAAAGAAAGCGTTTTTGTACAACTTCATAGAAATAGCTGTAACTTTTGATAGAAGACTCAGACAAACATGTTTATGGCTTTATATTATAGAACTCAAGGTCCCCGTGCTGGGAAAACAGGTTTTGCAGCTGTTTGAGCTAAGATTTCCAAGTTATTCACATAATGAAAACTTATACTTTGTTTCTGTCGAGTTCCCCATTCAAATGCATGTAACAGTGAGAAACGCACTGTCTTGGCGAAAGAAAGCTATTTTGTACAACTTCATAGAAATAGCTGTAACTTTTGATAGAAGACTCAGACAAACATGTTTATGGCCTTATATTATGGAACTCAAGGTCTCCGTGCTGGGAAAACAGGTTTTGCAGCTGTTTGAGCTAAGATTTCCAAGTTATTCACATAATGAAAACCTATACTTTGTTTCGGTCGAGTTCCCCATTCAAATGCATGTAACAGTGAGAAACGCACTGTCTTGGCGAAAGAAAGCGTTTTTGTACAACTTCATAGAAATAGCTGTAACTTTTGATAGAAGACTCAGACAAACATGTTTATGGCCTTATATTATAGAACTCAAGGTCTCCGTGCTGGGCAAACAGGTTTTGCAGCTGTTTGAGCTAAGATTTCCAAGTTATTCACATAATGAAAACCTATACTTTGTTTCGGTCGAGTTCCCCATTCAAAATGCATGTAACAGTGAGAAACGCACTGTCTTGGCGAAAGAAAGCGTTTTTGTACAACTTCATATAAATAGCTGTAACTTTTGATAGAAGACTCAGACAAACATGTTTATGGCTTTATCTTATAGAACTCAAGGTCTCCGTGCTGGGAAAACAGGTTTTGCAGCTGTTTGAGCTAAGATTTCCAAGTTATTCACATAATGAAAACTTATACTTTGTTTCGGTCGAGTTCCCCATTCAAATGCATGTAACAGTGAGAAACGCACTGTCTTGGCGAAAGAAAGCTATTTTGTACAACTTCATAGAAATAGCTGTAACTTTTGATAGAAGACTCAGACAAACATGTTTATGGCCTTATATTATGGAACTCAAGGTCTCCGTGCTGGGAAAACAGGTTTTGCAGCTGTTTGAGCTAAGATTTCCAAGTTATTCACATAATGAAAACCTATACTTTGTTTCGGTCGAGTTCCCCATTCAAATGCATGTAACAGTGAGAAACGCACTGTCTTGGCGAAAGAAAGCGTTTTTGTACAACTTCATATAAATAGCTGTAACTTTTGATAGAAGACTCAGACAAACATGTTTATGGCTTTATCTTATAGAACTCAAGGTCTCCGTGCTGGGAAAACAGGTTTTGCAGCTGTTTGAGCTAAGATTTCCAAGTTATTCACATAATGAAAACTTATACTTTGTTTCGGTCGAGTTCCCCATTCAAATGCATGTAACAGTGAGAAACGCACTGTCTTGGCGAAAGAAAGCTATTTTGTACAACTTCATAGAAATAACTGTAACTTTTGATAGAAGACTCAGACAAACATGTTTATGGCCTTATATTATGGAACTCAAGGTCTCCGTGCTGGGAAAACAGGTTTTGCAGCTGTTTGAGCTAAGATTTCCAAGTTATTCACATAATGAAAACCTATACTTTGTTTCGGTCGAGTTCCCCATTCAAATGCATGTAACAGTGAGAAACGCACTGTCTTGGCGAAAGAAAGCGTTTTTGTACAACTTCATAGAAATAGCTGTAACTTTTGATAGAAGACTCAGACAAACATGTTTATGGCCTTATATTATAGAACTCAAGGTCCCCGTGCTGGGAAAACAGGTTTTGCAGCTGTTTGAGCTAAGATTTCCAAGTTATTCACATAATGAAAACTTATACTTTGTTTCGGTCGAGTTCCCCATTCAAATGCATGTAACAGTGAGAAACGCACTGTCTTGGCGAAAGAAAGCTATTCTGTACAACTTCATATAAATAGCTGTAACTTTTGATAGAAGACTCGGATACACATGTTTATGGCTTTATCTTATAGAACTCAAGGTCTCCGTGCTGGGCAAACAGGTTTTGCAGCTGTTTGAGCTAAGATTTCCAAGTTATTCACATAATGAAAACCTATACTTTGTTTCGGTCGAGTTCCCCATTCAAATGCATGTAACAGTGAGAAACGCACTGTCTTGGCGAAAGAAAGCTATTTTGTACAACTTCATAGAAATAGCTGTAACTTTTGATAGAAGACTCAGACAAACATGTTTATGGCCTTATATTATGGAACTCAAGGTCTCCGTGCTGGGAAAACAGGTTTTGCAGCTGTTTGAGCTAAGATTTCCAAGTTATTCACATAATGAAAACCTATACTTTGTTTCGGTCGAGTTCCCCATTCAAATGCATGTAACAGTGAGAAACGCACTGTCTTGGCGAAAGAAAGCGTTTTTGTACAACTTCATAGAAATAGCTGTAACTTTTGATAGAAGACTCAGACAAACATGTTTATGGCCTTATATTATAGAACTCAAGGTCTCCGTGCTGGGCAAACAGGTTTTGCAGCTGTTTGAGCTAAGATTTCCAAGTTATTCACATAATGAAAACCTATACTTTGTTTCGGTCGAGTTCCCCATTCAAAATGCATGTAACAGTGAGAAACGCACTGTCTTGGCGAAAGAAAGCGTTTTTGTACAACTTCATATAAATAGCTGTAACTTTTGATAGAAGACTCAGACAAACATGTTTATGGCCTTATATTATAGAACTCAAGGTCTCCGTGCTGGGAAAACAGGTTTTGCAGCTGTTTAAGCTAAGATTTCCAAGTTATTCACATAATGAAAACGTATACTTTGTTTCGGTCGAGTTCCCCATTCAAATGCATGTAACAGTGAGAAACGCACTGTCTTGGCGAAAGAAAGCGTTTTTGTACAACTTCATATAAATAGCTGTAACTTTTGATAGAAGACTCAGACAAACATGTTTATGGCTTTATATTATAGAACTCAAGGTCCCCGTGCTGGGAAAACAGGTTTTGCAGCTGTTTGAGCTAAGATTTCCAAGTTATTCACATAATGAAAACTTATACTTTGTTTCGGTCGAGTTCCCCATTCAAATGCATGTAACAGTGAGAAACGCACTGTCTTGGCGAAAGAAAGCGTTTTTGTACAACTTCATAGAAATAGCTGTAACTTTTGATAGAAGACTCAGACAAACATGTTTATGGCCTTATATTATAGAACTCAAGGTCTCCGTGCTGGGAAAACAGGTTTTTCAGCTGTTTGAGCTAAGATTTCCAAGTTATTCACATAATGAAAACCTATACTTTGTTTCGGTCGAGTTCCCCATTCAAAATGCATGTAACAGTGAGAAACGCACTGTCTTGGCGAAAGAAAGCTATTTTGTACAACTTCATAGAAATAGCTGTAACTTTTGATAGAAGACTCAGACAAACATGTTTATGGCCTTATATTATAGAACTCAAGGTCTCCGTGCTGGGAAAACAGGTTTTGCAGCTGTTTGAGCTAAGATTTCCAAGTTATTCACATAATGAAAATGTATACTTTGTTTTGGTCGAGTTCCCCATTCAAATGCATGTAACAGTGAGAAGCGCACTATCTTGGCGAAAGAAAGCGTTTTTGTACAACTTCATAGAAATAGCTGTAACTTTTGATAGAAGACTCAGACAAACATGTTTATGGCTTTATCTTATAGAACTCAAGGTCTCCGTGCTGGGCAAACAGGTTTTGCAGCTGTTTGAGCTAAGATTTCCAAGTTATTCACATAATGAAAACCTATACTTTGTTTCGGTCGAGTTCCCCATTCAAAATGCATGTAACAGTGAGAAACGCACTGTCTTGGCGAAAGAAAGCGTTTTTGTACAACTTCATATAAATAGCTGTAACTTTTGATAGAAGACTCGGATACACATGTTTATGGCTTTATCTTATAGAACTCAAGGTTCCCGTGCTGGGCAAACAGGTTTTGCAGCTGTTTGAGCTAAGATTTCCAAGTTATTCACATAATGAAAACCTATACTTTGTTTCGGTCGAGTTCCCCATTCAAATGCATGTAACAGTGAGAAACGCACTGTCTTGGCGAAAGAAAGCGTTTTTGTACAACTTCATATGAATAGCTGTAACTTTTGATAGAAGACTCGGATACACATGTTTATGGCTTTATCTTATAGAACTCAAGGTTCCCGTGCTGGGCAAACAGGTTTTGCAGCTGTTTGAGCTAAGATTTCCAAGTTATTCACATAATGAAAACCTATACTTTGTTTCGGTCGAGTTCCCCATTCAAATGCATGTAACAGTGAGAAACGCACTGTCTTGGCGAAAGAAAGCGTTTTTGTACAACTTCATATAAATAGCTGTAACTTTTGATAGAAGACTCAGACAAACATGTTTATGGCCTTATATTATAGAACTCAAGGTCTCCGTGCTGGGAAAACAGGTTTTGCAGCTGTTTAAGCTAAGATTTCCAAGTTATTCACATAATGAAAACGTATACTTTGTTTCGGTCGAGTTCCCCATTCAAATGCATGTAACAGTGAGAAACGCACTGTCTTGGCGAAAGAAAGCGTTTTTGTACAACTTCATATAAATAGCTGTAACTTTTGATAGAAGACTCAGACAAACATGTTTATGGCTTTATCTTATAGAACTCAAGGTGTCCGTGCTGGGAAAACAGGTTTTGCAGCTGTTTGAGCTAAGATTTCCAAGTTATTCACATAATGAAAACCTATACTTTGTTTCGGTCGAGTTCCCCATTCAAATGCATGTAACAGTGAGAAACGCACTGTCTTGGTGAAAGAAAGCGTTTTTGTACAACTTCATATAAATAGCTGTAACTTTTGATAGAAGACTCAGACAAACATGTTTATGGCTTTATCTTATAGAACTCAAGGTCTCCGTGCTGGGAAAACAGGTTTTGCAGCTGTTTGAGCTAAGATTTCCAAGTTATTCACATAATGAAAACCTATACTTTGTTTCGGTCGAGTTCCCCATTAAAAATGCATGTAACAGTGAGAAACGCACTGTCTTGGCGAAAGAAAGCGTTTTTGTACAACTTCATAGAAATAGCTGTAACTTTTGATAGAAGACTCAGACAAACATGTTTATGGCTTTATATTATAGAACTCAAGGTCCCCGTGCTGGGAAAACAGGTTTTGCAGCTGTTTGAGCTAAGATTTCCAAGTTATTCACATAATGAAAACTTATACTTTGTTTCTGTCGAGTTCCCCATTCAAATGCATGTAACAGTGAGAAACGCACTGTCTTGGCGAAAGAAAGCTATTTTGTACAACTTCATAGAAATAGCTGTAACTTTTGATAGAAGACTCAGACAAACATGTTTATGGCCTTATATTATGGAACTCAAGGTCTCCGTGCTGGGAAAACAGGTTTTGCAGCTGTTTGAGCTAAGATTTCCAAGTTATTCACATAATGAAAACCTATACTTTGTTTCGGTCGAGTTCCCCATTCAAATGCATGTAACAGTGAGAAACGCACTGTCTTGGCGAAAGAAAGCGTTTTTGTACAACTTCATAGAAATAGCTGTAACTTTTGATAGAAGACTCAGACAAACATGTTTATGGCCTTATATTATAGAACTCAAGGTCTCCGTGCTGGGCAAACAGGTTTTGCAGCTGTTTGAGCTAAGATTTCCAAGTTATTCACATAATGAAAACCTATACTTTGTTTCGGTCGAGTTCCCCATTCAAATGCATGTAACAGTGAGAAACGCACTGTCTTGGCGAAATTAAGCGTTTTTGTACAACTTCATATAAATAGCTGTAACTTTTGATAGAAGACTCAGACAAACATGTTTATGGCCTTATATTATAGAACTCAAGGTCTCCGTGCTGGGAAAACAGATTTTGTAGCTGTTTGAGCTAAGATTTCCAAGTTATTCACATAATGAAAACCTATACTTTGTTTCGGTCGAGTTCCCCATTCAAATGCATGTAACAGTGAGAAACGCACTGTCTTGGCGAAATTAAGCGTTTTTGTACAACTTCATAGAAATAGCTGTAACTTTTGATAGAAGACTCAGACAAACATGTTTATGGCCTTATATTATAGAACTCAAGGTCTCCGTGCTGGGAAAACAGGTTTTGCAGCTGTTTGAGCTAAGATTTCCAAGTTATTCACATAATGAAAACCTATACTTTGTTTCGGTCGAGTTCCCCATTCAAATGCATGTAACAGTGAGAAACGCACTGTCTTGGCGAAAGAAAGCGTTTTTGTACAACTTCATATGAATAGCTGTAACTTTTGATAGAAGACTCAGACAAACATGTTTATGGCTTTATCTTATAGAACTCAAGGTCTCCGTGCTGGGAAAACAGGTTTTGCAGCTGTTTGAGCTAAGATTTCCAAGTTATTCACATAATGAAAACCTATACTTTGTTTCGGTCGAGTTCCCCATTCAAATGCATGTAACAGTGAGAAACGCACTGTCTTGGCGAAAGAAAGCGTTTTTGTACAACTTCATATAAATAGCTGTAACTTTTGATAGAAGACTCAGACAAACATGTTTATGGCTTTATCTTATAGAACTCAAGGTTCCCGTGCTGGGCAAACAGGTTTTGCAGCTGTTTGAGCTAAGATTTCCAAGTTATTCACATAATGAAAACCTATACTTTGTTTCGGTCGAGTTCCCCATTCAAATGCATGTAACAGTGAGAAACGCACTGTCTTGGCGAAAGAAAGCGTTTTTGTACAACTTCATATAAATAGCTGTAACTTTTGATAGAAGACTCAGACAAACATGTTTATGGCTTTATCTTATAGAACTCAAGGTTCCCGTGCTGGGCAAACAGGTTTTGCAGCTGTTTGAGCTAAGATTTCCAAGTTATTCACATAATGAAAACCTATACTTTGTTTCGGTCGAGTTCCCCATTCAAATGCATGTAACAGTGAGAAACGCACTGTCTTGGCGAAAGAAAGCGTTTTTGTACAACTTCATATAAATAGCTGTAACTTTTGATAGAAGACTCAGACAAACATGTTTATGGCTTTATCTTATAGAACTCAAGGTCTCCGTGCTGGGAAAACAGGTTTTGCAGCTGTTTGAGCTAAGATTTCCAAGTTATTCACATAATGAAAACCTATACTTTGTTTCGGTCGAGTTCCCCATTCAAATGCATGTAACAGTGAGAAACGCACTGTCTTGGCGAAAGAAAGCGTTTTTGTACAACTTCATATAAATAGCTGTAACTTTTGATAGAAGACTCAGACAAACATGTTTATGGCTTTATCTTATAGAACTCAAGGTCTCCGTGCTGGGAAAACAGGTTTTGCAGCTGTTTGAGCTAAGATTTCCAAGTTATTCACATAATGAAAACCTATACTTTGTTTCGGTCGAGTTCCCCATTCAAATGCATGTAACAGTGAGAAACGCACTGTCTTGGCGAAAGAAAGCGTTTTTGTACAACTTCATATGAATACCTGTAACTTTTGATAGAAGACTCGGATACACATGTTTATGGCTTTATCTTATAGAACTCAAGGTTCCCGTGCTGGGCAAACAGGTTTTGCAGCTGTTTGAGCTAAGATTTCCAAGTTATTCACATAATGAAAACCTATACTTTGTTTCGGTCGAGTTCCCCATTCAAATGCATGTAACAGTGAGAAACGCACTGTCTTGGCGAAAGAAAGCGTTTTTGTACAACTTCATAGAAATAGCTGTAACTTTTGATAGAAGACTCGGATACACATGTTTATGGCTTTATCTTATAGAACTCAAGGTCTCCGTGCTGGGCAAACAGGTTTTGCAGCTGTTTGAGCTAAGATTTCCAAGTTATTCACATAATGAAAACCTATACTTTGTTTCGGTCGAGTTCCCCATTCAAATGCATGTAACAGTGAGAAACGCACTGTCTTGGCGAAAGAAAGCTATTTTGTACAACTTCATATAAATAGCTGTAACTTTTGATAGAAGACTCAGACAAACATGTTTATGGCTTTATCTTATAGAACTCAAGGTCTCCGTGCTGGGAAAACAGGTTTTGCAGCTGTTTGAGCTAAGATTTCCAAGTTATTCACATAATGAAAACTTATACTTTGTTTCGGTCGAGTTCCCCATTCAAATGCATGTAACAGTGAGAAACGCACTGTCTTGGCGAAAGAAAGCGTTTTTGTACAACTTCATATAAATAGCTGTAACTTTTGATAGAAGACTCGGATACACATGTTTATGGCTTTATCTTATAGAACTCAAGGTCTCCGTGCTGGGAAAACAGGTTTTGCAGCTGTTTGAGCTAAGATTTCCAAGTTATTCACATAATGAAAACCTATACTTTGTTTCGGTCGAGTTCCCCATTCAAATGCATGTAACAGTGAGAAACGCACTGTCTTGGCGAAATTAAGCGTTTTTGTACAACTTCATATAAATAGCTGTAACTTTTGATAGAAGACTCGGATAAACATGTTTATGGCTTTACCTTATAAAACTCAAGGTTCCCGTGCTGGGCAAACAGATTTTGCAGCTGTTTGAGCTAAGATTTCCAAGTTATTCACATAATGAAAACCTATACGTTGTTTCGGTCGAGTTCCCCATTCAAATGCATGTAACAGTGAGAAACGCACTGTCTTGGCGAAATTAAGCGTTTTTGTACAACTTCATAGAAATAGCTGTAACTTTTGATAGAAGACTCAGACAAACATGTTTATGGCCTTATATTATAGAACTCAAGGTCTCCGTGCTGGGAAAACAGGTTTTGCAGCTGTTTGAGCTAAGATTTCCAAGTTATTCACATAATGAAAACCTATACTTTGTTTCGGTCGAGTTCCCCATTCAAATGCATGTAACAGTGAGAAACGCACTGTCTTGGCGAAAGAAAGCGTTTTTGTACAACTTCATATGAATAGCTGTAACTTTTGATAGAAGACTCAGACAAACATGTTTATGGCTTTATCTTATAGAACTCAAGGTCTCCGTGCTGGGAAAACAGGTTTTGCAGCTGTTTGAGCTAAGATTTCCAAGTTATTCACATAATGAAAACCTATACTTTGTTTCGGTCGAGTTCCCCATTCAAATGCATGTAACAGTGAGAAACGCACTGTCTTGGCGAAAGAAAGCGTTTTTGTACAACTTCATAGAAATAGCTGTAACTTTTGATAGAAGACTCGGATACACATGTTTATGGCTTTATCTTATAGAACTCAAGGTTCCCGTGCTGGGCAAACAGGTTTTGCAGCTGTTTGAGCTAAGATTTCCAAGTTATTCACATAATGAAAACCTATACTTTGTTTCGGTCGAGTTCCCCATTCAAATGCATGTAACAGTGAGAAACGCACTGTCTTGGCGAAAGAAAGCGTTTTTGTACAACTTCATATAAATAGCTGTAACTTTTGATAGAAGACTCAGACAAACATGTTTATGGCTTTATCTTATAGAACTCAAGGTCTCCGTGCTGGGCAAACAGGTTTTGCAGCTGTTTGAGCTAAGATTTCCAAGTTATTCACATAATGAAAACCTATACTTTGTTTCGGTCGAGTTCCCCATTCAAATGCATGTAACAGTGAGAAACGCACTGTCTTGGCGAAAGAAAGCGTTTTTGTACAACTTCATATAAATAGCTGTAACTTTTGATAGAAGACTCAGACAAACATGTTTATGGCTTTATCTTATAGAACTCAAGGTCTCCGTGCTGGGAAAACAGGTTTTGCAGCTGTTTGAGCTAAGATTTCCAAGTTATTCACATAATGAAAACTTATACTTTGTTTCGGTGGAGTTCTCCATTCAAATGCATGTAACAGTGAGAAACGCACTGTCTTGGCGAAAGAAAGCGTTTTTGTACAACTTCATATGAATAGCTGTAACTTTTGATAGAAGACTCGGATACACATGTTTATGGCTTTATCTTATAGAACTCAAGGTTCCCGTGCTGGGAAAACAGGTTTTGCAGCTGTTTGAGCTAAGATTTCCAAGTTATTCACATAATGAAAACCTATACTTTGTTTCGGTCGAGTTCCCCATTCAAATGCATGTAACAGTGAGAAACGCACTGTCTTGGCGAAAGAAAGCGTTTTTGTACAACTTCATATAAATAGCTGTAACTTTTGATAGAAGACTCGGATACACATGTTTATGGCTTTATCTTATAGAACTCAAGGTCTCCGTGCTGGGAAAACAGGTTTTGCAGCTGTTTGAGCTAAGATTTCCAAGTTATTCACATAATGAAAACCTATACTTTGTTTCGGTGGAGTTCCCCATTCAAATGCATGTAACAGTGAGAAACGCACTGTCTTGGCGAAAGAAAACGTTTTTGTACAACTTCATAGAAATAGCTGTAACTTTTGATAGAAGACTCAGACAAACATGTTTATGGCCTTATATTATAGAACTCAAGGTCTCCGTGCTGGGAAAACAGGTTTTGCAGCTGTTTGAGCTAAGATTTCCAAGTTATTCACATAATGAAAACCTATACTTTGTTTCGGTCGAGTTCCCCATTCAAATGCATGTAACAGTGAGAAACGCACTGTCTTGGCGAAAGAAAACGTTTTTGTACAACTTCATATAAATAGCTGTAACTTTTGATAGAAGACTCGGATACACATGTTTATGGCTTTATCTTATAGAACTCAAGGTCTCCGTGCTGGGAAAACAGGTTTTGCAGCTGTTTGAGCTAAGATTTCCAAGTTATTCACATAATGAAAACCTATACTTTGTTTCGGTGGAGTTCCCCATTCAAATGCATGTAACAGTGAGAAACGCACTGTCTTGGCGAAAGAAAACGTTTTTGTACAACTTCATAGAAATAGCTGTAACTTTTGATAGAAGACTCAGACAAACATGTTTATGGCCTTATATTATAGAACTCAAGGTCTCCGTGCTGGGAAAACAGGTTTTGCAGCTGTTTGAGCTAAGATTTCCAAGTTATTCACATAATGAAAACCTATACTTTGTTTCGGTCGAGTTCCCCATTCAAATGCATGTAACAGTGAGAAACGCACTGTCTTGGCGAAAGAAAACGTTTTTGTACAACTTCATATAAATAGCTGTAACGTTTGATAGAAGACTCAGACAAACATGTTTATGGCCTTATATTATAGAACTCAAGGTCTCCGTGCTGGGAAAACAGGTTTTGCAGCTGTTTGAGCTAAGATTTCCAAGTTATTCACATAATGAAAACCTATACTTTGTTTCGGTCGAGTTCCCCATTCAAATGCATGTAACAGTGAGAAACGCACTGTCTTGGCGAAAGAAAACGTTTTTGTACAACTTCATATAAATAGCTGTAACTTTTGATAGAAGACTCAGACAAACATGTTTATGGCTTTATCTTATAGAACTCAAGGTCTCCGTGCTCGGCAAACAGGTTTTGCAGCTGTTTGAGCTAAGATTTCCAAGTTATTCACATAATGAAAACCTATACTTTGTTTCGGTTGAGTTCCCCATTCAAATGCATGTAACAGTGAGAAACGCACTGTCTTGGCGAAAGAAAGCGTTTTTGTACAACTTCATATAAATAGCTGTAACTTTTGATAGAAGACTCAGACAAACATGTTTATGGCTTTATCTTATAGAACTCAAGGTCTCCGTGCTGGGAAAACAGGTTTTGCAGCTGTTTGAGCTAAGATTTCCAAGTTATTCACATAATGAAAACCTATACTTTGTTTCGGTCGAGTTCCCCATTCAAATGCATGTAACAGTGAGAAACGCACTGTCTTGGCGAAAGAAAGCTATTCTGTACAACTTCATATAAATAGATGTAACTTTTGATAGAAGACTCGGATACACATGTTTATGGCTTTATCTTATAGAACTCAAGGTCTCCGTGCTGGGCAAACAGGTTTTGCAGCTGTTTGAGCTAAGATTTCCAAGTTATTCACATAATGAAAACCTATACTTTGTTTCGGTCGAGTTCCCCATTCAAAATGCATGTAACAGTGAGAAACGCACTGTCTTGGCGAAAGATAACGTTTTTGTACAACTTCATAGAAATAGCTGTAACTTTTGATAGAAGACTCAGACAAACATGTTTATGGCCTTATATTATAGAACTCAAGGTCTCCGTGCTGAGAAAACAGGTTTTGCAGCTGTTTGAGCTAAGATTTCCAAGTTATTCACATAATGAAAACTTATACTTTGTTTCGGTGGAGTTCCCCATTCAAATGCATGTAACAGTGAGAAACGCACTGTCTTGGCGAAAGAAAGCGTTTTTGTACAACTTCATATGAATAGCTGTAACTTTTGATAGAAGACTCGGATACACATGTTTATGGCTTTATCTTATAGAACTCAAGGTTCCCGTGCTGGGAAAACAGGTTTTGCAGCTGTTTGAGCTAAGATTTCCAAGTTATTCACATAATGAAAACCTATACTTTGTTTCGGTCGAGTTCCCCATTCAAATGCATGTTACAGTGAGAAACGCACTGTCTTGGCGAAAGAAAGCGTTTTTGTACAACTTCATATAAATAGCTGTAACTTTTGATAGAAGACTCAGACAAACATGTTTATGGCTTTATCTTATAGAACTCAAGGTTCCCGTGCTGGGAAAACAGGTTTTGCAGCTGTTTGAGCTAAGATTTCCAAGTTATTCACATAATGAAAACCTATACTTTGTTTCGGTCGAGTTCCCCATTCAAATGCATGTAACAGTGAGAAACGCACTGTCTTGGCGAAAGAAAGCGTTTTTGTACAACTTCATATAAATAGCTGTAACTTTTGATAGAAGACTCAGACAAACATGTTTATGGCCTTATATTATAGAACTCAAGGTCTCCGTGCTGAGAAAACAGGTTTTGCAGCTGTTTGAGCTAAGATTTCCAAGTTATTCACATAATGAAAACTTATACTTTGTTTCGGTGGAGTTCCCCATTCAAATGCATGTAACAGTGAGAAACGCACTGTCTTGGCGAAAGAAAGCTATTCTGTACAACTTCATATAAATAGCTGTAACTTTTGATAGAAGACTCGGATACACATGTTTATGGCTTTATCTTATAGAACTCAAGGTTCCCGTGCTGGGAAAACAGGTTTTGCAGCTGTTTGAGCTAAGATTTCCAAGTTATTCACATAATGAAAACCTATACTTTGTTTCGGTCGAGTTCCCCATTCAAATGCATGTAACAGTGAGAAACGCACTGTCTTGGCGAAAGAAAGCATTTTTGTACAACTTCATATAAATAGCTGTAACTTTTGATAGAAGACTCAGACAAACATGTTTATGGCTTTATCTTATAGAACTCAAGGTTCCCGTGCTGGGAAAACAGGTTTTGCAGCTGTTTGAGCTAAGATTTCCAAGTTATTCACATAATGAAAACCTATACTTTGTTTCGGTCGAGTTCCCCATTCAAATGCATGTAACAGTGAGAAACGCACTGTCTTGGCGAAAGAAAGCGTTTTTGTATAACTTCATATAAATAGCTGTAACTTTTGATAGAAGACTCAGACAAACATGTTTATGGCTTTATCTTATAGAACTCAAGGTCTCCGTGCTGGGAAAACAGGTTTTGCAGCTGTTTGAGCTAAGATTTCCAAGTTATTCACATAATGAAAACCTATACTTTGTTTCGGTCGAGTTCCCCATTCAAATGCATGTAACAGTGAGAAACGCACTGTCTTGGGGAAAGAAAGCTATTCTGTACAACTTCATATAAATAGCTGTAACTTTTGATAGAAGACTCGGATACACATGTTTATGGCTTTATCTTATAGAACTCAAGGTCTCCGTGCTGGGCAAACAGGTTTTGCAGCTGTTTGAGCTAAGATTTCCAAGTTATTCACATAATGAAAACCTATACTTTGTTTCGGTCGAGTTCCCCATTCAAAATGCATGTAACAGTGAGAAACGCACTGTCTTGGCGAAAGATAACGTTTTTGTACAACTTCATAGAAATAGCTGTAACTTTTGATAGAAGACTCAGACAAACATGTTTATGGCCTTATATTATAGAACTCAAGGTCTCCGTGCTGGGAAAACAGGTTTTGCAGCTGTTTGAGCTAAGATTTCCAAGTTATTCACATAATGAAAACTTATACTTTGTTTCGGTGGAGTTCCCCATTCAAATGCATGTAACAGTGAGAAACGCACTGTCTTGGCGAAAGAAAGCGTTTTTGTCATGGTCCTGGGCCATGTTGGCCCAGTGTTCTTAGTTTCCTTGTATGTTTATGTTTTATTCCACGCTTCCCCTGCCCATCATGTCTAAGTTCTCCCCGTGCTCTCTCTTCCCCCTGTGTGCCCTCTATGTATTTATGAGCCCTCGTCCCCTTTCGTGTTTATTCCATGTCTCCCCTGCCCGTTACGTTGGTGTTCTACTCGTGCTCTCTCTCCTCTGTACTTCCTGTTTCACCTCTCCCGTCAGTGTTCAGTTCACCCCGCCCTGTCTCGTTATGATTATCAGTGTCACCTGTGTTCCCCGTGTGTTCCCACTCCCCTCGTTAACCCTCTGTGTATTTCTGTCTGCGTCTCCCTCTGTTCAGCGTGACGTCGTCCCTCTTGCTGTGTGGATCTCCCTGTGTGTCTCTCTGTGAGTTCTTAGTTTATGGTTTCCCAGTTTGGTTTAGTTTATATGTCTGTTCTGCCAGCGAATAAAGCTGAGTTTTGAGTTCATTCCCTCGTGCCTGTGAGTCCTGCATTTTGGGTCCTACTCCTGCCTGCCGCACAGCGATTCATGACAGTTTTTGTACAACTTCATATGAATAGCTGTAACTTTTGATAGAAGACTCGGATACACATGTTTATGGCTTTATCTTATAGAACTCAAGGTTCCCGTGCTGGGAAAACAGGTTTTGCAGCTGTTTGAGCTAAGATTTCCAAGTTATTCACATAATGAAAACCTATACTTTGTTTCGGTCGAGTTCCCCATTCAAATGCATGTAACAGTGAGAAACGCACTGTCTTGGCGAAAGAAAGCTATTCTGTACAACTTCATATAAATAGCTGTAACTTTTGATAGAAGACTCGGATACACATGTTTATGGCTTTATCTTATAGAACTCAAGGTCTCCGTGCTGGGCAAACAGGTTTTGCAGCTGTTTGAGCTAAGATTTCCAAGTTATTCACATAATGAAAACCTATACTTTGTTTCGGTCGAGTTCCCCATTCAAAATGCATGTAACAGTGAGAAACGCACTGTCTTGGCGAAAGATAACGTTTTTGTACAACTTCATAGAAATAGCTGTAACTTTTGATAGAAGACTCAGACAAACATGTTTATGGCCTTATATTATAGAACTCAAGGTCTCCGTGCTGAGAAAACAGGTTTTGCAGCTGTTTGAGCTAAGATTTCCAAGTTATTCACATAATGAAAACCTATACTTTGTTTCGGTGGAGTTCCCCATTCAAAATGCATGTAACAGTGAGAAACGCACTGTCTTGGCGAAAGAAAGCGTTTTTGTACAACTTCATAGAAATAGCTGTAACTTTTGATAGAAGACTCAGACAAACATGTTTATGGCCTTATATTATAGAACTCAAGGTCCCCGTGCTGGGAAAACAGGTTTTGCAGCTGTTTGAGCTAAGATTTCCAAGTTATTCACATAATGAAAACTTATACTTTGTTTCGGTCGAGTTCCCCATTCAAATGCATGTAACAGTGAGAAACGCACTGTCTTGGCGAAAGAAAGCGTTTTTGTACAACTTCATATAAATAGCTGTAACTTTTGATAGAAGACTCGGATACACATGTTTATGGCTTTATCTTATAGAACTCAAGGTCTCCGTGCTGGGAAAACAGGTTTTGCAGCTGTTTGAGCTAAGATTTCCAAGTTATTCACATAATGAAAACCTATACTTTGTTTCGGTCGAGTTCCCCATTCAAATGCATGTAACAGTGAGAAACGCACTGTCTTGGTGAAAGAAAGCGTTTTTGTACAACTTCATAGAAATAGCTGTAACTTTTGATAGAAGACTCAGACAAACATGTTTATGGCCTTATATTATAGAACTCAAGGTCTCCGTGCTGGGCAAACAGGTTTTGCAGCTGTTTGAGCTAAGATTTCCAAGTTATTCACATAATGAAAACCTATACTTTGTTTCGGTCGAGTTCCCCATTCAAATGCATGTTACAGTGAGAAACGCACTGTCTTGGCGAAAGAAAGCGTTTTTGTACAACTTCATATAAATAGCTGTAACGTTTGATAGAAGACTCAGACAAACATGTTTATGGCCTTATATTATAGAACTCAAGGTCTCCGTGCTGGGAAAACAGGTTTTGCAGCTGTTTGAGCTAAGATTTCCAAGTTATTCACATAATGAAAACCTATACTTTGTTTCGGTCGAGTTCCCCATTCAAATGCATGTAACAGTGAGAAACGCACTGTCTTGGCGAAAGAAAGCGTTTTTGTACAACTTCATATAAATAGCTGTAACTTTTGATAGAAGACTCAGACAAACATGTTTATGGCCTTATATTATAGAACTCAAGGTCTCCGTGCTGAGAAAACAGGTTTTGCAGCTGTTTGAGCTAAGATTTCCAAGTTATTCACATAATGAAAACTTATACTTTGTTTCGGTGGAGTTCCCCATTCAAATGCATGTAACAGTGAGAAACGCACTGTCTTGGCGAAAGAAAGCTATTCTGTACAACTTCATATAAATAGCTGTAACTTTTGATAGAAGACTCGGATACACATGTTTATGGCTTTATCTTATAGAACTCAAGGTCTCCGTGCTGGGAAAACAGGTTTTGCAGCTGTTTGAGCTAAGATTTCCAAGTTATTCACATAATGAAAACTTATACTTTGTTTCGGTGGAGTTCCCCATTCAAATGCATGTAACAGTGAGAAACGCACTGTCTTGGCGAAAGAAAGCGTTTTTGTACAACTTCATATGAATAGCTGTAACTTTTGATAGAAGACTCGGATACACATGTTTATGGCTTTATCTTATAGAACTCAAGGTTCCCGTGCTGGGAAAACAGGTTTTGCAGCTGTTTGAGCTAAGATTTCCAAGTTATTCACATAATGAAAACCTATACTTTGTTTCGGTCGAGTTCCCCATTCAAATGCATGTAACAGTGAGAAACGCACTGTCTTGGCGAAAGAAAGCGTTTTTGTATAACTTCATATAAATAGCTGTAACTTTTGATAGAAGACTCAGACAAACATGTTTATGGCTTTATCTTATAGAACTCAAGGTCTCCGTGCTGGGAAAACAGGTTTTGCAGCTGTTTGAGCTAAGATTTCCAAGTTATTCACATAATGAAAACCTATACTTTGTTTCGGTCGAGTTCCCCATTCAAATGCATGTAACAGTGAGAAACGCACTGTCTTGGCGAAAGATAACGTTTTTGTACAACTTCATAGAAATAGCTGTAACTTTTGATAGAAGACTCAGACAAACATGTTTATGGCCTTATATTATAGAACTCAAGGTCTCCGTGCTGGGAAAACAGGTTTTGCAGCTGTTTGAGCTAAGATTTCCAAGTTATTCACATAATGAAAACTTATACTTTGTTTCGGTGGAGTTCCCCATTCAAATGCATGTAACAGTGAGAAACGCACTGTCTTGGCGAAAGAAAGCTATTCTGTACAACTTCATATAAATAGCTGTAACTTTTGATAGAAGACTCGGATACACATGTTTATGGCTTTATCTTATAGAACTCAAGGTCTCCGTGCTGGGCAAACAGGTTTTGCAGCTGTTTGAGCTAAGATTTCCAAGTTATTCACATAATGAAAACCTATACTTTGTTTCGGTCGAGTTCCCCATTCAAAATGCATGTAACAGTGAGAAACGCACTGTCTTGGCGAAAGATAACGTTTTTGTACAACTTCATAGAAATAGCTGTAACTTTTGATAGAAGACTCAGACAAACATGTTTATGGCCTTATATTATAGAACTCAAGGTCTCCGTGCTGAGAAAACAGGTTTTGCAGCTGTTTGAGCTAAGATTTCCAAGTTATTCACATAATGAAAACCTATACTTTGTTTCGGTGGAGTTCCCCATTCAAAATGCATGTAACAGTGAGAAACGCACTGTCTTGGCGAAAGAAAGCGTTTTTGTACAACTTCATAGAAATAGCTGTAACTTTTGATAGAAGACTCAGACAAACATGTTTATGGCCTTATATTATAGAACTCAAGGTCCCCGTGCTGGGAAAACAGGTTTTGCAGCTGTTTGAGCTAAGATTTCCAAGTTATTCACATAATGAAAACTTATACTTTGTTTCGGTCGAGTTCCCCATTCAAATGCATGTAACAGTGAGAAACGCACTGTCTTGGCGAAAGAAAGCGTTTTTGTACAACTTCATATAAATAGCTGTAACTTTTGATAGAAGACTCGGATACACATGTTTATGGCTTTATCTTATAGAACTCAAGGTCCCCGTGCTGGGAAAACAGGTTTTGCAGCTGTTTGAGCTAAGATTTCCAAGTTATTCACATAATGAAAACCTATACTTTGTTTCGGTCGAGTTCCCCATTCAAATGCATGTAACAGTGAGAAACGCACTGTCTTGGTGAAAGAAAGCGTTTTTGTACAACTTCATAGAAATAGCTGTAACTTTTGATAGAAGACTCAGACAAACATGTTTATGGCCTTATATTATAGAACTCAAGGTCTCCGTGCTGGGCAAACAGGTTTTGCAGCTGTTTGAGCTAAGATTTCCAAGTTATTCACATAATGAAAACCTATACTTTGTTTCGGTGGAGTTCCCCATTCAAAATGCATGTAACAGTGAGAAACGCACGGTCTTGGCGAAAGAAAGCGTTTTTGTACAACTTCATAGAAATAGCTGTAACTTTTGATAGAAGACTCAGACAAACATGTTTATGGCCTTATATTATAGAACTCAAGGTCCCCGTGCTGGGAAAACAGGTTTTGCAGCTGTTTGAGCTAAGATTTCCAAGTTATTCACATAATGAAAACCTATACTTTGTTTCGGTGGAGTTCCCCATTCAAATGCATGTAACAGTGAGAAACGCACTGTCTTGGCGAAAGAAAACGTTTTTGTACAACTTCATAGAAATAGCTGTAACTTTTGATAGAAGACTCAGACAAACATGTTTATGGCCTTATATTATAGAACTCAAGGTCTCCGTGCTGGGAAAACAGGTTTTGCAGCTGTTTGAGCTAAGATTTCCAAGTTATTCACATAATGAAAACCTATACTTTGTTTCGGTCGAGTTCCCCATTCAAATGCATGTAACAGTGAGAAACGCACTGTCTTGGCGAAAGAAAACGTTTTTGTACAACTTCATATAAATAGCTGTAACGTTTGATAGAAGACTCAGACAAACATGTTTATGGCCTTATATTATAGAACTCAAGGTCTCCGTGCTGGGAAAACAGGTTTTGCAGCTGTTTGAGCTAAGATTTCCAAGTTATTCACATAATGAAAACCTATACTTTGTTTCGGTCGAGTTCCCCATTCAAATGCATGTAACAGTGAGAAACGCACTGTCTTGGCGAAAGAAAACGTTTTTGTACAACTTCATATAAATAGCTGTAACTTTTGATAGAAGACTCAGACAAACATGTTTATGGCTTTATCTTATAGAACTCAAGGTCTCCGTGCTCGGCAAACAGGTTTTGCAGCTGTTTGAGCTAAGATTTCCAAGTTATTCACATAATGAAAACCTATACTTTGTTTCGGTTGAGTTCCCCATTCAAATGCATGTAACAGTGAGAAACGCACTGTCTTGGCGAAAGAAAGCGTTTTTGTACAACTTCATATAAATAGCTGTAACTTTTGATAGAAGACTCAGACAAACATGTTTATGGCTTTATCTTATAGAACTCAAGGTCTCCGTGCTGGGAAAACAGGTTTTGCAGCTGTTTGAGCTAAGATTTCCAAGTTATTCACATAATGAAAACTTATACTTTGTTTCGGTCGAGTTCCCCATTCAAATGCATGTAACAGTGAGAAACGCACTGTCTTGGCGAAAGAAAGCTATTCTGTACAACTTCATATAAATAGATGTAACTTTTGATAGAAGACTCGGATACACATGTTTATGGCTTTATCTTATAGAACTCAAGGTCTCCGTGCTGGGCAAACAGGTTTTGCAGCTGTTTGAGCTAAGATTTCCAAGTTATTCACATAATGAAAACCTATACTTTGTTTCGGTCGAGTTCCCCATTCAAAATGCATGTAACAGTGAGAAACGCACTGTCTTGGCGAAAGATAACGTTTTTGTACAACTTCATAGAAATAGCTGTAACTTTTGATAGAAGACTCAGACAAACATGTTTATGGCCTTATATTATAGAACTCAAGGTCTCCGTGCTGAGAAAACAGGTTTTGCAGCTGTTTGAGCTAAGATTTCCAAGTTATTCACATAATGAAAACTTATACTTTGTTTCGGTGGAGTTCCCCATTCAAATGCATGTAACAGTGAGAAACGCACTGTCTTGGCGAAAGAAAGCGTTTTTGTACAACTTCATATGAATAGCTGTAACTTTTGATAGAAGACTCGGATACACATGTTTATGGCTTTATCTTATAGAACTCAAGGTTCCCGTGCTGGGAAAACAGGTTTTGCAGCTGTTTGAGCTAAGATTTCCAAGTTATTCACATAATGAAAACCTATACTTTGTTTCGGTCGAGTTCCCCATTCAAATGCATGTTACAGTGAGAAACGCACTGTCTTGGCGAAAGAAAGCGTTTTTGTACAACTTCATATAAATAGCTGTAACTTTTGATAGAAGACTCAGACAAACATGTTTATGGCTTTATCTTATAGAACTCAAGGTTCCCGTGCTGGGAAAACAGGTTTTGCAGCTGTTTGAGCTAAGATTTCCAAGTTATTCACATAATGAAAACCTATACTTTGTTTCGGTCGAGTTCCCCATTCAAATGCATGTAACAGTGAGAAACGCACTGTCTTGGCGAAAGAAAGCGTTTTTGTACAACTTCATATAAATAGCTGTAACTTTTGATAGAAGACTCAGACAAACATGTTTATGGCCTTATATTATAGAACTCAAGGTCTCCGTGCTGAGAAAACAGGTTTTGCAGCTGTTTGAGCTAAGATTTCCAAGTTATTCACATAATGAAAACTTATACTTTGTTTCGGTGGAGTTCCCCATTCAAATGCATGTAACAGTGAGAAACGCACTGTCTTGGCGAAAGAAAGCTATTCTGTACAACTTCATATGAATAGCTGTAACTTTTGATAGAAGACTCGGATACACATGTTTATGGCTTTATCTTATAGAACTCAAGGTTCCCGTGCTGGGAAAACAGGTTTTGCAGCTGTTTGAGCTAAGATTTCCAAGTTATTCACATAATGAAAACCTATACTTTGTTTCGGTCGAGTTCCCCATTCAAATGCATGTAACAGTGAGAAACGCACTGTCTTGGCGAAAGAAAGCATTTTTGTACAACTTCATATAAATAGCTGTAACTTTTGATAGAAGACTCAGACAAACATGTTTATGGCTTTATCTTATAGAACTCAAGGTCTCCGTGCTGGGAAAACAGGTTTTGCAGCTGTTTGAGCTAAGATTTCCAAGTTATTCACATAATGAAAACCTATACTTTGTTTCGGTCGAGTTCCCCATTCAAATGCATGTAACAGTGAGAAACGCACTGTCTTGGGGAAAGAAAGCTATTCTGTACAACTTCATATAAATAGCTGTAACTTTTGATAGAAGACTCGGATACACATGTTTATGGCTTTATCTTATAGAACTCAAGGTCTCCGTGCTGGGCAAACAGGTTTTGCAGCTGTTTGAGCTAAGATTTCCAAGTTATTCACATAATGAAAACCTATACTTTGTTTCGGTCGAGTTCCCCATTCAAAATGCATGTAACAGTGAGAAACGCACGGTCTTGGCGAAAGAAAGCGTTTTTGTACAACTTCATAGAAATAGCTGTAACTTTTGATAGAAGACTCAGACAAACATGTTTATGGCCTTATATTATAGAACTCAAGGTCCCCGTGCTGGGAAAACAGGTTTTGCAGCTGTTTGAGCTAAGATTTCCAAGTTATTCACATAATGAAAACCTATACTTTGTTTCGGTCGAGTTCCCCATTCAAAATGCATGTAACAGTGAGAAACGCACGGTCTTGGCGAAAGAAAGCGTTTTTGTACAACTTCATAGAAATAGCTGTAACTTTTGATAGAAGACTCAGACAAACATGTTTATGGCCTTATATTATAGAACTCAAGGTCCCCGTGCTGGGAAAACAGGTTTTGCAGCTGTTTGAGCTAAGATTTCCAAGTTATTCACATAATGAAAACCTATACTTTGTTTCGGTGGAGTTCCCCATTCAAATGCATGTAACAGTGAGAAACGCACTGTCTTGGCGAAAGAAAACGTTTTTGTACAACTTCATAGAAATAGCTGTAACTTTTGATAGAAGACTCAGACAAACATGTTTATGGCCTTATATTATAGAACTCAAGGTCTCCGTGCTGGGAAAACAGGTTTTGCAGCTGTTTGAGCTAAGATTTCCAAGTTATTCACATAATGAAAACCTATACTTTGTTTCGGTCGAGTTCCCCATTCAAATGCATGTAACAGTGAGAAACGCACTGTCTTGGCGAAAGAAAACGTTTTTGTACAACTTCATATAAATAGCTGTAACGTTTGATAGAAGACTCAGACAAACATGTTTATGGCCTTATATTATAGAACTCAAGGTCTCCGTGCTGGGAAAACAGGTTTTGCAGCTGTTTGAGCTAAGATTTCCAAGTTATTCACATAATGAAAACCTATACTTTGTTTCGGTCGAGTTCCCCATTCAAATGCATGTAACAGTGAGAAACGCACTGTCTTGGCGAAAGAAAACGTTTTTGTACAACTTCATATAAATAGCTGTAACTTTTGATAGAAGACTCAGACAAACATGTTTATGGCTTTATCTTATAGAACTCAAGGTCTCCGTGCTCGGCAAACAGGTTTTGCAGCTGTTTGAGCTAAGATTTCCAAGTTATTCACATAATGAAAACCTATACTTTGTTTCGGTTGAGTTCCCCATTCAAATGCATGTAACAGTGAGAAACGCACTGTCTTGGCGAAAGAAAGCGTTTTTGTACAACTTCATATAAATAGCTGTAACTTTTGATAGAAGACTCAGACAAACATGTTTATGGCTTTATCTTATAGAACTCAAGGTCTCCGTGCTGGGAAAACAGGTTTTGCAGCTGTTTGAGCTAAGATTTCCAAGTTATTCACATAATGAAAACTTATACTTTGTTTCGGTCGAGTTCCCCATTCAAATGCATGTAACAGTGAGAAACGCACTGTCTTGGCGAAAGAAAGCTATTCTGTACAACTTCATATAAATAGATGTAACTTTTGATAGAAGACTCGGATACACATGTTTATGGCTTTATCTTATAGAACTCAAGGTCTCCGTGCTGGGCAAACAGGTTTTGCAGCTGTTTGAGCTAAGATTTCCAAGTTATTCACATAATGAAAACCTATACTTTGTTTCGGTCGAGTTCCCCATTCAAAATGCATGTAACAGTGAGAAACGCACTGTCTTGGCGAAAGATAACGTTTTTGTACAACTTCATAGAAATAGCTGTAACTTTTGATAGAAGACTCAGACAAACATGTTTATGGCCTTATATTATAGAACTCAAGGTCTCCGTGCTGAGAAAACAGGTTTTGCAGCTGTTTGAGCTAAGATTTCCAAGTTATTCACATAATGAAAACTTATACTTTGTTTCGGTGGAGTTCCCCATTCAAATGCATGTAACAGTGAGAAACGCACTGTCTTGGCGAAAGAAAGCGTTTTTGTACAACTTCATATGAATAGCTGTAACTTTTGATAGAAGACTCGGATACACATGTTTATGGCTTTATCTTATAGAACTCAAGGTTCCCGTGCTGGGAAAACAGGTTTTGCAGCTGTTTGAGCTAAGATTTCCAAGTTATTCACATAATGAAAACCTATACTTTGTTTCGGTCGAGTTCCCCATTCAAATGCATGTTACAGTGAGAAACGCACTGTCTTGGCGAAAGAAAGCGTTTTTGTACAACTTCATATAAATAGCTGTAACTTTTGATAGAAGACTCAGACAAACATGTTTATGGCTTTATCTTATAGAACTCAAGGTTCCCGTGCTGGGAAAACAGGTTTTGCAGCTGTTTGAGCTAAGATTTCCAAGTTATTCACATAATGAAAACCTATACTTTGTTTCGGTCGAGTTCCCCATTCAAATGCATGTAACAGTGAGAAACGCACTGTCTTGGCGAAAGAAAGCGTTTTTGTACAACTTCATATAAATAGCTGTAACTTTTGATAGAAGACTCAGACAAACATGTTTATGGCCTTATATTATAGAACTCAAGGTCTCCGTGCTGAGAAAACAGGTTTTGCAGCTGTTTGAGCTAAGATTTCCAAGTTATTCACATAATGAAAACTTATACTTTGTTTCGGTGGAGTTCCCCATTCAAATGCATGTAACAGTGAGAAACGCACTGTCTTGGCGAAAGAAAGCTATTCTGTACAACTTCATATAAATAGCTGTAACTTTTGATAGAAGACTCGGATACACATGTTTATGGCTTTATCTTATAGAACTCAAGGTCTCCGTGCTGGGAAAACAGGTTTTGCAGCTGTTTGAGCTAAGATTTCCAAGTTATTCACATAATGAAAACTTATACTTTGTTTCGGTGGAGTTCCCCATTCAAATGCATGTAACAGTGAGAAACGCACTGTCTTGGCGAAAGAAAGCGTTTTTGTACAACTTCATATGAATAGCTGTAACTTTTGATAGAAGACTCGGATACACATGTTTATGGCTTTATCTTATAGAACTCAAGGTTCCCGTGCTGGGAAAACAGGTTTTGCAGCTGTTTGAGCTAAGATTTCCAAGTTATTCACATAATGAAAACCTATACTTTGTTTCGGTCGAGTTCCCCATTCAAATGCATGTAACAGTGAGAAACGCACTGTCTTGGCGAAAGAAAGCATTTTTGTACAACTTCATATAAATAGCTGTAACTTTTGATAGAAGACTCAGACAAACATGTTTATGGCTTTATCTTATAGAACTCAAGGTCTCCGTGCTGGGAAAACAGGTTTTGCAGCTGTTTGAGCTAAGATTTCCAAGTTATTCACATAATGAAAACCTATACTTTGTTTCGGTCGAGTTCCCCATTCAAATGCATGTAACAGTGAGAAACGCACTGTCTTGGGGAAAGAAAGCTATTCTGTACAACTTCATATAAATAGCTGTAACTTTTGATAGAAGACTCGGATACACATGTTTATGGCTTTATCTTATAGAACTCAAGGTCTCCGTGCTGGGCAAACAGGTTTTGCAGCTGTTTGAGCTAAGATTTCCAAGTTATTCACATAATGAAAACCTATACTTTGTTTCGGTCGAGTTCCCCATTCAAAATGCATGTAACAGTGAGAAACGCACTGTCTTGGCGAAAGATAACGTTTTTGTACAACTTCATAGAAATAGCTGTAACTTTTGATAGAAGACTCAGACAAACATGTTTATGGCCTTATATTATAGAACTCAAGGTCTCCGTGCTGGGAAAACAGGTTTTGCAGCTGTTTGAGCTAAGATTTCCAAGTTATTCACATAATGAAAACTTATACTTTGTTTCGGTGGAGTTCCCCATTCAAATGCATGTAACAGTGAGAAACGCACTGTCTTGGCGAAAGAAAGCGTTTTTGTACAACTTCATATGAATAGCTGTAACTTTTGATAGAAGACTCGGATACACATGTTTATGGCTTTATCTTATAGAACTCAAGGTTCCCGTGCTGGGAAAACAGGTTTTGCAGCTGTTTGAGCTAAGATTTCCAAGTTATTCACATAATGAAAACCTATACTTTGTTTCGGTCGAGTTCCCCATTCAAATGCATGTAACAGTGAGAAACGCACTGTCTTGGCGAAAGAAAGCATTTTTGTACAACTTCATATAAATAGCTGTAACTTTTGATAGAAGACTCAGACAAACATGTTTATGGCTTTATCTTATAGAACTCAAGGTTCCCGTGCTGGGAAAACAGGTTTTGCAGCTGTTTGAGCTAAGATTTCCAAGTTATTCACATAATGAAAACCTATACTTTGTTTCGGTCGAGTTCCCCATTCAAATGCATGTAACAGTGAGAAACGCACTGTCTTGGCGAAAGAAAGCTATTCTGTACAACTTCATATAAATAGCTGTAACTTTTGATAGAAGACTCGGATACACATGTTTATGGCTTTATCTTATAGAACTCAAGGTCTCCGTGCTGGGCAAACAGGTTTTGCAGCTGTTTGAGCTAAGATTTCCAAGTTATTCACATAATGAAAACCTATACTTTGTTTCGGTCGAGTTCCCCATTCAAAATGCATGTAACAGTGAGAAACGCACTGTCTTGGCGAAAGATAACGTTTTTGTACAACTTCATAGAAATAGCTGTAACTTTTGATAGAAGACTCAGACAAACATGTTTATGGCCTTATATTATAGAACTCAAGGTCCCCGTGCTGGGAAAACAGGTTTTGCAGCTGTTTGAGCTAAGATTTCCAAGTTATTCACATAATGAAAACTTATACTTTGTTTCGGTCGAGTTCCCCATTCAAATGCATGTAACAGTGAGAAACGCACTGTCTTGGCGAAAGAAAGCGTTTTTGTACAACTTCATATAAATAGCTGTAACTTTTGATAGAAGACTCGGATACACATGTTTATGGCTTTATCTTATAGAACTCAAGGTCCCCGTGCTGGGAAAACAGGTTTTGCAGCTGTTTGAGCTAAGATTTCCAAGTTATTCACATAATGAAAACCTATACTTTGTTTCGGTCGAGTTCCCCATTCAAATGCATGTAACAGTGAGAAACGCACTGTCTTGGTGAAAGAAAGCGTTTTTGTACAACTTCATAGAAATAGCTGTAACTTTTGATAGAAGACTCAGACAAACATGTTTATGGCCTTATATTATAGAACTCAAGGTCTCCGTGCTGGGCAAACAGGTTTTGCAGCTGTTTGAGCTAAGATTTCCAAGTTATTCACATAATGAAAACCTATACTTTGTTTCGGTGGAGTTCCCCATTCAAAATGCATGTAACAGTGAGAAACGCACGGTCTTGGCGAAAGAAAGCGTTTTTGTACAACTTCATAGAAATAGCTGTAACTTTTGATAGAAGACTCAGACAAACATGTTTATGGCCTTATATTATAGAACTCAAGGTCCCCGTGCTGGGAAAACAGGTTTTGCAGCTGTTTGAGCTAAGATTTCCAAGTTATTCACATAATGAAAACTTATACTTTGTTTCGGTCGAGTTCCCCATTCAAATGCATGTAACAGTGAGAAACGCACTGTCTTGGCGAAAGAAAGCGTTTTTGTACAACTTCATATAAATAGCTGTAACTTTTGATAGAAGACTCAGACAAACATGTTTATGGCTTTATCTTATAGAACTCAAGGTCTCCGTGCTGGGAAAACAGGTTTTGCAGCTGTTTGAGCTAAGATTTCCAAGTTATTCACATAATGAAAACCTATACTTTGTTTCGGTCGAGTTCCCCATTCAAATGCATGTAACAGTGAGAAACGCACTGTCTTGGTGAAAGAAAGCGTTTTTGTACAACTTCATAGAAATAGCTGTAACTTTTGATAGAAGACTCAGACAAACATGTTTATGGCCTTATATTATAGAACTCAAGGTCTCCGTGCTGGGCAAACAGGTTTTGCAGCTGTTTGAGCTAAGATTTCCAAGTTATTCACATAATGAAAACCTATACTTTGTTTCGGTCGAGTTCCCCATTCAAAATGCATGTAACAGTGAGAAACGCACTGTCTTGGCGAAAGAAAGCGTTTTTGTACAACTTCATATAAATAGCTGTAACTTTTGATAGAAGACTCAGACAAACATGTTTATGGCCTTATATTATAGAACTCAAGGTCTCCGTGCTGGGAAAACAGGTTTTGCAGCTGTTTAAGCTAAGATTTCCAAGTTATTCACATAATGGAAACCTATACTTTGTTTCGGTCGAGTTCCCCATTCAAATGCATGTAACAGTGAGAAACGCACTGTCTTGGCGAAAGAAAGCGTTTTTGTACAACTTCATATAAATAGCTGGAACTTTTGATAGAAGACTCAGACAAACATGTTTAGGGCTTTATCTTATAGAACTCAAGGTCCCCGTGCTGGGAAAACAGGTTTTGCAGCTGTTTGAGCTAAGATTTCCAAGTTATTCACATAATGAAAACCTATACTTTGTTTCGGTCGAGTTCCCCATTCAAATGCATGTAACAGTGAGAAACGCACTGTCTTGGCGAAAGAAAGCGTTTTTGTACAACTTCATATGAATAGCTGTAACTTTTGATAGAAGACTCGGATACACATGTTTATGGCTTTATCTTATAGAACTCAAGGTTCCCGTGCTGGGAAAACAGGTTTTGCAGCTGTTTGAGCTAAGATTTCCAAGTTATTCACATAATGAAAACCTATACTTTGTTTCGGTCGAGTTCCCCATTCAAATGCATGTAACAGTGAGAAACGCACTGTCTTGGCGAAAGAAAGCTATTTTGTACAACTTCATAGAAATAGCTGTAACTTTTGATAGAAGACTCAGACAAACATGTTTATGGCCTTATATTATAGAACTCAAGGTCTCCGTGCTGGGAAAACAGGTTTTGCAGCTGTTTAAGCTAAGATTTCCAAGTTATTCACATAATGAAAACGTATACTTTGTTTTGGTCGAGTTCCCCATTCAAATGCATGTAACAGTGAGAAGCGCACTGTCTTGGCGAAAGAAAGCTATTTTGTATAACTTCATAGAAATAGCTGTAACTTTTGATAGAAGACTCAGACAAACATGTTTATGGCCTTATATTATAGAACTCAAGGTCTCCGTGCTGGGAAAACAGGTTTTGCAGCTGTTTAAGCTAAGATTTCCAAGTTATTCACATAATGAAAACGTATACTTTGTTTTGGTCGAGTTCCCCATTCAAATGCATGTAACAGTGAGAAACGCACTGTCTTGGCGAAAGAAAGCGTTTTTGTACAACTTCATAGAAATAGCTGTAACTTTTGATAGAAGACTCAGACAAACATGTTTATGGCCTTATATTATAGAACTCAAGGTCTCCGTGCTGGGAAAACAGGTTTTGCAGCTGTTTGAGCTAAGATTTCCAAGTTATTCACATAATGAAAACTTATACTTTGTTTCGGTCGAGTTCCCCATTCAAATGCATGTAACAGTGAGAAACGCACTGTCTTAGCGAAAGAAAGCGTTTTTGTACAACTTCATATAAATAGCTGTAACTTTTGATAGAAGACTCGGATACACATGTTTATGGCTTTATCTTATAGAACTCAAGGTTCCCGTGCTGGGAAAACAGGTTTTGCAGCTGTTTGAGCTAAGATTTCCAAGTTATTCACATAATGAAAACCTATACTTTGTTTCGGTCGAGTTCCCCATTCAAATGCATGTAACAGTGAGAAACGCACTGTCTTGGCGAAAGAAAGCTATTTTGTACAACTTCATAGAAATAGCTGTAACTTTTGATAGAAGACTCAGACAAACATGTTTATGGCCTTATATTATAGAACTCAAGGTCTCCGTGCTGGGAAAACAGGTTTTGCAGCTGTTTAAGCTAAGATTTCCAAGTTATTCACATAATGAAAATGTATACTTTGTTTTGGTCGAGTTCCCCATTCAAATGCATGTAACAGTGAGAAGCGCACTATCTTGGCGAAAGAAAGCGTTTTTGTACAACTTCATAGAAATAGCTGTAACTTTTGATAGAAGACTCAGACAAACATGTTTATGGCTTTATCTTATAGAACTCAAGGTCTCCGTGCTGGGCAAACAGGTTTTGCAGCTGTTTGAGCTAAGATTTCCAAGTTATTCACATAATGAAAACCTATACTTTGTTTCGGTCGAGTTCCCCATTCAAAATGCATGTAACAGTGAGAAACGCACTGTCTTGGCGAAAGAAAGCGTTTTTGTACAACTTCATATAAATAGCTGTAACTTTTGATAGAAGACTCAGACAAACATGTTTATGGCTTTATATTATAGAACTCAAGGTCTCCGTGCTGGGAAAACAGGTTTTGCAGCTGTTTGAGCTAAGATTTCCAAGTTATTCACATAATGAAAACCTATACTTTGTTTCGGTTAAGTTCCCCATTCAAATGCATGTAACAGTGAGAAACGCACTGTCTTGGCGAAAGAAAGCGTTTTTGTACAACTTCATATAAATAGCTGTAACTTTTGATAGAAGACTCGGATACACATGTTTATGGCTTTATCTTATAGAACTCACGTTCCCCGTGCTGGGCAAACAGGTTTTGCAGCTGTTTGAGCTAAGATTTCCAAGTTATTCACATAATGAAAACTTATACTTTGTTTCGGTCGAGTTCCCCATTCAAATGCATGTAACAGTGAGAAACGCACTGTCTTGGCGAAAGAAAGCGTTTTTGTACAACTTCATATGAATAGCTGTAACTTTTGATAGAAGACTCGGATACACATGTTTATGGCTTTATCTTATAGAACTCAAGGTTCCCGTGCTGGGCAAACAGGTTTTGCAGCTGTTTGAGCTAAGATTTCCAAGTTATTCACATAATGAAAACGTATACTTTGTTTTGGTCGAGTTCCCCATTCAAATGCATGTAACAGTGAGAAGCGCACTGTCTTGGCGAAAGAAAGCTATTTTGTACAACTTCATAGAAATAGCTGTAACTTTTGATAGAAGACTCGGATACACATGTTTATGGCTTTATCTTATAGAACTCACGTTCCCCGTGCTGGGCAAACAGGTTTTGCAGCTGTTTGAGCTAAGATTTCCAAGTTATTCACATAATGAAAACCTATACTTTGTTTCAGTCGAGTTCCCCATTCAAATGCATGTAACAGTGAGAAACGCACTGTCTTGGCGAAAGAAAGCGTTTTTGTACAACTTCATAGAAATAGCTGTAACTTTTGATAGAAGACTCGGATACACATGTTTATGGCTTTATCTTATAGAACTCAAGGTTCCCGTGCTGGGAAAACAGGTTTTGCAGCTGTTTGAGCTAAGATTTCCAAGTTATTCACATAATGAAAACTTATACTTTGTTTCGGTCGAGTTCCCCATTCAAATGCATGTAACAGTGAGAAACGCACTGTCTTGGCGAAAGAAAGCGTTTTTGTACAACTTCATATGAATAGCTGTAACTTTTGATAGAAGACTCGGATACACATGTTTATGGCTTTATCTTATAGAACTCAAGGTTCCCGTGCTGGGCAAACAGGTTTTGCAGCTGTTTGAGCTAAGACTTCCAAGTTATTCACATAATGAAAACCTATACTTTGTTTCGGTCGAGTTCCCCATTCAAATACATGTAACAGTGAGAAACGCACTGTCTTGGCGAAAGAAAGCGTTTTTGTACAACTTCATAGAAATAGCTGTAACTTTTGATAGAAGACTCAGACAAACATGTTTATGGCCTTATATTATAGAACTCAAGGTCTCCGTGCTGGGAAAACAGGATTTGCAGCTGTTTGAGCTAAGATTTCCAAGTTATTCACATAATGAAAACCTATACTTTGTTTCGGTCGAGTTCCCCATTCAAATGCATGTAACAGTGAGAAACGCACTGTCTTGGCGAAAGAAAGCGTTTTTGTACAACTTCATAGAAATAGCTGTAACTTTTGATAGAAGACTCAGACAAACATGTTCATGGCTTTATCTTATAGAACTCAAGGTCTCCGTGCTGGGAAAACAGGTTTTGCAGCTGTTTGAGCTAAGATTTCCAAGTTATTCACATAATGAAAACCTATACTTTGTTTCAGTCGAGTTCCCCATTCAAATGCATGTAACAGTGAGAAACGCACTGTCTTGGCGAAAGAAAGCGTTTTTGTAAAACTTCATATAAATAGCTGTAACTTTTGATAGAAGACTCGGATACACATGTTTATGGCTTTATCTTATAGAACTCAAGGTTCCCGTGCTGGGAAAACAGGTTTTGCAGCTGTTTGAGCTAAGATTTCCAAGTTATTCACATAATGAAAACTTATACTTTGTTTCGGTCGAGTTCCCCATTCAAATGCATGTAACAGTGAGAAACGCACTGTCTTGGCGAAAGAAAGCGTTTTTGTACAACTTCATATGAATAGCTGTAACTTTTGATAGAAGACTCGGATACACATGTTTATGGCTTTATCTTATAGAACTCAAGGTTCCCGTGCTGGGCAAACAGGTTTTGCAGCTGTTTGAGCTAAGACTTCCAAGTTATTCACATAATGAAAACCTATACTTTGTTTCGGTCGAGTTCCCCATTCAAATACATGTAACAGTGAGAAACGCACTGTCTTGGCGAAAGAAAGCGTTTTTGTACAACTTCATATAAATAGCTGTAACTTTTGATAGAAGACTCAGACAAACATGTTTATGGCCTTATATTATAGAACTCAAGGTCTCCGTGCTGGGAAAACAGGATTTGCAGCTGTTTGAGCTAAGATTTCCAAGTTATTCACATAATGAAAACCTATACTTTGTTTCGGTCGAGTTCCCCATTCAAATGCATGTAACAGTGAGAAACGCACTGTCTTGGCGAAAGAAAGCGTTTTTGTACAACTTCATAGAAATAGCTGTAACTTTTGATAGAAGACTCAGACAAACATGTTTATGGCCTTATATTATAGAACTCAAGGTCTCCGTGCTGGGCAAACAGGTTTTGCAGCTGTTTGAGTTAAGATTTCCAAGTTATTCACATAATGAAAACCTATACTTTGTTTCGGTCGAGTTCCCCATTCAAAATGCATGTAACAGTGAGAAACGCACTGTCTTGGCGAAAGAAAGCGTTTTTGTACAACTTCATATAAATAGCTGTAACTTTTGATAGAAGACTCAGACAAACATGTTTATGGCCTTATATTATAGAACTCAAGGTCTCCGTGCTGGGAAAACAGGTTTTGCAGCTGTTTAAGCTAAGATTTCCAAGTTATTCACATAATGAAAACCTATACTTTGTTTCGGTCGAGTTCCCCATTCAAATGCATGTAACAGTGAGAAGCGCACTGTCTTGGCGAAAGAAAGCTATTTTGTACAACTTCATATAAATAGCTGTAACTTTTGATAGAAGACTCGGATACACATGTTTATGGCTTCATCTTATAGAACTCATGTTCCCCGTGCTGGGCAAACAGGTTTTGCAGCTGTTTGAGCTAAGATTTCCAAGTTATTCACATAATGAAAACTTATACTTTGTTTCGGTCGAGTTCCCCATTCAAATGCATGTAACAGTGAGAAACGCACTGTCTTGGCGAAAGAAAGCGTTTTTGTACAACTTCATATGAATAGCTGTAACTTTTGATAGAAGACTCGGATACACATGTTTATGGCTTTATCTTATAGAACTCAAGGTTCCCGTGCTGGGCAAACAGGTTTTGCAGCTGTTTGAGCTAAGATTTCCAAGTTATTCACATAATGAAAACGTATACTTTGTTTTGGTCGAGTTCCCCATTCAAATGCATGTAACAGTGAGAAGCGCACTGTCTTGGCGAAAGAAAGCGTTTTTGTACAACTTCATATAAATAGCTGTAACTTTTGATAGAAGACTCGGATACACATGTTTATGGCTTTATCTTATAGAACTCAAGGTTCCCGTGCTGGGCAAACAGGTTTTGCAGCTGTTTGAGCTAAGATTTCCAAGTTATTCACATAATGAAAACCTATACTTTGTTTCGGTCGAGTTCCCCATTCAAATACATGTAACAGTGAGAAACGCACTGTCTTGGCGAAAGAAAGCGTTTTTGTACAACTTCATAGAAATAGCTGTAACTTTTGATAGAAGACTCAGACAAACATGTTTATGGCCTTATATTATAGAACTCAAGGTCTCCGTGCTGGGAAAACAGGTTTTGCAGCTGTTTGAGCTAAGATTTCCAAGTTATTCACATAATGAAAACCTATACTTTGTTTCGGTCGAGTTCCCCATTCAAAATGCATGTAACAGTGAGAAACGCACTGTCTTGGCGAAAGAAAGCGTTTTTGTACAACTTCATATAAATAGCTGTAACTTTTGATAGAAGACTCAGACAAACATGTTTATGGCCTTATATTATAGAACTCAAGGTCTCCGTGCTGGGAAAACAGGTTTTGCAGCTGTTTAAGCTAAGATTTCCAAGTTATTCACATAATGAAAACCTATACTTTGTTTCGGTCGAGTTCCCCATTCAAATGCATGTAACAGTGAGAAGCGCACTGTCTTGGCGAAAGAAAGCTATTTTGTACAACTTCATATAAATAGCTGTAACTTTTGATAGAAGACTCGGATACACATGTTTATGGCTTTATCTTATAGAACTCACGTTCCCCGTGCTGGGCAAACAGGTTTTGCAGCTGTTTGAGCTAAGATTTCCAAGTTATTCACATAATGAAAACTTATACTTTGTTTCGGTCGAGTTCCCCATTCAAATGCATGTAACAGTGAGAAACGCACTGTCTTGGCGAAAGAAAGCGTTTTTGTACAACTTCATATGAATAGCTGTAACTTTTGATAGAAGACTCGGATACACATGTTTATGGCTTTATCTTATAGAACTCAAGGTTCCCGTGCTGGGCAAACAGGTTTTGCAGCTGTTTGAGCTAAGATTTCCAAGTTATTCACATAATGAAAACGTATACTTTGTTTTGGTCGAGTTCCCCATTCAAAATGCATGTAACAGTGAGAAACGCACTGTCTTGGCGAAAGAAAGCGTTTTTGTACAACTTCATATAAATAGCTGTAACTTTTGATAGAAGACTCAGACAAACATGTTTATGGCCTTATATTATAGAACTCAAGGTCTCCGTGCTGGGAAAACAGGTTTTGCAGCTGTTTAAGCTAAGATTTCCAAGTTATTCACATAATGAAAACCTATACTTTGTTTCGGTCGAGTTCCCCATTCAAATGCATGTAACAGTGAGAAGCGCACTGTCTTGGCGAAAGAAAGCTATTTTGTACAACTTCATATAAATAGCTGTAACTTTTGATAGAAGACTCGGATACACATGTTTATGGCTTTATCTTATAGAACTCACGTTCCCCGTGCTGGGCAAACAGGTTTTGCAGCTGTTTGAGCTAAGATTTCCAAGTTATTCACATAATGAAAACTTATACTTTGTTTCGGTCGAGTTCCCCATTCAAATGCATGTAACAGTGAGAAACGCACTGTCTTGGCGAAAGAAAGCGTTTTTGTACAACTTCATATGAATAGCTGTAACTTTTGATAGAAGACTCGGATACACATGTTTATGGCTTTATCTTATAGAACTCAAGGTTCCCGTGCTGGGCAAACAGGTTTTGCAGCTGTTTGAGCTAAGATTTCCAAGTTATTCACATAATGAAAACGTATACTTTGTTTTGGTCGAGTTCCCCATTCAAATGCATGTAACAGTGAGAAGCGCACTGTCTTGGCGAAAGAAAGCTATTTTGTACAACTTCATATAAATAGCTGTAACTTTTGATAGAAGACTCGGATACACATGTTTATGGCTTTATCTTATAGAACTCACGTTCCCCGTGCTGGGCAAACAGGTTTTGCAGCTGTTTGAGCTAAGATTTCCAAGTTATTCACATAATGAAAACCTATACTTTGTTTCAGTCGAGTTCCCCATTCAAATGCATGTAACAGTGAGAAACGCACTGTCTTGGCGAAAGAAAGCGTTTTTGTACAACTTCATAGAAATAGCTGTAACTTTTGATAGAAGACTCAGACAAACATGTTTATGGCTTTATCTTATAGAACTCAAGGTCTCCGTGCTGGGAAAACAGGTTTTGCAGCTGTTTGAGCTAAGATTTCCAAGTTATTCACATAATGAAAACCTATACTTTGTTTCAGTCGAGTTCCCCATTCAAATGCATGTAACAGTGAGAAACGCACTGTCTTGGCGAAAGAAAGCGTTTTTGTAAAACTTCATATAAATAGCTGTAACTTTTGATAGAAGACTCGGATACACATGTTTATGGCTTTATCTTATAGAACTCAAGGTTCCCGTGCTGGGAAAACAGGTTTTGCAGCTGTTTGAGCTAAGATTTCCAAGTTATTCACATAATGAAAACCTATACTTTGTTTCGGTCGAGTTCCCCATTCAAATGCATGTAACAGTGAGAAACGCACTGTCTTGGCGAAAGAAAGCGTTTTTGTACAACTTCATATAAATAGCGGTAACTTTTGATAGAAGACTCAGACAAACATGTTTATGGCTTTATATTATAGAACTCAAGGTCTCCGTGCTGGGCAAACAGGTTTTGCAGCTGTTTGAGCTAAGATTTCCAAGTTATTCACATAATGAAAACCTATACTTTGTTTCGGTCGAGTTCCCCATTCAAATGCATGTAACAGTGAGAAACGCACTGTCTTGGCGAAAGAAAGCGTTTTTGTACAACTTCATATAAATAGCTGTAACTTTTGATAGAAGACTCGGATACACATGTTTATGGCTTTATCTTATAGAACTCAAGGTCCCCGTGCTGGGCAAACAGGTTTTGCAGCTGTTTGAGCTAAGATTTCCAAGTTATTCACATAATGAAAAGCTATACTTTGTTTCGGTCGAGTTCCCCATTCAAAATGCATGTAACAGTGAGAAACGCACTGTCTTGGCGAAAGAAAGCGTTTTTGTACAACTTCATATAAATAGCTGTAACTTTTGATAGAAGACTCAGACAAACATGTTTATGGCTTTATATTATAGAACTCAAGGTCTCCGTGCTGGGAAAACAGGTTTTGCAGCTGTTTAAGCTAAGATTTCCAAGTTATTCACATAATGAAAACGTATACTTTGTTTTGGTCGAGTTCCCCATTCAAATGCATGTAACAGTGAGAAGCGCACTGTCTTGGCGAAAGAAAGCTATTTTGTACAACTTCATATAAATAGCTGTAACTTTTGATAGAAGACTCGGATACACATGTTTATGGCTTTATCTTATAGAACTCAAGGTTCCCCGTGCTGGGCAAACAGGTTTTGCAGCTGTTTGAGCTAAGATTTCCAAGTTATTCACATAATGAAAACCTATACTTTGTTTCAGTCGAGTTCCCCATTCAAATGCATGTAACAGTGAGAAACGCACTGTCTTGGCGAAAGAAAGCGTTTTTGTACAACTTCATATAAATAGCTGTAACTTTTGATAGAAGACTCGGATACACATGTTTATGGCTTTATATTATAGAACTCAAGGTCTCCGTGCTGGGCAAACAGGTTTTGCAGCTGTTTGAGCTAAGATTTCCAAGTTATTCACATAATGAAAACCTATACTTTGTTTCGGTCGAGTTCCCCATTCAAAATGCATGTAACAGTGAGAAACGCACTGTCTTGGCGAAAGAAAGCGTTTTTGTACAACTTCATATAAATAGCTGTAACTTTTGATAGAAGACTCAGACAAACATGTTTATGGCTTTATATTATAGAACTCAAGGTCTCCGTGCTGGGCAAACAGGTTTTGCAGCTGTTTGAGCTAAGATTTCCAAGTTATTCACATAATGAAAAGCTATACTTTGTTTCGGTCGAGTTCCCCATTCAAAATGCATGTAACAGTGAGAAACGCACTGTCTTGGCGAAAGAAAGCGTTTTTGTACAACTTCATATAAATAGCTGTAACTTTTGATAGAAGACTCAGACAAACATGTTTATGGCTTTATATTATAGAACTCAAGGTCTCCGTGCTGGGAAAACAGGTTTTGCAGCTGTTTAAGCTAAGATTTCCAAGTTATTCACATAATGAAAACGTATACTTTGTTTTGGTCGAGTTCCCCATTCAAATGCATGTAACAGTGAGAAGCGCACTGTCTTGGCGAAAGAAAGCTATTTTGTACAACTTCATATAAATAGCTGTAACTTTTGATAGAAGACTCGGATACACATGTTTATGGCTTTATCTTATAGAACTCAAGGTTCCCCGTGCTGGGCAAACAGGTTTTGCAGCTGTTTGAGCTAAGATTTCCAAGTTATTCACATAATGAAAACCTATACTTTGTTTCAGTCGAGTTCCCCATTCAAATGCATGTAACAGTGAGAAACGCACTGTCTTGGCGAAAGAAAGCGTTTTTGTACAACTTCATATAAATAGCTGTAACTTTTGATAGAAGACTCGGATACACATGTTTATGGCTTTATATTATAGAACTCAAGGTCTCCGTGCTGGGCAAACAGGTTTTGCAGCTGTTTGAGCTAAGATTTCCAAGTTATTCACATAATGAAAACCTATACTTTGTTTCGGTCGAGTTCCCCATTCAAATGCATGTAACAGTGAGAAACGCACTGTCTTGGCGAAAGAAAGCGTTTTTGTACAACTTCATATAAATAGCGGTAACTTTTGATAGAAGACTCAGACAAACATGTTTATGGCTTTATATTATAGAACTCAAGGTCTCCGTGCTGGGCAAACAGGTTTTGCAGCTGTTTGAGCTAAGATTTCCAAGTTATTCACATAATGAAAACCTATACTTTGTTTCGGTCGAGTTCCCCATTCAAAATGCATGTAACAGTGAGAAACGCACTGTCTTGGCGAAAGAAAGCGTTTTTGTACAACTTCATATAAATAGCTGTAACTTTTGATAGAAGACTCAGACAAACATGTTTATGGCTTTATATTATAGAACTCAAGGTCTCCGTGCTGGGAAAACAGGTTTTGCAGCTGTTTGAGCTAAGATTTCCAAGTTATTCACATAATGAAAACCTATACTTTGTTTCGGTCGAGTTCCCCATTCAAATGCATGTAACAGTGAGAAACGCACTGTCTTGGCGAAAGAAAGCGTTTTTGTACAACTTCATAGAAATAGCTGTAACTTTTGATAGAAGACTCAGACAAACATGTTTATGGCCTTATATTATAGAACTCAAGGTCTCCGTGCTGGGCAAACAGGTTTTGCAGCTGTTTGAGCTAAGATTTCCAAGTTATTCACATAATGAAAACGTATACTTTGTTTTGGTCGAGTTCCCCATTCAAATGCATGTAACAGTGAGAAGCGCACTGTCTTGGCGAAAGAAAGCTATTTTGTACAACTTCATATAAATAGCTGTAACTTTTGATAGAAGACTCGGATACACATGTTTATGGCTTTATCTTATAGAACTCACGTTCCCCGTGCTGGGCAAACAGGTTTTGCAGCTGTTTGAGCTAAGATTTCCAAGTTATTCACATAATGAAAACCTATACTTTGTTTCAGTCGAGTTCCCCATTCAAATGCATGTAACAGTGAGAAACGCACTGTCTTGGCGAAAGAAAGCGTTTTTGTACAACTTCATATAAATAGCTGTAACTTTTGATAGAAGACTCAGACAAACATGTTTATGGCTTTATCTTATAGAACTCAAGGTCTCCGTGCTGGGAAAACAGGTTTTGCAGCTGTTTGAGCTAAGATTTCCAAGTTATTCACATAATGAAAACCTATACTTTGTTTCGGTCGAGTTCCCCATTCAAATGCATGTAACAGTGAGAAACGCACTGTCTTGGCGAAAGAAAGCGTTTTTGTACAACTTCATATAAATAGCGGTAACTTTTGATAGAAGACTCAGACAAACATGTTTATGGCTTTATATTATAGAACTCAAGGTCTCCGTGCTGGGCAAACAGGTTTTGCAGCTGTTTGAGCTAAGATTTCCAAGTTATTCACATAATGAAAAGCTATACTTTGTTTCGGTCGAGTTCCCCATTCAAAATGCATGTAACAGTGAGAAACGCACTGTCTTGGCGAAAGAAAGCGTTTTTGTACAACTTCATATAAATAGCTGTAACTTTTGATAGAAGACTCAGACAAACATGTTTATGGCTTTATATTATAGAACTCAAGGTCTCCGTGCTGGGAAAACAGGTTTTGCAGCTGTTTAAGCTAAGATTTCCAAGTTATTCACATAATGAAAACCTATACTTTGTTTCGGTCGAGTTCCCCATTCAAATGCATGTAACAGTGAGAAACGCACTGTCTTGGCGAAAGAAAGCGTTTTTGTACAACTTCATATAAATAGCTGTAACTTTTGATAGAAGACTCGGATACACATGTTTATGGCTTTATCTTATAGAACTCAAGGTTCCCGTGCTGGGAAAACAGGTTTTGCAGCTGTTTGAGCTAAGATTTCCAAGTTATTCACATAATGAAAACCTATACTTTGTTTCGGTCGAGTTCCCCATTCAAATGCATGTAACAGTGAGAAACGCACTGTCTTGGCGAAAGAAAGCGTTTTTGTACAACTTCATATAAATAGCGGTAACTTTTGATAGAAGACTCAGACAAACATGTTTATGGCTTTATATTATAGAACTCAAGGTCTCCGTGCTGGGCAAACAGGTTTTGCAGCTGTTTGAGCTAAGATTTCCAAGTTATTCACATAATGAAAACCTATACTTTGTTTCGGTCGAGTTCCCCATTCAAAATGCATGTAACAGTGAGAAACGCACTGTCTTGGCGAAAGAAAGCGTTTTTGTACAACTTCATATAAATAGCTGTAACTTTTGATAGAAGACTCAGACAAACATGTTTATGGCTTTATATTATAGAACTCAAGGTCTCCGTGCTGGGAAAACAGGTTTTGCAGCTGTTTGAGCTAAGATTTCCAAGTTATTCACATAATGAAAACCTATACTTTGTTTCGGTCGAGTTCCCCATTCAAATGCATGTAACAGTGAGAAACGCACTGTCTTGGCGAAAGAAAGCGTTTTTGTAAAACTTCATAGAAATAGCTGTAACTTTTGATAGAAGACTCGGATACACATGTTTATGGCTTTATCTTATAGAACTCAAGGTTCCCGTGCTGGGAAAACAGGTTTTGCAGCTGTTTGAGCTAAGATTTCCAAGTTATTCACATAATGAAAACCTATACTTTGTTTCGGTCGAGTTCCCCATTCAAATGCATGTAACAGTGAGAAACGCACTGTCTTGGCGAAAGAAAGCGTTTTTGTACAACTTCATATAAATAGCTGTAACTTTTGATAGAAGACTCAGACAAACATGTTTATGGCCTTATATTATAGAACTCAAGGTCTCCGTGCTGGGAAAACAGGTTTTGCAGCTGTTTGAGCTAAGATTTCCAAGTTATTCACATAATGAAAACCTATACTTTGTTTCGGTCGAGTTCCCCATTCAAATGCATGTAACAGTGAGAAACGCACTGTCTTGGCGAAAGAAAGCGTTTTTGTACAACTTCATATAAATAGCTGTAACTTTTGATAGAAGACTCAGACAAACATGTTTATGGCTTTATCTTATAGAACTCAAGGTCTCCGTGCTGGGAAAACAGGTTTTGCAGCTGTTTGAGCTAAGATTTCCAAGTTATTCACATAATGAAAACCTATACTTTGTTTCGGTCGAGTTCCCCATTCAAATGCATGTAACAGTGAGAAACGCACTGTCTTGGCGAAAGAAAGCGTTTTTGTACAACTTCATATAAATAGCGGTAACTTTTGATAGAAGACTCAGACAAACATGTTTATGGCTTTATATTATAGAACTCAAGGTCTCCGTGCTGGGCAAACAGGTTTTGCAGCTGTTTGAGCTAAGATTTCCAAGTTATTCACATAATGAAAACCTATACTTTGTTTCGGTCGAGTTCCCCATTCAAATGCATGTAACAGTGAGAAACGCACTGTCTTGGCGAAAGAAAGCGTTTTTGTACAACTTCATAGAAATAGCTGTAACTTTTGATAGAAGACTCAGACAAACATGTTTATGGCCTTATATTATAGAACTCAAGGTCTCCGTGCTGGGCAAACAGGTTTTGCAGCTGTTTGAGCTAAGATTTCCAAGTTATTCACATAATGAAAACGTATACTTTGTTTTGGTCGAGTTCCCCATTCAAATGCATGTAACAGTGAGAAACGCACTGTCTTGGCGAAAGAAAGCGTTTTTGTACAACTTCATATAAATAGCTGTAACTTTTGATAGAAGACTCGGATACACATGTTTATGGCTTTATCTTATAGAACTCAAGGTTCCCGTGCTGGGAAAACAGGTTTTGCAGCTGTTTGAGCTAAGATTTCCAAGTTATTCACATAATGAAAACTTATACTTTGTTTCGGTGGAGTTCCCCATTCAAATGCATGTAACAGTGAGAAACGCACTGTCTTGGCGAAAGAAAGCGTTTTTGTACAACTTCATATGAATAGCTGTAACTTTTGATAGAAGACTCAGATACACATGTTTATGGCTTTATCTTATAGAACTCAAGGTTCCCGTGCTGGGCAAACAGGTTTTGCAGCTGTTTGAGCTAAGATTTCCAAGTTATTCACATAATGAAAACCTATACTTTGTTTCGGTCGAGTTCCCCATTCAAATGCATGTAACAGTGAGAAACGCACTGTCTTGGCGAAAGAAAGCGTTTTTGTACAACTTCATATAAATAGCTGTAACTTTTGATAGAAGACTCAGACAAACATGTTTATGGCTTTATCTTATAGAACTCAAGGTCTCCGTGCTGGGAAAACAGGTTTTGCAGCTGTTTGAGCTAAGATTTCCAAGTTATTCACATAATGAAAAGCTATACTTTGTTTCGGTCGAGTTCCCCATTCAAATGCATGTAACAGTGAGAAACGCACTGTCTTGGCGAAAGAAAGCGTTTTTGTACAACTTCATATAAATAGCGGTAACTTTTGATAGAAGACTCAGACAAACATGTTTATGGCTTTATATTATAGAACTCAAGGTCTCCGTGCTGGGCAAACAGGTTTTGCAGCTGTTTGAGCTAAGATTTCCAAGTTATTCACATAATGAAAACCTATACTTTGTTTCGGTCGAGTTCCCCATTCAAAATGCATGTAACAGTGAGAAACGCACTGTCTTGGCGAAAGAAAGCGTTTTTGTACAACTTCATATAAATAGCTGTAACTTTTGATAGAAGACTCAGACAAACATGTTTATGGCTTTATATTATAGAACTCAAGGTCTCCGTGCTGGGAAAACAGGTTTTGCAGCTGTTTAAGCTAAGATTTCCAAGTTATTCACATAATGAAAACCTATACTTTGTTTCGGTCGAGTTCCCCATTCAAATGCATGTAACAGTGAGAAACGCACTGTCTTGGCGAAAGAAAGCGTTTTTGTACAACTTCATAGAAATAGCTGTAACTTTTGATAGAAGACTCAGACAAACATGTTTATGACCTTATATTATAGAACTCAAGGTCTCCGTGCTGGGCAAACAGGTTTTGCAGCTGTTTGAGCTAAGATTTCCAAGTTATTCACATAATGAAAACGTATACTTTGTTTTGGTTGAGTTCCCCATTCAAATGCATGTAACAGTGAGAAGCGCACTGTCTTGGCGAAAGAAAGCGTTTTTGTAAAACTTCATATAAATAGCTGTAACTTTTGATAGAAGACTCGGATACACATGTTTATGGCTTTATCTTATAGAACTCAAGGTCTCCGTGCTGGGAAAACAGGTTTTGCAGCTGTTTGAGCTAAGATTTCCAAGTTATTCACATAATGAAAAGCTATACTTTGTTTCGGTCGAGTTCCCCATTCAAATGCATGTAACAGTGAGAAACGCACTGTCTTGGCGAAAGAAAGCGTTTTTGTACAACTTCATATAAATAGCTGTAACTTTTGATAGAAGACTCAGACAAACATGTTTATGGCCTTATATTATAGAACTCAAGGTCTCCGTGCTGGGAAAACAGGTTTTGCAGCTGTTTGAGCTAAGATTTCCAAGTTATTCACATAATGAAAACCTATACTTTGTTTCGGTCGAGTTCCCCATTCAAATGCATGTAACAGTGAGAAACGCACTGTCTTGGCGAAAGAAAGCGTTTTTGTACAACTTCATATAAATAGCTGTAACTTTTGATAGAAGACTCAGACAAACATGTTTATGGCTTTATCTTATAGAACTCAAGGTCTCCGTGCTGGGAAAACAGGTTTTGCAGCTGTTTGAGCTAAGATTTCCAAGTTATTCACATAATGAAAACCTATACTTTGTTTCGGTCGAGTTCCCCATTCAAATGCATGTAACAGTGAGAAACGCACTGTCTTGGCGAAAGAAAGCGTTTTTGTACAACTTCATATAAATAGCGGTAACTTTTGATAGAAGACTCAGACAAACATGTTTATGGCTTTATATTATAGAACTCAAGGTCTCCGTGCTGGGCAAACAGGTTTTGCAGCTGTTGGAGCTAAGATTTCCAAGTTATTCACATAATGAAAACCTATACTTTGTTTCGGTCGAGTTCCCCATTCAAAATGCATGTAACAGTGAGAAACGCACTGTCTTGGCGAAAGAAAGCGTTTTTGTACAACTTCATATAAATAGCTGTAACTTTTGATAGAAGACTCAGACAAACATGTTTATGGCTTTATCTTATAGAACTCAAGGTCTCCGTGCTGGGAAAACAGGTTTTGCAGCTGTTTAAGCTAAGATTTCCAAGTTATTCACATAATGAAAACCTATACTTTGTTTCGGTCGAGTTCCCCATTCAAATGCATGTAACAGTGAGAAACGCACTGTCTTGGCGAAAGAAAGCGTTTTTGTACAACTTCATATAAATAGCTGTAACTTTTGATAGAAGACTCGGATACACATGTTTATGGCTTTATCTTATAGAACTCAAGGTTCCCGTGCTGGGAAAACAGGTTTTGCAGCTGTTTGAGCTAAGATTTCCAAGTTATTCACATAATGAAAACCTATACTTTGTTTCGGTCGAGTTCCCCATTCAAATGCATGTAACAGTGAGAAACGCACTGTCTTGGCGAAAGAAAGCGTTTTTGTACAACTTCATATAAATAGCGGTAACTTTTGATAGAAGACTCAGACAAACATGTTTATGGCTTTATATTATAGAACTCAAGGTCTCCGTGCTGGGCAAACAGGTTTTGCAGCTGTTTGAGCTAAGATTTCCAAGTTATTCACATAATGAAAACCTATACTTTGTTTCGGTCGAGTTCCCCATTCAAAATGCATGTAACAGTGAGAAACGCACTGTCTTGGCGAAAGAAAGCGTTTTTGTACAACTTCATATAAATAGCTGTAACTTTTGATAGAAGACTCAGACAAACATGTTTATGGCTTTATATTATAGAACTCAAGGTCTCCGTGCTGGGAAAACAGGTTTTGCAGCTGTTTGAGCTAAGATTTCCAAGTTATTCACATAATGAAAACCTATACTTTGTTTCGGTCGAGTTCCCCATTCAAATGCATGTAACAGTGAGAAACGCACTGTCTTGGCGAAAGAAAGCGTTTTTGTACAACTTCATAGAAATAGCTGTAACTTTTGATAGAAGACTCAGACAAACATGTTTATGACCTTATATTATAGAACTCAAGGTCTCCGTGCTGGGCAAACAGGTTTTGCAGCTGTTTGAGCTAAGATTTCCAAGTTATTCACATAATGAAAACGTATACTTTGTTTTGGTCGAGTTCCCCATTCAAATGCATGTAACAGTGAGAAACGCACTGTCTTGGCGAAAGAAAGCGTTTTTGTACAACTTCATATAAATAGCTGTAACTTTTGATAGAAGACTCAGACAAACATGTTTATGGCCTTATATTATAGAACTCAAGTTCTCCGTGCTGGGAAAACAGGTTTTGCAGCTGTTTGAGCTAAGATTTCCAAGTTATTCACATAATGAAAACCTATACTTTGTTTCGGTCGAGTTCCCCATTCAAATGCATGTAACAGTGAGAAACGCACTGTCTTGGCGAAAGAAAGCGTTTTTGTACAACTTCATATAAATAGCTGTAACTTTTGATAGAAGACTCAGACAAACATGTTTATGGCTTTATCTTATAGAACTCAAGGTCTCCGTGCTGGGAAAACAGGTTTTGCAGCTGTTTGAGCTAAGATTTCCAAGTTATTCACATAATGAAAAGCTATACTTTGTTTCGGTCAAGTTCCCCATTCAAATGCATGTAACAGTGAGAAACGCACTGTCTTGGCGAAAGAAAGCGTTTTTGTACAACTTCATATAAATAGCTGTAACTTTTGATAGAAGACTCAGACAAACATGTTTATGGCCTTATATTATAGAACTCAAGGTCTCCGTGCTGGGAAAACAGGTTTTGCAGCTGTTTGAGCTAAGATTTCCAAGTTATTCACATAATGAAAAGCTATACTTTGTTTCGGTCGAGTTCCCCATTCAAATGCATGTAACAGTGAGAAACGCACTGTCTTGGCGAAAGAAAGCGTTTTTGTACAACTTCATATAAATAGCTGTAACTTTTGATAGAAGACTCGGATACACATGTTTATGGCTTTATCTTATAGAACTCAAGGTCTCCGTGCTGGGAAAACAGGTTTTGCAGCTGTTTGAGCTAAGATTTCCAAGTTATTCACATAATGAAAACCTATACTTTGTTTCGGTCGAGTTCCCCATTCAAATGCATGTAACAGTGAGAAACGCACTGTCTTGGCGAAAGAAAGCGTTTTTGTACAACTTCATATAAATAGCGGTAACTTTTGATAGAAGACTCAGACAAACATGTTTATGGCTTTATATTATAGAACTCAAGGTCTCCGTGCTGGGCAAACAGGTTTTGCAGCTGTTTGAGCTAAGATTTCCAAGTTATTCACATAATGAAAACCTATACTTTGTTTCGGTCGAGTTCCCCATTCAAATGCATGTAACAGTGAGAAACGCACTGTCTTGGCGAAAGAAAGCGTTTTTGTACAACTTCATAGAAATAGCTGTAACTTTTGATAGAAGACTCAGACAAACATGTTTATGACCTTATATTATAGAACTCAAGGTCTCCGTGCTGGGCAAACAGGTTTTGCAGCTGTTTGAGCTAAGATTTCCAAGTTATTCACATAATGAAAACGTATACTTTGTTTTGGTCGAGTTCCCCATTCAAATGCATGTAACAGTGAGAAACGCACTGTCTTGGCGAAAGAAAGCGTTTTTGTACAACTTCATATAAATAGCTGTAACTTTTGATAGAAGACTCAGACAAACATGTTTATGGCCTTATATTATAGAACTCAAGTTCTCCGTGCTGGGAAAACAGGTTTTGCAGCTGTTTGAGCTAAGATTTCCAAGTTATTCACATAATGAAAACCTATACTTTGTTTCGGTCGAGTTCCCCATTCAAATGCATGTAACAGTGAGAAACGCACTGTCTTGGCGAAAGAAAGCGTTTTTGTACAACTTCATATAAATAGCTGTAACTTTTGATAGAAGACTCAGACAAACATGTTTATGGCTTTATCTTATAGAACTCAAGGTCTCCGTGCTGGGAAAACAGGTTTTGCAGCTGTTTGAGCTAAGATTTCCAAGTTATTCACATAATGAAAAGCTATACTTTGTTTCGGTCAAGTTCCCCATTCAAATGCATGTAACAGTGAGAAACGCACTGTCTTGGCGAAAGAAAGCGTTTTTGTACAACTTCATATAAATAGCTGTAACTTTTGATAGAAGACTCAGACAAACATGTTTATGGCCTTATATTATAGAACTCAAGGTCTCCGTGCTGGGAAAACAGGTTTTGCAGCTGTTTGAGCTAAGATTTCCAAGTTATTCACATAATGAAAAGCTATACTTTGTTTCGGTCGAGTTCCCCATTCAAATGCATGTAACAGTGAGAAACGCACTGTCTTGGCGAAAGAAAGCGTTTTTGTACAACTTCATATAAATAGCTGTAACTTTTGATAGAAGACTCGGATACACATGTTTATGGCTTTATCTTATAGAACTCAAGGTCTCCGTGCTGGGAAAACAGGTTTTGCAGCTGTTTGAGCTAAGATTTCCAAGTTATTCACATAATGAAAACCTATACTTTGTTTCGGTCGAGTTCCCCATTCAAATGCATGTAACAGTGAGAAACGCACTGTCTTGGCGAAAGAAAGCGTTTTTGTACAACTTCATATAAATAGCGGTAACTTTTGATAGAAGACTCAGACAAACATGTTTATGGCTTTATATTATAGAACTCAAGGTCTCCGTGCTGGGCAAACAGGTTTTGCAGCTGTTTGAGCTAAGATTTCCAAGTTATTCACATAATGAAAACCTATACTTTGTTTCGGTCGAGTTCCCCATTCAAAATGCATGTAACAGTGAGAAACGCACTGTCTTGGCGAAAGAAAGCGTTTTTGTACAACTTCATATAAATAGCTGTAACTTTTGATAGAAGACTCAGACAAACATGTTTATGGCTTTATATTATAGAACTCAAGGTCTCCGTGCTGGGAAAACAGGTTTTGCAGCTGTTTAAGCTAAGATTTCCAAGTTATTCACATAATGAAAACCTATACTTTGTTTTGGTCGAGTTCCCCATTCAAATGCATGTAACAGTGAGAAGCGCACTGTCTTGGCGAAAGAAAGCTATTTTGTACAACTTCATATAAATAGCTGTAACTTTTGATAGAAGACTCGGATACACATGTTTATGGCTTTATCTTATAGAACTCACGTTCCCCGTGCTGGGCAAACAGGTTTTGCAGCTGTTTGAGCTAAGATTTCCAAGTTATTCACATAATGAAAACCTATACTTTGTTTCAGTCGAGTTCCCCATTCAAATGCATGTAACAGTGAGAAACGCACTGTCTTGGCGAAAGAAAGCGTTTTTGTACAACTTCATATAAATAGCTGTAACTTTTGATAGAAGACTCGGATACACATGTTTATGGCTTTATCTTATAGAACTCAAGGTCTCCGTGCTGGGAAAACAGGTTTTGCAGCTGTTTGAGCTAAGATTTCCAAGTTATTCACATAATGAAAACCTATACTTTGTTTCGGTCGAGTTCCCCATTCAAATGCATGTAACAGTGAGAAACGCACTGTCTTGGCGAAAGAAAGCGTTTTTGTACAACTTCATATAAATAGCGGTAACTTTTGATAGAAGACTCAGACAAACATGTTTATGGCTTTATATTATAGAACTCAAGGTCTCCGTGCTGGGCAAACAGGTTTTGCAGCTGTTTGAGCTAAGATTTCCAAGTTATTCACATAATGAAAACGTATACTTTGTTTTGGTCGAGTTCCCCATTCAAATGCATGTAACAGTGAGAAGCGCACTGTCTTGGCGAAAGAAAGCTATTTTGTACAACTTCATATAAATAGCTGTAACTTTTGATAGAAGACTCGGATACACATGTTTATGGCTTTATCTTATAGAACTCACGTTCCCCGTGCTGGGCAAACAGGTTTTGCAGCTGTTTGAGCTAAGATTTCCAAGTTATTCACATAATGAAAACTTATACTTTGTTTCGGTGGAGTTCCCCATTCAAATGCATGTAACAGTGAGAAACGCACTGTCTTGGCGAAAGAAAGCGTTTTTGTACAACTTCATATAAATAGCTGTAACTTTTGATAGAAGACTCAGACAAACATGTTTATGGCTTTATATTATAGAACTCAAGGTCTCCGTGCTGGGAAAACAGGTTTTGCAGCTGTTTGAGCTAAGATTTCCAAGTTATTCACATAATGAAAACGTATACTTTGTTTTGGTCGAGTTCCCCATTCAAATGCATGTAACAGTGAGAAACGCACTGTCTTGGCGAAAGAAAGCGTTTTTGTACAACTTCATATAAATAGCTGTAACTTTTGATAGAAGACTCGGATACACATGTTTATGGCTTTATCTTATAGAACTCAAGGTTCCCGTGCTGGGAAAACAGGTTTTGCAGCTGTTTGAGCTAAGATTTCCAAGTTATTCACATAATGAAAACTTATACTTTGTTTCGGTGGAGTTCCCCATTCAAATGCATGTAACAGTGAGAAACGCACTGTCTTGGCGAAAGAAAGCGTTTTTGTACAACTTCATATAAATAGCTGTAACTTTTGATAGAAGACTCAGACAAACATGTTTATGGCTTTATATTATAGAACTCAAGGTCTCCGTGCTGGGAAAACAGGTTTTGCAGCTGTTTAAGCTAAGATTTCCAAGTTATTCACATAATGAAAACCTATACTTTGTTTTGGTCGAGTTCCCCATTCAAATGCATGTAACAGTGAGAAGCGCACTGTCTTGGCGAAAGAAAGCTATTTTGTACAACTTCATATAAATAGCTGTAACTTTTGATAGAAGACTCGGATACACATGTTTATGGCTTTATCTTATAGAACTCACGTTCCCCGTGCTGGGCAAACAGGTTTTGCAGCTGTTTGAGCTAAGATTTCCAAGTTATTCACATAATGAAAACTTATACTTTGTTTCGGTGGAGTTCCCCATTCAAATGCATGTAACAGTGAGAAACGCACTGTCTTGGCGAAAGAAAGCGTTTTTGTACAACTTCATATAAATAGCTGTAACTTTTGATAGAAGACTCAGACAAACATGTTTATGGCTTTATATTATAGAACTCAAGGTCTCCGTGCTGGGAAAACAGGTTTTGCAGCTGTTTGAGCTAAGATTTCCAAGTTATTCACATAATGAAAACGTATACTTTGTTTTGGTCGAGTTCCCCATTCAAATGCATGTAACAGTGAGAAACGCACTGTCTTGGCGAAAGAAAGCGTTTTTGTACAACTTCATATAAATAGCTGTAACTTTTGATAGAAGACTCGGATACACATGTTTATGGCTTTATCTTATAGAACTCAAGGTTCCCGTGCTGGGAAAACAGGTTTTGCAGCTGTTTGAGCTAAGATTTCCAAGTTATTCACATAATGAAAACTTATACTTTGTTTCGGTGGAGTTCCCCATTCAAATGCATGTAACAGTGAGAAACGCACTGTCTTGGCGAAAGAAAGCGTTTTTGTACAACTTCATAGAAATAGCTGTAACTTTTGATAGAAGACTCAGACAAACATGTTTATGGCCTTATATTATAGAACTCAAGGTCTCCGTGCTGGGAAAACAGGTTTTGCAGCTGTTTGAGCTAAGATTTCCAAGTTATTCACATAATGAAAACCTATACTTTGTTTCGGTCGAGTTCCCCATTCAAATGCATGTAACAGTGAGAAACGCACTGTCTTGGCGAAAGAAAGCGTTTTTGTACAACTTCATATAAATAGCTGTAACTTTTGATAGAAGACTCAGACAAACATGTTTATGGCTTTATATTATAGAACTCAAGGTCTCCGTGCTGGGCAAACAGGTTTTGCAGCTGTTTGAGCTAAGATTTCCAAGTTATTCACATAATGAAAACCTATACTTTGTTTCGGTCGAGTTCCCCATTCAAAATGCATGTAACAGTGAGAAACGCACTGTCTTGGCGAAAGAAAGCTATTTTGTACAACTTCATATAAATAGCTGTAACTTTTGATAGAAGACTCGGATACACATGTTTATGGCTTTATCTTATAGAACTCAAGGTTCCCGTGCTGGGAAAACAGGTTTTGCAGCTGTTTGAGCTAAGATTTCCAAGTTATTCACATAATGAAAACCTATACTTTGTTTCGGTCGAGTTCCCCATTCAAATGCATGTAACAGTGAGAAACGCACTGTCTTGGCGAAAGAAAGCGTTTTTGTACAACTTCATATAAATAGCTGTAACTTTTGATAGAAGACTCAGACAAACATGTTTATGGCCTTATATTATAGAACTCAAGGTCTCCGTGCTGGGCAAACAGGTTTTGCAGCTGTTTAAGCTAAGATTTCCAAGTTATTCACATAATGAAAACGTATACTTTGTTTTGGTCGAGTTCCCCATTCAAATGCATGTAACAGTGAGAAACGCACTGTCTTGGCGAAAGAAAGCTATTTTGTACAACTTCATATAAATAGCTGTAACTTTTGATAGAAGACTCGGATACACATGTTTATGGCTTTATCTTATAGAAGTCAAGGTCCCCGTGCTGGGCAAACAGGTTTTGCAGCTGTTTGAGCTAAGATTTCCAAGTTATTCACATAATGAAAACCTATACTTTGTTTCAGTCGAGTTCCCCATTCAAATGCATGTAACAGTGAGAAACGCACTGTCTTGGCGAAAGAAAGCGTTTTTGTACAACTTCATATAAATAGCTGTAACTTTTGATAGAAGACTCGGATACACATGTTTATGGCTTTATCTTATAGAACTCAAGGTTCCCGTGCTGGGAAAAGAGGTTTTGCAGCTGTTTGAGCTAAGATTTCCAAGTTATTCACATAATGAAAACCTATACTTTGTTTCGGTCGAGTTCCCCATTCAAATGCATGTAACAGTGAGAAACGCACTGTCTTGGCGAAAGAAAGCGTTTTTGTACAACTTCATAGAAATAGCTGTAACTTTTGATAGAAGACTCAGACAAACATGTTTATGGCTTTATATTATAGAACTCAAGGTCTCCGTGCTGGGAAAACAGGTTTTGCAGCTGTTTGAGCTAAGATTTCCAAGTTATTCACATAATGAAAACGTATACTTTGTTTTGGTCGAGTTCCCCATTCAAATGCATGTAACAGTGAGAAGCGCACTGTCTTGGCGAAAGAAAGCTATTTTGTACAACTTCATATAAATAGCTGTAACTTTTGATAGAAGACTCGGATACACATGTTTATGGCTTTATCTTATAGAACTCACGTTCCCCGTGCTGGGAAAACGGGTTTTGCAGCTGTTTGAGCTAAGATTTCCAAGTTATTCACATAATGAAAACCTATACTTTGTTTCGGTCGAGTTCCCCATTCAAATGCATGTAACAGTGAGAAACGCACTGTCTTGGCGAAAGAAAGCGTTTTTGTACAACTTCATATAAATAGCTGTAACTTTTGATAGAAGACTCAGACAAACATGTTTATGGCTTTATCTTATAGAACTCAAGGTCTCCGTGCTGGGAAAACAGGTTTTGCAGCTGTTTGAGCTAAGATTTCCAAGTTATTCACATAATGAAAACATATACTTTGTTTCGGTCGAGTTCCCCATTCAAATGCATGTAACAGTGAGAAACGCACTGTCTTGGCGAAAGAAAGCGTTTTTGTACAACTTCATATGAATAGCTTTAACTTTTGATAGAAGACTCGGATACACATGTTTATGGCTTTATCTTATAGAACTCAAGGTTCCTGTGCTGGGCAAACAGCTTTTGCAGCTGTTTGAGCTAAGATTTCCAAGTTATTCACATAATGAAAACCTATACTTTGTTTCGGTCGAGTTCCCCATTCAAATGCATGTAACAGTGAGAAACGCACTGTCTTGGCGAAAGAAAGCGTTTTTGTACAACTTCATAGAAATAGCTGTAACTTTTGATAGAAGACTCAGACAAACATGTTTATGGCCTTATATTATAGAACTCAAGGTCTCCGTGCTGGGAAAACAGGTTTTGCAGCTGTTTGAGCTAAGATTTCCAAGTTATTCACATAATGAAAAGCTATACTTTGTTTCGGTCGAGTTCCCCATTCAAATGCATGTAACAGTGAGAAACGCACTGTCTTGGCGAAAGAAAGCGTTTTTGTACAACTTCATATGAATAGCTGTAACTTTTGATAGAAGACTCGGATACACATGTTTATGGCTTTATCTTATAGAACTCAAGGTTCCCGTGCTGGGAAAAGAGGTTTTGCAGCTGTTTGAGCTAAGATTTTCAAGTTATTCACATAATGAAAACCTATACTTTGTTTCGTGCAAGTTCCACATTCAAATGCATGTAATCGTCAGAAACGCACTGTCTTGGCGAAATAAAGCGTTTTTGCACAACTTCATATAAATCGGTGTAACTTTTGATAGAAGATTCAGATATACGTATTCATGGCTTTATCTTATAGAATTCAATATCCCCGGGCTGGGGAAACAGGCTTTGCAGCTGTTTGAGCTAAGATTTTCAAGTTATTCACATAATGAAAACCTATACTTTGTGTCGGGCGAGAACTCCATTCAAATGCATGTAATAGCGAGAAACGCACTAACGTGGTGAAATAAAACGTTTTTCATGGTCTTCATAAAGACAGCTGTAACTTTCGATAGAAGACTCAGAAATACATATTTATGGCTTTATCTTATAGAATTCGATATCCCCGTGCTGGGCAAAAAGTTTTTGCGGCTATTTGAGCTAAGATTTTCAAGTTATTCACATAATGAAAACCTATACTTTGTTTCGTGCAAGTTCCACATTCAAATGCATGTAATCGTCAGAAACGCACTGTCTTGGCGAAATAAAGCGTTTTTGCACAACTTCATATAAATCGGTGTAACTTTTGATAGAAGATTCAGATATACGTATTCATGGCTTTATCTTATAGAATTCAATATCCCCGGGCTGGGGAAACAGGCTTTGCAGCTGTTTGAGCTAAGATTTTCAAGTTATTCACATAATGAAAACCTATACTTTGTGTCGGGCGAGAACTCCATTCAAATGCATGTAATAGCGAGAAACGCACTAACGTGGTGAAATAAAACGTTTTTCATGGTCTTCATAAAGACAGCTGTAACTTTCGATAGAAGACTCAGAAATACATATTTATGGCTTTATCTTATAGAATTCGATATCCCCGTGCTGGGCGAAAAGGTTTTGCAGCTGTTTGATATAAGATTTTCAAGTTATTCACATAATGAAAACCTACTTTGTTTCGTGCGAGTTCCCCATTCAAATGCATGTAATCGTCAGAAACGCACTGTCTTGGCGAAATAAAGCGTTTTTGCAAACCTTCATATAAATAGCTGTAACTTTTGATAGAAGATTCAGATATACGTATTCATGGCTTTATCTTATAGAATTCAATATCCCCGTGCTGGGCAAACAGGTTTTGCAGCTGTGTGAGCTAAGATTTTCAAGTTATTCACATAATGAAAACCTATAATTTGTTTCGTGCGAGTTCCCCATTCAAATGCATGTAATCGTCAGAAACGCACTGTCTTGGCGAAATAAAGCGTTTTTGCACAACTTCATATAAATCGGTGTATCTTTTGATAGAAGACTCAGACACACATATTCATTGATTTATCTTATAGAATTCGATATCCCCATGCTGGGCAAAAAGGTTTTGCAGCTGTTTGAGCTAAGATTTTCAAGTTATTCACATAATGAAAACCTATACTTTGTTTCGTGCGAGTTCCCCATTCAAATGCATAATGTGGATGGCCTCAGCATGTAGCACAGGCCCTGTTGTAATGTGGATGGACTCATCTACCAACACTGGCCCAGGTGCAATGTGGATGGTAATGGCCAGCACCACAGACCTTGGTGTAATGTGGATGGCCTCAGCCAACACCACTGGCCCTGGTGAAATGTGGATGACATCGGCAAGGACCAATGGCCCTGATGTAATGTGGATGGTTTCAGTCAACAGCACAGTCCCTGGTGTTGTGAAGATGGCCTCACGGGAAGCACTGTCCCTGGTGTAATGTGGATGGTATTGGCCACCACCTGGTGTAATGTGAATGGCCTCATCCAACAACACTGGCCCTGGTGAAATGTGGATGGTATTGGCCAACACAACAGGCCCTGGCGTAATGTGAATGTCCTCAGCCAACACCACTGGCCCTGGTTTAATGTAGATGGCATCAAAAAGTAGCACAGGCCCTTGTGTAATGTGGATCACATCAGCCAGCAACACAGGCTCTGGTGAAATGTAGATGACCTCAGACAGCAGAACAGGCCTTGCTGTCGTGAAGTTGGCCTCAGAGGGAGCACTAGCCCTGGTGCAATGTGGATAGCCTAAGCCAGCAATACAGGCCCTGGTGTGGTGACGATAGCCTCGCAGGGAGCACATGCTCCCTGTATATTGTGGATGGCCTCAGCCAGTAGCACAGGCCGTGTTGCAATGTGGATGGCTTCATCTAACAACACTGGCCCTTGTGAAATATGGATGGTATTGGTAAAGCACCACACACCCTGGTGTAATGTGGATGGCCTTAACTTACACCACTGGCCCTGGTGTAATGTGCATGATATCGGCCAGCATCACAGGCCCAAATGTGGATGGCATCAACGAGCATCAAAGGCCCTGGAGGGGTAAAGATGGCCTCACAGGAATCACAGGCCCTGGTGTAATGTGGATGGTAGAAGCCGGAATCACAGTCTCTGGTGTAATGTTGATGGCCTAAGCCAACAACAGTGGCCCTGGTGTAATTTGAATGGCTTAGGCCACCAGCACAGGCCCTCGTGTGGTGAAGATGGCCTCACAGGAAGCACTGTCCCTGGTGTAATGTGGATGGCCTCAGCAAACAACACTGGCCTTGGTAAAATGTCGATGGTATTGGCCAGCACCACAGGCCCTGCTGTAATGTAGATGGCATCAGCCAGTAGAACAGGCCCTTGAGTATTGTGAATGGCATCAGCCAGCAACACAAGTCCTTGGGTAATATGGAAGGCTAGCAGCACAGGCCCTTGTGTAATGTGGATGGCATTGGCTAGCACCACAGGCCCTGGTGTAATGTGAATGTCCTCAGCCATGACCACAGGCCCTGATGAAATGTAGTTGGCCTCAGCCAAGACCACAGGCCCTGGTGAAATGTAAATGTCCTCAGCCAGTAGCACAGGCCCTGTTGTAATGTGGATGGCCTCATCTAACAACTCTGTCGCTGGTGAAATATGGATGGGATTGGTCAGCACCACACACCCTGGTTAAATGTGCATGATATCGGTCAGCACCACAGGCCCAGGTGTAATCTGGATGGCATCAACGAGCAGCAGAGGCCCTGGTGTGGTGAATATGGCCTCACAGGAAGCACTGTCCCTTGTTTAATGTGTATGGCCTTTGCCAAAAACAGTGGCCCTGGTGAAATGTGGATTATATTGGCCAGCACCACAGGCCCTGGTGTAATGTGAATATCCTCAGCCAGTAGTAAAGGCCCTTGTGTTTTGTGGAACGCATCAGCCAGCAACACAATCCCTGGTGAAATGTGGATGGCCTCATCCAGCACCACAGGCCCTGGTTTGGTGATGATTGCCACACAGGAAGAACTGTACCTGGTGTAATGTGGATGGCCTCATCCAACAGTACAGGCCCTGGTGTGGTGAAGATGGCCTCACAGGAAGCACAGGCCTTGGTGTAATGTGAATGGCCTCAGACAGCAGACAGGCCCTGGTGAAATGTAGATGGCCTCAGCCGGCAACATGCGCTCTGGTGAAAGGTAGTCTGCCTCAGCCAGTGGCACAGGCCCTGTTGTGGTGAAGCCAGTAGTAAAGGCCCTTGTGTTTTCTGGAACGCATCAGCCGGCAACACAATCCCTGGTGAAATGTGGATGGTATCATCGAGTAGCACAGGCCCTGGTGTAATGTGGATGGCCTCATCCAACAGTACAGGCCCTGGTGTGGTGAAGATGGCCTCACAGGAAGCACAGGCCTTGGTGTAATGTGAATGGCCTCAGACAGCAGCCAAGCCCTGGTGAAATGTAGATGGCCTCAGCCGGCAACATGCGCTCTGGTGAAAGGTAGTCTGCCTCAGCCAGTAGCACAGGCCCTGTTGTGGTGAAGATGGCCTCACAGGAAACACTGTCCCTGGTGTAATGTGTATGTCCTCAGCCAACAAAACTGGCCCTCTTTAAATGTGGATGGTATTGGCCAACACCACAGGCCCTGGCGTATTGTGAATGGCCTCATCCAACAACACTGGCCCTGGTGAAATGGGGATGGTATTGGCCAGCACCACAGGCCCTGGTGTAATGTGAATGTCCTCAGCTAAAACCATTGGCCCTGGTGTTATGTGGATGGTATTGGCCAGCACCACAGGCCCTGGTGTAATGTGAATGTCCTCAGCCAGTAACACAGGCCCTTGTGTAATGTGGATGGCCTCATACAGCAACACCACAGGCCCTGGTGAAATGTGGTTGTTTTCGGCCAGCACCACAGGCCCTTCCACATTTCACCAGGGCCAGTGTTGTTGGATGAGGCCATCCACATTACCCAAGGGCCTGTATTGCTGCACGAAACCATCCACATTTCACAAGTGCCAGTGGTGTTGCTGGCTGATAACATTCACAATACTCAAGGGCCTGTGCTACTGGCTGATGCCATCTACATTAAACCTGGGCCTGTGGTGCTGGCCAATACCACCGACATTTCACCAGGGCCAGTGTTGTTCGCTGAAACCATCCACATTACATTAGGGCCATTGGTCCTTGCCGATGTCATCCACATTTCACCAGGGCCAGTGGTGTTGGCTAAGGTCATCCACATTACACCAAGGTCTGTGCTACTGGCTGAGGCCATCCACATTATACCACGGCATGTGCTCCCTGTGAAGCCAACTTCACGAAAGCAGGGCCTGCGCTGCTGTCTGAGGTCATCTACATTTCACCAGAGCCTGTGTTGCTGGCTGATGTGATCCACATTACACAAGGGCCTGTGCTACTCGTTGATGCCATCCACATTAAACCAGGGCCTGTGGTGCAGGCCGAAACCATCCACATTTCACCAGGGCTTGTGTTGCTGGCTGATGCGATCCACAATACACAAGGGCCTGTGCTACTGGCTGATGCCATCCCCATTACACCAGGGCCAGTGGTGTTGGCTGAGGACATTCACATCACACCAGGGCCTGTGGTGTTGGCCAATACCATCCACATTTAAAGAGGGCCAGTGTTGTTGCCTGAGGACATACACATTACACCAGGGACAGTGCTTCCTGTGAGGCCATCTTCACCACAACAGGGCCTGTGCTACTGGCTGAGGCAGACTACCTTTCACCAGGGCCTGGCTGCTGTCTGAGGCCATCCACATTACACCAAGGCCTGTGCTTCCTCTGAGGACATCTTCACCACACCAGGGCCTGTACTGTTGGATCAGACCATCCACATTACACAAGGTACAATTCTTCCTGTGTTGCAATCATCACCAAACCAGGGCCTGTGGTGCTGGATGAGGCCATCCAGTTTTCACCAGGGATTGTTGTGCTGGCTGATGCGTTCCACGAAACACAAGGGCCTTTACTACTGGCTGAGGATATTCACATTACACCAGGGCCTGTGGTGCTGGCCAATATAATCCACATTTCACCAGGGCCACTGTTGTTGGCTGAGGCCATCCACATTTCAGGAAGCACAAGGGACAGTGCTGTGAGGTCATCTTCACCACACCAGGGCCTCTGCTGCTCGTTGATGCCATCCACATTACACCTGGGCCTGTGGTGCTGACCGATATCATGCACATTTCACCAGGGTGTGTGGTGCTGACCAATACCATCCATATTTCACCAACGACAGAGTTGTTAGATGAGGCCATCCACATTACACCAGGGCCTGTGCTACTGGCTGAGGACATTCACATTACACCAGGGCCTGTGGTGCTGGCCAATACCATCCACATTACACCAGAGCCAGTGTTGTTGGATGAGGCCATTCACGTTACACAAGGGCCTGTGGTGCTAGCCAATACCATCCACATTACACATTACGCTGAGGCCATACAATTTACATCAGGGACAGTGCTTCCTGTAAGGCCATCATCAGCACACCAGGGCCTTTGGTGCTGGCCAATACCATCCACATTTCAACAGGGCAGTGTTGTTGGCTCAGGCCATCCACATTACACCACTGCCAGTGCTTCCTGTGATGCCATCATCACCAAACCAGGGCTTGTTTTGCTGGCTGATGCGATCCACAATACACAAGAGCCTGTGCTTCTGGCTGAGGCCATCCACATTACACCAGGGCCTGTGCTACTCGATGATACCATCCACATTTCACCAGGGATTGTGTTGCCGGCTGATGCGTTCCAGAAAACACAAGGGCCTTTACTACTGGCTTCACCACAACAGGGCCTGTGCCACTGGCTGAGGCAGACTACCTTTCACCAGAGCGCATGTTGCCGGCTGAGGCCATCTACATTTCACCAGGGCCTGTCTGCTGTCTGAGGCCATTCACATTACACCAAGGCCTGTGCTTCCTGTGAGGCCATCTTCACCACACCAGGGCCTGTACTGTTGGATGAGGCCATCCACATTACACCAGGCACAATTCTTCCTGTGTGGCAATCATCACCAAACCAGGGCCTGTGGTGCTGGATGAGGCCATCCACATTTCACCAGGGATTGTGTTGCTGGCTGATGCGTTCCACAAAACACAAGGGCCTTTACTACTGGCTGAGGATATTAACATTATGCCAGGGCCTGTGGTGCTGGCCAATATAATCCACATTTCACCAGGGCCACTGTTTTTGGCAAAGGCCATACACATTACACAAGGGACAGTGCTTCCTGTGAGGCCATCTTCACCACACCAGGTCCTCTGCTGCTCGTTGATGCCATCCAGATTACACCTGGGCCTGTGCTGCTGACCGATATCATGCACATTTCACCAAGGTGTGTGGTGCTGACCAATCCCATCCATATTTCACCAGCGACAGAGTTGTTAGATGAGGCCATCCACATTACAACAGGGCCTCTGCTACTGGCTGAGGACATTTACATTTCACCAGGCCCTGTGGTCATGGCTGAGGCCAACTACATTTCATCAGGGCCTGTGGTCATGGCTGAGGACATTCACATTACACCAGGGCCTGTGGTGCTAGCCAATACCATCCACATTACACTAGGGCCAATGTTGTTGGCTGAGGCCATCCAAATTACACCAGGAACAGTACTTCCTGTGAGGCCATCATGACCACACCAGGGCCTTTGGTGCTGGCTGATACCATCCACATTACACAAGGGCCTGTGCTGCTAGCCTTCCATATTACCCAAGGGCCTGTGTTGCTGGCTGATGCCATTCACAATACTCAAGGGCCTGTTCTACTGGCTGATGCCATCTACATTACAGCAGGGCCTTTGGTGCTGGCTAATACCATCGACATTTTTTTTTTTAATCTTTATTTAAAGTAAACAAATCTACATATAAAATGTACATACACATACAATTACATATACAAAACCATGAACACATACAAAAAAGGAGAAACAATGGCTGATGCCATTCACAATAGTCAAGGGCCTGTTCTACTGGCTGATGCCATCTACATTACAGCAGGGCCTGTGGTGCTGGCCAATACCTGTCACGGTCTGCAGAGACAGGCCGTGCGGTGGTGTGTGTGATGGACCCAGGTGCATACACAAGTTAGTAGACGGGAGTGGACTTAACAGAAAGCGAGCCTTTATTATGGCTGAAGACAAAGTGCACAAACAAAGCAGGGATGGCGTGACTAGACTATAACTAAACTGGGAAAACTAATACTGCGACAAACTAAGAAAACTCAGACTATGATGATCACTGCAAGGACTGACCGTGAAAACATGGAGGTGAGAACACAGACAACGCGACACAGACTGTACGAAACACAGAGACTAAATACACATGAGGGATGATCAGGGGAAGTGGATGCACACGGGGAACACAGGTGACACTGATAATCATAACAAGACACGGCAGGAGTGAACGTAACACTGATGGGAGATGGGCAAAGTAAAGCAGGAAGTACACAGAGGTTCAAACAGGAGGAGAGAGAGCACGGGGAGAACGCAGACATAACGGGCTGGGGAAAACATAGAATAAAGCACAAAGAGAGACGAGGGCTCATAAATACACAGAGGGGCACACAGGGGGTAAGAGTCACGAAGGGAAAACACATAAGGAACAACGTAAGAGATTAACCCAGGAAGCATGGCCTAAATAAAGAACAAAATACAAAAATACATGAAAACTAAGAATACTGGGCCCACATGGCCCAGGACCATGACACCACCCCCCCCTAAAGGGCTGGCTCCCGACAGCCCAAACCCGAGAAAGAAAACACAAGCGAAACAGAAAACACCCCACCCAGGGCGGGAGGCGGGGGACCAGGACGGAGGGAACAAAACGAACCAAAAACAAGGAGCACGAGAACAAAACTGAGTCCACAAATACACAAAAGAGTCCAGAACAGGAAGGCGAATGTCCAAAGAGGCCCGAAGGCCAACCCGAGAGGCGACAACACAAAAGTCCAGTCCAACCGTTCCGGAGGCCGGCCACGGGAAAGGTGGCCACGGTGACAGAACAGATCCAGAGGCCGACCGCGCGGAAGGCAGCGGCGGCGGCGAAGGCGGAGCAGTTCAGGGGGCCGGCCACGCGGAAGGCAGCGGCGGCGGCGAAGGCGGAGCAGTTTAGGGGGCCGGCCGCGCGGAAGGCAGCGGCGGCGGCGAAGCAGTTTAGGGGGCCGGCAGTGCGCAAGGCAGCGGCGGCGGCGAAGCAGTTCAGGGGGCCGGCAGTGCGCAAGGCAGCGGCGGCGGCGAAGAAGTGTCAGGCGTACTGGCCGAGGCCCGGTGGGCACGGGACCAGTCGAGGCGGGACCAGACGAAGCACAGGCTGAGGCGGGACCAGACGAAGCACAGGTTGAGGCTGCAGCGGACGAAGCACAGGCTGAGGCTGCAGCGGACGAAGCACAGGCTGAGGCTGCAGCGGACGAAGCACAGGCTGAGGCGGGACCAGAGGAAGCACAGGTTGAGGCTGCAGCGGACGAAGCACAGGCTGAGGCTGCAGCGGACGAAGCACAGGCTGAGGCTGCAGCGGACGAAGCACAGGCTGAGGCTGCAGCGGACGAAGACTCTGAGGCTGCAGCAGACGAAGACTCTGAGGCTGCAGCAGACGAAGACTCTGAGGCTGCAGCAGCCGGAGCCGGACCAGGCGGAGCAGGAGCAGCTGATGCAGAGGCCGGACCGGGCGAGGATGACGGCTCTGAGGCTGCAGCTGACGAAGCGCAGGCTGGAGCTGCAGCTGACGAAGCACAGGCCGGAGCTGCAGCAGACGAAGCACAGGCCGGAGCTGCAGCAGACGAAGCACAGGCCGGAGCTGCAGCAGACGAAGACTCTGAGGCTGCAGCAGAGGAAGACTCTGAGGCTGCAGCAGACGAAGACTCTGAGGCTGCAGCAGACGAAGACTCTGAGGCTGCAGCAGGCGAAGACTCTGAGGCTGCAGCAGGCGAAGACTCTGAGGCCGCAGTAGACGAAGACTCTGAGGCCGCAGCAGACGAAGACTCTGAGGCTGAAGCCGGAGCCGGACCAGGCGTAGCAGAAGGTGGCTGGATGGGCTCCTCGGGCCCTCCAGCTGATGTGGCATGGTGCTGGACGGGCTCCTCGGGCCCTCCAGCAGACGAGGCGTGAGGCCGGACGGGCTCCTCGGGCCCTCCAGCTGAGACAGGAGGCTGAACGGGCCCCTCGGACCCTCCAGCGGAGACAGAAGGCTGAACGGGCCCCTCGGACCCTCCAGCGGAGACAGGAGGCTGAACGGGCCCCTCGGGCTCTCCAGCTGACGAGGTAGGTGGCGGCGTGGGAGCCGCGGAGTCCTGGATGAGCTCATCCGAGCTCCCAGCAGGAGCTGATGCAGAGCCAGAGAGATTTGAGACCCCTGGCTGAATGTTAAGCTGACCAGCGGACCGTACTGCTATCGGGGACTGGGCTACAGGAGCTACTGGGGCCTGCGCTACAGGCGGCACTGGAGCTACTGGGGCCTGCGCTACAGGCGGCACTGGAGACTGAACTGAGGGTGGCTGCGAGGGAGCTAACTGAACTGAGGGTGGCTGCGAGGGAGCTAACTGAACTGAGGGTGGCTGCGAGGGAGCTAACTGAGCTGTGAAGGGCTGCGAGGGAGCTAACTGAGTTGTGAGAGGCTGCAGACCCTGGCGGCTCCGAGGGCCCCCGAGAGCCAGGCGTGTTCCCCGAAAGATGTGCTGACAATCGGGGGTAGGCCACGGCTTTCCCCGGAGCTCCTCCTCTACGTGGGTGCAAGCTGCTTGCTGCTGCTCACAGAGACCGGGCTCCATGATTTCCTTAGTAGGTCTTTCTAAACAACTAAACACCGTACTGTCAGTCTCCGAACACGATTCAGTCATAGTGTCCGGCCCCGGCAAATCAATGCTCATCTCACTCTGCTTCATAGAGGGGACGTGAGGCACGAAAACGCAGTCACTCACCGGAGTTAATGCGGTGCCACGGCGGCGCCGGCGCCGCCCCCTTCTGGTAGCTGGCGCGATGGGCGCTGATGGCACCAATGCAGGGGGTGATGTAGCGGCGATCTCCCGGTCGTCCGCCCACATCCTTGCCAGAAATGAGGCAGGCGAAGTAAAGTCTAAGCGGATTGGAGACGGCGAGCGGCTGGTAGGCTGTGCAGCAGGTGAGAGGTCCTGCTCCGAGATGAGCCAGGGCTTCCACCGGAGCTCGTCCTCCCGATAAGCCCGTAACACCTGCTGCCGCTCTTCCTCGCCAAAGTCCATGGCCTCCGTCGTCTCCGTGCGCCACGCCGTGCGGCCAGACCGCGGTGAAGACGCGGAAGCTGACGGGGCGCGAGCGGAAGGTGTGTCGGTGGCGAGCCTCACCGTTCCAACTGCAACTGCTTCTGGCTCGCGAAGCAGCGGGGAAACGGGACAACAGCAGGGCTCTGGCGGCATAGCCTGCACACTAGGCAGCCGTGGCTGCGGACGGAGTTGGAGAGCGGTGACGAGAAGGTCGGTGATCAGCGGGTGTAGTGCCTCCCATAGCCAGGGAAGCACAGACACGCATACTCCCACTTGGCGGGCCAACTCCTCCCGTTCCTCCTCTCCGGAGCACCGCAGCCATTTACCACATAGTGACTCCACCGTCTGGAGGATCTCCCTCTCTTGTGTCGCTGGGTCCGACATGGTCGCGTTGTACTGTCACGGTCTGCAGAGACAGGCCGTGCGGTGGTGTGTGTGATGGACCCAGGTGCATACACAAGTTAGTAGACGGGAGTGGACTTAACAGAAAGCGAGCCTTTATTATGGCTGAAGACAAAGTGCACAAACAAAGCAGGGATGGCGTGACTAGACTATAACTAAACTGGGAAAACTAATACTGCGACAAACTAAGAAAACTCAGACTATGATGATCACTGCAAGGACTGACCGTGAAAACATGGAGGTGAGAACACAGACAACGCGACACAGACTGTACGAAACACAGAGACTAAATACACATGAGGGATGATCAGGGGAAGTGGATGCACACGGGGAACACAGGTGACACTGATAATCATAACAAGACACGGCAGGAGTGAACGTAACACTGATGGGAGATGGGCAAAGTAAAGCAGAAAGTACACAGAGGTTCAAACAGGAGGAGAGAGAGCATGGGGAGAACGCAGACATAACGGGCTGGGGAAAACATAGAATAAAGCACAAAGAGAGACGAGGGCTCATAAATACACAGAGGGGCACACAGGGGGTAAGAGTCACGAAGGGAAAACACATAAGGAACAACGTAACAGATTAACCCAGGAAGCATGGCCTAAATAAAGAACAAAATACAAAAATACATGAAAACTAAGAATACTGGGCTCACATGGCCCAGGACCATGACAAATACCATCGACATTTTACCAAGGCCAGTGTTGTTTGCTGAGGCCATCCACATTACACCAGGGACAGTGCTTCCTGCGAGGCCATCTTCACCACACGAGGGCCTGTGCTGGTGGCCTAAGCCATTCAAATTACACCAGGGCCTCTGGTGCTTGCCAACACCATCCACATTTCACCAGGGCCACTGTTGTTGGCTTAGGCCATCAACATTACACCAGAGACTGTGATGCCGGCTTCTACCATCCACATTACACCAGGGCCTGTGCTTCCTGTGAGGCCATCTTTACCCCACCAGGGCCTTTGATGCTCGTTGATGCCATCCACATTAGGGCCTGTGATGCTGGCCGATATCATGCACATTACACCAGGGCCAGTGGTGTAAGCTAAGGCCATCCACATTACACCAGGGTGTTTGTTGCTTACCATACCATCCACATTACACCAGGTCCTGTGCTGCTGGCTGAGGCCATTCACATTGCAGTAGGGCCTGTGCTGCTGGCTGAGGCCACCTATATTTCACGACGGCCTGTGTTGACAACTGATGCCATCCACAATACACCAGGGCCAGTCATTTCTGTGAGGCCATCTTCACTAGACCAGGGTCTGTGCTGTTTGCTGATGCCATCGAAAATACACCAGGGCCAGTGATTCCTGTGAGGCCATCTTCACCAGACCAGGGCCTGTGCTGCTAGCCATCCAAATTACCCAAGGGCCTGTGTTGCTGGCCGAAAACAACCACATTTCACCAGGGCCTGTGGTGTTGCTGGATGAGGCCATCCACATTACACCAGGGCCTGTGCTACTGGCTGAGGACATTCACATTACAACATGGCCTGTTGTGCTGGCCAATACCATCCACATTTCACCAGGGCCACTGTTGTTGGCTGAGGCCACACACTTTACATCACGGACAGTGCTTCCTGTGAGGCCATCTTCACCACACCAGGGCCTGTACTTTTGGCTGAGGCCATCCACATTACACCAGGGCCTTTGGTGCTGGCCAATACCACCCACATTTCACCAGGCCCTTTGGTGCTGTCCTAAACCATCCACATTTCACCAGGGCTTGTGTTGCTGGCTGATGACATCCACAACACAGAAGGGCCTGTGATACTGGCTGATGCCATCCACATTACACCAGGGCCAGTGGTGTTGGCTGAGGCCATCCACATTACACAACGTCCTTTGGTGCTGGCCAATACCATCCACATTTCACCAGGGCCAGTGTTGTTGGCTCAGGCCATCCACATTACACCAATGCCAGTGCTTCCTGTAATGCCATCATTACCAAACCCGGCCTGTGTTGCTTGCTGAGGCCATCCACATTACACCAGGGCCTGTGCTACTCGTTGATACCAACCACATTTCACCAGGGCTTGTTTTGCTGGCTGATGCGATCCACAATACACAAGAGCCTGTGCTTCTGGCTGAGGACATTCACATTACACCAGGGCCTGTGGTGCTGGCCAATACCATCCATATTTCACCAGGGCCACTGTTGTTGGCTCAGGCCATACACTTTACACCAGGGACACTGCTTCCTGTGAGGCGATCTTCACCACACCAGGGACTGTACTGTTGGATGAGGCCATCCACATTACACCAGGGCCTGTGCTACTCGATGATACCATCCACATTTCACCAGGGATTGTGTTGTCGGCTGATGCGTTCCAGAAAACACAAGGACCTTTACTACTGGCTTCACCACAACAGGGCCTGTGCCACTGGCTGAGGCAGACTACCTTTCACCAGAGCGCATGTTGCCGGCTGAGGCCATCTACATTTCACCAGGGCCTGGCTGCTGTCTGAGGCCATTCACATTACACCAAGGCCTGTGCTTCCTGTGAGGCCATCTTCACCACACCAGGTCCTCTGCTGCTCGTTGATGCCATCCAGATTACACCTGGGCCTGTGCTGCTGACCGATATCATGCACATTTCACCAGGGTGTGTGGTGCTGACCAATCCCATCCATATTTCACCAGCGACAGAGTTGTTAGATGAGGCCATCCACATTACAACAGGGCCTGTGCTACTGGCTGAGGACATTTACAATTCACCAGGGCCTGTGGTCATGGCTGAGGCCAACTACATTTCATCAGGGCCTGTGGTCATGGCTGAGGCCATCCACATTACACTAGGGCCAATGTTGTTGGCTGAGGCCATCCAAATTACACCAGGGACAGTACTTCCTGTGAGGCCAGCATCACCACACCAGGGCCTTTGGTGCTGGCTGATACCATCCACATTACACAAGGGCCTGTGGTGCTAGCCTTCCATATTACCCAAGGGCCTGTGTTGCTGGCTGATGCCATTCACAATACTCAAGGGCCTGTTCTACTGGCTGATGCCATCTACATTACAGCAGGGCCTGTGGTGCTGGCCAATACCATCGACATTTCACCAAGGCCAGTGTTGTTTGCTGAGGCCATCCAAATTACACCAGGGACAGTGCTTCCTGCGAGGCCATCTTCACCACACGAGGGCCTGTGCTGGTGGCCTAAGCAATTCAAATTACACCAGGGCCTCTGTTGCTGGCCAACACCATCCACATTTCACCAGGGCCACTGTTGTTGGCTTAGGCCATCAACATTACACCAGAGACTGTGATGCCGGCTTCTACCATCCACATTACACCAGGGCCTGTGCTTCCTGTGAGGCCATCTTTACCCCACCAGGGCCTTTGATGCTCGTTAATGCCATCCACATTAGGGCCTGTGATGCTGGCCGATATCATGCACATTACACCAGGGCCAGTGGTGTAAGCTAAGGCCATCCACATTACACCAGGGTGTGTGTTGCTTACCATACCATCCACATTACACCAGGTCCTGTGCTGCTGGCTGAGGCCATCCACATTGCACCGGGGCCATGGGGTTGGATGAGGACATTAACATTACACCAGGGACTGTCTTGCTGGCTGAGGCCATTCACATTGCAGTAGGGCCTGTGCTGCTGGCTGAGGCCACCTATATTTCATGAGGGCCTGTGTTGACGACTGATGCCATCCACAATACACCAGGGCCAGTCATTTCTGTGAGGCCATCTTCACTAGACCAGGGTCTGTGCTGTTTGCTGATGCCATCGAAAATACACCAGGGCCAGTGATTCCTGTGAGGCCATCTTCACCAGACCAGGGCCTGTGCTGCTAGCCATCCAAATTACCCAAGGGCCTGTGTTGCTGGCCGAAAACAACCACATTTCACCAGGGCCTGTGGTGTTGCTGGATGAGGCCATCCACAGTACACAAGGGCCTGTGCTACTGGCTGAGGACATTCACATTACAACATGGCCTGTTGCCATCCACATTACACCAGGGCCATTGGTGTTGGCTGAGGCCATCCACATTACACAACGTCCTTTGGTGCTGGCCAATACCATCCACATTTCACCAGGGCCAGTGTTGTTGGATGAGGCCATCCGCATTACACCAGGGACAGTGCTTCCTGTCAGGCCATCATCACCACACCAGGGCATGTGGTGCTGGATAATGCCATCAACATTACACGAGGGCCTGTGCTACTCGTTGATGCCATCCAGATTTCACCAGGGCCAGTGTTGTTGGCTCAGGCCATCCACATTACACCAATGCCAGTGCTTCCTGTGATGCCATCATTACCAAACCAGGGCCTGTGGTGCTGGCTGAGGACATCCACATTTCACCAGGGCTTGTATTGCTGGCTGAGCGATCCACAATACACAAGGGCCTGTGCTTCAGGCTGAGGACATTCACATTACACCAGGGCCTGTGGTGCTTGCCAATACCATCCACATTACACCAGGGCCACTGTTGTTGGCTTAGGCCATACACTTTACACCAGGGACACTGCTTCCTGTGAGGCGATCTTCACCACACCAGGGACTGTACTGTTGGATGAGGCCATCCACATTACACCAGGGCCTGTGCTACTCGATGATACCATCCACATTTCACCAGGGATTGTGTTGCTGGCTGATGCTTTCCAGAAAACATAAGGGCCTTTACTACTGGCTGAGGATATTCACATTACACCAGGGCCTGTGGTGCTGGCCAATATAATCCACATTTCACCAGGGCCACTGTTGTTGGCTGAGGCCATACACATTACACAAGGGACAGTGCTTCCTGTGAGGCCATCTTCACCACACAAGGGTCTGTGCTTTTGGTTGAGGCGATCCACATTACATCACGGCCTGTGATGCCGGCTTCTACCATCCACATTACACCAGGGAAAGTGATTGCTGTGTGGCCATCTTCACCCCACCAGGGCCTCTGCTCCTCGTTAATGCCATCCACATTACACCTGGGCCTCTGGTGCTGACCGATATCATGCACATTTCACCAGGGCCAGTGGTGTTGGCTAAGGCCATTCACATTACACCAGGGTGTGTGGTGCTGACCAATACCATCCATATTTCACCAGGGACAGAGTTGTTAGATAAGGCCATCCACATTACAACAGGGCCTGTGCTACTGGCTGAGGACATTTACATTTCATCAGGGCCTGTGGTCATGGCTGAGGACATTCACATTACACCAGGGCCTGTGGTGCTGGCTAATACCATCCACATTTCACCTGGGCCAGTGTTGGTAGATGAGGCCATCCACATTACAACAGGCCCTGTGCTACTGGCTGAGGCCATCCACATTATACCACGGCATGTGCTCCTTGTGAGGCTATCGTCAACACACCAGGGCCTGTATTGCTGGCTTAGGCCATCCACATTGCACCAGGGCTAGTGCTCCCTCTGAGGCCAACTTCACGACAGCAGGGCCTGCGCAGCTGTCGTGAAGTCTGAGGTCATCTACATTTCACAAGAGCCTTTGTTGCTGGCTGATGTGATCCACATTGGAAGGGAGACTCGGCTTCGCACCCTTCATTCACCCGTAGCTAGCCAGGCCCCTGTAACTGGTGCAGCCGAAGATAGCGTAGGCCCCGCTAGCTGTTCCCCGGCAGACCCCAAGCAGCTGGGGAAAGAGGGCGGCTGGGTGACGGTGAGGAGGAAGCATAGTCCTAAACAGAATCCCCAGGTACACCACCAACCCGTTCATGTGTCTAACTGTTTTTTCCCACTCGGCGACACGCCCGCCGGGGGTCAAAATCTGGTAATTGGTGATTCTGTTCTCAGACATGTGAAGCTAGAGACACCAGCAACCATAGTCAATTTTCTTCCAGGGGCCAGAGCAGGCGACATTGAAGGAAATTCAAAACTGCTGGCTAAGGATAAACGTAAATTCAGTAAAATCATAATTCACGTCGGCAGTAATGACACCCAGTTACGCCAATCGGAGGTCACTAAAAGCAATATTGAATCGGTGTGCAACTTTGCCAAAACAATGTCAGATTCTGTAGTTTTCTCTGGTCCCCTCCCCAATCAGACCAGGAGTGACATGTTTAGCCGCATGTTCTCCTTAAATTGCTGGCTGTCTGAGTGGTGTCCCAGAAACGATGTGGAATTCATAGATAATTGGCAAACCTTCTGGAGGAAACCTGATCTTGTTAGGAGAGACGGCATCCATCCCACTTTGGATGGAGCAGCTCTCATTTCTAGAAATATGGACAAATTTATTAAACCCCCCAAAATATGACTATCCAGAGTTGGGACCAGGAAGCAGAGTTGCAGTCTTACACGCATCTCTGCAGCTTCTCTCCTCCTGCTACCCCCCCATCTCCTTACACAGAGTTTCTGTCTGCTTTCTCAGACTTTTTATCTGATTTAGTGCTCAGCTCAGATAAAATAATTATTGTGGGTGATTTTAACATCCATGTAGATGCTAAAAATGACAGCCTCAACATGGCATTTAATCTGTTATTAGACTCAATTGGCTTTTCATAAAAAGGAAAAGAACCCACCCACCACTTTAATAATCACACTCTAGATCTTGTTTTAACATATGGCATAGAAACTGAACATTTAACAGTGTTTCCTGAAAACCCTCTCATCATCATGTGATCATTTCCTGATAACATTTACATTTAAAATAATTGATTACACAGCAGTGGAAAGTAGACTTTATCAAAGTAGATGTCTTTCTGAAAGTGCTGTAACTAAGTTTAAGAATATAATCCAACCACTGTTATCATCTTCAATGCCCTGTACCAACATAGAGCAGAGCAGCTATCTGAATACTACTCCAACAGAGGTCGATTATCTTGTTAATAATTTCACCTCCTCACTACATACGACTCTGGATACTGTAGCTCCTGTGAAAACTAAGGTCTCAAATCAGAAGTACCTGACTCCGTGGTATAATTCTCAAACACACAGCCTAAAGCAGATGACTCGTAAGCTGGAGAGGAAATGGCGTGTCACAAATTTAGAGGATCATCATTTAGCCTCGAGAAATAGTGTGTTGCTTTATAAGAAAGTCCTCCGCAAAGCCAGAACATCTTACTATTCGTCACTGATTGAAGAAAATAAGAATAACCCCCAGTTTCTCTTCAGCACTGTAGCCAGGCTGACAAAAAGTCAGAGCTCTTTTGAGCCAACCATCCCTTTAACGTTAACTAGGAATGACTTCATGAACTTCTTCACAAATAAAATTCTTATCATTAGAGAAAAAATTACCAATAATCATCCCACAGATGTAATATTATCTACAGCTACTCTTAGTACCATTGATGTTATATTAGACTCTTTTTCTCCAATTGATCTTTCTGAGTTAACTTCAATAATTACTTCCTCCAAGCCATCAACGTGTCTTGTAGACCCCATTCCTACAAAACTGCTCAAAGAAGTCCTGCCATTAATTAATTCTTCAATCTTAAATATGATCAACCTATCTCTAATAATCGGCTATGTACCACAGGCCTTCAAGCTGGCTGTAGTTAAACCTTTACTCAAAAAGCATCTCTAGACCCAGCAGTCTTAGCTAATTATAGGCCAATCTCCAACGTTCCTTTCATATCAAACATCCTTGAAAGAGTAGCTGTCAAACAGCTAACAGATCATCTGCAGAGGAATGGTTTATTTGAAGAGTTTCAGTCAGGTTTCAGAGCTCATCACAGCACAGAAACAGCTTTAGTGAAGGTTACAAATGATCTTCTTATGGCCTCTGACAGTGGACTCATCTCTGTGCTTGTCCTGCTAGACCTTAGTGCAGCATTCGATACTGTCGACCATAATATCCTATTAGAGCGATTAGAACATGCTGTAGGTATTACAGGTACTGCACTGCAGTGGTTTGTATCATATCTATCTAATAGACTCCAATTTGTACATGTAAATGGAGAGTCCTCTTCACACACTGAGGTTAATTATGGAGTTCCACAGGTTCAGTGCTGGGACCAATTTTTTTTACACTATACATGCATCATTAAAAGACATACATACATTTTCACTGCCATGCAGATGACACCCAGCTCTATCTGTCCATGAAGCCAGATAACACACACCAATTAGTTAAACTGCAGGAATGTCTTAAAGACATAAAGACCTGGATGGCCGCTAACTTTCTGCTTCTTAATTCAGATAAAACTGAGGTTATTGTACTCGGCCCTGAAAAGCCTAGAAATATGGTATCTAACCAGATTCTTACTCTGGATGGCATTACCTTGGCCTCCAGTAACGCTGTGAGGAACCTTGGAGTCATTTTTGACCAGGATATCTCCTTCAACGCACATATTAAACAAATATGTAAGACTGCGTTCTTCCATTTGCGCAACATCTCTAAAATTAGAAATATCCTGTCTCAGAGTGACGCTGAAAAACTAGTTCACGCATTTATTACTTCCAGGCTGGACTACTGTAATTCATTATTATCAGAATGTCCAAAAAACTCACTGAAAAGCCTTCAGCTAATCCAAAATGCTGCAGCAAGAGTCCTGACAGGGACTAGAAAGAGAGAGCATATTTCTCCTGTTTTGGCTTACCTTCAAACCCAGAATTGAATTCAAAATCCTGCTCCTCACATACAAGGTCTTAAATAATCAGGCCCCATCTTATCTTAATGACCTTGTAGTACCATATCACCCCATTAGAGCACTTAGAGCACTGATCCTGAATCCTCCCGTAGTTATGCTGCGATAGACGTAGGCTGCCGGGGATTCCCATGATGCGTTGAGTTTTTCCTTTCCAGTCACCTTTCTCACTCACTATGTATTAATACAGCGGTCCCCAACCCCCGGGCCTCGGTACCGGTCCGTGAATCGTTTGGTACCGGGCCACGAGAGTTGAGAGTTGAGGCTCAGGTGTGAAATGTATGGTTTTCAGGATTTTTATCGTTTTTTTAGCGTTATTTTGTTATCGTTTCTATCGTTAACTCGGTTTTCCTGGGTCTTTTCACGTGTGTTATGAATAAATCTTCTTTTTTACGGTACCGGTACTAGGCCGGTCTGTAAAAATATTGTCGGGCATGAACCGGTCCGTGGCGCTTAGGGACCGCTGTGTTAATAGACCTCTCTGCATTGAATCATATCTGTTATTAACCTCTGTCTCTCTTCCACAGCATGTCTTTTATCCTGTCTTCCTTCTCTTACCCTAACCGGTCGCAGCAGATGGCCCCGCCCCTCCCTGAGCCTGATTCTGCTGGAGGTTTCTTCCTGTTAAAAGGGAGTTTTTCCTTCCCACTGTCACCAAAGTGCTTGCTCATAGGGGGTCATATGATTGTTGGGTTTTTCTCTGTATCTATGAAGCCCCTTGAGGCGACTTTTGTTGTGATTTGGCGCTATATAAATAAAATTGAATTGAATTGAATTACGGATTAAAGCTGGGACATTTGTGGCCCCAGTGCATGTGCCCTATCTGCCTTGTTGGTGTCCTTGATTTTTAAAAGTAAAATGTCTTATTATGCTATAAATAAAGCCAGAGAGTGAAATCTGTGCTGATCCTAATACAAATACCTGAAGACAAAGTGCCTTGGTTGTTTTCGATTGTTCTTTTCATCAGACATAATAACTACTCAGATCTCCTGGACTTCTTTCTTTCTTTCTTTCTTTCTTTCTTTCTTTCTTTCTTTCTTTCTTTCTTTCTTTCTTTCTTTCTTTCTTTCTTTCTTTCTTTCTTTCTTTCTTTCTTTTCATTCCTGAAGACATGCACATCTTCAGGAACAAAGCTACAACCCAGATGACATTGTCAAAAGTGTCTTTAACTGAGCTTTGAGAAAAGGTGGACTGCTGAATGAAAGTAAGATTTGCATTTGGTTTGGAAATCAAACTCCTTGACCAATACTTAATATTCCTTTTCCATATTTTCTAACACACACACACACACACACACACACACCAACAGATATTGTGTATATATAAATGGTGAATGCTCATATCGAACATGGGCCAAGTTTCAAATAATGAGGTCAGTATATGTACAAGTAATCCCTGCTCCAAGCACAGAAGTACCACCCACCTGCTATTCAAAACTTCTGAGGAGCAGCCAATAAGACAAAGGTTGGCTCAAAGAGAGGACAGCTAAACTGGCAAATTTCAAATGGAAGATAAATTGAAGGACTGCACCAAGACTCAGTATAGGATAAATAAGCATATTTTCAGCAATGAATCACACAAATTTGCTGTAGTGCACAAATTAAAGTATGGAGCTGGAAATAAACATAATTAGCTCTCTTTAAGGGACTAAAACATCTCTAGATTGTATTTTGAATAGATCATGAGTGGTCCATTTTTTTTGTCATTTGCTATAATAAAATCCCCCTCATAATGTAGTGAAGAGTTGCCAAGGCCATCTATCTGCAGCCGTGGTTTTTAAGATGCGGTACTTTTTAAAATACACACAGTGGGACACTGCCATAGACTGGTGAACTGTACAGGGTGTACCTTGCTCAGTCTGTGACAGCTGCTCCAGCCCTTCATGACCCTTAATCAGATACACCATTAAAAAGGGGGTGGATGGATTGACAGAGGATCAGAGGTATGGTGGACTGTAACTAAATAATTAAATAGAAAAAATTAACTGTAAAAATAAATCTGTTAGGGTGCCTGGGTTCGTTGACCCAAAATTTTGAGTTTTACATTATTATTGAACTTTGATTTTGCCATTATTTATCATTTCTAGTCTTTTGGTTTCTTAGAGTTCTGTCTTCTGGTTTCTGTCTCTGTGTTACATAGTTGTTCTGTCTCCCCCTGTCTGCTGTATCCCTCGTCAAGTCCGCGTTGTCTGTGTTATGTTTCCTGTTTTACTTTGAAAGTCCATGTCTCATGTTAATGTATCTGGATTTGCTTCCCTTGTCTCGCTACCCTTATTTGTCCCAGCTGTGTTTCTCTGTTGTCTCCCATTCCCTGATGGCTCTCTCTGGGTATGTAAGCCCTGAGTTTTCTTTGGTTGCGATCTCCCTCATCCTATGCTGTGTGTTCTGTTTGGCTGCCTGTGTAAGTTTCTTTTGGTATTCTTGCTTTTGTTATATTTGTGTTTAGCGTTAAAGCTGTTTTGAGTTCACACTTTTACCTCCAAGTGTCTGCACATTGGGTCCACAGTTCCTGCCTGCACACAGCACATGACAAAATCATTGTGTAAAAACAAAACGCTGTCTTCTTTATTGACCATTTACCGTCAAACACATTTCAACTATAAGCTTTCATCAGTGCAAACCAAAGCCACATCCCCAGATATAGAACCATGGGAGGTTTAAACACTAATTAGTGTGAATGCTTGAAAAGTTAAATCAGAAGAGCAGGCTGTCTTTACACTGTCACCACGTCCATATAATAAACTCCACAGGCATGAAAAATGAGAATTCAGTAGACATGACATATGTGAGTGAAGTTGGCCCCCCCACCTTCTTCAAATCCAACAAAAGTGGTATCAAACGTTTGTGCTGCAAAAATTGTCGTTTGTGCTGCTATCATTTTAAAGATATTAATCAAAATTTCTAGAGGTCATCAGAGGTCAACCAGCCCCCCCACATTAATTAAATCAAACAATGGGTGTCAATCAGCTGTGCTACGTTTGTGCTGGTTTGTGCGGCTTCTGTTTTAAAGATATTAATGAAAATGTAAAGGTCAACCAGCCCCCCCCCCCCCCCCCCCACACACACACACACATTAATGGAATCGAACAAAATTGATGTCAAACATTTGTGCTACGTTTGTGCTGGTTTGTTCTGCAAAAATTGTTGTTTGTGCTGCTATCATTTTAAAGATATTCAAGAAAATTTATAGAGGTCATCAGAATTCAACCAGCTCTCCCACATTAATGGAATCAAACAAAACTGGTGTCAATCAACTGTGCTGTGTTTGTGCTGGTTTGTGCTGCTAAAATTGTCGTTTGTGCTGCCTCTGTTTTAAAGATATTAATGAAAATGCAAACGTCAAAAGGTCAACCAGCCCCCCCACATCACCCAAATCAAACAAAAGTTGATGTCACAGGTTTGTGCTGCAAAAATTTTTATTTGTGGTGCTATTATTTTAAAGATATTAATAAAATTCCATCCATCCATCCATTTGCTTATCCTTTTAAGGGTCGCAGGGGGTGCTGGAATCTATCCCAGCTGTCATAGGGCAAGAGGCAGGGTACATCCTGGACAGGTTGCCAGTCTGTCACAGGGCCAACACACAGGGACAGACAACCATTCGCACTCACATTCACACCTATGGGCAATTCGGATTAACCAATTAACCTATCACCACAAGCTGCATGTCTTTGGAGAGAGCCCGGAGAGAACCCACGCAAACATGGCGAGAGAACCTGCAAACTCCACACAGAAAGACCCTGACGTGATGGTGGAATTGAACTCAGGACCTTCTTGCTGTGCGGCAACAGTGCTAACCACCGTGCTGCCGTAATAATAACATTAAATAACATTTATGAAGAAATTAAAAGGGGCATGCCAGTGGGTGCGTATCAGTTTATAATTGGATAAGGTGTTTTGAGCCATTAAGCATGTGAGTGAAGTTGGCCCCCCACCTTCTTCAAATCCAACAAAAGTGGTATCAAACGTTTGTGCTGGTTTGTGCTGCTAAAATTGTCGTTTGTGCTGCCTCTGTTTTAAAGATATTAATGAAAATGTAAAGGTCAAAAGGTCAACCAGCCCCCCCACATTAATGGAATCGAACAAAATTGATGTCAAACGTTTGTGCTGGTTTGTGCTGCAAAAATTTACGTTTGTGCTGCTATCATTTTAAAGAAATCCATACAAATTTCTAGAGGTCATCAGAGGTCAACCAGCCCCCCCACATTAATGGAATCAAACAAAACTGGTGTCAATCAACTGTGCTACGTTTGTGCTGGTTTGTGCTGCCTCTGTTTTAAAGATATTAATGAAAATGTAAAGGTCAAAAGGTCAACCAGCCCCCCCACATTAATGGAATCGAACAAAATTGATGTCAAACATTTGTGCTGGTTTGTGCTGCAAAAATTTACGTTTGTGCTGCTATCATTTTAAAGAAATCCATACAAATTTCTAGAGGTCATCAGAGGTCAACCAGCCCCCCCACATTAATGGAATCAAACAAAACTGGTGTCAATCAACTGTGCTACGTTTGTGCTGGTATGTGCTGCAAAAATTTACGTTTGTGCTGCTATCATTTTAAAGAAATCCATACAAATTTCTAGAGGTCATCAGAGGTCAACCAGCCCCCCCACATTAATGGAATCAAACAAAACTGGTGTCAATCAACTGTGCTACGTTTGTGCTGGTTTGTGCTGCCTCTGTTTTAAAGATATTAATGAAAATGTAAAGGTCAAAAGGTCAACCAGCCCCCCCACATTAATGGAATCGAACAAAATTGATGTCAAACATTTGTGCTACGTTTGTGCTGGTTTGTGCTGCAAAAATTTACGTTTGTGCTGCTATCATTTTAAAGAAATCCATACAAATTTCTAGAGGTCATCAGAGGTCAACCAGCCCCCCCACATTAATGGAATCAAACAAAACTGGTGTCAATCAACTGTGCTACGTTTCTGCTGGTATGTGCTGCAAAAATTTACGTTTGTGCTGCTATCATTTTAAAGAAATCCATACAAATTTCTAGAGGTCATCAGAGGTCAACCAGCCCCCCCACATTAATGGAATCAAACAAAACTGGTGTCAATCAACTGTACTACGTTTGTGCTGGTTTGTGCTGCCTCTGTTTTAAAGATATTAATGAAAATGTAAAGGTCAAAAGGTCAACCAGCCCCCCCACATTAATGGAATCGAACAAAATTGATGTCAAACGTTTGTGCTACGTTTGTGGTGGTTTGTGCTGCAAAAATTGTCGTTTGTGCTGCATCTGTTTTAAAGATATTAATGTAAAGGTCAAAAGGTCAACCAGCCCCCCCACAGTAATGGAATCGAATAAAAGCCTTCAGTTTTCAGGCCCCTCTTCTGTGGAACCAGCTTCCAGTTTGGATTCAGGAGACAGACACTATCTCTACTTTCAAGATTAGGCTTCAAACTTTCCTTTTTGCTAAAGCATATAGTTAGGGCTGGACCAGGTGACCCTGAATCCTCCCTTAGTTATGCTGCAATAGACATAGGCTGCCGGAGGATTCCCATGATGCATTGAGTTTTTCCTTTCCAGTCACCTTTCTCACTCACTATGTGTTAACAGACCTCTCTGCATTGAATCATATCTGTTATTAACCTCTGTCTCTCTTCCACAGCATGTCTTTTATCCTGTCTTCCTTCTCTCACCCCAACCGGTCGCAGCAGATGGCCGCCCCTCCCTGAGCCTGGTTCTGCTGGAGGTTTCTTCCTGTTAAAAGGGAGTTTTTCCTTCCCACTGTCGCCAAAATGCTTGCTCATAGGGGGTCATATGATTGTTGGGTTTTTCTCTGTATCTATGAAGCACCTTGAGGCGACTTATGTTGTGATTTGGCGCTATATAAATAAAATTGAATTGAATTGAATGTTTCATTAGAGTGGATGTGGCACACTTAATCAAAATGATTTGCCAGTGGGACTGTTTGAGAAAAAAGCCTCATCGGGTGAGGGATTTCTATGTGCAATCAATGGCACAACTTGTCAAGTCCCAATCCTTGGAAGAAGCAAAGGTCCTAATACGCAGCATTGCTATTGTGGCATTAAGTGAGACAGAAGGCTGTGACAGTTTTGGAAACCCCATTATGTCAGAAGTGTCCAAATCAAATCTGAAAAGAAAAATTGCAGATGAGACTATGTCTGTTTCTGATGACAAGGAAGAAGAAGACATTAGATTGGATCCATGCACAGAAATAAACACCGACTTAAGGCAGTGGGTGGCAGATATTTGTGAGGGGAGCAGGTGCCATGCTGAAGATCATGGTGATCGAGACAATATGCACTATCTACCTGAGCTCGTCCCACACCTAATACCTACCACTCTGGACTGGAGAAATGGTTCCCCTATTTCAGAGCGAAAAACTCACTGCAACTTCAGCTAATGTTGAAGCAGAGTTCAAGAACATTAAACATGGTCTGTTTAAGCATGAAAATCTCCCTATAAGGATAGATAAATTCATTGCATGTCATCTTGGTTTTATTGAAGGGAACATGCGGATCTGTTCTGCAAAACAAATACGAAAAGAAGCAGAGGTTGCCAGACAGGATAGTACAGTGAAGCGTCAGTATCCACACAAAACCTTTGTGGAGCAGGAAGTGGATGATAACCCCTCTCAGGAGCCCAAAATTGACACAGACATAGACATACAGGAAGGGCACGAAGTACTGCAGTGCGTTTCACGTTGATATCAGGCGCCTCCTAAAAAGGGAAAAGAAAAGTTAATTTAACGCAAAGTTTTCAGGTGTCATTCTTTGGGGAGAATACATGTTTATGAAACTGCATGACATCAGACTCTACCAAATTTTGGGACTTTTCTTTTAAGATACAACCTTTCTGTCTCTTGTGACAGAGAGTCTGTTTCTTAATCATTTGACAAAACCCTACACAGTATTTTAAAATAGTGTTCTCCAGATCAGAGCTGTAATCTATATAGAACATGGGGTTCAAAGCAAGGAAAAATTGTGTTTATCAGTGAAACTTTTAATTTGTGTTAATTTTATCATTATCAATATATGAAATCTTCACCTTAAGGGACTTAATGAATGGTTTCTTCTAAAAATTAGAAATGATTGAGTCATTTCACATCATATGAAAATATTAATTTTTAATACAAATTTGGCCCTACAAAAATGGAAACTCAGTAACAAAGATAATGGAGATTCTCTAAACACGAGCGAATATCACAGTAAAATTGTTGATTGTGATTTACACATTGGATGTATCCTCAGTGATTTGGTACAATTATACAACATTTTATAAGAACTGAACAACTGATGAAACTAATTATAGACCAATCTCCAACCTTCCTTTCATATCAAAAACCTTGAAAGAGTAGTTGTCAAACAGCTAACAGATCATCTGCAGAGGAATGGCTTATTTGAAGAGTTTCAGTCAGGTTTCAGAGTTCATCACGGCACAGAAACAGCTTTAGTGAAGGTTACAAATGATCTTCTTATGGCCTCTGACAGTGGACTCATCTCTGTGCTTGTCCTGCTAGACCTTAGTGCAGCATTCGATACTGTCGACCATAATATCCTATTAGAGCGATTAGAACATGCTGTAGGTGTTACAGGTACTGCACTGCAGTGGTTTGTATCATATCTATCTAATAGACTCCAGTTTGTTCATGTAAATGGAGAGTCCTCTTCACAGACTGAGGTTAATTATGGAGTTCCACAGGGTTCAGTGCTAGGACCAATTCTGTTTACATTATACATGCTTCCCTTAGGCAGCATCATTAAAAGACATAGCATACATTTTCACTGCTATGCCGATGACTCCCAGCTCTATCTGTCCATGAAGCCAGATAACACACACCAATTAGTTAAACTGCAGGAATGTCTTAAAGACATAAAGACCTGGATGGCCGCTAACTTTCTGCTTCTTAATTCAGATAAAACTGAGGTTATTGTACTCGGCCCTGAAAAGCCTAGAAATATGGTATCTAACCAGATTCTTACTCTGGATGGCATTACCTTGGCCTCCAGTAACGCTGTGAGGAACCTTGGAGTCATTTTTGACCAGGATATCTCCTTCAACGCACATATTAAACAAATATGTAAGACTGCGTTCTTCCATTTGCGCAACATCTCTAAAATTAGAAATATCCTGTCTCAGAGTGATGCTGAAAAACTAGTTCACGCATTTATTACTTCCAGGCTGGACTACTGTAATTCATTATTATCAGGATGTCCAAAAAACTCACTGAAAAGCCTTCAGCTAATCCAAAATGCTGCAGCAAGAGTACTGACAGGGACTAGAAAGAGAGAGCATATTTCTCCTGTTTTGGCTTCCCTTCATTGGCTTCCTGTTAAATCCAGAATTGAATTCAAAATCCTGCTCCTCACATACAAGGTCTTAAATAATCAGGCCCCATCTTATCTTAATGACCTTGTAGTACCATATCACCCCATTAGAGCACTTCGCTCTCGCTCTGCAGGCCTACTTGTTGTTCCTAGAGTATTTAAAAGTAGAATGGGAGGGAGAGCCTTCAGTTTTCAGGCCCCTCTTCTGTGGAACCAGCTTCCAGTTTGGATTCAGGAGACAGACACTATCTCTACTTTCAAGATTAGGCTTCAAACTTTCCTTTTTGCTAAAGCATATAGTTAGGGCTGGACCAGGTGACCCTGAATCCTCCCTTAGTTATGCTGCAATAGACATAGGCTGCCGGAGGATTCCCATGATGCATTGAGTTTTTCCTTTCCAGTCACCTTTCTCACTCACTATGTATTAACAGACCTCTCTGCATTGAATCATATCTGTTATTAACCTCTGTCTCTCTTCCACAGCATGTCTTTTATCCTGTCTTCCTTCTCTCACCCCAACCAGTCGCAGCAGATGGCCCCGCCCCTCCCTGAGCCTGGTTCTGCTGGAGGTTTCTTCCTGTTAAAAGGGAGTTTTTCCTTCCCACTGTCGCCAAAATGCTTGTTCATAGGGGGTCATATGATTGTTGGGTTTTTCTCTGTATCTATGAAGCGCCTTGAGGCGACTTATGTTGTGATTTGGCGCTATATAAATAAAATTGAATTGAATTGGGTCCAACTCCTGCCTGCCGCACAGCGATTCATGACACGGGTCTTTTAACCTAAAAATGTTTTAATGGCCATGAAGAAAGGACTCTTCAATAGATCTTTCAACTCACCTGTGTTTACTGTCTCCACCTGAAATTAATTGCAGTCTGAATTTTTTTTTTCTTCTGTCCTTTTGTCTTCGGTCTTCAGCCTTGGAAGGAAAAAATAAAAATATTGAAAACCTTATTAGCACACTAAATATACAAAACCTTGCTATATTTCAATTGTTTTAGATTGAAGTTGCCACTGCTAGCTAAGTCAGTTTTGAATCATGCTAATGAGAAGAAGAAAAAAAAACCCTGCCGAAACAATGAGGCTGCTGTTTTAAAAACGCCAACTTTCTTGCGTTGGCAAGTGGTCGTTAAAATATCATTAAGACCCTTTCTTTTTATGTAATTCTTAGTAAAACTGTTTTAATCGGTTAAAACTGACGACATAATCTATGTTTGAAAAAGAGCGCGAACAACAGCGAACCACTATTCACCACCTGGGTCTGTGCTTTTTAACACAGCAGCGCATTCGAAATCGAAGTTCTTGCCTGCAACATATTAATATACTTGCTTTTTTACGGAAAAAATAAACATAACGAAGGTTCCGTTTTACTTGCAAGTTTCTCCAAATGTGCTCTCCAGTCGCTCAAGAAGGGCAGCCATATTGAACAGAATTTTCTGTCAACGTCGTTCAGGTTAGAGAGAAAACGTCATGACGTAGTTGACATACACATGCGGAGCTCGGAAAAAAAACATTTACTCAAAAATCATAATTAAGAAAGCAGTATTTACTCTTAACTTCTAAGCCATGTACAATTATAACTGTTTGAATCGTTAACAGAACAAAAGTTTTAAGTTGTTTCAACTTTGGGGAATTTCAATTGTTATATCCACAAACTTTATAAGTCAGGTAGACTGTTGGGGTTTACAGTGCAGTAAAACTTGGCAAAGGACAATACTGTGTCATGAACACCTGTGCCTTTGATGCCTTCTGTCAAAGTCTGTGCTGCGCTTACTGTGACAGTCGTACTGCTCAAAACATGTTGAATAGTTCAGAGGAGAACAAAGTATTCCAGCTTGTGAAATCCCTTGCTTCAAAGGGTGTCACTCAACATGCCTATTCATTGAGGGCAGAGGTGCTGAGCTCAATATTCTGCCCTGTTCAGTTGAAGACTGGTGTTCATCGTGTTGATGCACAGTGCCATGTGTCCACAGTAATTCAAAAAACAATGATGGAAAATCCAAGTGTTCACTTCACAAGACAGTGTTCCTCCCAGTACTGCAAACTTTACACACCAAACACAAGGCAAATACCTTTTGTTTCCATTGATCTGTCAGTCCTCTCAGCTTCTGGCATAGCTCACCTTCAGTCTGCTGTTGAACAAGGGCTCAACCTTCCAGCATCGCCATGCCTAAGACCAATCGAAAGTCCTGATGCATCTCCAACAGCATTTAAAACAGATTCATCAGGAAAGCAACTTTGCACAGTAAGTAAGTAAGTAAGTAAACTTTATTTATTAAGCGCTTTTCGCAGACAGGCAATCACAAAGTGCTGTACACAAATATTAAAATAAACAATAAAATCAATAGACATTATATACAATGTAAAAGATCAAATGTAAATAATGTAAAAAAATAAAATAAAATAAAATATGTAGATCAACAAAAGGCTTGTTTGAACAGAAGAGTTTTTAACTGTTTTTTAAAAGAATCCACAGAGTCAAGCAAACGTAATTGTAGTGGTAAACTGTTCCACAGCCTTGGTGCAACAGACTGAAAGGCTCTGTCCCCTTTTGTCTTCAATCGTGTACGGGGAACAACTAAGAGACTCTGAGTCTGTGAGCGGAGATGACGAGCAGCAGTGTATTTTAAAAGAAGCTTGGATAAGTAATCTGGAGCCTGGCCATTTAGTGCTCTGTATGTTAAAACAAGAATTTTAAAGCGAATTCTAAACTCTATTGGGAGCCAATGTAAAGAATATAAGATGGGAGTGATGTGAACACGCTTGGTAGAGCGAGTTAGTAATCTGGCTGCTGCGTTTTGTATTGTCTGGAGGCGAGAGAGAGATGATTTACTGTTTGTCACAGTTTCACCCTGAGAGAGCTTGTATGGATTGACACAGACCTTGGAAAATGCTCTACAGAAACTCTGGAGCACAGTTTTCACAGTCCAAAAAGGTTTTTGCTTACTGAATTCCCATCCACTCTGCTACTTCAAGGAGAGAAATTCACACTGAAAGCAGTCATTACATTTAGGAGGGCCCAACACCAGAAACACTCGGGCATTATATGACATTCTGTAACAGGACCCCGTACATCTGGGAGATGTATGATGACCTAAGAAAGGATGTAACCATAGCATCTGAAAACACCAGTGTATGTCCACACGCTGTGCTCTACACAAAGGAATGATGGCAAGATCTCATGAAAGAAAGTCCTTTTCTAGTTTGTGAGTTAGATGATGGAAATAGCTGTTATTGTTCAGTTATTGTATTAGACTTGTGAGGCTCAGACAGTTCAATGTATTTACCTTTTCTAACAGGAAACATTGTTCTCGTAGTTTTGTATTTTGTTACCAGCAAATAAAGTTTTTTCTCTAACCGAATGCATTAATTATTTTAAATGCTATATTTAACCTAGTTTTTAAATAAGTTATTGCAGTTTGATTACTAGGTTTAAGAGTGTGATCATAAGAAAAAAATATCCAATGCTGGTTAATATCTCTCAATTTCTTTACGGTAAAGAAAGTGGCTGGTTGAGCTTTAGAAACTTTTGGTAATATCTTTAAAATGAAAGCGGCACAAACGACAAGTTTAGCAGCACAAACCAGCACAAACGTAGCACAAACGTTTGACACCAGTTTTGTTTGATTCCATTAATGTGGGGGGGCTGGTTGACCTCTGATGACCTCTAGAATTTTTTATCAATATCTTTAAAATGAAAGCGGCACAAACGACAATTTTAGCAGCACAAACCAGCACAAACGTAGTACAAACATTTGACATCAATTTTGTTCGATTCCATTAATGTGGGGGGGCTGGTTGACCTCTGATGACCTATAGAAATTTTGATTAATATCTTTAAAATGATAGTAGCACAAATGAAAATTTTTGCAGCACAAACCAGCACAAACGTAGCACAAACGTTTGATACCACTTTTGTTGGATTTGAAGAAGGTGGGGGGGCCAACTTCACTCACATGACTTTTCTGTTCATTTTAAGCAGCAGAAGTGAGGCGCATGTCTGTGTGCGTGTGTATGGAGCCATTGGGTGCAGTCACTATAGCAACCAGGCTCACACCTGCCTGCTTAACTAGCTCTGTCTCTCACTCTGCCAAGATTCATCTTAAACACTTCTCTTTCAACTGCTGCTGTGTCCTCAGTGTTTGCTCTACAGGTATGATTTTACCCTCAAAACGTTGCCATCGTTGTTCTCTTTCCAACACCTTGTCTTTCAAAGCTCAGACATTTAAAAATTTTAAACTGTGTGGATCCAAGTGGAGGGATCACATTTTAGTCATTCAAAGAATATGAACTTTTAATATTCATTCAGAGGTTTTCTGACTCTAAATTTTCTTTTCTCATTTCTAAGGTTTTTCTAATTTACAATTAAAACATTTTCAGCTTTTTTCCAACTTATTCTTCTGTGTAAATGTCAGCTTTTAGCACTTCAGCACTTTTGTTTTCAGATTAAATTATTTTTCTTTTTATCTCATTCAAACTTTTTAACTTAAAATTCAGCAATTAATTCATTTCAATGCATACATTCAGATTCAAGCATTCACACTGCAGTTTCTTCAGAAAATGCACTTTCTAGTTGACAACTAGAATACATACTTACATCATGTATGGACCAATGAAGAGGAAGCCATGAATCAAGCCAAAGTTAGAAACTTAAGAAAACTTTTTTTTTCCTTTTCTTTTTTTTTTTTTTTTTACCAATGTTTGTAATTAGGGTGTAGATAGGTACACAAAGCTACATCATCTGGGGCTGGAAAACAAAAGCAGCACTGAGGTGCTGAAAGATGCAGTTCCAATAGTGGCCACTTGAGGCTGGGAATCATGGGTGTCCCATGTTAAAATGTCCAACTTTAAACATGGATAGTTTCTGTCTATGATAACTGAACTCTTTCTCAGAACTAAACTGCTTCAGTTTTGCTGAGGCTTAAAGTTTGGGTGCATGTCCTCTTTGATGAACTCTTTGGCTTCCACTAATACACTGTGGCTGAACTGAACCTCTCAACTGTGTTTGTGCTCATGGTGCCTTTTGGAGTATTTTTTTTTTATGACAAATAGTCTGGCCTGCTAACTGCTACAAACCATCCACAAACCATCCACTTCAGTTTTGCTGAGTAAAATGCTAGTATTTTATTCATCTGTTTCTTTGCTTTAAAAGAGTCTTCACGTGACATCAGAGCTACTGGGACATGCACACATGAAAGTCAAAACAGTAGTGCAGTCCTTTGCTCTCCAGCCATCTTATGAACGTCTTTGAGTTTAGCCAAAATGCCGGATAGCTGCTGCCTTTTCGTGTTTCTTTACAGCGGCCAGAAGGGTGTAGAATATGGCACCAACATGTGAACACACCCCTCCTGACCCTGCCTTACAGGTCAAATCACGCCAATCCCTGCATTTCCACAGTAACCTAGTCTGTCAATGGAGGCTCATTTAAACTGTAGGACTGATTCACTGTAAAATTCCAAGTCAACAAAATATAAGATTTACACGTGATCATTCATTTCAGCAAACAACAATTTCTTGTTCTTCACCTCTCTGATGACAACCATATTTACCCATCCAGATCGAAAACGCATGTAGATGTCCGTACTTTGAAAGCTTTGATCTTGGTACCAGTGTAAGGTGATCGAGCCATATAAGATGCCACCGAACTGGAGCTCTGGGAGAGACATTGATTTAATTTAAATGTAGATAAAGCTGCCAGCAAAAAGTATGGCTCACAAGTCCCAAAATCCATAGTTTCTCTGAATGCAGCTTGCTAACGTTAGCCCAGATTTGTGACTCCAAAAATCCAACATGGTGGCCATGTTGTTTTCTTTGCAGGGTCCTGAAATCAGTGTGAGATGTCCATGTGGCTACAAACACATCATAGTCTATGAATGATAGAAAATAAAATCTAAACCATAGCAACATTACATTACACCTGTGATATCTTTAGCATTGAAGGTGTCTTTATTTGGTATTCAGTAAATGTATCTCCTCATCTTTGTTAATGCTACATTTTTTTTAACTACCATTTGTTGTTACCATGGCAATGATTCCCTTCAATAAAGATTGTTGTTGTTGTTGTTGTTGGCATAATCCAGCACCACAGGCCCTGGTGTGCTGATGATGACCTGACAGGAAGCACTGTCCCTGATGTAAAGTATATGGCCTCAGCCAACAACAGTGGCCCTGCTGAAATGTGGATGGTATCATCGAGTAGCACAGGCCCTGGTGTAATGTGGATGGAATCATCCAACAGTACAGTCCCTGGTGTGGTGAAGATCGCCTCACAGGAAGCACTGTCCCTGATGTAAAGTGTATGGCCTCAGCCAACCACAATGGCCCTGGTGAAATGTGGATGGTATTGGCCAGCACAACAGGCCATGTTGTAATGTGAATGTCCTCACCAGTAGACCAGGCCCTTGTGTACTGTGGATTGCATCAGCCAGCAACACAAGCCCTGGTGAAATGTGGATGGTATCAACGAGTAGCACAGGCCCTGGTATAATGTGGATGGCCTCATCCAGCAACACCACAGGCCCTGGTGAAATGTGGTTGTTTTCGGCCAGCAACACAGGCCTTTGGGTAATTTGGATGGCTAGCAGCACAGGCCCTGGTCTGGTGAAGATGGCCTCACAGGAATCACTGGCCCTGGTGTATTTTCGATGTCATCAGCAAGCAGCACAGACCCTGGTCTAGTGAAGATGGCCTCACAGAAATGACTGGCCCTGGTGTATTGTGGATGGCATCAGCCATCAACACAGGCCCTCGTGAAATATAGGTGGCCTCAGCCAGCAACACAGTCCCTAGTGTAATGTGAATATCCTCAGCCAGTAGTAAAGGCCCTTGCGTTTTCTGGAACGCATCAGCCAGCAACACAATCCCTGGTGAAATGTGGATGGCCTAATCCAGCACCACAGGCCCTGGTTTGGTGATGATTGCCAACAGGAAGAACTGTACCTGGTGTAATGAGGATGGCCTCATCCAACAGTACAGGCCCTAGTGTTGTGAAGATGGCCTCACAGGAAGCACAGGCCATGGTGTAATGTGGATGGCCTCAGACAGCAGCCAGGCCCTGGTGAAATGTAGATGGCCACAGCCGGCAACATGCGCTCTGGTCAAATGTAGTCTGCCTCAGCCAGTAGCACAGGCCCTGTTGTGGTGAAGATGGCCTCACAGGAAGCACTGTCCCTGGTGTAATGTGGATGGCCTCAGCAAACAACACTGGCCCTGGTGAAATGTGGATGATATTAGCCAGCACCACAGGCCCTGGTGTAATGTGAATGTCCTCAGCCAGTAGCACAGGCCCTGGTGTAATGGGGATGGCATCAGCCAGTAGCACAGGCCCTTGTGTATTGTGGATCGCATCAGCCAACAACACAAGCCCTCGTGAAATATAGGTGGCCTCAGACAGCAGCGCAGGCCCTGCTGTCGTGAAGTGGGCCTCAGAGGGAGCACTAGCTATGGTATAATGTGGATGGCCTCATTCAGTAGCACAGGCCCTGTTGTAATGTGGATGGCCTTATCTACCAACGCTGTCCCAGGTGAAATGTGGATGGTAATGGCCTTAACCACAGACCTTGGTGTAATGTGGATGGCCTTAGCCAACACCACTGGCCCTGGTGAAATGTGGATGACATCGGCAAGGACCAATGGCCCTGATGTAATGTGGATGGTTTCAGCCAACAGCACAGTCCCTGGTGTGGTGAAGATGGCCTCACAGGAAGCACTGTCCCTGGTGTAATGTGGATGGCCTCAGCAAACAACACTGGCCCTGGTGAAATGTGGATGATATTAGCCAGCACCACAGGCCCTGGTGTAATGTGAATGTCCTCAGCCAGTAGCACAGGCCCTTGTGTATTGTGGATCGCATCAGCCAGCAACACAAGCCCTGGTGAAATGTGGATGGCATCAACGAGTAGCACAGGCCCTTGTGTAATGTGGATCACATCAGCCAGCAACACAGGCTCTGGTGAAATGTAGATGACCTCAGACAGCAGCGCAGGCCCTGCTGTCGTGAAGTTGGCCTCAGAGGGAGCACTAGCCCTGGTGCAATGTGGATGGTCTAAGCCAGCAATACAGGCCCTGGTGTGGTGACGATAGCCTCACAGGGAGCACATGCCGTGGTATAATGTGGATGGCCTCAGCCAGTAGCACAGGTCCTGTTTGTTAAGGTTCAAATATTGAGGAAGGAGAGTACAAACAACCATGGTCCAGAAGATCTTGGTCAAACGATTGATTTTAATGAATACACGCGTGGGAAGACCAGTCTGTACGCAGACAGGGATTGATCTTCGACTTAATCAAAGCATACACAGATTTTTATAGTATCAGGGTTTGAATTAATGACGCCCCTTCATACGTCACCGACAGAATATATACATACGTCAAATCAACCACAATGACTTTTAACACAGTTTAAAAGAACGTTGTCTTCGTCTCGTCTGGAACACGAACCCCACATCCTGCCAGACGCTGTTCCTCTTTCCAGAGACAAACATGACCAACTTCTCACCTATAAATGAGTCTACTAATGTGTGTGTGTGTATGTGTTGACCCTACATGCCCTCTCATCTCACCCGTTGCACTTCTGACCTTTTACCAGACCAGAGGCTCATCCTTATGTGTAATAACCTAACTGAAACTATATGTACTATGTTGAATAAATGTTTTAATCAAGAACCTCTACTAAGAGCTTAATAAAAGAATATAAAAGTATAACAGACAATTTGAATAACCTAGTAATTCAAATAGCCTCGTCTAACCTGCTCAGAATAACTTAGACTCTGCTTTCACTTCTGCTTTCCTTTCTGCAAACTCTCTGCAACTTCCTGTCAGCCTGCAACTTATTCTTTCTAAAACACACACACTGTTTAAACCTCTGAATACAATATCAATGCTGCAGATTCTATTATTAATGCAATGGTAATGATGATGATTATTTAACAATAGCAGTAAAATAATTTCCCTAGCACAGGCCCTTGTGTAATGTGGATCACATCAACCAGCAACACAGGCTCTGGTGAAATGTAGATGACCTCAGACAGCAGTGCAGGCCCTGCTGTCGTGAAGTTGGCCTCAGAGGGAGCACTAGCCCTGGTGCAATGTGGATGGTCTAAGCCAGCAATACAGGCCCTGGTGTGGTGACGATAGCCTCACAGGGAGCACATGCCGTGGTATAATGTGGATGGCCTCAGCCAGTAGCACAGGTCCTGTTGTAATGTGGATGGCCTCATCTACCAACACTGGCCCAGGTGAAATGTGGATGGTAATGGCCAGAACCACAGACCTTGGTGTAATGTGGATGGCCTTAGCCAACACCACTGGCCCTGGTGAAATGTGGATGATATCGGCAAGGACCAATGGCTCTGATGTAATGTGGATGGTTTCAGCCAACAGCACAGTCCCTGGTGTGGTGAAGATGGCCTCACAGGAAGCACTGTCCCTGGTGTAATGTGGATGGCCTCAGCAAACAACACTGGCCCTGGTGAAATGTCGGTGGTATTGGCCAGCACCACAGGCCCTGGTGTAATGTAGATGGCATCAGCCGGTAGCACAGGCCCTTGAGTATTGTGAATGGCATCAGCCAGCAACACCACTGGCCCTTGTCAAATGTGGATCGTTTCGGCCAGCAACACAGGCCCTGTCGTAATATGAGTGTCCTCAGCCAACACCACTGGCCCTGGTGTAATGAGGATGGCATCAGCCAGTAGCACAGGCCCTTGTGTATTGTGGATCGCATCAGCCAGCAACACAACCCTGGTGAAATGTGGATGGTTTGGGCCTGCACCACAGGCCCTGGTTTAATGTGGATGGCATCAAAAAGTAGCACAGGCCCTTGTGTAATGTGGATCACATCAGCCAGCAACACAGGCTCTGGTGAAATGTAGATGACCTCAGACAGCAGCACAGGCCCTGCTGTCGTGAAGTTGGCCTCAGAGGGAGCACTAGCCCTGGTGCAATGTGGATGGCCTAAGCCAGCAATACAGGCCCTGGTGTGGTGACGATAGCCTCACAGGGAGCACATGCCGTGGTATAATGTGGATGGCCTCAGCCAGTAGCACAGGCCCTGTTGTAATGTGGATGGCCTCATCTACCAACACTGGCCCAGGTGAAATGTGGATGGTATTGGCCAGCACCACAGGCCCTGGTGTAATGTGAATGTCCTCAGCCATGACCACAGGCCCTGATGAAATGTATTTGGCCTCAGCCATGACCACAGGCCCTGATGAAATGTATTTGGCCTCAGCCATGACCACAGGCCCTGGTGAAATGTAAATGTCCTCAGCCAGTAGCACAGGCCCTGTTGTAATGTGGATGGCCTCATCTAACAACTCTTTCCCTGGAGAAATATGGATGGTATTGGTCAGCACCACACACCCTGGTGTAATGTGAATGGCCTTAGCCAACACCACTGGCCCTGGTGAAATGTGCATGATATCGGTCAGCACCAAGATAATGGGTTGGCTTTTTCTCTTTCCTTCTATCTCTTTTTTGCTTATTATCTAACATTTAACCTACAGTAGAACACCATCCCCAAGTGGGATATGCATTATTAAAAATATGATTACTTGATTGCCTTGAATGCTGATTATTTTTTGCATGCAGTGGATGCTGTGAGTTGTCTGGAATTGTGTGTGGCACTGCAGCACTACTTTCATGCTGTGTAACTAATTATAAATGACCTCTGCAGAATTATTTTCTGTGTGTGTGTGTGTGTGTGTGTGTGTGTGTGTGTGTGTGTGTGTGTGTGTGTGTGTGTGTGTGTGTGTGTGTGTGTGTGCATCACTGTGTCTGCGATTATTTCAGGAGCACGATAGGTAGGTCAAGGTTAAAAAATTAAGAGGAGGACATTAATGTGTCTTTGCAGTCACTCTCCATCTGTCTCTCACTCCATAAAAAGTCCATTAACATCTAGAATGATAACCATGGTGATTGCTTCACACTGTAACCCATAATGGTGACCATCCCGGTTTTCTGAGATCCTGCTTTTGGGTTAAACTTCTTACGGGGGACAATCTATCACCTCTTAAATCTGGCCCATTCCTATTCTTCACTGTAATGTTACAGCAGCATACTCAAAAGCTCTTCATGAACTCAGTCAGAGTGCAACAGCAAGGACATGTAGAGTAATAAATGTGAAGCGTTAAGGCTGGCAATACTGACAAAGTCAAATATAATGACATATTTGACCAAGTAACTCAACATCTTTGATGTGACAGTATTTTACAGAAGAATTTTGATGCTCTATAGAACAACGATTTTAACCTCTAGCCTAACCCTAACCCTACCTTTCCCACCTTGCTGATAGTGACAGGATTCAGCAGCATGTTTTATGATTCCCAGTAATACAGATATTATATATTCTCTCCTTATTCAACTTAATTTTTTATTTCGTTTGCATGATACATACACAAGGAACCTATGAAAATTTAATATTAGAGATTAAAGGGATGATGGTACTTTTTATTTTTCATATTTTTCATAACGCTTTCTTTCGCCAAGACAGTGCGTTTCTCACTGTTGAATGGGGAACTCAACCGAAACAAAGTATAGGTTTTCATTATGTGAATAACTTGGAAATCTTAGCTCAAACAGCTGCAAAACCTGTTTTCCCAGCACGGGGACCTTGAGTTCTATAAGTTAAAGCCATAAACATGTGTATCCGAGTCTTCTATCAAAAGTTACAGCTATTTATATGAAGTTGTACAAAAACGCTTTCTTTCGCCAAGACAGTGCGTTTCTCACTGTTACATGCATTTGAAAGGGGAACTCGCCTGAAACAAAGTATAGGTTTTCATTATGTGAATAACTTGGAAATCTTAGCTCAAACAGCTGCAAAACCTGTTTTCCCAGCACGGGGACCTTGAGTTCTATAAGATAAAGCCATAAACATGTGTATCCGAGTCTTCTATCAAAAGATACAGCTATTTATATCAAGTTGTACAAAAACGCTTTCTTTCGCCAAGACAGTGCGTTTCTCACTGTTACATGCATTTGAATGGGGAACTCGCCTGAAACAAAGTATAGGTTTTCATTATGTGAATAACTTGGAAATCTTAGCTCAAACGGCTGCAAAACCTGTTTTCCCAGCACCGGGACCTTGAGTTCTATAAGATAAAGCCATAAACATGTGTATCCGAGTCTTCTATCAAAAGTTACAGCTATTTATATGAAGTTGTACAAAAACGCTTTCTTTCGCCAAGACAGTGCGTTTCTCACTGTTACATGCATTTGAATGGGGAACTCAACCGAAACAAAGTATAGGTTTTCATTATGTGAATAACTTGGAAATCTTAGCTCAAACAGCTGCAAAACCTGTTTTCCCAGCACGGGAACCTTGAGTTCTATAAGATAAAGCCATAAACATGTGTATCCGAGTCTTCTATCAAAAGTTACAGCTATTTCTATGAAGTTGTACAAAAACGCTTTCTTTTGCCAAGACAGTGCGTTTCTCACTGTTACATGCATTTGAATGGGGAACTCGACCGAAACAAAGTATAGGTTTTCATTATGTGAATAACTTGGAAATCTTAGCTCAAACAGCTGCAAAACCTGTTTGCCCAGCACGGAGACCTTGAGTTCTATAAGATAAAGCCATAAACATGTGTATCCGAGTCTTCTATCAAAAGTTACAGCTATTCATATGAAGTTGTACAAAAACGCTTTCTTTCGCCAAGACAGTGCGTTTCTCACTGTTACATGCATTTGAATGGGGAACTCGACCGAAACAAAGTATAGGTTTTCATTATGTGAATAACTTGGAAATCTTAGCTCAAACAGCTGCAAAACCTGTTTTCCCAGCACGGGAACCTTGAGTTCTATAAGATAAAGCCATAAACATGTGTATCCGAGTCTTCTATCAAAAGTTACAGCTATTCATATGAAGTTGTACAAAAACGCTTTCTTTCGCCAAGACAGTGCGTTTCTCACTGTTACATGCATTTGAATGGGGAACTCGACCGAAACAAAGTATATGTTTTCATTATGTGAATAACTTGGAAATCTTAGCTCAAACAGCTGCAAAACCTGTTTTCCCAGCACGGAGACCTTGAGTTCTATAATATAAGGCCATAAACATGTTTGTCTGAGTCTTCTATCAAAAGTTACAGCTATTTCTATGAAGTTGTACAAAAACACTTTCTTTCGCCAAGACAGTGCGTTTCTCACTGTTACATGCATTTGAATGGGGAACTCGACCGAAACAAAGTATAGGTTTTCATTATGTGAATAACTTGGAAATCTTAGCTCAAACAGCTGCAAAACCTGTTTTCCCAGCACGGGAACCTTGAGTTCTATAAGATAAAGCCATAAACATGTGTATCCGAGTCTTCTATCAAAAGTTACAGCTATTTCTATGAAGTTGTACAAAAACGCTTTCTTTCGCCAAGACAGTGCGTTTCTCACTGTTACATGCATTTGAATGGGGAACTCGACCGAAACAAAGTATAGGTTTTCATTATGTGAATAACTTGGAAATCTTAGCTCAAACAGCTGCAAAACCTGTTTTCCCAGCACGGGGACCTTGAGTTCTATAATATAAGGCCATAAACATGTTTGTCTGAGTCTTCTATCAAAAGTTACAGCTATTTCTATGAAGTTGTACAAAAACGCTTTCTTTCGCCAAGACAGTGCGTTTCTCACTGTTACATGCATTTGAATGGGGAACTCGACCGAAACAAAGTATAGGTTTTCATTATGTGAATAACTTGGAAATCTTAGCTCAAACAGCTGCAAAACCTGTTTGCCCAAGCACGGGGATATTGAGTTCTATAAGATAAAGCCATAAACATGTTTGTCTGAGTCTTCTATCAAAAGTTACAGCGATTTATATGAAGTTGTTCAAAAAAAACTTTATTTCGCCAAGACAATGCGTTTCTCACTGTTACATGCATTTGAATGGGAAACTCGACCGAAACAAAGTATAGGTTTTCATTATGTGTATAACTTGGAAATCTTAGCTCAAACAGCTGCAAAACCTGTTTGCCCAAACACGAGGATATTGAGTTCTATAAGATAAAGCCATAAACATGTTTGTCTGAGTCTTCTATCAAAAGTTACAGCGATTTATATGAAGTTGTTCAAAAACGCTTTATTTAGCCAAGACAATGCGTTTCTCACTGTTACATGCATTTGAATGGGAAACTCGCCTGAAACAAAGTATAGGTTTTCATTATGTGAATAATTTTAAAATCTTAGCTCAAACGGCTGCAAAACCTGTTTGCCCAAGCACGGGGATATTGAGTTCTATAAGATAAAGCCATAAACATGTTTGTCTGAGTCTTCTATCAAAAGTTACAGCGATTTATATGAAGTTGTTCAAAAACGCTTTATTTCGCCAAGACAATGCGTTTCTCACTGTTACATGCATTTGAATGGGAAACTCGCCTGAAACAAAGTATAGGTTTTCATTATGTGAATAATTTTAAAATCTTAGCTCAAACGGCTGCAAAACCTGTTTGCCCAAGCACGGGGATATTGAGTTCTATAAGATAAAGCCATAAACATGTTTGTCTGAGTCTTCTATCAAAAGTTACAGCGATTTATATGAAGTTGTTCAAAAAAAACTTTATTTCGCCAAGACAATGCGTTTCTCACTGTTACATGCATTTGAATGGGAAACTCGCCTGAAACAAAGTATAGGTTTTCATTATGTGAATAATTTTAAAATCTTAGCTCAAACGGCTGCAAAACCTGTTTTCCCAGCACGGGGACCTTGAGTTCTATAAGATAAAGCCATAAACATGTTTGTCTGAGTCTTCTATCAAAAGTTACAGCTATTTATATGAAGTTGTTCAAAAACGCTTTATTTCGCCAAGTCAATGCGTTTCTCACTGTTACATGCATTTGAATGGGAAACTCGCCTGAAACAAAGTATAGGTTTTCATTATGTGAATAATTTTAAAATCTTAGCTCAAACGGCTGCAAAACCTGTTTGCCCAAGCACGGGGATATTGAGTTCTATAAGATAAAGCCATAAACATGTTTGTCTGAGTCTTCTATCAAAAGTTACAGCGATTTATATGAAGTTGTTCAAAAACGCTTTATTTCGCCAAGACAATGCGTTTCTCACTGTTACATGCATTTGAATGGGAAACTCGCCTGAAACAAAGTATAGGTTTTCATTATGTGAATAATTTTAAAATCTTAGCTCAAACGGCTGCAAAACCTGTTTGCCCAAGCACGGGGATATTGAGTTCTATAAGATAAAGCCATAAACATGTTTGTCTGAGTCTTCTATCAAAAGTTACAGCGATTTATATGAAGTTGTTCAAAAACGCTTTATTTCGCCAAGACAATGCGTTTCTCACTGTTACATGCATTTGAATGGGAAACTCGCCTGAAACAAAGTATAGGTTTTCATTATGTGAATAATTTTAAAATCTTAGCTCAAACGGCTGCAAAACCTGTTTGCCCAAGCACGGGGATATTGAGTTCTATAAGATAAAGCCATAAACATGTTTGTCTGAGTCTTCTATCAAAAGTTACAGCGATTTATATGAAGTTGTTCAAAAACGCTTTATTTCGCCAAGACAATGCGTTTCTCACTGTTACATGCATTTGAATGGGAAACTCGCCTGAAACAAAGTATAGGTTTTCATTATGTGAATAATTTTAAAATCTTAGCTCAAACGGCTGCAAAACCTGTTTGCCCAGCACGGGGATATTGAGTTCTATAAGATAAAGCCATAAACATGTTTGTCTGAGTCTTCTATCAAAAGTTACAGCTATTTATATGAAGTTGTACAAAAACGCTTTCTTTCGCCAAGACAATGCGTTTCTCACTGTTACATGCATTTGAATGGGAAACTCGACCGAAACAAAGTATAGGTTTTCATTATGTGTATAACTTGGAAATCTTAGCTCAAACGGCTGCAAAACCTGTTTGCCCAAGCACGGGGATATTGAGTTCTATAAGATAAAGCCATAAACATGTTTGTCTGAGTCTTCTATCAAAAGTTACAGCGATTTATATGAAGTTGTTCAAAAACGCTTTATTTCGCCAAGACAATGCGTTTCTCACTGTTACATGCATTTGAATGGGAAACTCGCCTGAAACAAAGTATAGGTTTTCATTATGTGAATAATTTTAAAATCTTAGCTCAAACGGCTGCAAAACCTGTTTTCCCAGCACGGGGATATTGAGTTCTATAAGATAAAGCCATAAACATGTTTGTCTGAGTCTTCTATCAAAAGTTACAGCGATTTATATGAAGTTGTTCAAAAACGCTTTATTTCGCCAAGACAATGCGTTTCTCACTGTTACATGCATTTGAATGGGAAACTCGCCTGAAACAAAGTATAGGTTTTCATTATGTGAATAATTTTAAAATCTTAGCTCAAACGGCTGCAAAACCTGTTTGCCCAGCACGGGGATATTGAGTTCTATAAGATAAAGCCATAAACATGTTTGTCTGAGTCTTCTATCAAAAGTTACAGCTATTTATATGAAGTTGTACAAAAACGCTTTCTTTCGCCAAGACAATGCGTTTCTCACTGTTACATGCATTTGAATGGGAAACTCGACCGAAACAAAGTATAGGTTTTCATTATGTGAATAACTTGGAAATCTTAGCTCAAACAGCTGCAAAACCTGTTTGCCCAGCACGGGGATATTGAGTTCTATAAGATAAAGCCATAAACATGTTTGTCTGAGTCTTCTATCAAAAGTTACAGCTATTTATATGAAGTTGTTCAAAAACGCTTTATTTCGCCAAGACAATGCGTTTCTCACTGTTACATGCATTTGAATGGGAAACTCGCCTGAAACAAAGTATAGGTTTTCATTATGTGAATAATTTTAAAATCTTAGCTCAAACGGCTGCAAAACCTGTTTGCCCAAGCACGGGGATATTGAGTTCTATAAGATAAAGCCATAAACATGTTTGTCTGAGTCTTCTATCAAAAGTTACAGCGATTTATATGAAGTTGTTCAAAAACGCTTTATTTCGCCAAGACAATGCGTTTCTCACTGTTACATGCATTTGAATGGGAAACTCGCCTGAAACAAAGTATAGGTTTTCATTATGTGAATAATTTTAAAATCTTAGCTCAAACGGCTGCAAAACCTGTTTGCCCAAGCACGGGGATATTGAGTTCTATAAGATAAAGCCATAAACATGTTTGTCTGAGTCTTCTATCAAAAGTTACAGCGATTTATATGAAGTTGTTCAAAAACGCTTTATTTCGCCAAGACAATGCGTTTCTCACTGTTACATGCATTTGAATGGGAAACTCGCCTGAAACAAAGTATAGGTTTTCATTATGTGAATAATTTTAAAATCTTAGCTCAAACGGCTGCAAAACCTGTTTGCCCAAGCACGGGGATATTGAGTTCTATAAGATAAAGCCATAAACATGTTTGTCTGAGTCTTCTATCAAAAGTTACAGCGATTTATATGAAGTTGTTCAAAAACGCTTTATTTCGCCAAGACAATGCGTTTCTCACTGTTACATGCATTTGAATGGGAAACTCGCCTGAAACAAAGTATAGGTTTTCATTATGTGAATAATTTTAAAATCTTAGCTCAAACGGCTGCAAAACCTGTTTGCCCAAGCACGAGGATATTGAGTTCTATAAGATAAAGCCATAAACATGTTTGTCTGAGTCTTCTATCAAAAGTTACAGCTATTTATATGAAGTTGTACAAAAACGCTTTCTTTCGCCAAGACAATGCGTTTCTCACTGTTACATGCATTTGAATGGGAAACTCGACCGAAACAAAGTATAGGTTTTCATTATGTGAATAACTTGGAAATCTTAGCTCAAACGGCTGCAAAACCTGTTTGCCCAAGCACGGGGATATTGAGTTCTATAAGATAAAGCCATAAACATGTTTGTCTGAGTCTTCTATCAAAAGTTACAGCGATTTATATGAAGTTGTTCAAAAACGCTTTATTTCGCCAAGACAATGCGTTTCTCACTGTTACATGCATTTGAATGGGAAACTCGCCTGAAACAAAGTATAGGTTTTCATTATGTGAATAATTTTAAAATCTTAGCTCAAACGGCTGCAAAACCTGTTTTCCCAGCACGGGGATATTGAGTTCTATAAGATAAAGCCATAAACATGTTTGTCTGAGTCTTCTATCAAAAGTTACAGCGATTTATATGAAGTTGTTCAAAAACGCTTTATTTCGCCAAGACAATGCGTTTCTCACTGTTACATGCATTTGAATGGGAAACTCGCCTGAAACAAAGTATAGGTTTTCATTATGTGAATAATTTGGAAATCTTAGCTCAAACAGCTGCAAAACCTGTTTGCCCAGCACGGGGATATTGAGTTCTATAAGATAAAGCCATAAACATGTTTGTCTGAGTCTTCTATCAAAAGTTACAGCGATTTATATGAAGTTGTTCAAAAACGCTTTATTTCGCCAAGACAATGCGTTTCTCACTGTTACATGCATTTGAATGGGAAACTCGCCTGAAACAAAGTATAGGTTTTCATTATGTGAATAATTTTAAAATCTTAGCTCAAACGGCTGCAAAACCTGTTTGCCCAAGCACGGGGATATTGAGTTCTATAAGATAAAGCCATAAACATGTTTGTCTGAGTCTTCTATCAAAAGTTACAGCGATTTATATGAAGTTGTTCAAAAACGCTTTATTTCGCCAAGACAATGCGTTTCTCACTGTTACATGCATTTGAATGGGAAACTCGCCTGAAACAAAGTATAGGTTTTCATTATGTGAATAATTTTAAAATCTTAGCTCAAACGGCTGCAAAACCTGTTTGCCCAAGCACGGGGATATTGAGTTCTATAAGATAAAGCCATAAACATGTTTGTCTGAGTCTTCTATCAAAAGTTACAGCGATTTATATGAAGTTGTTCAAAAACGCTTTATTTCGCCAAGACAATGCGTTTCTCACTGTTACATGCATTTGAATGGGAAACTCGCCTGAAACAAAGTATAGGTTTTCATTATGTGAATAATTTTAAAATCTTAGCTCAAACGGCTGCAAAACCTGTTTGCCCAAGCACGGGGATATTGAGTTCTATAAGATAAAGCCATAAACATGTTTGTCTGAGTCTTCTATCAAAAGTTACAGCGATTTATATGAAGTTGTTCAAAAACGCTTTATTTCGCCAAGACAATGCGTTTCTCACTGTTACATGCATTTGAATGGGAAACTCGCCTGAAACAAAGTATAGGTTTTCATTATGTGAATAATTTTAAAATCTTAGCTCAAACGGCTGCAAAACCTGTTTGCCCAAGCACGGGGATATTGAGTTCTATAAGATAAAGCCATAAACATGTTTGTCTGAGTCTTCTATCAAAAGTTACAGCGATTTATATGAAGTTGTTCAAAAACGCTTTATTTCGCCAAGACAATGCGTTTCTCACTGTTACATGCATTTGAATGGGAAACTCGCCTGAAACAAAGTATAGGTTTTCATTATGTGAATAATTTTAAAATCTTAGCTCAAACGGCTGCAAAACCTGTTTGCCCAAGCACGGGGATATTGAGTTCTATAAGATAAAGCCATAAACATGTTTGTCTGAGTCTTCTATCAAAAGTTACAGCGATTTATATGAAGTTGTTCAAAAACGCTTTATTTCGCCAAGACAATGCGTTTCTCACTGTTACATGCATTTGAATGGGAAACTCGCCTGAAACAAAGTATAGGTTTTCATTATGTGAATAATTTTAAAATCTTAGCTCAAACGGCTGCAAAACCTGTTTGCCCAAGCACGGGGATATTGAGTTCTATAAGATAAAGCCATAAACATGTTTGTCTGAGTCTTCTATCAAAAGTTACAGCGATTTATATGAAGTTGTTCAAAAACGCTTTATTTCGCCAAGACAATGCGTTTCTCACTGTTACATGCATTTGAATGGGAAACTCGCCTGAAACAAAGTATAGGTTTTCATTATGTGAATAATTTTAAAATCTTAGCTCAAACGGCTGCAAAACCTGTTTGCCCAAGCACGGGGATATTGAGTTCTATAAGATAAAGCCATAAACATGTTTGTCTGAGTCTTCTATCAAAAGTTACAGCGATTTATATGAAGTTGTTCAAAAACGCTTTATTTCGCCAAGACAATGCGTTTCTCACTGTTACATGCATTTGAATGGGAAACTCGCCTGAAACAAAGTATAGGTTTTCATTATGTGAATAATTTTAAAATCTTAGCTCAAACGGCTGCAAAACCTGTTTTCCCAGCACGGGGACCTTGAGTTCTATAAGATAAAGCCATAAACATGTTTGTCTGAGTCTTCTATCAAAAGTTACAGCTATTTATATGAAGTTGTTCAAAAACGCTTTATTTCGCCAAGACAATGCGTTTCTCACTGTTACATGCATTTGAATGGGAAACTCGCCTGAAACAAAGTATAGGTTTTCATTATGTGAATAATTTTAAAATCTTAGCTCAAACGGCTGCAAAACCTGTTTGCCCAAGCACGGGGATATTGAGTTCTATAAGATAAAGCCATAAACATGTTTGTCTGAGTCTTCTATCAAAAGTTACAGCGATTTATATGAAGTTGTTCAAAAACGCTTTATTTCGCCAAGACAATGCGTTTCTCACTGTTACATGCATTTGAATGGGAAACTCGCCTGAAACAAAGTATAGGTTTTCATTATGTGAATAATTTTAAAATCTTAGCTCAAACGGCTGCAAAACCTGTTTGCCCAAGCACGGGGATATTGAGTTCTATAAGATAAAGCCATAAACATGTTTGTCTGAGTCTTCTATCAAAAGTTACAGCGATTTATATGAAGTTGTTCAAAAACGCTTTATTTCGCCAAGACAATGCGTTTCTCACTGTTACATGCATTTGAATGGGAAACTCGCCTGAAACAAAGTATAGGTTTTCATTATGTGAATAATTTTAAAATCTTAGCTCAAACGGCTGCAAAACCTGTTTGCCCAAGCACGGGGATATTGAGTTCTATAAGATAAAGCCATAAACATGTTTGTCTGAGTCTTCTATCAAAAGTTACAGCTATTTATATGAAGTTGTACAAAAACGCTTTCTTTCGCCAAGACAATGCGTTTCTCACTGTTACATGCATTTGAATGGGAAACTCGACCGAAACAAAGTATAGGTTTTCATTATGTGAATAACTTGGAAATCTTAGCTCAAACGGCTGCAAAACCTGTTTGCCCAAGCACGGGGATATTGAGTTCTATAAGATAAAGCCATAAACATGTTTGTCTGAGTCTTCTATCAAAAGTTACAGCGATTTATATGAAGTTGTTCAAAAACGCTTTATTTCGCCAAGACAATGCGTTTCTCACTGTTACATGCATTTGAATGGGAAACTCGCCTGAAACAAAGTATAGGTTTTCATTATGTGAATAATTTTAAAATCTTAGCTCAAACGGCTGCAAAACCTGTTTTCCCAGCACGGGGATATTGAGTTCTATAAGATAAAGCCATAAACATGTTTGTCTGAGTCTTCTATCAAAAGTTACAGCGATTTATATGAAGTTGTTCAAAAACGCTTTATTTCGCCAAGACAATGCGTTTCTCACTGTTACATGCATTTGAATGGGAAACTCGCCTGAAACAAAGTATAGGTTTTCATTATGTGAATAATTTTAAAATCTTAGCTCAAACGGCTGCAAAACCTGTTTGCCCAGCACGGGGATATTGAGTTCTATAAGATATAGCCATAAACATGTTTGTCTGAGTCTTCTATCAAAAGTTACAGCTATTTATATGAAGTTGTACAAAAACGCTTTCTTTCGCCAAGACAATGCGTTTCTCACTGTTACATGCATTTGAATGGGAAACTCGACCGAAACAAAGTATAGGTTTTCATTATGTGAATAACTTGGAAATCTTAGCTCAAACAGCTGCAAAACCTGTTTGCCCAGCACGGGGATATTGAGTTCTATAAGATAAAGCCATAAACATGTTTGTCTGAGTCTTCTATCAAAAGTTACAGCTATTTATATGAAGTTGTTCAAAAACGCTTTATTTCGCCAAGACAATGCGTTTCTCACTGTTACATGCATTTGAATGGGAAACTCGCCTGAAACAAAGTATAGGTTTTCATTATGTGAATAATTTTAAAATCTTAGCTCAAACGGCTGCAAAACCTGTTTGCCCAAGCACGGGGATATTGAGTTCTATAAGATAAAGCCATAAACATGTTTGTCTGAGTCTTCTATCAAAAGTTACAGCGATTTATATGAAGTTGTTCAAAAACGCTTTATTTCGCCAAGACAATGCGTTTCTCACTGTTACATGCATTTGAATGGGAAACTCGCCTGAAACAAAGTATAGGTTTTCATTATGTGAATAATTTTAAAATCTTAGCTCAAACGGCTGCAAAACCTGTTTGCCCAAGCACGGGGATATTGAGTTCTATAAGATAAAGCCATAAACATGTTTGTCTGAGTCTTCTATCAAAAGTTACAGCGATTTATATGAAGTTGTTCAAAAACGCTTTATTTCGCCAAGACAATGCGTTTCTCACTGTTACATGCATTTGAATGGGAAACTCGCCTGAAACAAAGTATAGGTTTTCATTATGTGAATAATTTTAAAATCTTAGCTCAAACGGCTGCAAAACCTGTTTGCCCAAGCACGGGGATATTGAGTTCTATAAGATAAAGCCATAAACATGTTTGTCTGAGTCTTCTATCAAAAGTTACAGCGATTTATATGAAGTTGTTCAAAAACGCTTTATTTCGCCAAGACAATGCGTTTCTCACTGTTACATGCATTTGAATGGGAAACTCGCCTGAAACAAAGTATAGGTTTTCATTATGTGAATAATTTTAAAATCTTAGCTCAAACGGCTGCAAAACCTGTTTGCCCAAGCACGGGGATATTGAGTTCTATAAGATAAAGCCATAAACATGTTTGTCTGAGTCTTCTATCAAAAGTTACAGCTATTTATATGAAGTTGTACAAAAACGCTTTCTTTCGCCAAGACAATGCGTTTCTCACTGTTACATGCATTTGAATGGGAAACTCGACCGAAACAAAGTATAGGTTTTCATTATGTGAATAACTTGGAAATCTTAGCTCAAACGGCTGCAAAACCTGTTTGCCCAAGCACGGGGATATTGAGTTCTATAAGATAAAGCCATAAACATGTTTGTCTGAGTCTTCTATCAAAAGTTACAGCGATTTATATGAAGTTGTTCAAAAACGCTTTATTTCGCCAAGACAATGCGTTTCTCACTGTTACATGCATTTGAATGGGAAACTCGCCTGAAACAAAGTATAGGTTTTCATTATGTGAATAATTTTAAAATCTTAGCTCAAACGGCTGCAAAACCTGTTTTCCCAGCACGGGGATATTGAGTTCTATAAGATAAAGCCATAAACATGTTTGTCTGAGTCTTCTATCAAAAGTTACAGCTATTTATATGAAGTTGTACAAAAACGCTTTCTTTCGCCAAGACAATGCGTTTCTCACTGTTACATGCATTTGAATGGGAAACTCGACCGAAACAAAGTATAGGTTTTCATTATGTGAATAACTTGGAAATCTTAGCTCAAACAGCTGCAAAACCTGTTTGCCCAGCACGGGGATATTGAGTTCTATAAGATAAAGCCATAAACATGTTTGTCTGAGTCTTCTATCAAAAGTTACAGCGATTTATATGAAGTTGTTCAAAAACGCTTTATTTCGCCAAGACAATGCGTTTCTCACTGTTACATGCATTTGAATGGGAAACTCGCCTGAAACAAAGTATAGGTTTTCATTATGTGAATAATTTTAAAATCTTAGCTCAAACGGCTGCAAAACCTGTTTGCCCAAGCACGGGGATATTGAGTTCTATAAGATAAAGCCATAAACATGTTTGTCTGAGTCTTCTATCAAAAGTTACAGCGATTTATATGAAGTTGTTCAAAAACGCTTTATTTCGCCAAGACAATGCGTTTCTCACTGTTACATGCATTTGAATGGGAAACTCGCCTGAAACAAAGTATAGGTTTTCATTATGTGAATAATTTTAAAATCTTAGCTCAAACGGCTGCAAAACCTGTTTGCCCAAGCACGGGGATATTGAGTTCTATAAGATAAAGCCATAAACATGTTTGTCTGAGTCTTCTATCAAAAGTTACAGCGATTTATATGAAGTTGTTCAAAAACGCTTTATTTCGCCAAGACAATGCGTTTCTCACTGTTACATGCATTTGAATGGGAAACTCGCCTGAAACAAAGTATAGGTTTTCATTATGTGAATAATTTTAAAATCTTAGCTCAAACGGCTGCAAAACCTGTTTGCCCAAGCACGGGGATATTGAGTTCTATAAGATAAAGCCATAAACATGTTTGTCTGAGTCTTCTATCAAAAGTTACAGCGATTTATATGAAGTTGTTCAAAAACGCTTTATTTCGCCAAGACAATGCGTTTCTCACTGTTACATGCATTTGAATGGGAAACTCGCCTGAAACAAAGTATAGGTTTTCATTATGTGAATAATTTTAAAATCTTAGCTCAAACGGCTGCAAAACCTGTTTGCCCAAGCACGAGGATATTGAGTTCTATAAGATAAAGCCATAAACATGTTTGTCTGAGTCTTCTATCAAAAGTTACAGCTATTTATATGAAGTTGTACAAAAACGCTTTCTTTCGCCAAGACAATGCGTTTCTCACTGTTACATGCATTTGAATGGGAAACTCGACCGAAACAAAGTATAGGTTTTCATTATGTGTATAACTTGGAAATCTTAGCTCAAACGGCTGCAAAACCTGTTTGCCCAATCACGAGGATATTGAGTTCTATAAGATAAAGCCATAAACATGTTTGTCTGAGTCTTCTATCAAAAGTTACAGCGATTTATATGAAGTTGTTCAAAAACGCTTTATTTCGCCAAGACAATGCGTTTCTCACTGTTACATGCATTTGAATGGGAAACTCGCCTGAAACAAAGTATAGGTTTTCATTATGTGAATAATTTTAAAATCTTAGCTCAAACGGCTGCAAAACCTGTTTGCCCAAGCACGGGGATATTGAGTTCTATAAGATAAAGCCATAAACATGTTTGTCTGAGTCTTCTATCAAAAGTTACAGCGATTTATATGAAGTTGTTCAAAAACGCTTTATTTCGCCAAGACAATGCGTTTCTCACTGTTACATGCATTTGAATGGGAAACTCGCCTGAAACAAAGTATAGGTTTTCATTATGTGAATAATTTTAAAATCTTAGCTCAAACGGCTGCAAAACCTGTTTGCCCAAGCACGAGGATATTGAGTTCTATAAGATAAAGCCATAAACATGTTTGTCTGAGTCTTCTATCAAAAGTTACAGCTATTTATATGAAGTTGTACAAAAACGCTTTCTTTCGCCAAGACAATGCGTTTCTCACTGTTACATGCATTTGAATGGGAAACTCGACCGAAACAAAGTATAGGTTTTCATTATGTGTATAACTTGGAAATCTTAGCTCAAACGGCTGCAAAACCTGTTTGCCCAAGCACGAGGATATTGAGTTCTATAAGATAAAGCCATAAACATGTTTGTCTGAGTCTTCTATCAAAAGTTACAGCGATTTATATGAAGTTGTTCAAAAACGCTTTATTTCGCCAAGACAATGCGTTTCTCACTGTTACATGCATTTGAATGGGAAACTCGCCTGAAACAAAGTATAGGTTTTCATTATGTGAATAATTTTAAAATCTTAGCTCAAACGGCTGCAAAACCTGTTTTCCCAGCACGGGGATATTGAGTTCTATAAGATATAGCCATAAACATGTTTGTCTGAGTCTTCTATCAAAAGTTACAGCTATTTATATGAAGTTGTACAAAAACGCTTTCTTTCGCCAAGACAATGCGTTTCTCACTGTTACATGCATTTGAATGGGAAACTCGACCGAAACAAAGTATAGGTTTTCATTATGTGTATAACTTGGAAATCTTAGCTCAAACAGCTGCAAAACCTGTTTGCCCAGCACGGGGATATTGAGTTCTATAAGATAAAGCCATAAACATGTTTGTCTGAGTCTTCTATCAAAAGTTACAGCGATTTATATGAAGTTGTTCAAAAACGCTTTATTTCGCCAAGTCAATGCGTTTCTCACTGTTACATGCATTTGAATGGGAAACTCGCCTGAAACAAAGTATAGGTTTTCATTATGTGAATAATTTTAAAATTTTAGCTCAAACGGCTGCAAAACCTGTTTGCCCAAGCACGGGGATATTGAGTTCTATAAGATAAAGCCATAAACATGTTTGTCTGAGTCTTCTATCAAAAGTTACAGCGATTTATATGAAGTTGTTCAAAAACGCTTTATTTCGCCAAGACAATGCGTTTCTCACTGTTACATGCATTTGAATGGGAAACTCGCCTGAAACAAAGTATAGGTTTTCATTATGTGAATAATTTTAAAATCTTAGCTCAAACGGCTGCAAAACCTGTTTGCCCAAGCACGGGGATATTGAGTTCTATAAGATAAAGCCATAAACATGTTTGTCTGAGTCTTCTATCAAAAGTTACAGCGATTTATATGAAGTTGTTCAAAAACGCTTTATTTCGCCAAGACAATGCGTTTCTCACTGTTACATGCATTTGAATGGGAAACTCGCCTGAAACAAAGTATAGGTTTTCATTATGTGAATAATTTTAAAATCTTAGCTCAAACGGCTGCAAAACCTGTTTGCCCAAGCACGGGGATATTGAGTTCTATAAGATAAAGCCATAAACATGTTTGTCTGAGTCTTCTATCAAAAGTTACAGCGATTTATATGAAGTTGTTCAAAAACGCTTTATTTCGCCAAGACAATGCGTTTCTCACTGTTACATGCATTTGAATGGGAAACTCGCCTGAAACAAAGTATAGGTTTTCATTATGTGAATAATTTTAAAATCTTAGCTCAAACGGCTGCAAAACCTGTTTGCCCAAGCACGAGGATATTGAGTTCTATAAGATAAAGCCATAAACATGTTTGTCTGAGTCTTCTATCAAAAGTTACAGCTATTTATATGAAGTTGTACAAAAACGCTTTCTTTCGCCAAGACAATGCGTTTCTCACTGTTACATGCATTTGAATGGGAAACTCGACCGAAACAAAGTATAGGTTTTCATTATGTGTATAACTTGGAAATCTTAGCTCAAACGGCTGCAAAACCTGTTTGCCCAAGCACGAGGATATTGAGTTCTATAAGATAAAGCCATAAACATGTTTGTCTGAGTCTTCTATCAAAAGTTACAGCGATTTATATGAAGTTGTTCAAAAACGCTTTATTTCGCCAAGACAATGCGTTTCTCACTGTTACATGCATTTGAATGGGAAACTCGCCTGAAACAAAGTATAGGTTTTCATTATGTGAATAATTTTAAAATCTTAGCTCAAACGGCTGCAAAACCTGTTTTCCCAGCACGGGGATATTGAGTTCTATAAGATAAAGCCATAAACATGTTTGTCTGAGTCTTCTATCAAAAGTTACAGCGATTTATATGAAGTTGTTCAAAAACGCTTTATTTCGCCAAGACAATGCGTTTCTCACTGTTACATGCATTTGAATGGGAAACTCGCCTGAAACAAAGTATAGGTTTTCATTATGTGAATAATTTTAAAATCTTAGCTCAAACGGCTGCAAAACCTGTTTGCCCAGCACGGGGATATTGAGTTCTATAAGATATAGCCATAAACATGTTTGTCTGAGTCTTCTATCAAAAGTTACAGCTATTTATATGAAGTTGTACAAAAACGCTTTCTTTCGCCAAGACAATGCGTTTCTCACTGTTACATGCATTTGAATGGGAAACTCGCCTGAAACAAAGTATAGGTTTTCATTATGTGTATAATTTTAAAATCTTAGCTCAAAACGGCTGCAAAACCTGTTCTGTTTGCCCAGCACGGGGATATTGAGTTCTATAAGATAAAGCCATAAACATGTTTGTCTGAGTCTTCTATCAAAAGTTACAGCGATTTATATGAAGTTGTTCAAAAAAAACTTTATTTCGCCAAGACAATGCGTTTCTCACTGTTACATGCATTTGAATGGGAAACTCGCCTGAAACAAAGTATAGGTTTTCATTATGTGAATAATTTTAAAATCTTAGCTCAAACGGCTGCAAAACCTGTTTTCCCAGCACGGGGACCTTGAGTTCTATAAGATAAAGCCATAAACATGTTTGTCTGAGTCTTCTATCAAAAGTTACAGCGATTTATATGAAGTTGTTCAAAAACGCTTTATTTCGCCAAGACAATGCGTTTCTCACTGTTACATGCATTTGAATGGGAAACTCGCCTGAAACAAAGTATAGGTTTTCATTATGTGAATAATTTTAAAATCTTAGCTCAAACGGCTGCAAAACCTGCTTGCCCAAGCACGGGGATATTGAGTTCTATAAGATAAAGCCATAAACATGTTTGTCTGAGTCTTCTATCAAAAGTTACAGCGATTTATATGAAGTTGTTCAAAAAAAACTTTATTTCGCCAAGACAATGCGTTTCTCACTGTTACATGCATTTGAATGGGAAACTCGCCTGAAACAAAGTATAGGTTTTCATTATGTGAATAATTTTAAAATCTTAGCTCAAACGGCTGCAAAACCTGTTTGCCCAGCACGGGGATATTGAGTTCTATAAGATATAGCCATAAACATGTTTGTCTGAGTCTTCTATCAAAAGTTACAGCTATTTATATGAAGTTGTACAAAAACGCTTTCTTTCGCCAAGACAATGCGTTTCTCACTGTTACATGCATTTGAATGGGAAACTCGCCTGAAACAAAGTATAGGTTTTCATTATGTGAATAATTTTAAAATCTTAGCTCAAACGGCTGCAAAACCTGTTTGCCCAGCACGGGGATATTGAGTTCTATAAGATAAAGCCATAAACATGTTTGTCTGAGTCTTCTATCAAAAGTTACAGCGATTTATATGAAGTTGTTCAAAAACGCTTTATTTCGCCAAGACAATGCGTTTCTCACTGTTACATGCATTTGAATGGGAAACTCGCCTGAAACAAAGTATAGGTTTTCATTATGTGAATAATTTTAAAATCTTAGCTCAAACGGCTGCAAAACCTGTTTGCCCAGCACGGGGATATTGAGTTCTATAAGATATAGCCATAAACATGTTTGTCTGAGTCTTCTATCAAAAGTTACAGCGATTTATATGAAGTTGTACAAAAACGCTTTCTTTCGCCAAGACAGTGCGTTTCTCACTGTTACATGCATTTGAATGGGAAACTCGACCGAAACAAAGTATAGGTTTTCATTATGTGTATAATTTTAAAATCTTAGCTCAAACGGCTGCAAAACCTGTTCTGTTTGCCCAGCACGGGGATATTGAGTTCTATAAGATAAAGCCATAAACATGTTTGTCTGAGTCTTCTATCAAAAGTTACAGCGATTTATATGAAGTTGTTCAAAAAAAACTTTATTTCGCCAAGACAATGCGTTTCTCACTGTTACATGCATTTGAATGGGAAACTCGCCTGAAACAAAGTATAGGTTTTCATTATGTGAATAATTTTAAAATCTTAGCTCAAACGGCTGCAAAACCTGTTTTCCCAGCACGGGGACCTTGAGTTCTATAAGATAAAGCCATAAACATGTTTGTCTGAGTCTTCTATCAAAAGTTACAGCGATTTATATGAAGTTGTTCAAAAACGCTTTATTTCGCCAAGACAATGCGTTTCTCACTGTTACATGCATTTGAATGGGAAACTCGCCTGAAACAAAGTATAGGTTTTCATTATGTGAATAATTTTAAAATCTTAGCTCAAACGGCTGCAAAACCTGCTTGCCCAAGCACGGGGATATTGAGTTCTATAAGATAAAGCCATAAACATGTTTGTCTGAGTCTTCTATCAAAAGTTACAGCGATTTATATGAAGTTGTTCAAAAAAAACTTTATTTCGCCAAGACAATGCGTTTCTCACTGTTACATGCATTTGAATGGGAAACTCGCCTGAAACAAAGTATAGGTTTTCATTATGTGAATAATTTTAAAATCTTAGCTCAAACGGCTGCAAAACCTGTTCTGTTTGCCCAGCACGGGGATATTGAGTTCTATAAGATAAAGCCATAAACATGTTTGTCTGAGTCTTCTATCAAAAGTTACAGCGATTTATATGAAGTTGTTCAAAAAAAACTTTATTTCGCCAAGACAATGCGTTTCTCACTGTTACATGCATTTGAATGGGAAACTCGCCTGAAACAAAGTATAGGTTTTCATTATGTGAATAATTTTAAAATCTTAGCTCAAACGGCTGCAAAACCTGTTTTCCCAGCACGGGGACCTTGAGTTCTATAAGATAAAGCCATAAACATGTTTGTCTGAGTCTTCTATCAAAAGTTACAGCTATTTATATGAAGTTGTTCAAAAACGCTTTATTTCGCCAAGTCAATGCGTTTCTCACTGTTACATGCATTTGAATGGGAAACTCGCCTGAAACAAAGTATAGGTTTTCATTATGTGAATAATTTTAAAATCTTAGCTCAAACGGCTGCAAAACCTGTTTGCCCAGCACGGGGATATTGAGTTCTATAAGATAAAGCCATAAACATGTTTGTCTGAGTCTTCTATCAAAAGTTACAGCTATTTATATGAAGTTGTACAAAAACGCTTTCTTTCGCCAAGACAATGCGTTTCTCACTGTTACATGCATTTGAATGGGAAACTCGACCGAAACAAAGTATAGGTTTTCATTATGTGTATAACTTGGAAATCTTAGCTCAAACAGCTGCAAAACCTGTTTGCCCAGCACGGGGATATTGAGTTCTATAAGATAAAGCCATAAACATGTTTGTCTGAGTCTTCTATCAAAAGTTACAGCGATTTATATGAAGTTGTTCAAAAACGCTTTATTTCGCCAAGACAATGCGTTTCTCACTGTTACATGCATTTGAATGGGAAACTCGCCTGAAACAAAGTATAGGTTTTCATTATGTGAATAATTTTAAAATCTTAGCTCAAACAGCTGCAAAACCTGTTTGCCCAAGCACGGGGATATTGAGTTCTATAAGATAAAGCCATAAACATGTTTGTCTGAGTCTTCTATCAAAAGTTACAGCGATTTATATGAAGTTGTTCAAAAACGCTTTATTTCGCCAAGACAATGCGTTTCTCACTGTTACATGCATTTGAATGGGAAACTCGCCTGAAACAAAGTATAGGTTTTCATTATGTGAATAATTTTAAAATCTTAGCTCAAACGACTGCAAAACCTGGTTGCCCAGCACGGGGATATTGAGTTCTATAAGATAAAGCCATAAACATGTTTGTCTGAGTCTTCTATCAAAAGTTAAAGCGATTTATATGAAGTTGTTCAAAAAAAACTTTATTTCGCCAAGACAATGCGTTTCTCACTGTTACATGCATTTGAATGGGAAACTCGCCTGAAACAAAGTATAGGTTTTCATTATGTGAATAATTTTAAAATCTTAGCTCAAACGGCTGCAAAACCTGTTTTCCCAGCACGGGGATATTGAGTTCTATAAGATAAGGCCATAAACATGTTTGTCTGAGTCTTCTATCAAAAGTTACAGCGATTTATATGAAGTTGTTCAAAAACGCTTTATTTCGCCAAGACAATGCGTTTCTCACTGTTACATGCATTTGAATGGGAAACTCGCCTGAAACAAAGTATAGGTTTTCATTATGTGAATAATTTTAAAATCTTAGCTCAAACGGCTGCAAAACCTGTTCTGTTTGCCCAGCACGGGGATATTGAGTTCTATAAGATAAAGCCATAAACATGTTTGTCTGAGTCTTCTATCAAAAGTTACAGCGATTTATATGAAGTTGTTCAAAAACGCTTTATTTCGCCAAGACAATGCGTTTCTCACTGTTACATGCATTTGAATGGGAAACTCGCCTGAAACAAAGTATAGGTTTTCATTATGTGAATAATTTTAAAATCTTAGCTCAAACGGCTGCAAAACCTGTTTTCCCAGCACGGGGATATTGAGTTCTATAAGATAAAGCCATAAACATGTTTGTCTGAGTCTTCTATCAAAAGTTACAGCGATTTATATGAAGTTGTTCAAAAACGCTTTATTTCGCCAAGACAATGCGTTTCTCACTGTTACATGCATTTGAATGGGAAACTCGCCTGAAACAAAGTATAGGTTTTCATTATGTGAATAATTTTAAAATCTTAGCTCAAACGGCTGCAAAACCTGTTTGCCCAGCACGGGGATATTGAGTTCTATAAGATAAAGCCATAAACATGTTTGTCTGAGTCTTCTATCAAAAGTTACAGCGATTTATATGAAGTTGTTCAAAAACGCTTTATTTCGCCAAGACAATGCGTTTCTCACTGTTACATGCATTTGAATGGGAAACTCGCCTGAAACAAAGTATAGGTTTTCATTATGTGAATAATTTTAAAATCTTAGCTCAAACGGCTGCAAAACCTGTTTGCCCAGCACGGGGATATTGAGTTCTATAAGATATAGCCATAAACATGTTTGTCTGAGTCTTCTATCAAAAGTTACAGCGATTTATATGAAGTTGTACAAAAACGCTTTCTTTCGCCAAGACAGTGCGTTTCTCACTGTTACATGCATTTGAATGGGAAACTCGACCGAAACAAAGTATAGGTTTTCATTATGTGTATAATTTTAAAATCTTAGCTCAAACGGCTGCAAAACCTGTTCTGTTTGCCCAGCACGGGGATATTGAGTTCTATAAGATAAAGCCATAAACATGTTTGTCTGAGTCTTCTATCAAAAGTTACAGCGATTTCTATGAAGTTGTTCAAAAAAAACTTTATTTCGCCAAGACAATGCGTTTCTCACTGTTACATGCATTTGAATGGGAAACTCGCCTGAAACAAAGTATAGGTTTTCATTATGTGAATAATTTTAAAATCTTAGCTCAAACGGCTGCAAAACCTGTTTTCCCAGCACGGGGACCTTGAGTTCTATAAGATAAAGCCATAAACATGTTTGTCTGAGTCTTCTATCAAAAGTTACAGCGATTTATATGAAGTTGTTCAAAAACGCTTTATTTCGCCAAGACAATGCGTTTCTCACTGTTACATGCATTTGAATGGGAAACTCGCCTGAAACAAAGTATAGGTTTTCATTATGTGAATAATTTTAAAATCTTAGCTCAAACGGCTGCAAAACCTGCTTGCCCAAGCACGGGGATATTGAGTTCTATAAGATAAAGCCATAAACATGTTTGTCTGAGTCTTCTATCAAAAGTTACAGCGATTTATATGAAGTTGTTCAAAAAAAACTTTATTTCGCCAAGACAATGCGTTTCTCACTGTTACATGCATTTGAATGGGAAACTCGCCTGAAACAAAGTATAGGTTTTCATTATGTGAATAATTTTAAAATCTTAGCTCAAACGGCTGCAAAACCTGTTCTGTTTGCCCAGCACGGGGATATTGAGTTCTATAAGATAAAGCCATAAACATGTTTGTCTGAGTCTTCTATCAAAAGTTACAGCGATTTATATGAAGTTGTTCAAAAAAAACTTTATTTCGCCAAGACAATGCGTTTCTCACTGTTACATGCATTTGAATGGGAAACTCGCCTGAAACAAAGTATAGGTTTTCATTATGTGAATAATTTTAAAATCTTAGCTCAAACGGCTGCAAAACCTGTTTTCCCAGCACGGGGACCTTGAGTTCTATAAGATAAAGCCATAAACATGTTTGTCTGAGTCTTCTATCAAAAGTTACAGCTATTTATATGAAGTTGTTCAAAAACGCTTTATTTCGCCAAGTCAATGCGTTTCTCACTGTTACATGCATTTGAATGGGAAACTCGCCTGAAACAAAGTATAGGTTTTCATTATGTGAATAATTTTAAAATCTTAGCTCAAACGGCTGCAAAACCTGTTTGCCCAGCACGGGGATATTGAGTTCTATAAGATAAAGCCATAAACATGTTTGTCTGAGTCTTCTATCAAAAGTTACAGCGATTTATATGAAGTTGTTCAAAAAAAACTTTATTTCGCCAAGACAATGCGTTTCTCACTGTTACATGCATTTGAATGGGAAACTCGCCTGAAACAAAGTATAGGTTTTCATTATGTGAATAATTTTAAAATCTTAGCTCAAACGGCTGCAAAACCTGTTCTGTTTGCCCAGCACGGGGATATTGAGTTCTATAAGATAAAGCCATAAACATGTTTGTCTGAGTCTTCTATCAAAAGTTACAGCGATTTATATGAAGTTGTTCAAAAAAAACTTTATTTCGCCAAGACAATGCGTTTCTCACTGTTACATGCATTTGAATGGGAAACTCGCCTGAAACAAAGTATAGGTTTTCATTATGTGAATAATTTTAAAATCTTAGCTCAAACGGCTGCAAAACCTGTTTTCCCAGCACGGGGACCTTGAGTTCTATAAGATAAAGCCATAAACATGTTTGTCTGAGTCTTCTATCAAAAGTTACAGCTATTTATATGAAGTTGTTCAAAAACGCTTTATTTCGCCAAGTCAATGCGTTTCTCACTGTTACATGCATTTGAATGGGAAACTCGCCTGAAACAAAGTATAGGTTTTCATTATGTGAATAATTTTAAAATCTTAGCTCAAACGGCTGCAAAACCTGTTTGCCCAGCACGGGGATATTGAGTTCTATAAGATAAAGCCATAAACATGTTTGTCTGAGTCTTCTATCAAAAGTTACAGCTATTTATATGAAGTTGTACAAAAACGCTTTCTTTCGCCAAGACAATGCGTTTCTCACTGTTACATGCATTTGAATGGGAAACTCGACCGAAACAAAGTATAGGTTTTCATTATGTGTATAACTTGGAAATCTTAGCTCAAACAGCTGCAAAACCTGTTTGCCCAGCACGGGGATATTGAGTTCTATAAGATAAAGCCATAAACATGTTTGTCTGAGTCTTCTATCAAAAGTTACAGCGATTTATATGAAGTTGTTCAAAAACGCTTTATTTCGCCAAGACAATGCGTTTCTCACTGTTACATGCATTTGAATGGGAAACTCGCCTGAAACAAAGTATAGGTTTTCATTATGTGAATAATTTTAAAATCTTAGCTCAAACAGCTGCAAAACCTGTTTGCCCAAGCACGGGGATATTGAGTTCTATAAGATAAAGCCATAAACATGTTTGTCTGAGTCTTCTATCAAAAGTTACAGCGATTTATATGAAGTTGTTCAAAAACGCTTTATTTCGCCAAGACAATGCGTTTCTCACTGTTACATGCATTTGAATGGGAAACTCGCCTGAAACAAAGTATAGGTTTTCATTATGTGAATAATTTTAAAATCTTAGCTCAAACGACTGCAAAACCTGGTTGCCCAGCACGGGGATATTGAGTTCTATAAGATAAAGCCATAAACATGTTTGTCTGAGTCTTCTATCAAAAGTTAAAGCGATTTATATGAAGTTGTTCAAAAAAAACTTTATTTCGCCAAGACAATGCGTTTCTCACTGTTACATGCATTTGAATGGGAAACTCGCCTGAAACAAAGTATAGGTTTTCATTATGTGAATAATTTTAAAATCTTAGCTCAAACGGCTGCAAAACCTGTTTTCCCAGCACGGGGATATTGAGTTCTATAAGATAAGGCCATAAACATGTTTGTCTGAGTCTTCTATCAAAAGTTACAGCGATTTATATGAAGTTGTTCAAAAACGCTTTATTTCGCCAAGACAATGCGTTTCTCACTGTTACATGCATTTGAATGGGAAACTCGCCTGAAACAAAGTATAGGTTTTCATTATGTGAATAATTTTAAAATCTTAGCTCAAACGGCTGCAAAACCTGTTCTGTTTGCCCAGCACGGGGATATTGAGTTCTATAAGATAAAGCCATAAACATGTTTGTCTGAGTCTTCTATCAAAAGTTACAGCGATTTATATGAAGTTGTTCAAAAACGCTTTATTTCGCCAAGACAATGCGTTTCTCACTGTTACATGCATTTGAATGGGAAACTCGCCTGAAACAAAGTATAGGTTTTCATTATGTGAATAATTTTAAAATCTTAGCTCAAACGGCTGCAAAACCTGTTTTCCCAGCACGGGGATATTGAGTTCTATAAGATAAAGCCATAAACATGTTTGTCTGAGTCTTCTATCAAAAGTTACAGCGATTTATATGAAGTTGTTCAAAAACGCTTTATTTCGCCAAGACAATGCGTTTCTCACTGTTACATGCATTTGAATGGGAAACTCGCCTGAAACAAAGTATAGGTTTTCATTATGTGAATAATTTTAAAATCTTAGCTCAAACGGCTGCAAAACCTGTTTGCCCAGCACGGGGATATTGAGTTCTATAAGATATAGCCATAAACATGTTTGTCTGAGTCTTCTATCAAAAGTTACAGCTATTTATATGAAGTTGTACAAAAACGCTTTCTTTCGCCAAGACAATGCGTTTCTCACTGTTACATGCATTTGAATGGGAAACTCGCCTGAAACAAAGTATAGGTTTTCATTATGTGAATAATTTTAAAATCTTAGCTCAAACGGCTGCAAAACCTGTTTGCCCAGCACGGGGATATTGAGTTCTATAAGATAAAGCCATAAACATGTTTGTCTGAGTCTTCTATCAAAAGTTACAGCGATTTATATGAAGTTGTTCAAAAACGCTTTATTTCGCCAAGACAATGCGTTTCTCACTGTTACATGCATTTGAATGGGAAACTCGCCTGAAACAAAGTATAGGTTTTCATTATGTGAATAATTTTAAAATCTTAGCTCAAACGGCTGCAAAACCTGTTTGCCCAGCACGGGGATATTGAGTTCTATAAGATATAGCCATAAACATGTTTGTCTGAGTCTTCTATCAAAAGTTACAGCGATTTATATGAAGTTGTACAAAAACGCTTTCTTTCGCCAAGACAGTGCGTTTCTCACTGTTACATGCATTTGAATGGGAAACTCGACCGAAACAAAGTATAGGTTTTCATTATGTGTATAATTTTAAAATCTTAGCTCAAACGGCTGCAAAACCTGTTCTGTTTGCCCAGCACGGGGATATTGAGTTCTATAAGATAAAGCCATAAACATGTTTGTCTGAGTCTTCTATCAAAAGTTACAGCGATTTCTATGAAGTTGTTCAAAAAAAACTTTATTTCGCCAAGACAATGCGTTTCTCACTGTTACATGCATTTGAATGGGAAACTCGCCTGAAACAAAGTATAGGTTTTCATTATGTGAATAATTTTAAAATCTTAGCTCAAACGGCTGCAAAACCTGTTTTCCCAGCACGGGGACCTTGAGTTCTATAAGATAAAGCCATAAACATGTTTGTCTGAGTCTTCTATCAAAAGTTACAGCGATTTATATGAAGTTGTTCAAAAACGCTTTATTTCGCCAAGACAATGCGTTTCTCACTGTTACATGCATTTGAATGGGAAACTCGCCTGAAACAAAGTATAGGTTTTCATTATGTGAATAATTTTAAAATCTTAGCTCAAACGGCTGCAAAACCTGCTTGCCCAAGCACGGGGATATTGAGTTCTATAAGATAAAGCCATAAACATGTTTGTCTGAGTCTTCTATCAAAAGTTACAGCGATTTATATGAAGTTGTTCAAAAAAAACTTTATTTCGCCAAGACAATGCGTTTCTCACTGTTACATGCATTTGAATGGGAAACTCGCCTGAAACAAAGTATAGGTTTTCATTATGTGAATAATTTTAAAATCTTAGCTCAAACGGCTGCAAAACCTGTTCTGTTTGCCCAGCACGGGGATATTGAGTTCTATAAGATAAAGCCATAAACATGTTTGTCTGAGTCTTCTATCAAAAGTTACAGCGATTTATATGAAGTTGTTCAAAAAAAACTTTATTTCGCCAAGACAATGCGTTTCTCACTGTTACATGCATTTGAATGGGAAACTCGCCTGAAACAAAGTATAGGTTTTCATTATGTGAATAATTTTAAAATCTTAGCTCAAACGGCTGCAAAACCTGTTTTCCCAGCACGGGGACCTTGAGTTCTATAAGATAAAGCCATAAACATGTTTGTCTGAGTCTTCTATCAAAAGTTACAGCTATTTATATGAAGTTGTTCAAAAACGCTTTATTTCGCCAAGTCAATGCGTTTCTCACTGTTACATGCATTTGAATGGGAAACTCGCCTGAAACAAAGTATAGGTTTTCATTATGTGAATAATTTTAAAATCTTAGCTCAAACGGCTGCAAAACCTGTTTGCCCAGCACGGGGATATTGAGTTCTATAAGATAAAGCCATAAACATGTTTGTCTGAGTCTTCTATCAAAAGTTACAGCGATTTATATGAAGTTGTTCAAAAAAAACTTTATTTCGCCAAGACAATGCGTTTCTCACTGTTACATGCATTTGAATGGGAAACTCGCCTGAAACAAAGTATAGGTTTTCATTATGTGAATAATTTTAAAATCTTAGCTCAAACGGCTGCAAAACCTGTTCTGTTTGCCCAGCACGGGGATATTGAGTTCTATAAGATAAAGCCATAAACATGTTTGTCTGAGTCTTCTATCAAAAGTTACAGCGATTTATATGAAGTTGTTCAAAAAAAACTTTATTTCGCCAAGACAATGCGTTTCTCACTGTTACATGCATTTGAATGGGAAACTCGCCTGAAACAAAGTATAGGTTTTCATTATGTGAATAATTTTAAAATCTTAGCTCAAACGGCTGCAAAACCTGTTTTCCCAGCACGGGGACCTTGAGTTCTATAAGATAAAGCCATAAACATGTTTGTCTGAGTCTTCTATCAAAAGTTACAGCTATTTATATGAAGTTGTTCAAAAACGCTTTATTTCGCCAAGTCAATGCGTTTCTCACTGTTACATGCATTTGAATGGGAAACTCGCCTGAAACAAAGTATAGGTTTTCATTATGTGAATAATTTTAAAATCTTAGCTCAAACGGCTGCAAAACCTGTTTGCCCAGCACGGGGATATTGAGTTCTATAAGATAAAGCCATAAACATGTTTGTCTGAGTCTTCTATCAAAAGTTACAGCTATTTATATGAAGTTGTACAAAAACGCTTTCTTTCGCCAAGACAATGCGTTTCTCACTGTTACATGCATTTGAATGGGAAACTCGACCGAAACAAAGTATAGGTTTTCATTATGTGTATAACTTGGAAATCTTAGCTCAAACAGCTGCAAAACCTGTTTGCCCAGCACGGGGATATTGAGTTCTATAAGATAAAGCCATAAACATGTTTGTCTGAGTCTTCTATCAAAAGTTACAGCGATTTATATGAAGTTGTTCAAAAACGCTTTATTTCGCCAAGACAATGCGTTTCTCACTGTTACATGCATTTGAATGGGAAACTCGCCTGAAACAAAGTATAGGTTTTCATTATGTGAATAATTTTAAAATCTTAGCTCAAACAGCTGCAAAACCTGTTTGCCCAAGCACGGGGATATTGAGTTCTATAAGATAAAGCCATAAACATGTTTGTCTGAGTCTTCTATCAAAAGTTACAGCGATTTATATGAAGTTGTTCAAAAACGCTTTATTTCGCCAAGACAATGCGTTTCTCACTGTTACATGCATTTGAATGGGAAACTCGCCTGAAACAAAGTATAGGTTTTCATTATGTGAATAATTTTAAAATCTTAGCTCAAACGACTGCAAAACCTGGTTGCCCAGCACGGGGATATTGAGTTCTATAAGATAAAGCCATAAACATGTTTGTCTGAGTCTTCTATCAAAAGTTAAAGCGATTTATATGAAGTTGTTCAAAAAAAACTTTATTTCGCCAAGACAATGCGTTTCTCACTGTTACATGCATTTGAATGGGAAACTCGCCTGAAACAAAGTATAGGTTTTCATTATGTGAATAATTTTAAAATCTTAGCTCAAACGGCTGCAAAACCTGTTTTCCCAGCACGGGGATATTGAGTTCTATAAGATAAGGCCATAAACATGTTTGTCTGAGTCTTCTATCAAAAGTTACAGCGATTTATATGAAGTTGTTCAAAAACGCTTTATTTCGCCAAGACAATGCGTTTCTCACTGTTACATGCATTTGAATGGGAAACTCGCCTGAAACAAAGTATAGGTTTTCATTATGTGAATAATTTTAAAATCTTAGCTCAAACGGCTGCAAAACCTGTTCTGTTTGCCCAGCACGGGGATATTGAGTTCTATAAGATAAAGCCATAAACATGTTTGTCTGAGTCTTCTATCAAAAGTTACAGCGATTTATATGAAGTTGTTCAAAAAAAACTTTATTTCGCCAAGACAATGCGTTTCTCACTGTTACATGCATTTGAATGGGAAACTCGCCTGAGACAAAGTATAGGTTTTCATTATGTGAATAATTTTAAAATCTTAGCTCAAACGGCTGCAAAACCTGTTTGCCCAGCACGGGGATATTGAGTTCTATAAGATAAAGCCATAAACATGTTTGTCTGAGTCTTCTATCAAAAGTTACAGCGATTTATATGAAGTTGTTCAAAAAAAACTTTATTTTGCCAAGACAATGCGTTTCTCACTGTTACATGCATTTGAATGGGAAACTCGCCTGAAACAAAGTATAGGTTTTCATTATGTGAATAATTTTAAAATCTTAGCTCAAACGGCTGCAAAACCTGTTTGCCCAAGCACGGGGATATTGAGTTCTATAAGATAAAGCCATAAACATGTTTGTCTGAGTCTTCTATCAAAAGTTACAGCGATTTATATGAAGTTGTTCAAAAACGCTTTATTTCGCCAAGACAATGCGTTTCTCACTGTTACATGCATTTGAATGGGAAACTCGCCTGAAACAAAGTATAGGTTTTCATTATGTGAATAATTTTAAAATCTTAGCTCAAACGGCTGCAAAACCTGTTTGCCCAGCACGGGGATATTGAGTTCTATAAGATAAAGCCATAAACATGTTTGTCTGAGTCTTCTATCAAAAGTTACAGCTATTTATATGAAGTTGTACAAAAACGCTTTCTTTCGCCAAGACAATGCGTTTCTCACTGTTACATGCATTTGAATGGGAAACTCGACCGAAACAAAGTATAGGTTTTCATTATGTGTATAACTTGGAAATCTTAGCTCAAACAGCTGCAAAACCTGTTTGCCCAGCACGGGGATATTGAGTTCTATAAGATAAAGCCATAAACATGTTTGTCTGAGTCTTCTATCAAAAGTTACAGCGATTTATATGAAGTTGTTCAAAAACGCTTTATTTCGCCAAGACAATGCGTTTCTCACTGTTACATGCATTTGAATGGGAAACTCGCCTGAAACAAAGTATAGGTTTTCATTATGTGAATAATTTTAAAATCTTAGCTCAAACGGCTGCAAAACCTGTTTGCCCAAGCACGGGGATATTGAGTTCTATAAGATAAAGCCATAAACATGTTTGTCTGACTCTTCTATCAAAAGTTACAGCGATTTATATGAAGTTGTTCAAAAACGCTTTATTTCGCCAAGACAATGCGTTTCTCACTGTTACATGCATTTGAATGGGAAACTCGCCTGAAACAAAGTATAGGTTTTCATTATGTGAATAATTTTAAAATCTTAGCTCAAACGACTGCAAAACCTGTTTGCCCAGCACGGGGATATTGAGTTCTATAAGATAAAGCCATAAACATGTTTGTCTGAGTCTTCTATCAAAAGTTAAAGCGATTTATATGAAGTTGTTCAAAAAAAACTTTATTTCGCCAAGACAATGCGTTTCTCACTGTTACATGCATTTGAATGGGAAACTCGCCTGAAACAAAGTATAGGTTTTCATTATGTGAATAATTTTAAAATCTTAGCTCAAACGGCTGCAAAACCTGTTTTCCCAGCACGGGGATATTGAGTTCTATAAGATAAGGCCATAAACATGTTTGTCTGAGTCTTCTATCAAAAGTTACAGCGATTTATATGAAGTTGTTCAAAAACGCTTTATTTCGCCAAGACAATGCGTTTCTCACTGTTACATGCATTTGAATGGGAAACTCGCCTGAAACAAAGTATAGGTTTTCATTATGTGAATAATTTTAAAATCTTAGCTCAAACGGCTGCAAAACCTGTTCTGTTTGCCCAGCACGGGGATATTGAGTTCTATAAGATAAAGCCATAAACATGTTTGTCTGAGTCTTCTATCAAAAGTTACAGCGATTTATATGAAGTTGTTCAAAAAAAACTTTATTTCGCCAAGACAATGCGTTTCTCACTGTTACATGCATTTGAATGGGAAACTCGCCTGAGACAAAGTATAGGTTTTCATTATGTGAATAATTTTAAAATCTTAGCTCAAACGGCTGCAAAACCTGTTTGCCCAGCACGGGGATATTGAGTTCTATAAGATAAAGCCATAAACATGTTTGTCTGAGTCTTCTATCAAAAGTTACAGCGATTTATATGAAGTTGTTCAAAAAAAAACTTTATTTTGCCAAGACAATGCGTTTCTCACTGTTACATGCATTTGAATGGGAAACTCGACCGAAACAAAGTATAGGTTTTCATTATGTGTATAACTTGGAAATCTTAGCTCAAACAGCTGCAAAACCTGTTTGCCCAGCACGGGGATATTGAGTTCTATAAGATAAAGCCATAAACATGTTTGTCTGAGTCTTCTATCAAAAGTTACAGCGATTTATATGAAGTTGTTCAAAAACGCTTTATTTCGCCAAGACAATGCGTTTCTCACTGTTACATGCATTTGAATGGGAAACTCGCCTGAAACAAAGTATAGGTTTTCATTATGTGAATAATTTTAAAATCTTAGCTCAAACGGCTGCAAAACCTGTTTGCCCAGCACGGGGATATTGAGTTCTATAAGATAAAGCCATAAACATGTTTGTCTGAGTCTTCTATCAAAAGTTACAGCTATTTATATGAAGTTGTACAAAAACGCTTTCTTTCGCCAAGACAATGCGTTTCTCACTGTTACATGCATTTGAATGGGAAACTCGACCGAAACAAAGTATAGGTTTTCATTATGTGTATAACTTGGAAATCTTAGCTCAAACAGCTGCAAAACCTGTTTGCCCAGCACGGGGATATTGAGTTCTATAAGATAAAGCCATAAACATGTTTGTCTGAGTCTTCTATCAAAAGTTACAGCGATTTATATGAAGTTGTTCAAAAACGCTTTATTTCGCCAAGACAATGCGTTTCTCACTGTTACATGCATTTGAATGGGAAACTCGCCTGAAACAAAGTATAGGTTTTCATTATGTGAATAATTTTAAAATCTTAGCTCAAACGGCTGCAAAACCTGTTTGCCCAAGCACGGGGATATTGAGTTCTATAAGATAAAGCCATAAACATGTTTGTCTGACTCTTCTATCAAAAGTTACAGCGATTTATATGAAGTTGTTCAAAAACGCTTTATTTCGCCAAGACAATGCGTTTCTCACTGTTACATGCATTTGAATGGGAAACTCGCCTGAAACAAAGTATAGGTTTTCATTATGTGAATAATTTTAAAATCTTAGCTCAAACGACTGCAAAACCTGTTTGCCCAGCACGGGGATATTGAGTTCTATAAGATAAAGCCATAAACATGTTTGTCTGAGTCTTCTATCAAAAGTTACAGCGATTTATATGAAGTTGTTCAAAAACGCTTTATTTCGCCAAGACAATGCGTTTCTCACTGTTACATGCATTTGAATGGGAAACTCGCCTGAAACAAAGTATAGGTTTTCATTATGTGAATAATTTTAAAATCTTAGCTCAAACGGCTGCAAAACCTGGTTGCCCAGCACGGGGATATTGAGTTCTATAAGATAAAGCCATAAACATGTTTGTCTGAGTCTTCTATCAAAAGTTAAAGCGATTTATATGAAGTTGTTCAAAAAAAACTTTATTTCGCCAAGACAATGCGTTTCTCACTGTTACATGCATTTGAATGGGAAACTCGCCTGAAACAAAGTATAGGTTTTCATTATGTGAATAATTTTAAAATCTTAGCTCAAACGGCTGCAAAACCTGTTTGCCCAGCACGGGGATATTGAGTTCTATAAGATAAAGCCATAAACATGTTTGTCTGAGTCTTCTATCAAAAGTTACAGCGATTTATATGAAGTTGTTCAAAAAAAACTTTATTTCGCCAAGACAATGCGTTTCTCACTGTTACATGCATTTGAATGGGAAACTCGCCTGAGACAAAGTATAGGTTTTCATTATGTGAATAATTTTAAAATCTTAGCTCAAACGGCTGCAAAACCTGTTTGCCCAGCACGGGGATATTGAGTTCTATAAGATAAAGCCATAAACATGTTTGTCTGAGTCTTCTATCAAAAGTTACAGCGATTTATATGAAGTTGTTCAAAAAAAACTTTATTTTGCCAAGACAATGCGTTTCTCACTGTTACATGCATTTGAATGGGAAACTCGCCTGAAACAAAGTATAGGTTTTCATTATGTGAATAATTTTAAAATCTTAGCTCAAACGGCTGCAAAACCTGTTTGCCCAGCACGGGGATATTGAGTTCTATAAGATAAAGCCATAAACATGTTTGTCTGAGTCTTCTATCAAAAGTTACAGCTATTTATATGAAGTTGTACAAAAACGCTTTCTTTCGCCAAGACAATGCGTTTCTCACTGTTACATGCATTTGAATGGGAAACTCGACCGAAACAAAGTATAGGTTTTCATTATGTGTATAACTTGGAAATCTTAGCTCAAACAGCTGCAAAACCTGTTTGCCCAGCACGGGGATATTGAGTTCTATAAGATAAAGCCATAAACATGTTTGTCTGAGTCTTCTATCAAAAGTTACAGCGATTTATATGAAGTTGTTCAAAAAAAACTTTATTTCGCCAAGACAATGCGTTTCTCACTGTTACATGCATTTGAATGGGAAACTCGCCTGAAACAAAGTATAGGTTTTCATTATGTGAATAATTTTAAAATCTTAGCTCAAACGGCTGCAAAACCTGTTTTCCCAGCACGGGGATATTGAGTTCTATAAGATAAGGCCATAAACATGTTTGTCTGAGTCTTCTATCAAAAGTTACAGCGATTTATATGAAGTTGTTCAAAAACGCTTTATTTCGCCAAGACAATGCGTTTCTCACTGTTACATGCATTTGAATGGGAAACTCGCCTGAAACAAAGTATAGGTTTTCATTATGTGAATAATTTTAAAATCTTAGCTCAAACGGCTGCAAAACCTGTTCTGTTTGCCCAGCACGGGGATATTGAGTTCTATAAGATAAAGCCATAAACATGTTTGTCTGAGTCTTCTATCAAAAGTTACAGCGATTTATATGAAGTTGTTCAAAAAAAACTTTATTTCGCCAAGACAATGCGTTTCTCACTGTTACATGCATTTGAATGGGAAACTCGCCTGAGACAAAGTATAGGTTTTCATTATGTGAATAATTTTAAAATCTTAGCTCAAACGGCTGCAAAACCTGTTTGCCCAGCACGGGGATATTGAGTTCTATAAGATAAAGCCATAAACATGTTTGTCTGAGTCTTCTATCAAAAGTTACAGCGATTTATATGAAGTTGTTCAAAAAAAACTTTATTTTGCCAAGACAATGCGTTTCTCACTGTTACATGCATTTGAATGGGAAACTCGCCTGAAACAAAGTATAGGTTTTCATTATGTGAATAATTTTAAAATCTTAGCTCAAACGGCTGCAAAACCTGTTTGCCCAAGCACGGGGATATTGAGTTCTATAAGATAAAGCCATAAACATGTTTGTCTGAGTCTTCTATCAAAAGTTACAGCGATTTATATGAAGTTGTTCAAAAACGCTTTATTTCGCCAAGACAATGCGTTTCTCACTGTTACATGCATTTGAATGGGAAACTCGCCTGAAACAAAGTATAGGTTTTCATTATGTGAATAATTTTAAAATCTTAGCTCAAACGGCTGCAAAACCTGTTTTCCCAGCACGGGGATATTGAGTTCTATAAGATAAAGCCATAAACATGTTTGTCTGAGTCTTCTATCAAAAGTTACAGCGATTTATATGAAGTTGTTCAAAAACGCTTTATTTCGCCAAGACAATGCGTTTCTCACTGTTACATGCATTTGAATGGGAAACTCGCCTGAAACAAAGTATAGGTTTTCATTATGTGAATAATTTTAAAATCTTAGCTCAAACGGCTGCAAAACTTGTTTGCCCAGCACGGGGATATTGAGTTCTATAAGATAAAGCCATAAACATGTTTGTCTGAGTCTTCTATCAAAAGTTACAGCGATTTATATGAAGTTGTTCAAAAAAAACTTTATTTCGCCAAGACAATGCGTTTCTCACTGTTACATGCATTTGAATGGGAAACTCGCCTGAAACAAAGTATAGGTTTTCATTATGTGAATAATTTTAAAATCTTAGCTCAAACGGCTGCAAAACCTGTTTGCCCAGCACGGGGATATTGAGTTCTATAAGATAAAGCCATAAACATGTTTGTCTGAGTCTTCTATCAAAAGTTACAGCGATTTATATGAAGTTGTTCAAAAACGCTTTATTTCGCCAAGACAATGCGTTTCTCACTGTTACATGCATTTGAATGGGAAACTCGCCTGAAACAAAGTATAGGTTTTCATTATGTGAATAATTTTAAAATCTTAGCTCAAACGGCTGCAAAACCTGTTCTGTTTGCCCAGCACGGGGATATTGAGTTCTATAAGATAAAGCCATAAACATGTTTGTCTGAGTCTTCTATCAAAAGTTACAGCGATTTATATGAAGTTGTTCAAAAACGCTTTATTTCGCCAAGACAGTGTGTTTCTCACTGTTACATGCATTTGAATGGGAAACTCGCCTGAAACAAAGTATAGGTTTTCATTATGTGAATAATTTTAAAATCTTAGCTCAAACGGCTGCAAAACCTGTTTGCCCAAGCACGGGGATATTGAGTTCTATAAGATAAAGCCATAAACATGTTTGTCTGAGTCTTCTATCAAAAGTTACAGCGATTTATATGAAGTTGTTCAAAAACGCTTTATTTCGCCAAGACAATGCGTTTCTCACTGTTACATGCATTTGAATGGGAAACTCGCCTGAAACAAAGTATAGGTTTTCATTATGTGAATAATTTTAAAATCTTAGCTCAAACGGCTGCAAAACCTGTTTGCCCAAGCACGGGGATATTGAGTTCTATAAGATAAAGCCATAAACATGTTTGTCTGAGTCTTCTATCAAAAGTTACAGCGATTTATATGAAGTTGTTCAAAAACGCTTTATTTCGCCAAGACAATGCGTTTCTCACTGTTACATGCATTTGAATGGGAAACTCGCCTGAAACAAAATATAGGTTTTCATTATGTGAATAATTTTAAAATCTTAGCTCAAACGGCTGCAAAACCTGTTTGCCCAAGCACGAGGATATTGAGTTCTATAAGATAAAGCCATAAACATGTTTGTCTGAGTCTTCTATCAAAAGTTACAGCTATTTATATGAAGTTGTACAAAAACGCTTTCTTTCGCCAAGACAATGCGTTTCTCACTGTTACATGCATTTGAATGGGAAACTCGCCTGAAACAAAGTATAGGTTTTCATTATGTGAATAATTTTAAAATCTTAGCTCAAACGGCTGCAAAACCTGTTTTCCCAGCACGGGGATATTGAGTTCTATAAGATAAAGCCATAAACATGTTTGTCTGAGTCTTCTATCAAAAGTTACAGCGATTTATATGAAGTTGTTCAAAAAAAACTTTATTTCGCCAAGACAATGCGTTTCTCACTGTTACATGCATTTGAATGGGAAACTCGACCGAAACAAAGTATAGGTTTTCATTATGTGTATAACTTGGAAATCTTAGCTCAAACAGCTGCAAAACCTGTTTGCCCAAACACGAGGATATTGAGTTCTATAAGATAAAGCCATAAACATGTTTGTCTGAGTTTTCTATCAAAAGTTACAGCTATTTATATGAAGTTGTACAAAAACGCTTTCTTTCGCCAAGACAATGCGTTTCTCACTGTTACATGCATTTGAATGGGAAACTCGCCTGAAACAAAGTATAGGTTTTCATTATGTGAATAATTTTAAAATCTTAGCTCAAACGGCTGCAAAACCTGTTTGCCCAAACACGAGGATATTGAGTTCTATAAGATAAAGCCATAAACATGTTTGTCTGAGTCTTCTATCAAAAGTTACAGCGATTTATATGAAGTTGTTCAAAAACGCTTTATTTAGCCAAGACAATGCGTTTCTCACTGTTACATGCATTTGAATGGGAAACTCGCCTGAAACAAAGTATAGGTTTTCATTATGTGAATAATTTTAAAATCTTAGCTCAAACGGCTGCAAAACCTGTTTGCCCAGCACGGGGATATTGAGTTCTATAAGATAAAGCCATAAACATGTTTGTCTGAGTCTTCTATCAAAAGTTACAGCGATTTATATGAAGTTGTTCAAAAAAAACTTTATTTCGCCAAGACAATGCGTTTCTCACTGTTACATGCATTTGAATGGGAAACTCGCCTGAAACAAAATATATGTTTTCATTATGTGAATAATTTTAAAATCTTAGCTCAAACGGCTGCAAAACCTGTTTGCCCAGCACGGGGATATTGAGTTCTATAAGATAAAGCCATAAACATGTTTGTCTGAGTCTTCTATCAAAAGTTACAGCGATTTATATGAAGTTGTTCAAAAAAAACTTTATTTCGCCAAGACAATGCGTTTCTCACTGTTACATGCATTTGAATGGGAAACTCGCCTGAAACAAAGTATAGGTTTTCATTATGTGAATAATTTTAAAATCTTAGCTCAAACGGCTGCAAAACCTGTTTGCCCAGCACGGGGATATTGAGTTCTATAAGATAAAGCCATAAACATGTTTGTCTGAGTCTTCTATCAAAAGTTACAGCGATTTATATGAAGTTGTTCAAAAAAAACTTTATTTCGCCAAGACAATGCGTTTCTCACTGTTACATGCATTTGAATGGGAAACTCGCCTGAAACAAAGTATAGGTTTTCATTATGTGAATAATTTTAAAATCTTAGCTCAAACGGCTGCAAAACCTGTTTGCCCAAGCACGGGGATATTGAGTTCTATAAGATAAAGCCATAAACATGTTTGTCTGAGTCTTCTATCAAAAGTTACAGCGATTTATATGAAGTTGTTCAAAAACGCTTTATTTCGCCAAGACAATGCGTTTCTCACTGTTACATGCATTTGAATGGGAAACTCGCCTGAAACAAAATATAGGTTTTCATTATGTGAATAATTTTAAAATCTTAGCTCAAACGGCTGCAAAACCTGTTTGCCCAAGCACGAGGATATTGAGTTCTATAAGATAAAGCCATAAACATGTTTGTCTGAGTCTTCTATCAAAAGTTACAGCTATTTATATGAAGTTGTACAAAAACGCTTTCTTTCGCCAAGACAATGCGTTTCTCACTGTTACATGCATTTGAATGGGAAACTCGCCTGAAACAAAGTATAGGTTTTCATTATGTGAATAATTTTAAAATCTTAGCTCAAACGGCTGCAAAACCTGTTTTCCCAGCACGGGGATATTGAGTTCTATAAGATAAAGCCATAAACATGTTTGTCTGAGTCTTCTATCAAAAGTTACAGCGATTTATATGAAGTTGTTCAAAAAAAACTTTATTTCGCCAAGACAATGCGTTTCTCACTGTTACATGCATTTGAATGGGAAACTCGACCGAAACAAAGTATAGGTTTTCATTATGTGTATAACTTGGAAATCTTAGCTCAAACAGCTGCAAAACCTGTTTGCCCAAACACGAGGATATTGAGTTCTATAAGATAAAGCCATAAACATGTTTGTCTGAGTTTTCTATCAAAAGTTACAGCTATTTATATGAAGTTGTACAAAAACGCTTTCTTTCGCCAAGACAATGCGTTTCTCACTGTTACATGCATTTGAATGGGAAACTCGCCTGAAACAAAGTATAGGTTTTCATTATGTGAATAATTTTAAAATCTTAGCTCAAACGGCTGCAAAACCTGTTTGCCCAAACACGAGGATATTGAGTTCTATAAGATAAAGCCATAAACATGTTTGTCTGAGTCTTCTATCAAAAGTTACAGCGATTTATATGAAGTTGTTCAAAAACGCTTTATTTAGCCAAGACAATGCGTTTCTCACTGTTACATGCATTTGAATGGGAAACTCGCCTGAAACAAAGTATAGGTTTTCATTATGTGAATAATTTTAAAATCTTAGCTCAAACGGCTGCAAAACCTGTTTGCCCAGCACGGGGATATTGAGTTCTATAAGATAAAGCCATAAACATGTTTGTCTGAGTCTTCTATCAAAAGTTACAGCGATTTATATGAAGTTGTTCAAAAAAAACTTTATTTCGCCAAGACAATGCGTTTCTCACTGTTACATGCATTTGAATGGGAAACTCGCCTGAAACAAAATATATGTTTTCATTATGTGAATAATTTTAAAATCTTAGCTCAAACGGCTGCAAAACCTGTTTGCCCAGCACGGGGATATTGAGTTCTATAAGATAAAGCCATAAACATGTTTGTCTGAGTCTTCTATCAAAAGTTACAGCGATTTATATGAAGTTGTTCAAAAAAAACTTTATTTCGCCAAGACAATGCGTTTCTCACTGTTACATGCATTTGAATGGGAAACTCGCCTGAAACAAAGTATAGGTTTTCATTATGTGAATAATTTTAAAATCTTAGCTCAAACGGCTGCAAAACCTGTTTGCCCAGCACGGGGATATTGAGTTCTATAAGATAAAGCCATAAACATGTTTGTCTGAGTCTTCTATCAAAAGTTACAGCGATTTATATGAAGTTGTTCAAAAAAAACTTTATTTCGCCAAGACAATGCGTTTCTCACTGTTACATGCATTTGAATGGGAAACTCGCCTGAAACAAAGTATAGGTTTTCATTATGTGAATAATTTTAAAATCTTAGCTCAAACGGCTGCAAAACCTGTTTGCCCAAGCACGGGGATATTGAGTTCTATAAGATAAAGCCATAAACATGTTTGTCTGAGTCTTCTATCAAAAGTTACAGCGATTTATATGAAGTTGTTCAAAAACGCTTTATTTCGCCAAGACAATGCGTTTCTCACTGTTACATGCATTTGAATGGGAAACTCGCCTGAAACAAAGTATAGGTTTTCATTATGTGAATAATTTTAAAATCTTAGCTCAAACGACTGCAAAACCTGGTTGCCCAGCACGGGGATATTGAGTTCTATAAGATAAAGCCATAAACATGTTTGTCTGAGTCTTCTATCAAAAGTTAAAGCGATTTATATGAAGTTGTTCAAAAAAAACTTTATTTCGCCAAGACAATGCGTTTCTCACTGTTACATGCATTTGAATGGGAAACTCGCCTGAAACAAAGTATAGGTTTTCATTATGTGAATAATTTTAAAATCTTAGCTCAAACGGCTGCAAAACCTGTTTTCCCAGCACGGGGATATTGAGTTCTATAAGATAAGGCCATAAACATGTTTGTCTGAGTCTTCTATCAAAAGTTACAGCGATTTATATGAAGTTGTTCAAAAACGCTTTATTTCGCCAAGACAGTGCGTTTCTCACTGTTACATGCATTTGAATGGGAAACTCGCCTGAAACAAAGTATAGGTTTTCATTATGTGAATAATTTTAAAATCTTAGCTCAAACGGCTGCAAAACCTGTTCTGTTTGCCCAGCACGGGGATATTGAGTTCTATAAGATAAAGCCATAAACATGTTTGTCTGAGTCTTCTATCAAAAGTTACAGCGATTTATATGAAGTTGTTCAAAAAAAACTTTATTTCGCCAAGACAATGCGTTTCTCACTGTTACATGCATTTGAATGGGAAACTCGCCTGAGACAAAGTATAGGTTTTCATTATGTGAATAATTTTAAAATCTTAGCTCAAACGGCTGCAAAACCTGTTTGCCCAGCACGGGGATATTGAGTTCTATAAGATAAAGCCATAAACATGTTTGTCTGAGTCTTCTATCAAAAGTTACAGCTATTTATATGAAGTTGTACAAAAACGCTTTCTTTCGCCAAGACAATGCGTTTCTCACTGTTACATGCATTTGAATGGGAAACTCGACCGAAACAAAGTATAGGTTTTCATTATGTGTATAACTTGGAAATCTTAGCTCAAACAGCTGCAAAACCTGTTTGCCCAGCACGGGGATATTGAGTTCTATAAGATAAAGCCATAAACATGTTTGTCTGAGTCTTCTATCAAAAGTTACAGCGATTTATATGAAGTTGTTCAAAAAAAACTTTATTTCGCCAAGACAATGCGTTTCTCACTGTTACATGCATTTGAATGGGAAACTCGCCTGAGACAAAGTATAGGTTTTCATTATGTGAATAATTTTAAAATCTTAGCTCAAACGGCTGCAAAACCTGTTTGCCCAGCACGGGGATATTGAGTTCTATAAGATAAAGCCATAAACATGTTTGTCTGAGTCTTCTATCAAAAGTTACAGCTATTTATATGAAGTTGTACAAAAACGCTTTCTTTCGCCAAGACAATGCGTTTCTCACTGTTACATGCATTTGAATGGGAAACTCGACCGAAACAAAGTATAGGTTTTCATTATGTGTATAACTTGGAAATCTTAGCTCAAACAGCTGCAAAACCTGTTTGCCCAGCACGGGGATATTGAGTTCTATAAGATAAAGCCATAAACATGTTTGTCTGAGTCTTCTATCAAAAGTTACAGCGATTTATATGAAGTTGTTCAAAAAAAACTTTATTTCGCCAAGACAATGCGTTTCTCACTGTTACATGCATTTGAATGGGAAACTCGCCTGAAACAAAGTATAGGTTTTCATTATGTGAATAATTTTAAAATCTTAGCTCAAACGGCTGCAAAACCTGTTTTCCCAGCACGGGGATATTGAGTTCTATAAGATAAGGCCATAAACATGTTTGTCTGAGTCTTCTATCAAAAGTTACAGCGATTTATATGAAGTTGTTCAAAAACGCTTTATTTCGCCAAGACAATGCGTTTCTCACTGTTACATGCATTTGAATGGGAAACTCGCCTGAAACAAAGTATAGGTTTTCATTATGTGAATAATTTTAAAATCTTAGCTCAAACGGCTGCAAAACCTGTTCTGTTTGCCCAGCACGGGGATATTGAGTTCTATAAGATAAAGCCATAAACATGTTTGTCTGAGTCTTCTATCAAAAGTTACAGCGATTTATATGAAGTTGTTCAAAAAAAACTTTATTTCGCCAAGACAATGCGTTTCTCACTGTTACATGCATTTGAATGGGAAACTCGCCTGAGACAAAGTATAGGTTTTCATTATGTGAATAATTTTAAAATCTTAGCTCAAACGGCTGCAAAACCTGTTTGCCCAGCACGGGGATATTGAGTTCTATAAGATAAAGCCATAAACATGTTTGTCTGAGTCTTCTATCAAAAGTTACAGCGATTTATATGAAGTTGTTCAAAAAAAACTTTATTTTGCCAAGACAATGCGTTTCTCACTGTTACATGCATTTGAATGGGAAACTCGCCTGAAACAAAGTATAGGTTTTCATTATGTGAATAATTTTAAAATCTTAGCTCAAACGGCTGCAAAACCTGTTTGCCCAAGCACGGGGATATTGAGTTCTATAAGATAAAGCCATAAACATGTTTGTCTGAGTCTTCTATCAAAAGTTACAGCGATTTATATGAAGTTGTTCAAAAACGCTTTATTTCGCCAAGACAATGCGTTTCTCACTGTTACATGCATTTGAATGGGAAACTCGCCTGAAACAAAGTATAGGTTTTCATTATGTGAATAATTTTAAAATCTTAGCTCAAACGGCTGCAAAACCTGTTTTCCCAGCACGGGGATATTGAGTTCTATAAGATAAAGCCATAAACATGTTTGTCTGAGTCTTCTATCAAAAGTTACAGCGATTTATATGAAGTTGTTCAAAAACGCTTTATTTCGCCAAGACAATGCGTTTCTCACTGTTACATGCATTTGAATGGGAAACTCGCCTGAAACAAAGTATAGGTTTTCATTATGTGAATAATTTTAAAATCTTAGCTCAAACGGCTGCAAAACTTGTTTGCCCAGCACGGGGATATTGAGTTCTATAAGATAAAGCCATAAACATGTTTGTCTGAGTCTTCTATCAAAAGTTACAGCGATTTATATGAAGTTGTTCAAAAAAAACTTTATTTCGCCAAGACAATGCGTTTCTCACTGTTACATGCATTTGAATGGGAAACTCGCCTGAAACAAAGTATAGGTTTTCATTATGTGAATAATTTTAAAATCTTAGCTCAAACGGCTGCAAAACCTGTTTGCCCAGCACGGGGATATTGAGTTCTATAAGATAAAGCCATAAACATGTTTGTCTGAGTCTTCTATCAAAAGTTACAGCGATTTATATGAAGTTGTTCAAAAACGCTTTATTTCGCCAAGACAATGCGTTTCTCACTGTTACATGCATTTGAATGGGAAACTCGCCTGAAACAAAGTATAGGTTTTCATTATGTGAATAATTTTAAAATCTTAGCTCAAACGGCTGCAAAACCTGTTCTGTTTGCCCAGCACGGGGATATTGAGTTCTATAAGATAAAGCCATAAACATGTTTGTCTGAGTCTTCTATCAAAAGTTACAGCGATTTATATGAAGTTGTTCAAAAACGCTTTATTTCGCCAAGACAGTGTGTTTCTCACTGTTACATGCATTTGAATGGGAAACTCGCCTGAAACAAAGTATAGGTTTTCATTATGTGAATAATTTTAAAATCTTAGCTCAAACGGCTGCAAAACCTGTTTGCCCAAGCACGGGGATATTGAGTTCTATAAGATAAAGCCATAAACATGTTTGTCTGAGTCTTCTATCAAAAGTTACAGCGATTTATATGAAGTTGTTCAAAAACGCTTTATTTCGCCAAGACAATGCGTTTCTCACTGTTACATGCATTTGAATGGGAAACTCGCCTGAAACAAAGTATAGGTTTTCATTATGTGAATAATTTTAAAATCTTAGCTCAAACGGCTGCAAAACCTGTTTGCCCAAGCACGGGGATATTGAGTTCTATAAGATAAAGCCATAAACATGTTTGTCTGAGTCTTCTATCAAAAGTTACAGCGATTTATATGAAGTTGTTCAAAAACGCTTTATTTCGCCAAGACAATGCGTTTCTCACTGTTACATGCATTTGAATGGGAAACTCGCCTGAAACAAAATATAGGTTTTCATTATGTGAATAATTTTAAAATCTTAGCTCAAACGGCTGCAAAACCTGTTTGCCCAAGCACGAGGATATTGAGTTCTATAAGATAAAGCCATAAACATGTTTGTCTGAGTCTTCTATCAAAAGTTACAGCTATTTATATGAAGTTGTACAAAAACGCTTTCTTTCGCCAAGACAATGCGTTTCTCACTGTTACATGCATTTGAATGGGAAACTCGCCTGAAACAAAGTATAGGTTTTCATTATGTGAATAATTTTAAAATCTTAGCTCAAACGGCTGCAAAACCTGTTTTCCCAGCACGGGGATATTGAGTTCTATAAGATAAAGCCATAAACATGTTTGTCTGAGTCTTCTATCAAAAGTTACAGCGATTTATATGAAGTTGTTCAAAAAAAACTTTATTTCGCCAAGACAATGCGTTTCTCACTGTTACATGCATTTGAATGGGAAACTCGACCGAAACAAAGTATAGGTTTTCATTATGTGTATAACTTGGAAATCTTAGCTCAAACAGCTGCAAAACCTGTTTGCCCAAACACGAGGATATTGAGTTCTATAAGATAAAGCCATAAACATGTTTGTCTGAGTTTTCTATCAAAAGTTACAGCTATTTATATGAAGTTGTACAAAAACGCTTTCTTTCGCCAAGACAATGCGTTTCTCACTGTTACATGCATTTGAATGGGAAACTCGCCTGAAACAAAGTATAGGTTTTCATTATGTGAATAATTTTAAAATCTTAGCTCAAACGGCTGCAAAACCTGTTTGCCCAAACACGAGGATATTGAGTTCTATAAGATAAAGCCATAAACATGTTTGTCTGAGTCTTCTATCAAAAGTTACAGCGATTTATATGAAGTTGTTCAAAAACGCTTTATTTAGCCAAGACAATGCGTTTCTCACTGTTACATGCATTTGAATGGGAAACTCGCCTGAAACAAAGTATAGGTTTTCATTATGTGAATAATTTTAAAATCTTAGCTCAAACGGCTGCAAAACCTGTTTGCCCAGCACGGGGATATTGAGTTCTATAAGATAAAGCCATAAACATGTTTGTCTGAGTCTTCTATCAAAAGTTACAGCGATTTATATGAAGTTGTTCAAAAAAAACTTTATTTCGCCAAGACAATGCGTTTCTCACTGTTACATGCATTTGAATGGGAAACTCGCCTGAAACAAAGTATAGGTTTTCATTATGTGAATAATTTTAAAATCTTAGCTCAAACGGCTGCAAAACCTGTTTGCCCAGCACGGGGATATTGAGTTCTATAAGATAAAGCCATAAACATGTTTGTCTGAGTCTTCTATCAAAAGTTACAGCGATTTATATGAAGTTGTTCAAAAACGCTTTATTTCGCCAAGACAATGCGTTTCTCACTGTTACATGCATTTGAATGGGAAACTCGCCTGAAACAAAGTATAGGTTTTCATTATGTGAATAATTTTAAAATCTTAGCTCAAACGGCTGCAAAACCTGTTCTGTTTGCCCAGCACGGGGATATTGAGTTCTATAAGATAAAGCCATAAACATGTTTGTCTGAGTCTTCTATCAAAAGTTACAGCGATTTATATGAAGTTGTTCAAAAACGCTTTATTTCGCCAAGACAGTGTGTTTCTCACTGTTACATGCATTTGAATGGGAAACTCGCCTGAAACAAAGTATAGGTTTTCATTATGTGAATAATTTTAAAATCTTAGCTCAAACGGCTGCAAAACCTGTTTGCCCAAGCACGGGGATATTGAGTTCTATAAGATAAAGCCATAAACATGTTTGTCTGAGTCTTCTATCAAAAGTTACAGCGATTTATATGAAGTTGTTCAAAAACGCTTTATTTCGCCAAGACAATGCGTTTCTCACTGTTACATGCATTTGAATGGGAAACTCGCCTGAAACAAAGTATAGGTTTTCATTATGTGAATAATTTTAAAATCTTAGCTCAAACGGCTGCAAAACCTGTTTGCCCAAGCACGGGGATATTGAGTTCTATAAGATAAAGCCATAAACATGTTTGTCTGAGTCTTCTATCAAAAGTTACAGCGATTTATATGAAGTTGTTCAAAAACGCTTTATTTCGCCAAGACAATGCGTTTCTCACTGTTACATGCATTTGAATGGGAAACTCGCCTGAAACAAAATATAGGTTTTCATTATGTGAATAATTTTAAAATCTTAGCTCAAACGGCTGCAAAACCTGTTTGCCCAAGCACGAGGATATTGAGTTCTATAAGATAAAGCCATAAACATGTTTGTCTGAGTCTTCTATCAAAAGTTACAGCTATTTATATGAAGTTGTACAAAAACGCTTTCTTTCGCCAAGACAATGCGTTTCTCACTGTTACATGCATTTGAATGGGAAACTCGCCTGAAACAAAGTATAGGTTTTCATTATGTGAATAATTTTAAAATCTTAGCTCAAACGGCTGCAAAACCTGTTTTCCCAGCACGGGGATATTGAGTTCTATAAGATAAAGCCATAAACATGTTTGTCTGAGTCTTCTATCAAAAGTTACAGCGATTTATATGAAGTTGTTCAAAAAAAACTTTATTTCGCCAAGACAATGCGTTTCTCACTGTTACATGCATTTGAATGGGAAACTCGACCGAAACAAAGTATAGGTTTTCATTATGTGTATAACTTGGAAATCTTAGCTCAAACAGCTGCAAAACCTGTTTGCCCAAACACGAGGATATTGAGTTCTATAAGATAAAGCCATAAACATGTTTGTCTGAGTTTTCTATCAAAAGTTACAGCTATTTATATGAAGTTGTACAAAAACGCTTTCTTTCGCCAAGACAATGCGTTTCTCACTGTTACATGCATTTGAATGGGAAACTCGCCTGAAACAAAGTATAGGTTTTCATTATGTGAATAATTTTAAAATCTTAGCTCAAACGGCTGCAAAACCTGTTTGCCCAAACACGAGGATATTGAGTTCTATAAGATAAAGCCATAAACATGTTTGTCTGAGTCTTCTATCAAAAGTTACAGCGATTTATATGAAGTTGTTCAAAAACGCTTTATTTAGCCAAGACAATGCGTTTCTCACTGTTACATGCATTTGAATGGGAAACTCGCCTGAAACAAAGTATAGGTTTTCATTATGTGAATAATTTTAAAATCTTAGCTCAAACGGCTGCAAAACCTGTTTGCCCAGCACGGGGATATTGAGTTCTATAAGATAAAGCCATAAACATGTTTGTCTGAGTCTTCTATCAAAAGTTACAGCGATTTATATGAAGTTGTTCAAAAAAAACTTTATTTCGCCAAGACAATGCGTTTCTCACTGTTACATGCATTTGAATGGGAAACTCGCCTGAAACAAAATATATGTTTTCATTATGTGAATAATTTTAAAATCTTAGCTCAAACGGCTGCAAAACCTGTTTGCCCAGCACGGGGATATTGAGTTCTATAAGATAAAGCCATAAACATGTTTGTCTGAGTCTTCTATCAAAAGTTACAGCGATTTATATGAAGTTGTTCAAAAAAAACTTTATTTCGCCAAGACAATGCGTTTCTCACTGTTACATGCATTTGAATGGGAAACTCGCCTGAAACAAAGTATAGGTTTTCATTATGTGAATAATTTTAAAATCTTAGCTCAAACGGCTGCAAAACCTGTTTGCCCAGCACGGGGATATTGAGTTCTATAAGATAAAGCCATAAACATGTTTGTCTGAGTCTTCTATCAAAAGTTACAGCGATTTATATGAAGTTGTTCAAAAAAAACTTTATTTCGCCAAGACAATGCGTTTCTCACTGTTACATGCATTTGAATGGGAAACTCGCCTGAAACAAAGTATAGGTTTTCATTATGTGAATAATTTTAAAATCTTAGCTCAAACGGCTGCAAAACCTGTTTGCCCAAGCACGGGGATATTGAGTTCTATAAGATAAAGCCATAAACATGTTTGTCTGAGTCTTCTATCAAAAGTTACAGCGATTTATATGAAGTTGTTCAAAAACGCTTTATTTCGCCAAGACAATGCGTTTCTCACTGTTACATGCATTTGAATGGGAAACTCGCCTGAAACAAAATATAGGTTTTCATTATGTGAATAATTTTAAAATCTTAGCTCAAACGGCTGCAAAACCTGTTTGCCCAAGCACGAGGATATTGAGTTCTATAAGATAAAGCCATAAACATGTTTGTCTGAGTCTTCTATCAAAAGTTACAGCTATTTATATGAAGTTGTACAAAAACGCTTTCTTTCGCCAAGACAATGCGTTTCTCACTGTTACATGCATTTGAATGGGAAACTCGCCTGAAACAAAGTATAGGTTTTCATTATGTGAATAATTTTAAAATCTTAGCTCAAACGGCTGCAAAACCTGTTTTCCCAGCACGGGGATATTGAGTTCTATAAGATAAAGCCATAAACATGTTTGTCTGAGTCTTCTATCAAAAGTTACAGCGATTTATATGAAGTTGTTCAAAAAAAACTTTATTTCGCCAAGACAATGCGTTTCTCACTGTTACATGCATTTGAATGGGAAACTCGACCGAAACAAAGTATAGGTTTTCATTATGTGTATAACTTGGAAATCTTAGCTCAAACAGCTGCAAAACCTGTTTGCCCAAACACGAGGATATTGAGTTCTATAAGATAAAGCCATAAACATGTTTGTCTGAGTTTTCTATCAAAAGTTACAGCTATTTATATGAAGTTGTACAAAAACGCTTTCTTTCGCCAAGACAATGCGTTTCTCACTGTTACATGCATTTGAATGGGAAACTCGCCTGAAACAAAGTATAGGTTTTCATTATGTGAATAATTTTAAAATCTTAGCTCAAACGGCTGCAAAACCTGTTTGCCCAAACACGAGGATATTGAGTTCTATAAGATAAAGCCATAAACATGTTTGTCTGAGTCTTCTATCAAAAGTTACAGCGATTTATATGAAGTTGTTCAAAAACGCTTTATTTAGCCAAGACAATGCGTTTCTCACTGTTACATGCATTTGAATGGGAAACTCGCCTGAAACAAAGTATAGGTTTTCATTATGTGAATAATTTTAAAATCTTAGCTCAAACGGCTGCAAAACCTGTTTGCCCAGCACGGGGATATTGAGTTCTATAAGATAAAGCCATAAACATGTTTGTCTGAGTCTTCTATCAAAAGTTACAGCGATTTATATGAAGTTGTTCAAAAAAAACTTTATTTCGCCAAGACAATGCGTTTCTCACTGTTACATGCATTTGAATGGGAAACTCGCCTGAAACAAAATATATGTTTTCATTATGTGAATAATTTTAAAATCTTAGCTCAAACGGCTGCAAAACCTGTTTGCCCAGCACGGGGATATTGAGTTCTATAAGATAAAGCCATAAACATGTTTGTCTGAGTCTTCTATCAAAAGTTACAGCGATTTATATGAAGTTGTTCAAAAAAAACTTTATTTCGCCAAGACAATGCGTTTCTCACTGTTACATGCATTTGAATGGGAAACTCGCCTGAAACAAAGTATAGGTTTTCATTATGTGAATAATTTTAAAATCTTAGCTCAAACGGCTGCAAAACCTGTTTGCCCAGCACGGGGATATTGAGTTCTATAAGATAAAGCCATAAACATGTTTGTCTGAGTCTTCTATCAAAAGTTACAGCGATTTATATGAAGTTGTTCAAAAAAAACTTTATTTCGCCAAGACAATGCGTTTCTCACTGTTACATGCATTTGAATGGGAAACTCGCCTGAAACAAAGTATAGGTTTTCATTATGTGAATAATTTTAAAATCTTAGCTCAAACGGCTGCAAAACCTGTTTGCCCAAGCACGGGGATATTGAGTTCTATAAGATAAAGCCATAAACATGTTTGTCTGAGTCTTCTATCAAAAGTTACAGCGATTTATATGAAGTTGTTCAAAAACGCTTTATTTCGCCAAGACAATGCGTTTCTCACTGTTACATGCATTTGAATGGGAAACTCGCCTGAAACAAAGTATAGGTTTTCATTATGTGAATAATTTTAAAATCTTAGCTCAAACGACTGCAAAACCTGGTTGCCCAGCACGGGGATATTGAGTTCTATAAGATAAAGCCATAAACATGTTTGTCTGAGTCTTCTATCAAAAGTTAAAGCGATTTATATGAAGTTGTTCAAAAAAAACTTTATTTCGCCAAGACAATGCGTTTCTCACTGTTACATGCATTTGAATGGGAAACTCGCCTGAAACAAAGTATAGGTTTTCATTATGTGAATAATTTTAAAATCTTAGCTCAAACGGCTGCAAAACCTGTTTTCCCAGCACGGGGATATTGAGTTCTATAAGATAAGGCCATAAACATGTTTGTCTGAGTCTTCTATCAAAAGTTACAGCGATTTATATGAAGTTGTTCAAAAACGCTTTATTTCGCCAAGACAATGCGTTTCTCACTGTTACATGCATTTGAATGGGAAACTCGCCTGAAACAAAGTATAGGTTTTCATTATGTGAATAATTTTAAAATCTTAGCTCAAACGGCTGCAAAACCTGTTCTGTTTGCCCAGCACGGGGATATTGAGTTCTATAAGATAAAGCCATAAACATGTTTGTCTGAGTCTTCTATCAAAAGTTACAGCGATTTATATGAAGTTGTTCAAAAAAAACTTTATTTCGCCAAGACAATGCGTTTCTCACTGTTACATGCATTTGAATGGGAAACTCGCCTGAGACAAAGTATAGGTTTTCATTATGTGAATAATTTTAAAATCTTAGCTCAAACGGCTGCAAAACCTGTTTGCCCAGCACGGGGATATTGAGTTCTATAAGATAAAGCCATAAACATGTTTGTCTGAGTCTTCTATCAAAAGTTACAGCGATTTATATGAAGTTGTTCAAAAAAAACTTTATTTTGCCAAGACAATGCGTTTCTCACTGTTACATGCATTTGAATGGGAAACTCGCCTGAAACAAAGTATAGGTTTTCATTATGTGAATAATTTTAAAATCTTAGCTCAAACGGCTGCAAAACCTGTTTGCCCAGCACGGGGATATTGAGTTCTATAAGATAAAGCCATAAACATGTTTGTCTGAGTCTTCTATCAAAAGTTACAGCTATTTATATGAAGTTGTACAAAAACGCTTTCTTTCGCCAAGACAATGCGTTTCTCACTGTTACATGCATTTGAATGGGAAACTCGACCGAAACAAAGTATAGGTTTTCATTATGTGTATAACTTGGAAATCTTAGCTCAAACAGCTGCAAAACCTGTTTGCCCAGCACGGGGATATTGAGTTCTATAAGATAAAGCCATAAACATGTTTGTCTGAGTCTTCTATCAAAAGTTACAGCGATTTATATGAAGTTGTTCAAAAAAAACTTTATTTCGCCAAGACAATGCGTTTCTCACTGTTACATGCATTTGAATGGGAAACTCGCCTGAAACAAAGTATAGGTTTTCATTATGTGAATAATTTTAAAATCTTAGCTCAAACGGCTGCAAAACCTGTTTTCCCAGCACGGGGATATTGAGTTCTATAAGATAAGGCCATAAACATGTTTGTCTGAGTCTTCTATCAAAAGTTACAGCGATTTATATGAAGTTGTTCAAAAACGCTTTATTTCGCCAAGACAATGCGTTTCTCACTGTTACATGCATTTGAATGGGAAACTCGCCTGAAACAAAGTATAGGTTTTCATTATGTGAATAATTTTAAAATCTTAGCTCAAACGGCTGCAAAACCTGTTCTGTTTGCCCAGCACGGGGATATTGAGTTCTATAAGATAAAGCCATAAACATGTTTGTCTGAGTCTTCTATCAAAAGTTACAGCGATTTATATGAAGTTGTTCAAAAAAAACTTTATTTCGCCAAGACAATGCGTTTCTCACTGTTACATGCATTTGAATGGGAAACTCGCCTGAGACAAAGTATAGGTTTTCATTATGTGAATAATTTTAAAATCTTAGCTCAAACGGCTGCAAAACCTGTTTGCCCAGCACGGGGATATTGAGTTCTATAAGATAAAGCCATAAACATGTTTGTCTGAGTCTTCTATCAAAAGTTACAGCGATTTATATGAAGTTGTTCAAAAAAAACTTTATTTTGCCAAGACAATGCGTTTCTCACTGTTACATGCATTTGAATGGGAAACTCGCCTGAAACAAAGTATAGGTTTTCATTATGTGAATAATTTTAAAATCTTAGCTCAAACGGCTGCAAAACCTGTTTGCCCAAGCACGGGGATATTGAGTTCTATAAGATAAAGCCATAAACATGTTTGTCTGAGTCTTCTATCAAAAGTTACAGCGATTTATATGAAGTTGTTCAAAAACGCTTTATTTCGCCAAGACAATGCGTTTCTCACTGTTACATGCATTTGAATGGGAAACTCGCCTGAAACAAAGTATAGGTTTTCATTATGTGAATAATTTTAAAATCTTAGCTCAAACGGCTGCAAAACCTGTTTTCCCAGCACGGGGATATTGAGTTCTATAAGATAAAGCCATAAACATGTTTGTCTGAGTCTTCTATCAAAAGTTACAGCGATTTATATGAAGTTGTTCAAAAACGCTTTATTTCGCCAAGACAATGCGTTTCTCACTGTTACATGCATTTGAATGGGAAACTCGCCTGAAACAAAGTATAGGTTTTCATTATGTGAATAATTTTAAAATCTTAGCTCAAACGGCTGCAAAACTTGTTTGCCCAGCACGGGGATATTGAGTTCTATAAGATAAAGCCATAAACATGTTTGTCTGAGTCTTCTATCAAAAGTTACAGCGATTTATATGAAGTTGTTCAAAAAAAACTTTATTTCGCCAAGACAATGCGTTTCTCACTGTTACATGCATTTGAATGGGAAACTCGCCTGAAACAAAGTATAGGTTTTCATTATGTGAATAATTTTAAAATCTTAGCTCAAACGGCTGCAAAACCTGTTTGCCCAGCACGGGGATATTGAGTTCTATAAGATAAAGCCATAAACATGTTTGTCTGAGTCTTCTATCAAAAGTTACAGCGATTTATATGAAGTTGTTCAAAAACGCTTTATTTCGCCAAGACAATGCGTTTCTCACTGTTACATGCATTTGAATGGGAAACTCGCCTGAAACAAAGTATAGGTTTTCATTATGTGAATAATTTTAAAATCTTAGCTCAAACGGCTGCAAAACCTGTTCTGTTTGCCCAGCACGGGGATATTGAGTTCTATAAGATAAAGCCATAAACATGTTTGTCTGAGTCTTCTATCAAAAGTTACAGCGATTTATATGAAGTTGTTCAAAAACGCTTTATTTCGCCAAGACAGTGTGTTTCTCACTGTTACATGCATTTGAATGGGAAACTCGCCTGAAACAAAGTATAGGTTTTCATTATGTGAATAATTTTAAAATCTTAGCTCAAACGGCTGCAAAACCTGTTTGCCCAAGCACGGGGATATTGAGTTCTATAAGATAAAGCCATAAACATGTTTGTCTGAGTCTTCTATCAAAAGTTACAGCGATTTATATGAAGTTGTTCAAAAACGCTTTATTTCGCCAAGACAATGCGTTTCTCACTGTTACATGCATTTGAATGGGAAACTCGCCTGAAACAAAGTATAGGTTTTCATTATGTGAATAATTTTAAAATCTTAGCTCAAACGGCTGCAAAACCTGTTTGCCCAAGCACGGGGATATTGAGTTCTATAAGATAAAGCCATAAACATGTTTGTCTGAGTCTTCTATCAAAAGTTACAGCGATTTATATGAAGTTGTTCAAAAACGCTTTATTTCGACAAGACAATGCGTTTCTCACTGTTACATGCATTTGAATGGGAAACTCGCCTGAAACAAAATATAGGTTTTCATTATGTGAATAATTTTAAAATCTTAGCTCAAACGGCTGCAAAACCTGTTTGCCCAAGCACGAGGATATTGAGTTCTATAAGATAAAGCCATAAACATGTTTGTCTGAGTCTTCTATCAAAAGTTACAGCTATTTATATGAAGTTGTACAAAAACGCTTTCTTTCGCCAAGACAATGCGTTTCTCACTGTTACATGCATTTGAATGGGAAACTCGCCTGAAACAAAGTATAGGTTTTCATTATGTGAATAATTTTAAAATCTTAGCTCAAACGGCTGCAAAACCTGTTTGCCCAGCACGGGGATATTGAGTTCTATAAGATAAAGCCATAAACATGTTTGTCTGAGTCTTCTATCAAAAGTTACAGCTATTTATATGAAGTTGTACAAAAACGCTTTCTTTCGCCAAGACAATGCGTTTCTCACTGTTACATGCATTTGAATGGGAAACTCGACCGAAACAAAGTATAGGTTTTCATTATGTGTATAACTTGGAAATCTTAGCTCAAACAGCTGCAAAACCTGTTTGCCCAGCACGGGGATATTGAGTTCTATAAGATAAAGCCATAAACATGTTTGTCTGAGTCTTCTATCAAAAGTTACAGCGATTTATATGAAGTTGTTCAAAAAAAACTTTATTTCGCCAAGACAATGCGTTTCTCACTGTTACATGCATTTGAATGGGAAACTCGCCTGAAACAAAGTATAGGTTTTCATTATGTGAATAATTTTAAAATCTTAGCTCAAACGGCTGCAAAACCTGTTTTCCCAGCACGGGGATATTGAGTTCTATAAGATAAGGCCATAAACATGTTTGTCTGAGTCTTCTATCAAAAGTTACAGCGATTTATATGAAGTTGTTCAAAAACGCTTTATTTCGCCAAGACAATGCGTTTCTCACTGTTACATGCATTTGAATGGGAAACTCGCCTGAAACAAAGTATAGGTTTTCATTATGTGAATAATTTTAAAATCTTAGCTCAAACGGCTGCAAAACCTGTTCTGTTTGCCCAGCACGGGGATATTGAGTTCTATAAGATAAAGCCATAAACATGTTTGTCTGAGTCTTCTATCAAAAGTTACAGCGATTTATATGAAGTTGTTCAAAAAAAACTTTATTTCGCCAAGACAATGCGTTTCTCACTGTTACATGCATTTGAATGGGAAACTCGCCTGAGACAAAGTATAGGTTTTCATTATGTGAATAATTTTAAAATCTTAGCTCAAACGGCTGCAAAACCTGTTTGCCCAGCACGGGGATATTGAGTTCTATAAGATAAAGCCATAAACATGTTTGTCTGAGTCTTCTATCAAAAGTTACAGCGATTTATATGAAGTTGTTCAAAAAAAACTTTATTTTGCCAAGACAATGCGTTTCTCACTGTTACATGCATTTGAATGGGAAACTCGCCTGAAACAAAGTATAGGTTTTCATTATGTGAATAATTTTAAAATCTTAGCTCAAACGGCTGCAAAACCTGTTTGCCCAAGCACGGGGATATTGAGTTCTATAAGATAAAGCCATAAACATGTTTGTCTGAGTCTTCTATCAAAAGTTACAGCGATTTATATGAAGTTGTTCAAAAACGCTTTATTTCGCCAAGACAATGCGTTTCTCACTGTTACATGCATTTGAATGGGAAACTCGCCTGAAACAAAGTATAGGTTTTCATTATGTGAATAATTTTAAAATCTTAGCTCAAACGGCTGCAAAACCTGTTTTCCCAGCACGGGGATATTGAGTTCTATAAGATAAAGCCATAAACATGTTTGTCTGAGTCTTCTATCAAAAGTTACAGCGATTTATATGAAGTTGTTCAAAAACGCTTTATTTCGCCAAGACAATGCGTTTCTCACTGTTACATGCATTTGAATGGGAAACTCGCCTGAAACAAAGTATAGGTTTTCATTATGTGAATAATTTTAAAATCTTAGCTCAAACGGCTGCAAAACTTGTTTGCCCAGCACGGGGATATTGAGTTCTATAAGATAAAGCCATAAACATGTTTGTCTGAGTCTTCTATCAAAAGTTACAGCGATTTATATGAAGTTGTTCAAAAAAAACTTTATTTCGCCAAGACAATGCGTTTCTCACTGTTACATGCATTTGAATGGGAAACTCGCCTGAAACAAAGTATAGGTTTTCATTATGTGAATAATTTTAAAATCTTAGCTCAAACGGCTGCAAAACCTGTTTGCCCAGCACGGGGATATTGAGTTCTATAAGATAAAGCCATAAACATGTTTGTCTGAGTCTTCTATCAAAAGTTACAGCGATTTATATGAAGTTGTTCAAAAACGCTTTATTTCGCCAAGACAATGCGTTTCTCACTGTTACATGCATTTGAATGGGAAACTCGCCTGAAACAAAGTATAGGTTTTCATTATGTGAATAATTTTAAAATCTTAGCTCAAACGGCTGCAAAACCTGTTCTGTTTGCCCAGCACGGGGATATTGAGTTCTATAAGATAAAGCCATAAACATGTTTGTCTGAGTCTTCTATCAAAAGTTACAGCGATTTATATGAAGTTGTTCAAAAACGCTTTATTTCGCCAAGACAGTGTGTTTCTCACTGTTACATGCATTTGAATGGGAAACTCGCCTGAAACAAAGTATAGGTTTTCATTATGTGAATAATTTTAAAATCTTAGCTCAAACGGCTGCAAAACCTGTTTGCCCAAGCACGGGGATATTGAGTTCTATAAGATAAAGCCATAAACATGTTTGTCTGAGTCTTCTATCAAAAGTTACAGCGATTTATATGAAGTTGTTCAAAAACGCTTTATTTCGCCAAGACAATGCGTTTCTCACTGTTACATGCATTTGAATGGGAAACTCGCCTGAAACAAAGTATAGGTTTTCATTATGTGAATAATTTTAAAATCTTAGCTCAAACGGCTGCAAAACCTGTTTGCCCAAGCACGGGGATATTGAGTTCTATAAGATAAAGCCATAAACATGTTTGTCTGAGTCTTCTATCAAAAGTTACAGCGATTTATATGAAGTTGTTCAAAAACGCTTTATTTCGACAAGACAATGCGTTTCTCACTGTTACATGCATTTGAATGGGAAACTCGCCTGAAACAAAATATAGGTTTTCATTATGTGAATAATTTTAAAATCTTAGCTCAAACGGCTGCAAAACCTGTTTGCCCAAGCACGAGGATATTGAGTTCTATAAGATAAAGCCATAAACATGTTTGTCTGAGTCTTCTATCAAAAGTTACAGCTATTTATATGAAGTTGTACAAAAACGCTTTCTTTCGCCAAGACAATGCGTTTCTCACTGTTACATGCATTTGAATGGGAAACTCGCCTGAAACAAAGTATAGGTTTTCATTATGTGAATAATTTTAAAATCTTAGCTCAAACGGCTGCAAAACCTGTTTTCCCAGCACGGGGATATTGAGTTCTATAAGATAAAGCCATAAACATGTTTGTCTGAGTCTTCTATCAAAAGTTACAGCGATTTATATGAAGTTGTTCAAAAAAAACTTTATTTCGCCAAGACAATGCGTTTCTCACTGTTACATGCATTTGAATGGGAAACTCGCCTGAAACAAAGTATAGGTTTTCATTATGTGAATAATTTTAAAATCTTAGCTCAAACGGCTGCAAAACCTGTTTGCCCAGCACGGGGATATTGAGTTCTATAAGATAAAGCCATAAACATGTTTGTCTGAGTCTTCTATCAAAAGTTACAGCGATTTATATGAAGTTGTTCAAAAACGCTTTATTTCGCCAAGACAATGCGTTTCTCACTGTTACATGCATTTGAATGGGAAACTCGCCTGAAACAAAGTATAGGTTTTCATTATGTGAATAATTTTAAAATCTTAGCTCAAACGGCTGCAAAACCTGTTCTGTTTGCCCAGCACGGGGATATTGAGTTCTATAAGATAAAGCCATAAACATGTTTGTCTGAGTCTTCTATCAAAAGTTACAGCGATTTATATGAAGTTGTTCAAAAACGCTTTATTTCGCCAAGACAGTGTGTTTCTCACTGTTACATGCATTTGAATGGGAAACTCGCCTGAAACAAAGTATAGGTTTTCATTATGTGAATAATTTTAAAATCTTAGCTCAAACGGCTGCAAAACCTGTTTGCCCAAGCACGGGGATATTGAGTTCTATAAGATAAAGCCATAAACATGTTTGTCTGAGTCTTCTATCAAAAGTTACAGCGATTTATATGAAGTTGTTCAAAAACGCTTTATTTCGCCAAGACAATGCGTTTCTCACTGTTACATGCATTTGAATGGGAAACTCGCCTGAAACAAAGTATAGGTTTTCATTATGTGAATAATTTTAAAATCTTAGCTCAAACGGCTGCAAAACCTGTTTGCCCAAGCACGGGGATATTGAGTTCTATAAGATAAAGCCATAAACATGTTTGTCTGAGTCTTCTATCAAAAGTTACAGCGATTTATATGAAGTTGTTCAAAAACGCTTTATTTCGCCAAGACAATGCGTTTCTCACTGTTACATGCATTTGAATGGGAAACTCGCCTGAAACAAAATATAGGTTTTCATTATGTGAATAATTTTAAAATCTTAGCTCAAACGGCTGCAAAACCTGTTTGCCCAAGCACGAGGATATTGAGTTCTATAAGATAAAGCCATAAACATGTTTGTCTGAGTCTTCTATCAAAAGTTACAGCTATTTATATGAAGTTGTACAAAAACGCTTTCTTTCGCCAAGACAATGCGTTTCTCACTGTTACATGCATTTGAATGGGAAACTCGCCTGAAACAAAGTATAGGTTTTCATTATGTGAATAATTTTAAAATCTTAGCTCAAACGGCTGCAAAACCTGTTTTCCCAGCACGGGGATATTGAGTTCTATAAGATAAAGCCATAAACATGTTTGTCTGAGTCTTCTATCAAAAGTTACAGCGATTTATATGAAGTTGTTCAAAAAAAACTTTATTTCGCCAAGACAATGCGTTTCTCACTGTTACATGCATTTGAATGGGAAACTCGACCGAAACAAAGTATAGGTTTTCATTATGTGTATAACTTGGAAATCTTAGCTCAAACAGCTGCAAAACCTGTTTGCCCAAACACGAGGATATTGAGTTCTATAAGATAAAGCCATAAACATGTTTGTCTGAGTTTTCTATCAAAAGTTACAGCTATTTATATGAAGTTGTACAAAAACGCTTTCTTTCGCCAAGACAATGCGTTTCTCACTGTTACATGCATTTGAATGGGAAACTCGCCTGAAACAAAGTATAGGTTTTCATTATGTGAATAATTTTAAAATCTTAGCTCAAACGGCTGCAAAACCTGTTTGCCCAACACGGGGATATTGAGTTCTATAAGATAAAGCCATAAACATGTTTGTCTGAGTCTTCTATCAAAAGTTACAGCGATTTATATGAAGTTGTTCAAAAACGCTTTATTTAGCCAAGACAATGCGTTTCTCACTGTTACATGCATTTGAATGGGAAACTCGCCTGAAACAAAGTATAGGTTTTCATTATGTGAATAATTTTAAAATCTTAGCTCAAACGGCTGCAAAACCTGTTTGCCCAGCACGGGGATATTGAGTTCTATAAGATAAAGCCATAAACATGTTTGTCTGAGTCTTCTATCAAAAGTTACAGCGATTTATATGAAGTTGTTCAAAAAAAACTTTATTTCGCCAAGACAATGCGTTTCTCACTGTTACATGCATTTGAATGGGAAACTCGCCTGAAACAAAGTATAGGTTTTCATTATGTGAATAATTTTAAAATCTTAGCTCAAACGGCTGCAAAACCTGTTTGCCCAGCACGGGGATATTGAGTTCTATAAGATAAAGCCATAAACATGTTTGTCTGAGTCTTCTATCAAAAGTTACAGCGATTTATATGAAGTTGTTCAAAAAAAACTTTATTTCGCCAAGACAATGCGTTTCTCACTGTTACATGCATTTGAATGGGAAACTCGCCTGAAACAAAGTATAGGTTTTCATTATGTGAATAATTTTAAAATCTTAGCTCAAACGGCTGCAAAACCTGTTTGCCCAGCACGGGGATATTGAGTTCTATAAGATAAAGCCATAAACATGTTTGTCTGAGTCTTCTATCAAAAGTTACAGCGATTTATATGAAGTTGTTCAAAAAAAACTTTATTTCGCCAAGACAATGCGTTTCTCACTGTTACATGCATTTGAATGGGAAACTCGCCTGAAACAAAGTATAGGTTTTCATTATGTGAATAATTTTAAAATCTTAGCTCAAACGGCTGCAAAACCTGTTTGCCCAAGCACGGGGATATTGAGTTCTATAAGATAAAGCCATAAACATGTTTGTCTGAGTCTTCTATCAAAAGTTACAGCGATTTATATGAAGTTGTTCAAAAACGCTTTATTTCGCCAAGACAATGCGTTTCTCACTGTTACATGCATTTGAATGGGAAACTCGCCTGAAACAAAATATAGGTTTTCATTATGTGAATAATTTTAAAATCTTAGCTCAAACGGCTGCAAAACCTGTTTGCCCAAGCACGAGGATATTGAGTTCTATAAGATAAAGCCATAAACATGTTTGTCTGAGTCTTCTATCAAAAGTTACAGCTATTTATATGAAGTTGTACAAAAACGCTTTCTTTCGCCAAGACAATGCGTTTCTCACTGTTACATGCATTTGAATGGGAAACTCGCCTGAAACAAAGTATAGGTTTTCATTATGTGAATAATTTTAAAATCTTAGCTCAAACGGCTGCAAAACCTGTTTTCCCAGCACGGGGATATTGAGTTCTATAAGATAAAGCCATAAACATGTTTGTCTGAGTCTTCTATCAAAAGTTACAGCGATTTATATGAAGTTGTTCAAAAAAAACTTTATTTCGCCAAGACAATGCGTTTCTCACTGTTACATGCATTTGAATGGGAAACTCGACCGAAACAAAGTATAGGTTTTCATTATGTGTATAACTTGGAAATCTTAGCTCAAACAGCTGCAAAACCTGTTTGCCCAAACACGAGGATATTGAGTTCTATAAGATAAAGCCATAAACATGTTTGTCTGAGTTTTCTATCAAAAGTTACAGCTATTTATATGAAGTTGTACAAAAACGCTTTCTTTCGCCAAGACAATGCGTTTCTCACTGTTACATGCATTTGAATGGGAAACTCGCCTGAAACAAAGTATAGGTTTTCATTATGTGAATAATTTTAAAATCTTAGCTCAAACGGCTGCAAAACCTGTTTGCCCAAACACGAGGATATTGAGTTCTATAAGATAAAGCCATAAACATGTTTGTCTGAGTCTTCTATCAAAAGTTACAGCGATTTATATGAAGTTGTTCAAAAACGCTTTATTTAGCCAAGACAATGCGTTTCTCACTGTTACATGCATTTGAATGGGAAACTCGCCTGAAACAAAGTATAGGTTTTCATTATGTGAATAATTTTAAAATCTTAGCTCAAACGGCTGCAAAACCTGTTTGCCCAGCACGGGGATATTGAGTTCTATAAGATAAAGCCATAAACATGTTTGTCTGAGTCTTCTATCAAAAGTTACAGCGATTTATATGAAGTTGTTCAAAAAAAACTTTATTTCGCCAAGACAATGCGTTTCTCACTGTTACATGCATTTGAATGGGAAACTCGCCTGAAACAAAATATATGTTTTCATTATGTGAATAATTTTAAAATCTTAGCTCAAACGGCTGCAAAACCTGTTTGCCCAGCACGGGGATATTGAGTTCTATAAGATAAAGCCATAAACATGTTTGTCTGAGTCTTCTATCAAAAGTTACAGCGATTTATATGAAGTTGTTCAAAAAAAACTTTATTTCGCCAAGACAATGCGTTTCTCACTGTTACATGCATTTGAATGGGAAACTCGCCTGAAACAAAATATATGTTTTCATTATGTGAATAATTTTAAAATCTTAGCTCAAACGGCTGCAAAACCTGTTTGCCCAGCACGGGGATATTGAGTTCTATAAGATAAAGCCATAAACATGTTTGTCTGAGTCTTCTATCAAAAGTTACAGCGATTTATATGAAGTTGTTCAAAAAAAACTTTATTTCGCCAAGACAATGCGTTTCTCACTGTTACATGCATTTGAATGGGAAACTCGCCTGAAACAAAGTATAGGTTTTCATTATGTGAATAATTTTAAAATCTTAGCTCAAACGGCTGCAAAACCTGTTTGCCCAAGCACGGGGATATTGAGTTCTATAAGATAAAGCCATAAACATGTTTGTCTGAGTCTTCTATCAAAAGTTACAGCGATTTATATGAAGTTGTTCAAAAACGCTTTATTTCGCCAAGACAATGCGTTTCTCACTGTTACATGCATTTGAATGGGAAACTCGCCTGAAACAAAATATAGGTTTTCATTATGTGAATAATTTTAAAATCTTAGCTCAAACGGCTGCAAAACCTGTTTGCCCAAGCACGAGGATATTGAGTTCTATAAGATAAAGCCATAAACATGTTTGTCTGAGTCTTCTATCAAAAGTTACAGCTATTTATATGAAGTTGTACAAAAACGCTTTCTTTCGCCAAGACAATGCGTTTCTCACTGTTACATGCATTTGAATGGGAAACTCGCCTGAAACAAAGTATAGGTTTTCATTATGTGAATAATTTTAAAATCTTAGCTCAAACGGCTGCAAAACCTGTTTTCCCAGCACGGGGATATTGAGTTCTATAAGATAAAGCCATAAACATGTTTGTCTGAGTCTTCTATCAAAAGTTACAGCGATTTATATGAAGTTGTTCAAAAAAAACTTTATTTCGCCAAGACAATGCGTTTCTCACTGTTACATGCATTTGAATGGGAAACTCGACCGAAACAAAGTATAGGTTTTCATTATGTGTATAACTTGGAAATCTTAGCTCAAACAGCTGCAAAACCTGTTTGCCCAAACACGAGGATATTGAGTTCTATAAGATAAAGCCATAAACATGTTTGTCTGAGTTTTCTATCAAAAGTTACAGCTATTTATATGAAGTTGTACAAAAACGCTTTCTTTCGCCAAGACAATGCGTTTCTCACTGTTACATGCATTTGAATGGGAAACTCGCCTGAAACAAAGTATAGGTTTTCATTATGTGAATAATTTTAAAATCTTAGCTCAAACGGCTGCAAAACCTGTTTGCCCAAACACGAGGATATTGAGTTCTATAAGATAAAGCCATAAACATGTTTGTCTGAGTCTTCTATCAAAAGTTACAGCGATTTATATGAAGTTGTTCAAAAACGCTTTATTTAGCCAAGACAATGCGTTTCTCACTGTTACATGCATTTGAATGGGAAACTCGCCTGAAACAAAGTATAGGTTTTCATTATGTGAATAATTTTAAAATCTTAGCTCAAACGGCTGCAAAACCTGTTTGCCCAGCACGGGGATATTGAGTTCTATAAGATAAAGCCATAAACATGTTTGTCTGAGTCTTCTATCAAAAGTTACAGCGATTTATATGAAGTTGTTCAAAAAAAACTTTATTTCGCCAAGACAATGCGTTTCTCACTGTTACATGCATTTGAATGGGAAACTCGCCTGAAACAAAATATATGTTTTCATTATGTGAATAATTTTAAAATCTTAGCTCAAACGGCTGCAAAACCTGTTTGCCCAGCACGGGGATATTGAGTTCTATAAGATAAAGCCATAAACATGTTTGTCTGAGTCTTCTATCAAAAGTTACAGCGATTTATATGAAGTTGTTCAAAAAAAACTTTATTTCGCCAAGACAATGCGTTTCTCACTGTTACATGCATTTGAATGGGAAACTCGCCTGAAACAAAGTATAGGTTTTCATTATGTGAATAATTTTAAAATCTTAGCTCAAACGGCTGCAAAACCTGTTTGCCCAGCACGGGGATATTGAGTTCTATAAGATAAAGCCATAAACATGTTTGTCTGAGTCTTCTATCAAAAGTTACAGCGATTTATATGAAGTTGTTCAAAAAAAACTTTATTTCGCCAAGACAATGCGTTTCTCACTGTTACATGCATTTGAATGGGAAACTCGCCTGAAACAAAGTATAGGTTTTCATTATGTGAATAATTTTAAAATCTTAGCTCAAACGGCTGCAAAACCTGTTTTCCCAGCACGGGGACCTTGAGTTCTATAAGATAAAGCCATAAACATGTTTGTCTGAGTCTTCTATCAAAAGTTACAGCTATTTATATGAAGTTGTTCAAAAACGCTTTATTTCGCCAAGTCAATGCGTTTCTCACTGTTACATGCATTTGAATGGGAAACTCGCCTGAAACAAAGTATAGGTTTTCATTATGTGAATAATTTTAAAATCTTAGCTCAAACGGCTGCAAAACCTGTTTGCCCAAGCACGGGGATATTGAGTTCTATAAGATAAAGCCATAAACATGTTTGTCTGAGTCTTCTATCAAAAGTTACAGCGATTTATATGAAGTTGTTCAAAAACGCTTTATTTCGCCAAGACAATGCGTTTCTCACTGTTACATGCATTTGAATGGGAAACTCGCCTGAAACAAAGTATAGGTTTTCATTATGTGAATAATTTTAAAATCTTAGCTCAAACGGCTGCAAAACCTGTTTGCCCAAGCACGAGGATATTGAGTTCTATAAGATAAAGCCATAAACATGTTTGTCTGAGTCTTCTATCAAAAGTTACAGCTATTTATATGAAGTTGTACAAAAACGCTTTCTTTCGCCAAGACAATGCGTTTCTCACTGTTACATGCATTTGAATGGGAAACTCGACCGAAACAAAGTATAGGTTTTCATTATGTGTATAACTTGGAAATCTTAGCTCAAACGGCTGCAAAACCTGTTTGCCCAAGCACGAGGATATTGAGTTCTATAAGATAAAGCCATAAACATGTTTGTCTGAGTCTTCTATCAAAAGTTACAGCGATTTATATGAAGTTGTTCAAAAACGCTTTATTTCGCCAAGACAATGCGTTTCTCACTGTTACATGCATTTGAATGGGAAACTCGCCTGAAACAAAGTATAGGTTTTCATTATGTGAATAATTTTAAAATCTTAGCTCAAACGGCTGCAAAACCTGTTTTCCCAGCACGGGGATATTGAGTTCTATAAGATAAAGCCATAAACATGTTTGTCTGAGTCTTCTATCAAAAGTTACAGCGATTTATATGAAGTTGTTCAAAAACGCTTTATTTCGCCAAGACAATGCGTTTCTCACTGTTACATGCATTTGAATGGGAAACTCGCCTGAAACAAAGTATAGGTTTTCATTATGTGAATAATTTTAAAATCTTAGCTCAAACGGCTGCAAAACTTGTTTGCCCAGCACGGGGATATTGAGTTCTATAAGATAAAGCCATAAACATGTTTGTCTGAGTCTTCTATCAAAAGTTACAGCGATTTATATGAAGTTGTTCAAAAAAAACTTTATTTCGCCAAGACAATGCGTTTCTCACTGTTACATGCATTTGAATGGGAAACTCGCCTGAAACAAAGTATAGGTTTTCATTATGTGAATAATTTTAAAATCTTAGCTCAAACGGCTGCAAAACCTGTTTGCCCAGCACGGGGATATTGAGTTCTATAAGATAAAGCCATAAACATGTTTGTCTGAGTCTTCTATCAAAAGTTACAGCGATTTATATGAAGTTGTTCAAAAACGCTTTATTTCGCCAAGACAATGCGTTTCTCACTGTTACATGCATTTGAATGGGAAACTCGCCTGAAACAAAGTATAGGTTTTCATTATGTGAATAATTTTAAAATCTTAGCTCAAACGGCTGCAAAACCTGTTTGCCCAGCACGGGGATATTGAGTTCTATAAGATAAAGCCATAAACATGTTTGTCTGAGTCTTCTATCAAAAGTTACAGCGATTTATATGAAGTTGTTCAAAAAAAACTTTATTTCGCCAAGACAATGCGTTTCTCACTGTTACATGCATTTGAATGGGAAACTCGCCTGAAACAAAATATATGTTTTCATTATGTGAATAATTTTAAAATCTTAGCTCAAACGGCTGCAAAACCTGTTTGCCCAGCACGGGGATATTGAGTTCTATAAGATAAAGCCATAAACATGTTTGTCTGAGTCTTCTATCAAAAGTTACAGCGATTTATATGAAGTTGTTCAAAAAAAACTTTATTTCGCCAAGACAATGCGTTTCTCACTGTTACATGCATTTGAATGGGAAACTCGCCTGAAACAAAGTATAGGTTTTCATTATGTGAATAATTTTAAAATCTTAGCTCAAACGGCTGCAAAACTTGTTTGCCCAGCACGGGGATATTGAGTTCTATAAGATAAAGCCATAAACATGTTTGTCTGAGTCTTCTATCAAAAGTTACAGCGATTTATATGAAGTTGTTCAAAAAAAACTTTATTTCGCCAAGACAATGCGTTTCTCACTGTTACATGCATTTGAATGGGAAACTCGCCTGAAACAAAGTATAGGTTTTCATTATGTGTATAACTTGGAAATCTTAGCTCAAACGGCTGCAAAACCTGTTTGCCCAAGCACGAGGATATTGAGTTCTATAAGATAAAGCCATAAACATGTTTGTCTGAGTCTTCTATCAAAAGTTACAGCGATTTATATGAAGTTGTTCAAAAACGCTTTATTTCGCCAAGACAATGCGTTTCTCACTGTTACATGCATTTGAATGGGAAACTCGCCTGAAACAAAGTATAGGTTTTCATTATGTGAATAATTTTAAAATCTTAGCTCAAACGGCTGCAAAACCTGTTTTCCCAGCACGGGGATATTGAGTTCTATAAGATAAAGCCATAAACATGTTTGTCTGAGTCTTCTATCAAAAGTTACAGCGATTTATATGAAGTTGTTCAAAAACGCTTTATTTCGCCAAGACAATGCGTTTCTCACTGTTACATGCATTTGAATGGGAAACTCGCCTGAAACAAAGTATAGGTTTTCATTATGTGAATAATTTTAAAATCTTAGCTCAAACGGCTGCAAAACTTGTTTGCCCAGCACGGGGATATTGAGTTCTATAAGATAAAGCCATAAACATGTTTGTCTGAGTCTTCTATCAAAAGTTACAGCGATTTATATGAAGTTGTTCAAAAAAAACTTTATTTCGCCAAGACAATGCGTTTCTCACTGTTACATGCATTTGAATGGGAAACTCGCCTGAAACAAAGTATAGGTTTTCATTATGTGAATAATTTTAAAATCTTAGCTCAAACGGCTGCAAAACCTGTTTGCCCAGCACGGGGATATTGAGTTCTATAAGATAAAGCCATAAACATGTTTGTCTGAGTCTTCTATCAAAAGTTACAGCGATTTATATGAAGTTGTTCAAAAACGCTTTATTTCGCCAAGACAATGCGTTTCTCACTGTTACATGCATTTGAATGGGAAACTCGCCTGAAACAAAGTATAGGTTTTCATTATGTGAATAATTTTAAAATCTTAGCTCAAACGGCTGCAAAACCTGTTTGCCCAGCACGGGGATATTGAGTTCTATAAGATAAAGCCATAAACATGTTTGTCTGAGTCTTCTATCAAAAGTTACAGCGATTTATATGAAGTTGTTCAAAAAAAACTTTATTTCGCCAAGACAATGCGTTTCTCACTGTTACATGCATTTGAATGGGAAACTCGCCTGAAACAAAATATATGTTTTCATTATGTGAATAATTTTAAAATCTTAGCTCAAACGGCTGCAAAACCTGTTTGCCCAGCACGGGGATATTGAGTTCTATAAGATAAAGCCATAAACATGTTTGTCTGAGTCTTCTATCAAAAGTTACAGCGATTTATATGAAGTTGTTCAAAAAAAACTTTATTTCGCCAAGACAATGCGTTTCTCACTGTTACATGCATTTGAATGGGAAACTCGCCTGAAACAAAGTATAGGTTTTCATTATGTGAATAATTTTAAAATCTTAGCTCAAACGGCTGCAAAACTTGTTTGCCCAGCACGGGGATATTGAGTTCTATAAGATAAAGCCATAAACATGTTTGTCTGAGTCTTCTATCAAAAGTTACAGCGATTTATATGAAGTTGTTCAAAAAAAACTTTATTTCGCCAAGACAATGCGTTTCTCACTGTTACATGCATTTGAATGGGAAACTCGCCTGAAACAAAGTATAGGTTTTCATTATGTGAATAATTTTAAAATCTTAGCTCAAACGGCTGCAAAACCTGTTTGCCCAGCACGGGGATATTGAGTTCTATAAGATAAAGCCATAAACATGTTTGTCTGAGTCTTCTATCAAAAGTTACAGCGATTTATATGAAGTTGTTCAAAAACGCTTTATTTCGCCAAGACAATGCGTTTCTCACTGTTACATGCATTTGAATGGGAAACTCGCCTGAAACAAAGTATAGGTTTTCATTATGTGAATAATTTTAAAATCTTAGCTCAAACGGCTGCAAAACCTGTTCTGTTTGCCCAGCACGGGGATATTGAGTTCTATAAGATAAAGCCATAAACATGTTTGTCTGAGTCTTCTATCAAAAGTTACAGCGATTTATATGAAGTTGTTCAAAAAAAACTTTATTTCGCCAAGACAATGCGTTTCTCACTGTTACATGCATTTGAATGGGAAACTCGCCTGAAACAAAATATATGTTTTCATTATGTGAATAATTTTAAAATCTTAGCTCAAACGGCTGCAAAACCTGTTTGCCCAGCACGGGGATATTGAGTTCTATAAGATAAAGCCATAAACATGTTTGTCTGAGTCTTCTATCAAAAGTTACAGCGATTTATATGAAGTTGTTCAAAAAAAACTTTATTTCGCCAAGACAATGCGTTTCTCACTGTTACATGCATTTGAATGGGAAACTCGCCTGAAACAAAGTATAGGTTTTCATTATGTGAATAATTTTAAAATCTTAGCTCAAACGGCTGCAAAACCTGTTTGCCCAGCACGGGGATATTGAGTTCTATAAGATAAAGCCATAAACATGTTTGTCTGAGTCTTCTATCAAAAGTTACAGCGATTTATATGAAGTTGTTCAAAAAAAACTTTATTTCGCCAAGACAATGCGTTTCTCACTGTTACATGCATTTGAATGGGAAACTCGCCTGAAACAAAGTATAGGTTTTCATTATGTGAATAATTTTAAAATCTTAGCTCAAACGGCTGCAAAACCTGTTTGCCCAAGCACGGGGATATTGAGTTCTATAAGATAAAGCCATAAACATGTTTGTCTGAGTCTTCTATCAAAAGTTACAGCGATTTATATGAAGTTGTTCAAAAACGCTTTATTTCGCCAAGACAATGCGTTTCTCACTGTTACATGCATTTGAATGGGAAACTCGCCTGAAACAAAGTATAGGTTTTCATTATGTGAATAATTTTAAAATCTTAGCTCAAACGGCTGCAAAACCTGTTTGCCCAAGCACGAGGATATTGAGTTCTATAAGATAAAGCCATAAACATGTTTGTCTGAGTCTTCTATCAAAAGTTACAGCTATTTATATGAAGTTGTACAAAAACGCTTTCTTTCGCCAAGACAATGCGTTTCTCACTGTTACATGCATTTGAATGGGAAACTCGACCGAAACAAAGTATAGGTTTTCATTATGTGTATAACTTGGAAATCTTAGCTCAAACGGCTGCAAAACCTGTTTGCCCAAGCACGAGGATATTGAGTTCTATAAGATAAAGCCATAAACATGTTTGTCTGAGTCTTCTATCAAAAGTTACAGCGATTTATATGAAGTTGTTCAAAAACGCTTTATTTCGCCAAGACAATGCGTTTCTCACTGTTACATGCATTTGAATGGGAAACTCGCCTGAAACAAAGTATAGGTTTTCATTATGTGAATAATTTTAAAATCTTAGCTCAAACGGCTGCAAAACCTGTTTTCCCAGCACGGGGATATTGAGTTCTATAAGATAAAGCCATAAACATGTTTGTCTGAGTCTTCTATCAAAAGTTACAGCGATTTATATGAAGTTGTTCAAAAACGCTTTATTTCGCCAAGACAATGCGTTTCTCACTGTTACATGCATTTGAATGGGAAACTCGCCTGAAACAAAGTATAGGTTTTCATTATGTGAATAATTTTAAAATCTTAGCTCAAACGGCTGCAAAACTTGTTTGCCCAGCACGGGGATATTGAGTTCTATAAGATAAAGCCATAAACATGTTTGTCTGAGTCTTCTATCAAAAGTTACAGCGATTTATATGAAGTTGTTCAAAAAAAACTTTATTTCGCCAAGACAATGCGTTTCTCACTGTTACATGCATTTGAATGGGAAACTCGCCTGAAACAAAATATATGTTTTCATTATGTGAATAATTTTAAAATCTTAGCTCAAACGGCTGCAAAACCTGTTTGCCCAGCACGGGGATATTGAGTTCTATAAGATAAAGCCATAAACATGTTTGTCTGAGTCTTCTATCAAAAGTTACAGCGATTTATATGAAGTTGTTCAAAAACGCTTTATTTCGCCAAGACAATGCGTTTCTCACTGTTACATGCATTTGAATGGGAAACTCGACCGAAACAAAGTATAGGTTTTCATTATGTGTATAACTTGGAAATCTTAGCTCAAACGGCTGCAAAACCTGTTTGCCCAAGCACGAGGATATTGAGTTCTATAAGATAAAGCCATAAACATGTTTGTCTGAGTCTTCTATCAAAAGTTACAGCGATTTATATGAAGTTGTTCAAAAACGCTTTATTTCGCCAAGACAATGCGTTTCTCACTGTTACATGCATTTGAATGGGAAACTCGCCTGAAACAAAGTATAGGTTTTCATTATGTGAATAATTTTAAAATCTTAGCTCAAACGGCTGCAAAACCTGTTTGCCCAGCACGGGGATATTGAGTTCTATAAGATATAGCCATAAACATGTTTGTCTGCGTCTTCTATCAAAAGTTACAGCGATTTATATGAAGTTGTTCAAAAAAAACTTTATTTCGCCAAGACAGTGCGTTTCTCACTGTTACATGCATTTGAATGGGAAACTCGACCGAAACAAAGTATAGGTTTTCATTATGTGTATAACTTGGAAATCTTAGCTCAAACAGCTGCAAAACCTGTTTGCCCAGCACGGGGATATTGAGTTCTATAAGATAAAGCCATAAACATGTTTGTCTGAGTCTTCTATCAAAAGTTACAGCGATTTATATGAAGTTGTTCAAAAAAAACTTTATTTCGCCAAGACAGTGCGTTTCTCACTGTTACATGCATTTGAATGGGAAACTCGACCGAAACAAAGTATAGGTTTTCATTATGTGTATAACTTGGAAATCTTAGCTCAAACGGCTGCAAAACCTGTTTGCCCAGCACGGGGATATTGAGTTCTATAAGATAAAGCCATAAACATGTTTGTCTGAGTCTTCTATCAAAAGTTACAGCGATTTATATGAAGTTGTTCAAAAACGCTTTATTTCGCCAAGACAATGCGTTTCTCACTGTTACATGCATTTGAATGGGAAACTCGCCTGAAACAACGTATAGGTTTTCATTATGTGAATAATTTTAAAATCTTAGCTCAAACGGCTGCAAAACCTGTTTGCCCAGCACGGGGATATTGAGTTCTATAAGATAAAGCCATAAACATGTTTGTCTGAGTCTTCTATCAAAAGTTACAGCGATTTATATGAAGTTGTTCAAAAACGCTTTATTTCGCCAAGACAATGCGTTTCTCACTGTTACATGCATTTGAATGGGAAACTCGCCTGAAACAAAGTATAGGTTTTCATTATGTGAATAATTTTAAAATCTTAGCTCAAACGGCTGCAAAACCTGTTTGCCCAGCACGGGGATATTGAGTTCTATAAGATAAAGCCATAAACATGTTTGTCTGAGTCTTCTATCAAAAGTTACAGCGATTTATATGAAGTTGTTCAAAAACGCTTTATTTCGCCAAGACAATGCGTTTCTCACTGTTACATGCATTTGAATGGGAAACTCGCCTGAAACAAAGTATAGGTTTTCATTATGTGAATAATTTTAAAATCTTAGCTCAAACGGCTGCAAAACCTGTTCTGTTTGCCCAGCACGGGGATATTGAGTTCTATAAGATAAAGCCATAAACATGTTTGTCTGAGTCTTCTATCAAAAGTTACAGCGATTTATATGAAGTTGTTCAAAAACGCTTTATTTCGCCAAGACAGTGTGTTTCTCACTGTTACATGCATTTGAATGGGAAACTCGCCTGAAACAAAGTATAGGTTTTCATTATGTGAATAATTTTAAAATCTTAGCTCAAACGGCTGCAAAACCTGTTTGCCCAGCACAGGGATATTGAGTTCTATAAGATAAAGCCATAAACATGTTTGTCTGAGTCTTCTATCAAAAGTTACAGCGATTTATATGAAGTTGTTCAAAAACGCTTTATTTCGCCAAGACAATGCGTTTCTCACTGTTACATGCATTTGAATGGGAAACTCGCCTGAAACAAAGTATAGGTTTTCATTATGTGAATAATTTTAAAATCTTAGCTCAAACGGCTGCAAAACCTGTTTGCCCAGCACGGGGATATTGAGTTCTATAAGATAAAGCCATAAACATGTTTGTCTGAGTCTTCTATCAAAAGTTACAGCGATTTATATGAAGTTGTTCAAAAACGCTTTATTTCGCCAAGACAATGCGTTTCTCACTGTTACATGCATTTGAATGGGAAACTCGCCTGAAACAAAGTATAGGTTTTCATTATGTGAATAATTTTAAAATCTTAGCTCAAACGGCTGCAAAACCTGTTTGCCCAGCACGGGGATATTGAGTTCTATAAGATAAAGCCATAAACATGTTTGTCTGAGTCTTCTATCAAAAGTTACAGCGATTTATATGAAGTTGTTCAAAAACGCTTTATTTCGCCAAGACAATGCGTTTCTCACTGTTACATGCATTTGAATGGGAAACTCGCCTGAAACAAAGTATAGGTTTTCATTATGTGAATAATTTTAAAATCTTAGCTCAAACGGCTGCAAAACCTGTTCTGTTTGCCCAGCACGGGGATATTGAGTTCTATAACATAAAGCCATAAACATGTTTGTCTGAGTCTTCTATCAAAAGTTACAGCGATTTATATGAAGTTGTTCAAAAACGCTTTATTTCGCCAAGACAATGCGTTTCTCACTGTTACATGCATTTGAATGGGAAACTCGCCTGAAACAACGTATAGGTTTTCATTATGTGAATAATTTTAAAATCTTAGCTCAAACGGCTGCAAAACCTGTTTGCCCAGCACGGGGATATTGAGTTCTATAAGATAAAGCCATAAACATGTTTGTCTGAGTCTTTTATCAAAAGTTACAGCGATTTATATGAAGTTGTTCAAAAACGCTTTATTTCGCCAAGACAATGCGTTTCTCACTGTTACATGCATTTGAATGGGAAACTCGCCTGAAACAAAGTATAGGTTTTCATTATGTGAATAATTTTAAAATCTTAGCTCAAACGGCTGCAAAACCTGTTTGCCCAGCACGGGGATATTGAGTTCTATAAGATAAAGCCATAAACATGTTTGTCTGAGTCTTCTATCAAAAGTTACAGCGATTTATATGAAGTTGTTCAAAAACGCTTTATTTCGCCAAGACAATGCGTTTCTCACTGTTACATGCATTTGAATGGGAAACTCGCCTGAAACAAAGTATAGGTTTTCATTATGTGAATAATTTTAAAATCTTAGCTCAAACGGCTGCAAAACCTGTTCTGTTTGCCCAGCACCGGGATATTGAGTTCTATAAGATAAAGCCATAAACATGTTTGTCTGAGTCTTCTATCAAAAGTTACAGCGATTTATATGAAGTTGTTCAAAAACGCTTTATTTCGCCAAGACAGTGTGTTTCTCACTGTTACATGCATTTGAATGGGAAACTCGCCTGAAACAAAGTATAGGTTTTCATTATGTGAATAATTTTAAAATCTTAGCTCAAACGGCTGCAAAACCTGTTTTCCCAGCACGGGGATATTGAGTTCTATAAGATAAAGCCATAAACATGTTTGTCTGAGTCTTCTATCAAAAGTTACAGCGATTTATATGAAGTTGTTCAAAAACGCTTTATTTCGCCAAGACAATGCGTTTCTCACTGTTACATGCATTTGAATGGGAAACTCGCCTGAAACAAAGTATAGGTTTTCATTATGTGAATAATTTTAAAATCTTAGCTCAAACGGCTGCAAAACCTGTTTGCCCAGCACGGGGATATTGAGTTCTATAAGATAAAGCCATAAACATGTTTGTCTGAGTCTTCTATCAAAAGTTACAGCGATTTATATGAAGTTGTTCAAAAACGCTTTATTTCGCCAAGACAATGCGTTTCTCACTGTTACATGCATTTGAATTGGAAACTCGCCTGAAACAACGTATAGGTTTTCATTATGTGAATAATTTTAAAATCTTAGCTCAAACGGCTGCAAAACCTGTTTGCCCAGCACGGGGATATTGAGTTCTATAAGATAAAGCCATAAACATGTTTGTCTGAGTCTTCTATCAAAAGTTACAGCGATTTATATGAAGTTGTACAAAAACGCTTTCTTTCGCCAAGACAATGCGTTTCTCACTGTTACATGCATTTGAATGGGAAACTCGCCTGAAACAAAGTATAGGTTTTCATTATGTGAATAATTTTAAAATCTTAGCTCAAACGGCTGCAAAACCTGTTTTCCCAGCACGGGGATATTGAGTTCTATAAGATAAAGCCATAAACATGTTTGTCTGAGTCTTCTATCAAAAGTTACAGCGATTTATATGAAGTTGTTCAAAAAAAACTTTATTTCGCCAAGACAGTGCGTTTCTCACTGTTACATGCATTTGAATGGGAAACTCGACCGAAACAAAGTATAGGTTTTCATTATGTGTATAACTTGGAAATCTTAGCTCAAACAGCTGCAAAACCTGTTTGCCCAAACACGAGGATATTGAGTTCTATAAGATAAAGCCATAAACATGTTTGTCTGAGTCTTCTATCAAAAGTTACAGCGATTTATATGAAGTTGTTCAAAAACGCTTTATTTAGCCAAGACAATGCGTTTCTCACTGTTACATGCATTTGAATGGGAAACTCGCCTGAAACAAAGTATAGGTTTTCATTATGTGAATAATTTTAAAATCTTAGCTCAAACGGCTGCAAAACCTGTTTGCCCAAACACGAGGATATTGAGTTCTATAAGATAAAGCCATAAACATGTTTGTCTGAGTCTTCTATCAAAAGTTACAGCGATTTATATGAAGTTGTTCAAAAACGCTTTATTTAGCCAAGACAATGCGTTTCTCACTGTTACATGCATTTGAATGGGAAACTCGCCTGAAACAAAGTATAGGTTTTCATTATGTGAATAATTTTAAAATCTTAGCTCAAACGGCTGCAAAACCTGTTTGCCCAGCACGGGGATATTGAGTTCTATAAGATAAAGCCATAAACATGTTTGTCTGAGTCTTCTATCAAAAGTTACAGCGATTTATATGAAGTTGTTCAAAAAAAACTTTCTTTCGCCAAGACAATGCGTTTCTCACTGTTACATGCATTTGAATGGGAAACTCGCCTGAAACAAAATATATGTTTTCATTATGTGAATAATTTTAAAATCTTAGCTCAAACGGCTGCAAAACCTGTTTGCCCAGCACGGGGATATTGAGTTCTATAAGATAAAGCCATAAACATGTTTGTCTGAGTCTTCTATCAAAAGTTACAGCGATTTATATGAAGTTGTTCAAAAAAAACTTTATTTCGCCAAGACAATGCGTTTCTCACTGTTACATGCATTTGAATGGGAAACTCGCCTGAAACAAAGTATAGGTTTTCATTATGTGAATAATTTTAAAATCTTAGCTCAAACGGCTGCAAAACCTGTTTGCCCAGCACGGGGATATTGAGTTCTATAAGATAAAGCCATAAACATGTTTGTCTGAGTCTTCTATCAAAAGTTACAGCGATTTATATGAAGTTGTTCAAAAAAAACTTTATTTCGCCAAGACAATGCGTTTCTCACTGTTACATGCATTTGAATGGGAAACTCGCCTGAAACAAAGTATAGGTTTTCATTATGTGAATAATTTTAAAATCTTAGCTCAAACGGCTGCAAAACCTGTTTTCCCAGCACGGGGACCTTGAGTTCTATAAGATAAAGCCATAAACATGTTTGTCTGAGTCTTCTATCAAAAGTTACAGCTATTTATATGAAGTTGTTCAAAAACGCTTTATTTCGCCAAGACAATGCGTTTCTCACTGTTACATGCATTTGAATGGGAAACTCGCCTGAAACAAAGTATAGGTTTTCATTATGTGAATAATTTTAAAATCTTAGCTCAAACGGCTGCAAAACATGTTTGCCCAAGCACGGGGATATTGAGTTCTATAAGATAAAGCCATAAACATGTTTGTCTGAGTCTTCTATCAAAAGTTACAGCGATTTATATGAAGTTGTTCAAAAACGCTTTATTTCGCCAAGACAATGCGTTTCTCACTGTTACATGCATTTGAATGGGAAACTCGCCTGAAACAAAGTATAGGTTTTCATTATGTGAATAATTTTAAAATCTTAGCTCAAACGGCTGCAAAACCTGTTTGCCCAAGCACGGGGATATTGAGTTCTATAAGATAAAGCCATAAACATGTTTGTCTGAGTCTTCTATCAAAAGTTACAGCGATTTATATGAAGTTGTTCAAAAACGCTTTATTTCGCCAAGACAATGCGTTTCTCACTGTTACATGCATTTGAATGGGAAACTCGCCTGAAACAAAATATAGGTTTTCATTATGTGAATAATTTTAAAATCTTAGCTCAAAGGGCTGCAAAACCTGTTTGCCCAAGCACGGGGATATTGAGTTCTATAAGATAAAGCCATAAACATGTTTGTCTGAGTCTTCTATCAAAAGTTACAGCGATTTATATGAAGTTGTTCAAAAACGCTTTATTTCGCCAAGACAATGCGTTTCTCACTGTTACATGCATTTGAATGGGAAACTCGCCTGAAACAAAGTATAGGTTTTCATTATGTGAATAATTTTAAAATCTTAGCTCAAACGGCTGCAAAACCTGTTTGCCCAAGCACGAGGATATTGAGTTCTATAAGATAAAGCCATAAACATGTTTGTCTGAGTCTTCTATCAAAAGTTACAGCTATTTATATGAAGTTGTACAAAAACGCTTTCTTTCGCCAAGACAATGCGTTTCTCACTGTTACATGCATTTGAATGGGAAACTCGCCTGAAACAAAGTATAGGTTTTCATTATGTGAATAATTTTAAAATCTTAGCTCAAACGGCTGCAAAACCTGTTTTCCCAGCACGGGGATATTGAGTTCTATAAGATAAAGCCATAAACATGTTTGTCTGAGTCTTCTATCAAAAGTTACAGCGATTTATATGAAGTTGTTCAAAAAAAACTTTATTTCGCCAAGACAATGCGTTTCTCACTGTTACATGCATTTGAATGGGAAACTCGACCGAAACAAAGTATAGGTTTTCATTATGTGTATAACTTGGAAATCTTAGCTCAAACAGCTGCAAAACCTGTTTGCCCAAACACGAGGATATTGAGTTCTATAAGATAAAGCCATAAACATGTTTGTCTGAGTCTTCTATCAAAAGTTACAGCTATTTATATGAAGTTGTACAAAAACGCTTTCTTTCGCCAAGACAATGCGTTTCTCACTGTTACATGCATTTGAATGGGAAACTCGCCTGAAACAAAGTATAGGTTTTCATTATGTGAATAATTTTAAAATCTTAGCTCAAACGGCTGCAAAACCTGTTTGCCCAAACACGAGGATATTGAGTTCTATAAGATAAAGCCATAAACATGTTTGTCTGAGTCTTCTATCAAAAGTTACAGCGATTTATATGAAGTTGTTCAAAAACGCTTTATTTAGCCAAGACAATGCGTTTCTCACTGTTACATGCATTTGAATGGGAAACTCGCCTGAAACAAAGTATAGGTTTTCATTATGTGAATAATTTTAAAATCTTAGCTCAAACGGCTGCAAAACCTGTTTGCCCAGCACGGGGATATTGAGTTCTATAAGATAAAGCCATAAACATGTTTGTCTGAGTCTTCTATCAAAAGTTACAGCGATTTATATGAAGTTGTTCAAAAAAAACTTTATTTCGCCAAGACAATGCGTTTCTCACTGTTACATGCATTTGAATGGGAAACTCGCCTGAAACAAAATATATGTTTTCATTATGTGAATAATTTTAAAATCTTAGCTCAAACGGCTGCAAAACCTGTTTGCCCAGCACGGGGATATTGAGTTCTATAAGATAAAGCCATAAACATGTTTGTCTGAGTCTTCTATCAAAAGTTACAGCGATTTATATGAAGTTGTTCAAAAAAAACTTTATTTCGCCAAGACAATGCGTTTCTCACTGTTACATGCATTTGAATGGGAAACTCGCCTGAAACAAAGTATAGGTTTTCATTATGTGAATAATTTTAAAATCTTAGCTCAAACGGCTGCAAAACCTGTTTGCCCAGCACGGGGATATTGAGTTCTATAAGATAAAGCCATAAACATGTTTGTCTGAGTCTTCTATCAAAAGTTACAGCGATTTATATGAAGTTGTTCAAAAACGCTTTATTTCGCCAAGACAATGCGTTTCTCACTGTTACATGCATTTGAATGGGAAACTCGCCTGAAACAAAGTATAGGTTTTCATTATGTGAATAATTTTAAAATCTTAGCTCAAACGGCTGCAAAACCTGTTTGCCCAGCACGGGGATATTGAGTTCTATAAGATATAGCCATAAACATGTTTGTCTGAGTCTTCTATCAAAAGTTACAGCGATTTATATGAAGTTGTTCAAAAAAAACTTTATTTCGCCAAGACAGTGCGTTTCTCACTGTTACATGCATTTGAATGGGAAACTCGACCGAAACAAAGTATAGGTTTTCATTATGTGTATAACTTGGAAATCTTAGCTCAAACAGCTGCAAAACCTGTTTGCCCAGCACGGGGATATTGAGTTCTATAAGATAAAGCCATAAACATGTTTGTCTGAGTCTTCTATCAAAAGTTACAGCGATTTATATGAAGTTGTTCAAAAAAAACTTTATTTCGCCAAGACAGTGCGTTTCTCACTGTTACATGCATTTGAATGGGAAACTCGACCGAAACAAAGTATAGGTTTTCATTATGTGTATAACTTGGAAATCTTAGCTCAAACGGCTGCAAAACCTGTTTGCCCAGCACGGGGATATTGAGTTCTATAAGATAAAGCCATAAACATGTTTGTCTGAGTCTTCTATCAAAAGTTACAGCGATTTATATGAAGTTGTTCAAAAACGCTTTATTTCGCCAAGACAATGCGTTTCTCACTGTTACATGCATTTGAATGGGAAACTCGCCTGAAACAAAGTATAGGTTTTCATTATGTGAATAATTTTAAAATCTTAGCTCAAACGGCTGCAAAACCTGTTTGCCCAGCACGGGGATATTGAGTTCTATAAGATATAGCCATAAACATGTTTGTCTGAGTCTTCTATCAAAAGTTACAGCGATTTATATGAAGTTGTTCAAAAAAAACTTTATTTCGCCAAGACAGTGCGTTTCTCACTGTTACATGCATTTGAATGGGAAACTCGACCGAAACAAAGTATAGGTTTTCATTATGTGAATAATTTTAAAATCTTAGCTCAAACGGCTGCAAAACCTGTTTGCCCAGCACGGGGATATTGAGTTCTATAAGATAAAGCCATAAACATGTTTGTCTGAGTCTTCTATCAAAAGTTACAGCGATTTATATGAAGTTGTTCAAAAACGCTTTATTTCGCCAAGACAATGCGTTTCTCACTGTTACATGCATTTGAATGGGAAACTCGCCTGAAACAAAGTATAGGTTTTCATTATGTGAATAATTTTAAAATCTTAGCTCAAACGGCTGCAAAACCTGTTCTGTTTGCCCAGCACGGGGATATTGAGTTCTATAAGATAAAGCCATAAACATGTTTGTCTGAGTCTTCTATCAAAAGTTACAGCGATTTATATGAAGTTGTTCAAAAACGCTTTATTTCGCCAAGACAATGCGTTTCTCACTGTTACATGCATTTGAATGGGAAACTCGCCTGAAACAACGTATAGGTTTTCATTATGTGAATAATTTTAAAATCTTAGCTCAAACGGCTGCAAAACCTGTTTGCCCAGCACGGGGATATTGAGTTCTATAAGATAAAGCCATAAACATGTTTGTCTGAGTCTTCTATCAAAAGTTACAGCGATTTATATGAAGTTGTTCAAAAACGCTTTATTTCGCCAAGACAATGCGTTTCTCACTGTTACATGCATTTGAATGGGAAACTCGCCTGAAACAAAGTATAGGTTTTCATTATGTGAATAATTTTAAAATCTTAGCTCAAACGGCTGCAAAACCTGTTTGCCCAGCACGGGGATATTGAGTTCTATAAGATAAAGCCATAAACATGTTTGTCTGAGTCTTCTATCAAAAGTTACAGCGATTTATATGAAGTTGTTCAAAAACGCTTTATTTCGCCAAGACAATGCGTTTCTCACTGTTACATGCATTTGAATGGGAAACTCGCCTGAAACAAAGTATAGGTTTTCATTATGTGAATAATTTTAAAATCTTAGCTCAAACGGCTGCAAAACCTGTTCTGTTTGCCCAGCACCGGGATATTGAGTTCTATAAGATAAAGCCATAAACATGTTTGTCTGAGTCTTCTATCAAAAGTTACAGCGATTTATATGAAGTTGTTCAAAAACGCTTTATTTCGCCAAGACAGTGTGTTTCTCACTGTTACATGCATTTGAATGGGAAACTCGCCTGAAACAAAGTATAGGTTTTCATTATGTGAATAATTTTAAAATCTTAGCTCAAACGGCTGCAAAACCTGTTTGCCCAGCACAGGGATATTGAGTTCTATAAGATAAAGCCATAAACATGTTTGTCTGAGTCTTCTATCAAAAGTTACAGCGATTTATATGAAGTTGTTCAAAAACGCTTTATTTCGCCAAGACAATGCGTTTCTCACTGTTACATGCATTTGAATGGGAAACTCGCCTGAAACAAAGTATAGGTTTTCATTATGTGAATAATTTTAAAATCTTAGCTCAAACGGCTGCAAAACCTGTTTGCCCAGCACGGGGATATTGAGTTCTATAAGATAAAGCCATAAACATGTTTGTCTGAGTCTTCTATCAAAAGTTACAGCGATTTATATGAAGTTGTTCAAAAACGCTTTATTTCGCCAAGACAATGCGTTTCTCACTGTTACATGCATTTGAATGGGAAACTCGCCTGAAACAAAGTATAGGTTTTCATTATGTGAATAATTTTAAAATCTTAGCTCAAACGGCTGCAAAACCTGTTCTGTTTGCCCAGCACGGGGATATTGAGTTCTATAAGATAAAGCCATAAACATGTTTGTCTGAGTCTTCTATCAAAAGTTACAGCGATTTATATGAAGTTGTTCAAAAACGCTTTATTTCGCCAAGACAGTGTGTTTCTCACTGTTACATGCATTTGAATGGGAAACTCGCCTGAAACAAAGTATAGGTTTTCATTATGTGAATAATTTTAAAATCTTAGCTCAAACGGCTGCAAAACCTGTTTGCCCAGCACAGGGATATTGAGTTCTATAAGATAAAGCCATAAACATGTTTGTCTGAGTCTTCTATCAAAAGTTACAGCGATTTATATGAAGTTGTTCAAAAACGCTTTATTTCGCCAAGACAATGCGTTTCTCACTGTTACATGCATTTGAATGGGAAACTCGCCTGAAACAAAGTATAGGTTTTCATTATGTGAATAATTTTAAAATCTTAGCTCAAACGGCTGCAAAACCTGTTTGCCCAGCACGGGGATATTGAGTTCTATAAGATAAAGCCATAAACATGTTTGTCTGAGTCTTCTATCAAAAGTTACAGCGATTTATATGAAGTTGTTCAAAAACGCTTTATTTCGCCAAGACAATGCGTTTCTCACTGTTACATGCATTTGAATGGGAAACTCGCCTGAAACAAAGTATAGGTTTTCATTATGTGAATAATTTTAAAATCTTAGCTCAAACGGCTGCAAAACCTGTTCTGTTTGCCCAGCACGGGGATATTGAGTTCTATAAGATAAAGCCATAAACATGTTTGTCTGAGTCTTCTATCAAAAGTTACAGCGATTTATATGAAGTTGTTCAAAAACGCTTTATTTCGCCAAGACAATGCGTTTCTCACTGTTACATGCATTTGAATGGGAAACTCGCCTGAAACAAAGTATAGGTTTTCATTATGTGAATAATTTTAAAATCTTAGCTCAAACGGCTGCAAAACCTGTTTGCCCAGCACGGGGATATTGAGTTCTATAAGATAAAGCCATAAACATGTTTGTCTGAGTCTTCTATCAAAAGTTACAGCGATTTATATGAAGTTGTTCAAAAACGCTTTATTTCGCCAAGACAATGCGTTTCTCACTGTTACATGCATTTGAATGGGAAACTCGCCTGAAACAAAGTATAGGTTTTCATTATGTGAATAATTTTAAAATCTTAGCTCAAACGGCTGCAAAACCTGTTTGCCCAGCACGGGGATATTGAGTTCTATAAGATAAAGCCATAAACATGTTTGTCTGAGTCTTCTATCAAAAGTTACAGCGATTTATATGAAGTTGTTCAAAAACGCTTTATTTCGCCAAGACAATGCGTTTCTCACTGTTACATGCATTTGAATGGGAAACTCGCCTGAAACAAAGTATAGGTTTTCATTATGTGAATAATTTTAAAATCTTAGCTCAAACGGCTGCAAAACCTGTTCTGTTTGCCCAGCACGGGGATATTGAGTTCTATAAGATAAAGCCATAAACATGTTTGTCTGAGTCTTCTATCAAAAGTTACAGCGATTTATATGAAGTTGTTCAAAAACGCTTTATTTCGCCAAGACAGTGTGTTTCTCACTGTTACATGCATTTGAATGGGAAACTCGCCTGAAACAAAGTATAGGTTTTCATTATGTGAATAATTTTAAAATCTTAGCTCAAACGGCTGCAAAACCTGTTTGCCCAGCACAGGGATATTGAGTTCTATAAGATAAAGCCATAAACATGTATGTCTGAGTCTTCTATCAAAAGTTACAGCGATTTATATGAAGTTGTTCAAAAACGCTTTATTTCGCCAAGACAATGCGTTTCTCACTGTTACATGCATTTGAATGGGAAACTCGCCTGAAACAAAGTATAGGTTTTCATTATGTGAATAATTTTAAAATCTTAGCTCAAACGGCTGCAAAACCTGTTTGCCCAGCACGGGGATATTGAGTTCTATAAGATAAAGCCATAAACATGTTTGTCTGAGTCTTCTATCAAAAGTTACAGCGATTTATATGAAGTTGTTCAAAAACGCTTTATTTCGCCAAGACAATGCGTTTCTCACTGTTACATGCATTTGAATGGGAAACTCGCCTGAAACAACGTATAGGTTTTCATTATGTGAATAATTTTAAAATCTTAGCTCAAACGGCTGCAAAACCTGTTTGCCCAGCACGGGGATATTGAGTTCTATAAGATAAAGCCATAAACATGTTTGTCTGAGTCTTCTATCAAAAGTTACAGCGATTTATATGAAGTTGTTCAAAAACGCTTTATTTCGCCAAGACAATGCGTTTCTCACTGTTACATGCATTTGAATGGGAAACTCGCCTGAAACAAAGTATAGGTTTTCATTATGTGAATAATTTTAAAATCTTAGCTCAAACGGCTGCAAAACCTGTTTGCCCAGCACAGGGATATTGAGTTCTATAAGATAAAGCCATAAACATGTTTGTCTGAGTCTTCTATCAAAAGTTACAGCGATTTATATGAAGTTGTTCAAAAACGCTTTATTTCGCCAAGACAATGCGTTTCTCACTGTTACATGCATTTGAATGGGAAACTCGCCTGAAACAAAGTATAGGTTTTCATTATGTGAATAATTTTAAAATCTTAGCTCAAACGGCTGCAAAACCTGTTTGCCCAGCACGGGGATATTGAGTTCTATAAGATAAAGCCATAAACATGTTTGTCTGAGTCTTCTATCAAAAGTTACAGCGATTTATATGAAGTTGTTCAAAAACGCTTTATTTCGCCAAGACAATGCGTTTCTCACTGTTACATGCATTTGAATGGGAAACTCGCCTGAAACAAAGTACAGGTTTTCATTATGTGAATAATTTTAAAATCTTAGCTCAAACGGCTGCAAAACCTGTTCTGTTTGCCCAGCACGGGGATATTGAGTTCTATAAGATAAAGCCATAAACATGTTTGTCTGAGTCTTCTATCAAAAGTTACAGCGATTTATATGAAGTTGTTCAAAAACGCTTTATTTCGCCAAGACAGTGTGTTTCTCACTGTTACATGCATTTGAATGGGAAACTCGCCTGAAACAAAGTATAGGTTTTCATTATGTGAATAATTTTAAAATCTTAGCTCAAACGGCTGCAAAACCTGTTTGCCCAGCACGGGGATATTGAGTTCTATAAGATAAAGCCATAAACATGTTTGTCTGAGTCTTCTATCAAAAGTTACAGCGATTTATATGAAGTTGTTCAAAAACGCTTTATTTCGCCAAGACAATGCGTTTCTCACTGTTACATGCATTTGAATGGGAAACTCGCCTGAAACAAAGTATAGGTTTTCATTATGTGAATAATTTTAAAATCTTAGCTCAAACGGCTGCAAAACCTGTTTGCCCAGCACGGGGATATTGAGTTCTATAAGATAAAGCCATAAACATGTTTGTCTGAGTCTTCTATCAAAAGTTACAGCGATTTATATGAAGTTGTTCAAAAACGCTTTATTTCGCCAAGACAATGCGTTTCTCACTGTTACATGCATTTGAATGGGAAACTCGCCTGAAACAAAGTATAGGTTTTCATTATGTGAATAATTTTAAAATCTTAGCTCAAACGGCTGCAAAACCTGTTCTGTTTGCCCAGCACGGGGATATTGAGTTCTATAAGATAAAGCCATAAACATGTTTGTCTGAGTCTTCTATCAAAAGTTACAGCGATTTATATGAAGTTGTTCAAAAACGCTTTATTTCGCCAAGACAGTGTGTTTCTCACTGTTACATGCATTTGAATGGGAAACTCGCCTGAAACAAAGTATAGGTTTTCATTATGTGAATAATTTTAAAATCTTAGCTCAAACGGCTGCAAAACCTGTTTGCCCAGCACAGGGATATTGAGTTCTATAAGATAAAGCCATAAACATGTATGTCTGAGTCTTCTATCAAAAGTTACAGCGATTTATATGAAGTTGTTCAAAAACGCTTTATTTCGCCAAGACAATGCGTTTCTCACTGTTACATGCATTTGAATGGGAAACTCGCCTGAAACAAAGTATAGGTTTTCATTATGTGAATAATTTTAAAATCTTAGCTCAAACGGCTGCAAAACCTGTTTGCCCAGCACGGGGATATTGAGTTCTATAAGATAAAGCCATAAACATGTTTGTCTGAGTCTTCTATCAAAAGTTACAGCGATTTATATGAAGTTGTTCAAAAACGCTTTATTTCGCCAAGACAATGCGTTTCTCACTGTTACATGCATTTGAATGGGAAACTCGCCTGAAACAACGTATAGGTTTTCATTATGTGAATAATTTTAAAATCTTAGCTCAAACGGCTGCAAAACCTGTTTGCCCAGCACGGGGATATTGAGTTCTATAAGATAAAGCCATAAACATGTTTGTCTGAGTCTTCTATCAAAAGTTACAGCGATTTATATGAAGTTGTTCAAAAACGCTTTATTTCGCCAAGACAATGCGTTTCTCACTGTTACATGCATTTGAATGGGAAACTCGCCTGAAACAAAGTATAGGTTTTCATTATGTGAATAATTTTAAAATCTTAGCTCAAACGGCTGCAAAACCTGTTTGCCCAGCACGGGGATATTGAGTTCTATAAGATAAAGCCATAAACATGTTTGTCTGAGTCTTCTATCAAAAGTTACAGCGATTTATATGAAGTTGTTCAAAAACGCTTTATTTCGCCAAGACAATGCGTTTCTCACTGTTACATGCATTTGAATGGGAAACTCGCCTGAAACAAAGTATAGGTTTTCATTATGTGAATAATTTTAAAATCTTAGCTCAAACGGCTGCAAAACCTGTTTGCCCAGCACGGGGATATTGAGTTCTATAAGATAAAGCCATAAACATGTTTGTCTGAGTCTTCTATCAAAAGTTACAGCGATTTATATGAAGTTGTTCAAAAACGCTTTATTTCGCCAAGACAGTGTGTTTCTCACTGTTACATGCATTTGAATGGGAAACTCGCCTGAAACAAAGTATAGGTTTTCATTATGTGAATAATTTTAAAATCTTAGCTCAAACGGCTGCAAAACCTGTTTGCCCAGCACAGGGATATTGAGTTCTATAAGATAAAGCCATAAACATGTATGTCTGAGTCTTCTATCAAAAGTTACAGCGATTTATATGAAGTTGTTCAAAAACGCTTTATTTCGCCAAGACAATGCGTTTCTCACTGTTACATGCATTTGAATGGGAAACTCGCCTGAAACAAAGTATAGGTTTTCATTATGTGAATAATTTTAAAATCTTAGCTCAAACGGCTGCAAAACCTGTTTGCCCAGCACGGGGATATTGAGTTCTATAAGATAAAGCCATAAACATGTTTGTCTGAGTCTTCTATCAAAAGTTACAGCGATTTATATGAAGTTGTTCAAAAACGCTTTATTTCGCCAAGACAATGCGTTTCTCACTGTTACATGCATTTGAATGGGAAACTCGCCTGAAACAAAGTATAGGTTTTCATTATGTGAATAATTTTAAAATCTTAGCTCAAACGGCTGCAAAACCTGTTCTGTTTGCCCAGCACGGGGATATTGAGTTCTATAAGATAAAGCCATAAACATGTTTGTCTGAGTCTTCTATCAAAAGTTACAGCGATTTATATGAAGTTGTTCAAAAACGCTTTATTTCGCCAAGACAGTGTGTTTCTCACTGTTACATGCATTTGAATGGGAAACTCGCCTGAAACAAAGTATAGGTTTTCATTATGTGAATAATTTTAAAATCTTAGCTCAAACGGCTGCAAAACCTGTTTGCCCAGCACGGGGATATTGAGTTCTATAAGATAAAGCCATAAACATGTTTGTCTGAGTCTTCTATCAAAAGTTACAGCGATTTATATGAAGTTGTTCAAAAACGCTTTATTTCGCCAAGACAATGCGTTTCTCACTGTTACATGCATTTGAATGGGAAACTCGCCTGAAACAAAGTATAGGTTTTCATTATGTGAATAATTTTAAAATCTTAGCTCAAACGGCTGCAAAACCTGTTTGCCCAGCACGGGGATATTGAGTTCTATAAGATAAAGCCATAAACATGTTTGTCTGAGTCTTCTATCAAAAGTTACAGCGATTTATATGAAGTTGTTCAAAAACGCTTTATTTCGCCAAGACAATGCGTTTCTCACTGTTACATGCATTTGAATGGGAAACTCGCCTGAAACAAAGTATAGGTTTTCATTATGTGAATAATTTTAAAATCTTAGCTCAAACGGCTGCAAAACCTGTTCTGTTTGCCCAGCACGGGGATATTGAGTTCTATAAGATAAAGCCATAAACATGTTTGTCTGAGTCTTCTATCAAAAGTTACAGCGATTTATATGAAGTTGTTCAAAAACGCTTTATTTCGCCAAGACCATGCGTTTCTCACTGTTACATGCATTTGAATGGGAAACTCGCCTGAAACAAAGTATAGGTTTTCATTATGTGAATAATTTTAAAATCTTAGCTCAAACGGCTGCAAAACCTGTTCTGTTTGCCCAGCACGGGGATATTGAGTTCTATAAGATAAAGCCATAAACATGTTTGTCTGAGTCTTCTATCAAAAGTTACAGCGATTTATATGAAGTTGTTCAAAAACGCTTTATTTCGCCAAGACAATGCGTTTCTCACTGTTACATGCATTTGAATGGGAAACTCGCCTGAAACAAAGTATAGGTTTTCATTATGTGAATAATTTTAAAATCTTAGCTCAAACGGCTGCAAAACCTGTTTGCCCAGCACGGGGATATTGAGTTCTATAAGATAAAGCCATAAACATGTTTGTCTGAGTCTTCTATCAAAAGTTACAGCGATTTATATGAAGTTGTTCAAAAACGCTTTATTTCGCCAAGACAATGCGTTTCTCACTGTTACATGCATTTGAATGGGAAACTCGCCTGAAACAAAGTATAGGTTTTCATTATGTGAATAATTTTAAAATCTTAGCTCAAACGGCTGCAAAACCTGTTTGCCCAGCACGGGGATATTGAGTTCTATAAGATAAAGCCATAAACATGTTTGTCTGAGTCTTCTATCAAAAGTTACAGCGATTTATATGAAGTTGTTCAAAAACGCTTTATTTCGCCAAGACAATGCGTTTCTCACTGTTACATGCATTTGAATGGGAAACTCGCCTGAAACAAAGTATAGGTTTTCATTATGTGAATAATTTTAAAATCTTAGCTCAAACGGCTGCAAAACCTGTTTGCCCAGCACGGGGATATTGAGTTCTATAAGATAAAGCCATAAACATGTTTGTCTGAGTCTTCTATCAAAAGTTACAGCGATTTATATGAAGTTGTTCAAAAACGCTTTATTTCGCCAAGACAATGCGTTTCTCACTGTTACATGCATTTGAATGGGAAACTCGCCTGAAACAAAGTATAGGTTTTCATTATGTGAATAATTTTAAAATCTTAGCTCAAACGGCTGCAAAACCTGTTTGCCCAGCACGGGGATATTGAGTTCTATAAGATAAAGCCATAAACATGTTTGTCTGAGTCTTCTATCAAAAGTTACAGCGATTTATATGAAGTTGTTCAAAAACGCTTTATTTCGCCAAGACCATGCGTTTCTCACTGTTACATGCATTTGAATGGGAAACTCGCCTGAAACAAAGTATAGGTTTTCATTATGTGAATAATTTTAAAATCTTAGCTCAAACGGCTGCAAAACCTGTTCTGTTTGCCCAGCACGGGGATATTGAGTTCTATAAGATAAAGCCATAAACATGTTTGTCTGAGTCTTCTATCAAAAGTTACAGCGATTTATATGAAGTTGTTCAAAAACGCTTTATTTCGCCAAGACAATGCGTTTCTCACTGTTACATGCATTTGAATGGGAAACTCGCCTGAAACAACGTATAGGTTTTCATTATGTGAATAATTTTAAAATCTTAGCTCAAACGGCTGCAAAACCTGTTTGCCCAGCACGGGGATATTGAGTTCTATAAGATAAAGCCATAAACATGTTTGTCTGAGTCTTCTATCAAAAGTTACAGCGATTTATATGAAGTTGTTCAAAAACGCTTTATTTCGCCAAGACAATGCGTTTCTCACTGTTACATGCATTTGAATGGGAAACTCGCCTGAAACAAAGTATAGGTTTTCATTATGTGAATAATTTTAAAATCTTAGCTCAAACGGCTGCAAAACCTGTTTGCCCAGCACAGGGATATTGAGTTCTATAAGATAAAGCCATAAACATGTTTGTCTGAGTCTTCTATCAAAAGTTACAGCGATTTATATGAAGTTGTTCAAAAACGCTTTATTTCGCCAAGACAATGCGTTTCTCACTGTTACATGCATTTGAATGGGAAACTCGCCTGAAACAAAGTATAGGTTTTCATTATGTGAATAATTTTAAAATCTTAGCTCAAACGGCTGCAAAACCTGTTTGCCCAGCACGGGGATATTGAGTTCTATAAGATAAAGCCATAAACATGTTTGTCTGAGTCTTCTATCAAAAGTTACAGCGATTTATATGAAGTTGTTCAAAAACGCTTTATTTCGCCAAGACAATGCGTTTCTCACTGTTACATGCATTTGAATGGGAAACTCGCCTGAAACAAAGTATAGGTTTTCATTATGTGAATAATTTTAAAATCTTAGCTCAAACGGCTGCAAAACCTGTTTGCCCAGCACGGGGATATTGAGTTCTATAAGATAAAGCCATAAACATGTTTGTCTGAGTCTTCTATCAAAAGTTACAGCGATTTATATGAAGTTGTTCAAAAACGCTTTATTTCGCCAAGACAATGCGTTTCTCACTGTTACATGCATTTGAATGGGAAACTCGCCTGAAACAAAGTATAGGTTTTCATTATGTGAATAATTTTAAAATCTTAGCTCAAACGGCTGCAAAACCTGTTTGCCCAGCACGGGGATATTGAGTTCTATAAGATAAAGCCATAAACATGTTTGTCTGAGTCTTCTATCAAAAGTTACAGCGATTTATATGAAGTTGTTCAAAAACGCTTTATTTCGCCAAGACAATGCGTTTCTCACTGTTACATGCATTTGAATGGGAAACTCGCCTGAAACAAAGTATAGGTTTTCATTATGTGAATAATTTTAAAATCTTAGCTCAAACGGCTGCAAAACCTGTTTGCCCAGCACGGGGATATTGAGTTCTATAAGATAAAGCCATAAACATGTTTGTCTGAGTCTTCTATCAAAAGTTACAGCGATTTATATGAAGTTGTTCAAAAACGCTTTATTTCGCCAAGACAATGCGTTTCTCACTGTTACATGCATTTGAATGGGAAACTCGCCTGAAACAAAGTATAGGTTTTCATTATGTGAATAATTTTAAAATCTTAGCTCAAACGGCTGCAAAACCTGTTTGCCCAGCACGGGGATATTGAGTTCTATAAGATAAAGCCATAAACATGTTTGTCTGAGTCTTCTATCAAAAGTTACAGCGATTTATATGAAGTTGTTCAAAAACGCTTTATTTCGCCAAGACAATGCGTTTCTCACTGTTACATGCATTTGAATGGGAAACTCGCCTGAAACAAAGTATAGGTTTTCATTATGTGAATAATTTTAAAATCTTAGCTCAAACGGCTGCAAAACCTGTTTGCCCAGCACGGGGATATTGAGTTCTATAAGATAAAGCCATAAACATGTTTGTCTGAGTCTTCTATCAAAAGTTACAGCGATTTATATGAAGTTGTTCAAAAACGCTTTATTTCGCCAAGACAATGCGTTTCTCACTGTTACATGCATTTGAATGGGAAACTCGCCTGAAACAAAGTATAGGTTTTCATTATGTGAATAATTTTAAAATCTTAGCTCAAACGGCTGCAAAACCTGTTTGCCCAGCACGGGGATATTGAGTTCTATAAGATAAAGCCATAAACATGTTTGTCTGAGTCTTCTATCAAAAGTTACAGCGATTTATATGAAGTTGTTCAAAAACGCTTTATTTCGCCAAGACAATGCGTTTCTCACTGTTACATGCATTTGAATGGGAAACTCGCCTGAAACAAAGTATAGGTTTTCATTATGTGAATAATTTTAAAATCTTAGCTCAAACGGCTGCAAAACCTGTTTGCCCAGCACGGGGATATTGAGTTCTATAAGATAAAGCCATAAACATGTTTGTCTGAGTCTTCTATCAAAAGTTACAGCGATTTATATGAAGTTGTTCAAAAACGCTTTATTTCGCCAAGACCATGCGTTTCTCACTGTTACATGCATTTGAATGGGAAACTCGCCTGAAACAAAGTATAGGTTTTCATTATGTGAATAATTTTAAAATCTTAGCTCAAACGGCTGCAAAACCTGTTTGCCCAGCACGGGGATATTGAGTTCTATAAGATAAAGCCATAAACATGTTTGTCTGAGTCTTCTATCAAAAGTTACAGCGATTTATATGAAGTTGTTCAAAAACGCTTTATTTCGCCAAGACAATGCGTTTCTCACTGTTACATGCATTTGAATGGGAAACTCGCCTGAAACAACGTATAGGTTTTCATTATGTGAATAATTTTAAAATCTTAGCTCAAACGGCTGCAAAACCTGTTTGCCCAGCACGGGGATATTGAGTTCTATAAGATAAAGCCATAAACATGTTTGTCTGAGTCTTCTATCAAAAGTTACAGCGATTTATATGAAGTTGTTCAAAAACGCTTTATTTCGCCAAGACAATGCGTTTCTCACTGTTACATGCATTTGAATGGGAAACTCGCCTGAAACAAAGTATAGGTTTTCATTATGTGAATAATTTTAAAATCTTAGCTCAAACGGCTGCAAAACCTGTTTGCCCAGCACGGGGATATTGAGTTCTATAAGATAAAGCCATAAACATGTTTGTCTGAGTCTTCTATCAAAAGTTACAGCGATTTATATGAAGTTGTTCAAAAACGCTTTATTTCGCCAAGACAATGCGTTTCTCACTGTTACATGCATTTGAATGGGAAACTCGCCTGAAACAACGTATAGGTTTTCATTATGTGAATAATTTTAAAATCTTAGCTCAAACGGCTGCAAAACCTGTTTGCCCAGCACGGGGATATTGAGTTCTATAAGATAAAGCCATAAACATGTTTGTCTGAGTCTTCTATCAAAAGTTACAGCGATTTATATGAAGTTGTTCAAAAACGCTTTATTTCGCCAAGACAATGCGTTTCTCACTGTTACATGCATTTGAATGGGAAACTCGCCTGAAACAACGTATAGGTTTTCATTATGTGAATAATTTTAAAATCTTAGCTCAAACGGCTGCAAAACCTGTTTGCCCAGCACGGGGATATTGAGTTCTATAAGATAAAGCCATAAACATGTTTGTCTGAGTCTTCTATCAAAAGTTACAGCGATTTATATGAAGTTGTTCAAAAACGCTTTATTTCGCCAAGACAATGCGTTTCTCACTGTTACATGCATTTGAATGGGAAACTCGCCTGAAACAAAGTATAGGTTTTCATTATGTGAATAATTTTAAAATCTTAGCTCAAACGGCTGCAAAACCTGTTTGCCCAGCACGGGGATATTGAGTTCTATAAGATAAAGCCATAAACATGTTTGTCTGAGTCTTCTATCAAAAGTTACAGCGATTTATATGAAGTTGTTCAAAAACGCTTTATTTCGCCAAGACAGTGTGTTTCTCACTGTTACATGCATTTGAATGGGAAACTCGCCTGAAACAAAGTATAGGTTTTCATTATGTGAATAATTTTAAAATCTTAGCTCAAACGGCTGCAAAACCTGTTTGCCCAGCACGGGGATATTGAGTTCTATAAGATAAAGCCATAAACATGTATGTCTGAGTCTTCTATCAAAAGTTACAGCGATTTATATGAAGTTGTTCAAAAACGCTTTATTTCGCCAAGACAATGCGTTTCTCACTGTTACATGCATTTGAATGGGAAACTCGCCTGAAACAAAGTATAGGTTTTCATTATGTGAATAATTTTAAAATCTTAGCTCAAACGGCTGCAAAACCTGTTTGCCCAGCACGGGGATATTGAGTTCTATAAGATAAAGCCATAAACATGTTTGTCTGAGTCTTCTATCAAAAGTTACAGCGATTTATATGAAGTTGTTCAAAAACGCTTTATTTCGCCAAGACAATGCGTTTCTCACTGTTACATGCATTTGAATGGGAAACTCGCCTGAAACAAAGTATAGGTTTTCATTATGTGAATAATTTTAAAATCTTAGCTCAAACGGCTGCAAAACCTGTTCTGTTTGCCCAGCACGGGGATATTGAGTTCTATAAGATAAAGCCATAAACATGTTTGTCTGAGTCTTCTATCAAAAGTTACAGCGATTTATATGAAGTTGTTCAAAAACGCTTTATTTCGCCAAGACAATGCGTTTCTCACTGTTACATGCATTTGAATGGGAAACTCGCCTGAAACAAAGTATAGGTTTTCATTATGTGAATAATTTTAAAATCTTAGCTCAAACGGCTGCAAAACCTGTTTGCCCAGCACGGGGATATTGAGTTCTATAAGATAAAGCCATAAACATGTTTGTCTGAGTCTTCTATCAAAAGTTACAGCGATTTATATGAAGTTGTTCAAAAACGCTTTATTTCGCCAAGACAATGCGTTTCTCACTGTTACATGCATTTGAATGGGAAACTCGCCTGAAACAACGTATAGGTTTTCATTATGTGAATAATTTTAAAATCTTAGCTCAAACGGCTGCAAAACCTGTTTGCCCAGCACGGGGATATTGAGTTCTATAAGATAAAGCCATAAACATGTTTGTCTGAGTCTTCTATCAAAAGTTACAGCGATTTATATGAAGTTGTTCAAAAACGCTTTATTTCGCCAAGACAATGCGTTTCTCACTGTTACATGCATTTGAATGGGAAACTCGCCTGAAACAAAGTATAGGTTTTCATTATGTGAATAATTTTAAAATCTTAGCTCAAACGGCTGCAAAACCTGTTTGCCCAGCACGGGGATATTGAGTTCTATAAGATAAAGCCATAAACATGTTTGTCTGAGTCTTCTATCAAAAGTTACAGCGATTTATATGAAGTTGTTCAAAAACGCTTTATTTCGCCAAGACCATGCGTTTCTCACTGTTACATGCATTTGAATGGGAAACTCGCCTGAAACAAAGTATAGGTTTTCATTATGTGAATAATTTTAAAATCTTAGCTCAAACGGCTGCAAAACCTGTTTGCCCAGCACGGGATATTGAGTTCTATAAGATAAAGCCATAAACATGTTTGTCTGAGTCTTCTATCAAAAGTTACAGCGATTTATATGAAGTTGTTCAAAAACGCTTTATTTCGCCAAGACAATGCGTTTCTCACTGTTACATGCATTTGAATGGGAAACTCGCCTGAAACAAAGTATAGGTTTTCATTATGTGAATAATTTTAAAATCTTAGCTCAAACGGCTGCAAAACCTGTTTGCCCAGCACGGGGATATTGAGTTCTATAAGATAAAGCCATAAACATGTTTGTCTGAGTCTTCTATCAAAAGTTACAGCGATTTATATGAAGTTGTTCAAAAACGCTTTATTTCGCCAAGACAATGCGTTTCTCACTGTTACATGCATTTGAATGGGAAACTCGCCTGAAACAAAGTATAGGTTTTCATTATGTGAATAATTTTAAAATCTTAGCTCAAACGGCTGCAAAACCTGTTTGCCCAGCACGGGGATATTGAGTTCTATAAGATAAAGCCATAAACATGTTTGTCTGAGTCTTCTATCAAAAGTTACAGCGATTTATATGAAGTTGTTCAAAAACGCTTTATTTCGCCAAGACAATGCGTTTCTCACTGTTACATGCATTTGAATGGGAAACTCGCCTGAAACAAAGTATAGGTTTTCATTATGTGAATAATTTTAAAATCTTAGCTCAAACGGCTGCAAAACCTGTTTGCCCAGCACGGGGATATTGAGTTCTATAAGATAAAGCCATAAACATGTTTGTCTGAGTCTTCTATCAAAAGTTACAGCGATTTATATGAAGTTGTTCAAAAACGCTTTATTTCGCCAAGACAATGCGTTTCTCACTGTTACATGCATTTGAATGGGAAACTCGCCTGAAACAAAGTATAGGTTTTCATTATGTGAATAATTTTAAAATCTTAGCTCAAACGGCTGCAAAACCTGTTTGCCCAGCACGGGGATATTGAGTTCTATAAGATAAAGCCATAAACATGTTTGTCTGAGTCTTCTATCAAAAGTTACAGCGATTTATATGAAGTTGTTCAAAAACGCTTTATTTCGCCAAGACAATGCGTTTCTCACTGTTACATGCATTTGAATGGGAAACTCGCCTGAAACAAAGTATAGGTTTTCATTATGTGAATAATTTTAAAATCTTAGCTCAAACGGCTGCAAAACCTGTTTGCCCAGCACGGGGATATTGAGTTCTATAAGATAAAGCCATAAACATGTTTGTCTGAGTCTTCTATCAAAAGTTACAGCGATTTATATGAAGTTGTTCAAAAACGCTTTATTTCGCCAAGACAATGCGTTTCTCACTGTTACATGCATTTGAATGGGAAACTCGCCTGAAACAAAGTATAGGTTTTCATTATGTGAATAATTTTAAAATCTTAGCTCAAACGGCTGCAAAACCTGTTTGCCCAGCACGGGGATATTGAGTTCTATAAGATAAAGCCATAAACATGTTTGTCTGAGTCTTCTATCAAAAGTTACAGCGATTTATATGAAGTTGTTCAAAAACGCTTTATTTCGCCAAGACAATGCGTTTCTCACTGTTACATGCATTTGAATGGGAAACTCGCCTGAAACAAAGTATAGGTTTTCATTATGTGAATAATTTTAAAATCTTAGCTCAAACGGCTGCAAAACCTGTTTGCCCAGCACGGGGATATTGAGTTCTATAAGATAAAGCCATAAACATGTTTGTCTGAGTCTTCTATCAAAAGTTACAGCGATTTATATGAAGTTGTTCAAAAACGCTTTATTTCGCCAAGACAATGCGTTTCTCACTGTTACATGCATTTGAATGGGAAACTCGCCTGAAACAAAGTATAGGTTTTCATTATGTGAATAATTTTAAAATCTTAGCTCAAACGGCTGCAAAACCTGTTTGCCCAGCACGGGGATATTGAGTTCTATAAGATAAAGCCATAAACATGTTTGTCTGAGTCTTCTATCAAAAGTTACAGCGATTTATATGAAGTTGTTCAAAAACGCTTTATTTCGCCAAGACAATGCGTTTCTCACTGTTACATGCATTTGAATGGGAAACTCGCCTGAAACAAAGTATAGGTTTTCATTATGTGAATAATTTTAAAATCTTAGCTCAAACGGCTGCAAAACCTGTTTGCCCAGCACGGGGATATTGAGTTCTATAAGATAAAGCCATAAACATGTTTGTCTGAGTCTTCTATCAAAAGTTACAGCGATTTATATGAAGTTGTTCAAAAACGCTTTATTTCGCCAAGACAATGCGTTTCTCACTGTTACATGCATTTGAATGGGAAACTCGCCTGAAACAAAGTATAGGTTTTCATTATGTGAATAATTTTAAAATCTTAGCTCAAACGGCTGCAAAACCTGTTTGCCCAGCACGGGGATATTGAGTTCTATAAGATAAAGCCATAAACATGTTTGTCTGAGTCTTCTATCAAAAGTTACAGCGATTTATATGAAGTTGTTCAAAAACGCTTTATTTCGCCAAGACAATGCGTTTCTCACTGTTACATGCATTTGAATGGGAAACTCGCCTGAAACAAAGTATAGGTTTTCATTATGTGAATAATTTTAAAATCTTAGCTCAAACGGCTGCAAAACCTGTTTGCCCAGCACGGGGATATTGAGTTCTATAAGATAAAGCCATAAACATGTTTGTCTGAGTCTTCTATCAAAAGTTACAGCGATTTATATGAAGTTGTTCAAAAACGCTTTATTTCGCCAAGACAATGCGTTTCTCACTGTTACATGCATTTGAATGGGAAACTCGCCTGAAACAAAGTATAGGTTTTCATTATGTGAATAATTTTAAAATCTTAGCTCAAACGGCTGCAAAACCTGTTTGCCCAGCACGGGGATATTGAGTTCTATAAGATAAAGCCATAAACATGTTTGTCTGAGTCTTCTATCAAAAGTTACAGCGATTTATATGAAGTTGTTCAAAAACGCTTTATTTCGCCAAGACAATGCGTTTCTCACTGTTACATGCATTTGAATGGGAAACTCGCCTGAAACAAAGTATAGGTTTTCATTATGTGAATAATTTTAAAATCTTAGCTCAAACGGCTGCAAAACCTGTTTGCCCAGCACGGGGATATTGAGTTCTATAAGATAAAGCCATAAACATGTTTGTCTGAGTCTTCTATCAAAAGTTACAGCGATTTATATGAAGTTGTTCAAAAACGCTTTATTTCGCCAAGACAATGCGTTTCTCACTGTTACATGCATTTGAATGGGAAACTCGCCTGAAACAAAGTATAGGTTTTCATTATGTGAATAATTTTAAAATCTTAGCTCAAACGGCTGCAAAACCTGTTTGCCCAGCACGGGGATATTGAGTTCTATAAGATAAAGCCATAAACATGTTTGTCTGAGTCTTCTATCAAAAGTTACAGCGATTTATATGAAGTTGTTCAAAAACGCTTTATTTCGCCAAGACAATGCGTTTCTCACTGTTACATGCATTTGAATGGGAAACTCGCCTGAAACAAAGTATAGGTTTTCATTATGTGAATAATTTTAAAATCTTAGCTCAAACGGCTGCAAAACCTGTTTGCCCAGCACGGGGATATTGAGTTCTATAAGATAAAGCCATAAACATGTTTGTCTGAGTCTTCTATCAAAAGTTACAGCGATTTATATGAAGTTGTTCAAAAACGCTTTATTTCGCCAAGACAATGCGTTTCTCACTGTTACATGCATTTGAATGGGAAACTCGCCTGAAACAAAGTATAGGTTTTCATTATGTGAATAATTTTAAAATCTTAGCTCAAACGGCTGCAAAACCTGTTTGCCCAGCACGGGGATATTGAGTTCTATAAGATAAAGCCATAAACATGTTTGTCTGAGTCTTCTATCAAAAGTTACAGCGATTTATATGAAGTTGTTCAAAAACGCTTTATTTCGCCAAGACAATGCGTTTCTCACTGTTACATGCATTTGAATGGGAAACTCGCCTGAAACAAAGTATAGGTTTTCATTATGTGAATAATTTTAAAATCTTAGCTCAAACGGCTGCAAAACCTGTTTGCCCAGCACGGGGATATTGAGTTCTATAAGATAAAGCCATAAACATGTTTGTCTGAGTCTTCTATCAAAAGTTACAGCGATTTATATGAAGTTGTTCAAAAACGCTTTATTTCGCCAAGACAATGCGTTTCTCACTGTTACATGCATTTGAATGGGAAACTCGCCTGAAACAAAGTATAGGTTTTCATTATGTGAATAATTTTAAAATCTTAGCTCAAACGGCTGCAAAACCTGTTTGCCCAGCACGGGGATATTGAGTTCTATAAGATAAAGCCATAAACATGTTTGTCTGAGTCTTCTATCAAAAGTTACAGCGATTTATATGAAGTTGTTCAAAAACGCTTTATTTCGCCAGACAATGCGTTTCTCACTGTTACATGCATTTGAATGGGAAACTCGCCTGAAACAAAGTATAGGTTTTCATTATGTGAATAATTTTAAAATCTTAGCTCAAACGGCTGCAAACCTGTTTGCCCAGCACGGGGATATTGAGTTCTATAAGATAAAGCCATAAACATGTTTGTCTGAGTCTTCTATCAAAAGTTACAGCGATTTATATGAAGTTGTTCAAAAACGCTTTATTTCGCCAAGACAATGCGTTTCTCACTGTTACATGCATTTGAATGGGAAACTCGCCTGAAACAAAGTATAGGTTTTCATTATGTGAATAATTTTAAAATCTTAGCTCAAACGGCTGCAAAACCTGTTTGCCCAGCACGGGGATATTGAGTTCTATAAGATAAAGCCATAAACATGTTTGTCTGAGTCTTCTATCAAAAGTTACAGCGATTTATATGAAGTTGTTCAAAAACGCTTTATTTCGCCAAGACAATGCGTTTCTCACTGTTACATGCATTTGAATGGGAAACTCGCCTGAAACAAAGTATAGGTTTTCATTATGTGAATAATTTTAAAATCTTAGCTCAAACGGCTGCAAAACCTGTTTGCCCAGCACGGGGATATTGAGTTCTATAAGATAAAGCCATAAACATGTTTGTCTGAGTCTTCTATCAAAAGTTACAGCGATTTATATGAAGTTGTTCAAAAACGCTTTATTTCGCCAAGACAATGCGTTTTCTCACTGTTACATGCATTTGAATGGAAACTCGCCTGAAACAAAGTATAGGTTTTCATTATGTGAATAATTTTAAAATCTTAGCTCAAACGGCTGCAAAACCTGTTTGCCCAGCACGGGGATATTGAGTTCTATAAGATAAAGCCATAAACATGTTTGTCTGAGTCTTCTATCAAAAGTTACAGCGATTTATATGAAGTTGTTCAAAAACGCTTTATTTCGCCAAGACAATGCGTTTCTCACTTTACATGCATTTGAATGGGAAACACGCCTAAACAAAGTATAGGTTTTCATTATGTGAATAATTTTAAAATCTTAGCTCAAACGGCTGCAAAACCTGTTTGCCCAGCACGGGGATATTGAGTTCTATAAGATAAAGCCATAAACTGTTTGTCTGAGTCTTCTATCAAAAGTTACAGCGATTTATATGAAGTTGTCTCTCTCAAGCGCCACGGGGATATTGAGTTCTATAAGATAAAGCCATAAACTGTTTGTCTGAGTCTTCTATCAAAAGTTACAGCTATTTATATGAAGTTTTCATTATGTGAATAATTTTAAAATCTTAGCTCAAACGGCTGCAAAACCTGTTTGCCCAGCACGGGGATATTGAGTTCTATAAGATAAAGCCATAAACATGTTTGTCTGAGTCTTCTATCAAAAGTTACAGCGATTTATATGAAGTTGTTCAAAAACGCTTTATTTCGCCAAGACAATGCGTTTCTCACTGTTACATGCATTTGAATGGGAAACTCGCCTGAAACAAAGTATAGGTTTTCATTATGTGAATAATTTTAAAATCTTAGCTCAAACGGCTGCAAAACCTGTTTGCCCAGCACGGGGATATTGAGTTCTATAAGATAAAGCCATAAACATGTTTGTCTGAGTCTTCTATCAAAAGTTACAGCGATTTATATGAAGTTGTTCAAAAACGCTTTATTTCGCCAAGACAATGCGTTTCTCACTGTTACATGCATTTGAATGGGAAACTCGCCTGAAACAAAGTATAGGTTTTCATTATGTGAATAATTTTAAAATCTTAGCTCAAACGGCTGCAAAACCTGTTTGCCCAGCACGGGGATATTGAGTTCTATAAGATAAAGCCATAAACATGTTTGTCTGAGTCTTCTATCAAAAGTTACAGCGATTTATATGAAGTTGTTCAAAAACGCTTTATTTCGCCAAGACAATGCGTTTCTCACTGTTACATGCATTTGAATGGGAAACTCGCCTGAAACAAAGTATAGGTTTTCATTATGTGAATAATTTTAAAATCTTAGCTCAAACGGCTGCAAAACCTGTTTGCCCAGCACGGGGATATTGAGTTCTATAAGATAAAGCCATAAACATGTTTGTCTGAGTCTTCTATCAAAAGTTACAGCGATTTATATGAAGTTGTTCAAAAACGCTTTATTTCGCCAAGACAATGCGTTTCTCACTGTTACATGCATTTGAATGGGAAACTCGCCTGAAACAAAGTATAGGTTTTCATTATGTGAATAATTTTAAAATCTTAGCTCAAACGGCTGCAAAACCTGTTTGCCCAGCACGGGGATATTGAGTTCTATAAGATAAAGCCATAAACATGTTTGTCTGAGTCTTCTATCAAAAGTTACAGCGATTTATATGAAGTTGTTCAAAAACGCTTTATTTCGCCAAGACAATGCGTTTCTCACTGTTACATGCATTTGAATGGGAAACTCGCCTGAAACAAAGTATAGGTTTTCATTATGTGAATAATTTTAAAATCTTAGCTCAAACGGCTGCAAAACCTGTTTGCCCAGCACGGGGATATTGAGTTCTATAAGATAAAGCCATAAACATGTTTGTCTGAGTCTTCTATCAAAAGTTACAGCGATTTATATGAAGTTGTTCAAAAACGCTTTATTTCGCCAAGACAATGCGTTTCTCACTGTTACATGCATTTGAATGGGAAACTCGCCTGAAACAAAGTATAGGTTTTCATTATGTGAATAATTTTAAAATCTTAGCTCAAACGGCTGCAAAACCTGTTTGCCCAGCACGGGGATATTGAGTTCTATAAGATAAAGCCATAAACATGTTTGTCTGAGTCTTCTATCAAAAGTTACAGCGATTTATATGAAGTTGTTCAAAAACGCTTTATTTCGCCAAGACAATGCGTTTCTCACTGTTACATGCATTTGAATGGGAAACTCGCCTGAAACAAAGTATAGGTTTTCATTATGTGAATAATTTTAAAATCTTAGCTCAAACGGCTGCAAAACCTGTTTGCCCAGCACGGGGATATTGAGTTCTATAAGATAAAGCCATAAACATGTTTGTCTGAGTCTTCTATCAAAAGTTACAGCGATTTATATGAAGTTGTTCAAAAACGCTTTATTTCGCCAAGACAATGCGTTTCTCACTGTTACATGCATTTGAATGGGAAACTCGCCTGAAACAAAGTATAGGTTTTCATTATGTGAATAATTTTAAAATCTTAGCTCAAACGGCTGCAAAACCTGTTTGCCCAGCACGGGGATATTGAGTTCTATAAGATAAAGCCATAAACATGTTTGTCTGAGTCTTCTATCAAAAGTTACAGCGATTTATATGAAGTTGTTCAAAAACGCTTTATTTCGCCAAGACAATGCGTTTCTCACTGTTACATGCATTTGAATGGGAAACTCGCCTGAAACAAAGTATAGGTTTTCATTATGTGAATAATTTTAAAATCTTAGCTCAAACGGCTGCAAAACCTGTTTGCCCAGCACGGGGATATTGAGTTCTATAAGATAAAGCCATAAACATGTTTGTCTGAGTCTTCTATCAAAAGTTACAGCGATTTATATGAAGTTGTTCAAAAACGCTTTATTTCGCCAAGACAATGCGTTTCTCACTGTTACATGCATTTGAATGGGAAACTCGCCTGAAACAAAGTATAGGTTTTCATTATGTGAATAATTTTAAAATCTTAGCTCAAACGGCTGCAAAACCTGTTTGCCCAGCACGGGGATATTGAGTTCTATAAGATAAAGCCATAAACATGTTTGTCTGAGTCTTCTATCAAAAGTTACAGCGATTTATATGAAGTTGTTCAAAAACGCTTTATTTCGCCAAGACAATGCGTTTCTCACTGTTACATGCATTTGAATGGGAAACTCGCCTGAAACAAAGTATAGGTTTTCATTATGTGAATAATTTTAAAATCTTAGCTCAAACGGCTGCAAAACCTGTTTGCCCAGCACGGGGATATTGAGTTCTATAAGATAAAGCCATAAACATGTTTGTCTGAGTCTTCTATCAAAAGTTACAGCGATTTATATGAAGTTGTTCAAAAACGCTTTATTTCGCCAAGACAATGCGTTTCTCACTGTTACATGCATTTGAATGGGAAACTCGCCTGAAACAAAGTATAGGTTTTCATTATGTGAATAATTTTAAAATCTTAGCTCAAACGGCTGCAAAACCTGTTTGCCCAGCACGGGGATATTGAGTTCTATAAGATAAAGCCATAAACATGTTTGTCTGAGTCTTCTATCAAAAGTTACAGCGATTTATATGAAGTTGTTCAAAAACGCTTTATTTCGCCAAGACAATGCGTTTCTCACTGTTACATGCATTTGAATGGGAAACTCGCCTGAAACAAAGTATAGGTTTTCATTATGTGAATAATTTTAAAATCTTAGCTCAAACGGCTGCAAAACCTGTTTGCCCAGCACGGGGATATTGAGTTCTATAAGATAAAGCCATAAACATGTTTGTCTGAGTCTTCTATCAAAAGTTACAGCGATTTATATGAAGTTGTTCAAAAACGCTTTATTTCGCCAAGACAATGCGTTTCTCACTGTTACATGCATTTGAATGGGAAACTCGCCTGAAACAAAGTATAGGTTTTCATTATGTGAATAATTTTAAAATCTTAGCTCAAACGGCTGCAAAACCTGTTTGCCCAGCACGGGGATATTGAGTTCTATAAGATAAAGCCATAAACATGTTTGTCTGAGTCTTCTATCAAAAGTTACAGCGATTTATATGAAGTTGTTCAAAAACGCTTTATTTCGCCAAGACAATGCGTTTCTCACTGTTACATGCATTTGAATGGGAAACTCGCCTGAAACAAAGTATAGGTTTTCATTATGTGAATAATTTTAAAATCTTAGCTCAAACGGCTGCAAAACCTGTTTGCCCAGCACGGGGATATTGAGTTCTATAAGATAAAGCCATAAACATGTTTGTCTGAGTCTTCTATCAAAAGTTACAGCGATTTATATGAAGTTGTTCAAAAACGCTTTATTTCGCCAAGACAATGCGTTTCTCACTGTTACATGCATTTGAATGGGAAACTCGCCTGAAACAAAGTATAGGTTTTCATTATGTGAATAATTTTAAAATCTTAGCTCAAACGGCTGCAAAACCTGTTTGCCCAGCACGGGGATATTGAGTTCTATAAGATAAAGCCATAAACATGTTTGTCTGAGTCTTCTATCAAAAGTTACAGCGATTTATATGAAGTTGTTCAAAAACGCTTTATTTCGCCAAGACAATGCGTTTCTCACTGTTACATGCATTTGAATGGGAAACTCGCCTGAAACAACGTATAGGTTTTCATTATGTGAATAATTTTAAAATCTTAGCTCAAACGGCTGCAAAACCTGTTTGCCCAGCACGGGGATATTGAGTTCTATAAGATAAAGCCATAAACATGTTTGTCTGAGTCTTCTATCAAAAGTTACAGCGATTTATATGAAGTTGTTCAAAAACGCTTTATTTCGCCAAGACAATGCGTTTCTCACTGTTACATGCATTTGAATGGGAAACTCGCCTGAAACAACGTATAGGTTTTCATTATGTGAATAATTTTAAAATCTTAGCTCAAACGGCTGCAAAACCTGTTTGCCCAGCACGGGGATATTGAGTTCTATAAGATAAAGCCATAAACATGTTTGTCTGAGTCTTCTATCAAAAGTTACAGCGATTTATATGAAGTTGTTCAAAAACGCTTTATTTCGCCAAGACAATGCGTTTCTCACTGTTACATGCATTTGAATGGGAAACTCGCCTGAAACAACGTATAGGTTTTCATTATGTGAATAATTTTATCTCTTCAAACGGCTGCAAAACCTGTTTGCCCAGCACGGGGATATTGAGTTCTATAAGATAAAGCCATAAACATGTTTGTCTGAGTCTTCTATCAAAAGTTACAGCGATTTATATGAAGTTGTTCAAAACGCTTTATTTCGCCAAGACAATGCGTTTCTCACTGTTACATGCATTTGAATGGGAAACTCGCCTGAAACAACGTATAGGTTTTCATTATGTGAATAAT